>NC_136885.1:26976263-27712712 GCF_949152265.1 Phoxinus phoxinus | reverse complement strand
CGTCGTTACAACATTTACTTAAAATAAATGCTGTTCTTATTCATTAAAGAATCCTGAAAAAATCTGTCATGGTTTCCATGTTTCTTTTTTTAAATTACGTAAGCAGCACAATTGTTTTCAACATTGATAATAATAACAAGCAAAGTTTCTTAAATCAGCATATTAGAACGATTTCTGAAGGATCATGTGACACTGAAGACTGGAGGAATGATGCTTAAAATCCAGCTTGGCATCACATGAATAAAATATATTTTAAAATATATTAAAATAGAAAACGTGTGAGTGAGAGAGTTATATATGTGATAGTGTGTGTGCTGTGTGTGTGTGTGTGTGTGTGTGTGTGTGTGTTGGGTTTCAGTTGGGTTGGCAAAGCCTGTATATCCCGTTTCTGCAAGGAGGCTGTGGGGTATTCAAAGAAATTATAGCATCTTATCTCTAGACTACATTAGGTGCTTTATGGTAATGGTTTATGGTATTAGTCTTCAGTGAGCCTGCGTGCGTGTGCTGGCTGAATTGATGTAAAGCTCTATTAAAATAGATGGCAATATTTTTCAGGGGTGCGAGGGTCACTCTGTCTCGCAGGACAGGCTCGGTTATTCCCAGCGGATGTTGACTTATGCCTGGCTGGCTGGTAATTAGGCCAGGTAATAGCTTGCTTTGATGAGGACCGCGTGCGGGAGTCACAAGAGAAAGAGCTTATAATTGAGTGGTCAGCCTGGGACTACCATCAGCTGACAGCAATGAAGTGCACTGATCAACAAAAAACGTGCTGTCGCATCCAACAGTGGATAGACAACACACACACACACACACACACACACACACACACACACACACACACACACACACACACACACACACACACACACACACACACACACACACACACACACACACACACACACACACTAAAATCACACTTTATTTACTAATAGCTATGATATGTGATCACATTGTGTTTTCAGTCTGATCCAATAGAATGACAGACATTTGAAGAGACAACGCCAAATGGAAGATGATCAAAAAAACCGGCCCTTCTAGTTATGCCTGAAAGAAACATCCCTGCCTTATAAATAGGTACTGATTGGAGACGGATTGCAATTCTAGTCATATACGGTGAACAGACTCTAATAAGTAGTATCTCTGTCAACGTCTGACTTTTAATTGCTTAATGAGGGCCAAGGATCACGATAACTGAACTCTCATTTCGTGCCTGCTGGAAAGTGTTTGCTAATACTGGCACTGTCTTCGTTAGTCTTGGCTCAGAAGCTAAAAGGGGCCAAACTTCTGACCTCTTAAGAATTGGACGTTATCAGACACAAATTGATGTTTGGTTCTACATCTGTCTCCAGCTCAGCTTTAGTTCTTTGATCATTTTTCAAAGCAACACACTGCAAAAGAAGCCTTTACATCTCTGTCTTTTACAGAGAGGGATGTTTTCCGAGATGAGCCCTATTCATGTTGTCTTGTTAAGTACCCTAATGAATACACCACTAGCGAGTGTCTATATGTGAGGTCATCTCAGTTCAGTTATTGTAGCACCAAAAGAGGAAAAAAAAAAAGCAAAGATCAAATTTTATCAGCAATTATTTACTTTTACTAATTTTATTTACTCATGTCGTTCCAAAACGACATGACTTTCACTTTCTTTCTGATGTGGAACACAAAATAAGATATTTATTAGAAGCATGTTGTCCATATACAGTATTGTCAATGGGGACCAAACCAAAACTGGACCCCACGTACACTGGACTTTCAGTGTATGAACAAAGTCATACAGGTTTGAAACAGTATGAGGGTGTGTAAATGATGACAGAATTTTACGAAGGGTGAACAATCCTTTGAAACCTGCACAGACACATTGTCTGGGTTTAAACTCCCTACAACAATGAATCTACTTTACACAGTAAAAAAAAAGAAAAAAAGAAGAAAGTATAGGCTAATCAACTTGGATGTTTAAGTAATTTCAACTTAAATTACATTAAATGAGTTAAATCTTGTATAACAAAAAAGTAGAAAATTGCTTAACTTATTTTTGATGAGTTAAAGCAATGTAAAAATTTTGATCATATAATTTTACAGTGTAGCACAGAAACCTCCCAAAATATGTAGTTCTTAATTCTTTTATGAATTTTAGCTTGTTTTATAATTTGCCCTATTGTACAGTCCTCACACTGAAATTCACATTCAGCCAAAAGAGTGTCAGTCTCTGGGAAGCGAGTGATGCGTTCCATTGTTGAGATATTCTTAGTAAATTATCTCTTCAAGTTAATGTCCATTACAGTCAATGGCTCAATGGTTTGGAAGGAAAAAGGAAACGGAAGAACTGTTGTTTTGTTCCAGTTAATAACTAATACGTTAGAATTGTTAAACTAATGTTTTTTTTTTTTAAATGCCACAAGAAGAGTGAAATAATGTGATGATATAAATATAGGAAATTAGCTTTTTTTTTCTCATTGAACTGATACACAGTACACAGATTTGAGAACCTGATCTCTCTTTCATCTTTGATCCTGGAACAACATTCCAATAAGATTTGAGGAACACGTTTACAGTTTGTGTCAAAATTAGGCTTACAACCCAGTGCTTCTACATCAGTGTTATTCATCTTTTCTCTCTGATTTTAGGGATAAGTTATGGGTAGGTTAGGGATATGGTTAGGATTAGAGTTTTGGACTGGAATGTTGTTCCCGATTCAACAAAGTTGATCCAGGAACGCATGTAACGTTGCAAAATCCGGGCGTGCCACATATTTATTGTTCATTTATTATATAACTGCTAAAATAACATTTCAGATGTTTCAAATGTTTAATGACAACGGTTAAGCACAATAATAATGACATCAAATGCATATATATATATATATAGTGACATCCATAGCAACATCAGTGCTCACCCTGTAAATAATTTCCTGTCCAGTTTCTCCTTTTTGAAAAAGATCACACAAGAAATGCTCTTCACAATCACACAAACTCGCACGGTAACTAAATGGTCGAGACCAATGAGAAAAAGAGGCTGACTGCCAAATAAGAGATTTAAAGTCCAGCAAAAGCAGGAAGCTTCAGAAGTATGCCTGGCTATTGTCAGAAAGTAATTCCATTTCATGAATAAGCGCTTGACTGCATACAGTGACAGCCTAGTCTTCAGCCTGTCTCTCTTGGCATCTCTGCCCGCGCCAAACACTGACAGAATGTCATTTTAATGTTTGCAAATTCCAGGGTGAGAGCAGTGCATTCTTCTCTTCCCTTTTTCAACTCGCGCCACACCGAAGGATGTTCAAAATAAACGTAAATAGGAAAAGGGGAATTGATTGACATGCTCCATCTCATCTAATTGATTGTGTACAACATAAAAGCATTGTGAGTTTGAGTGAGGGCCCGTTTGATGAAGGGGCTGAAATGGTACATATACTCTTAAGAAAAATCTAAAGCATGGTGGTCAAGATGGTTTTACTAGCCAAGGTGGTCAACCAGCCCAGAGCTAAACAGCAAGTTGTGCAACAACAATGCAGAATACATCACAGAAAATCAGGCAAAAAGAAATGGATATATAAATCACCCAACAAAAAGATTTTCTGTGATAAAGCGGCACTGACCTAAAAGCTGCAAACTTAAACCATAATTGTTCCACCTTCAACCAACTGGAAACCATATACAATCAGTTACCCTTATCATAAACAAGGATCTTTTGGAAGGTCTGCTATGAAATAGCATGGATCTTATTGAGCAGACATGCTGTTATAACACAGAACATTTTAACCACTTAAATAATATGCGTTTACACAAGTTGCCTGCACTGTTGTGATTGTGCTCAGATGTGTGTAACAATTATTAGAGCTGGTTTTCTCAACATTTATTTTCTCACATCCAACTAATTTTTTTTTTTTCAAGAACAAAAGTCTTTATTTCTACTTTACTGAACTAGACTAAGCCTAGAAAGTCATTGTAGATTATTAAACACTGTGTTCTTTAGGTTGTGAGACCAGTGGCTAGTGCCTGCAGATGAGGCCAAAAGATCAAAACAGACGTGTTAATGCACGGGCCCGAAAGAAGCATTTGCCTAGTGGGACGTGGGTGCAATCGTCTTTCAGCCGGGTCTAACTGGGCCTGACAGTTTTCTTTTTCAGAACATGCACAGAGAGATGCAATATGCATGAGAGGCCTGTATACTGCCTGCCCTACTCTTTACTGACCGGCCCCTTTAGAATTGGGAACTAGAACAGCTTCACCTGACAACAAACATGCCTCACCAAGTATTATCTTTCCTAAGTTGACATTTGTCTGAGGATTTGTGTTAGCGGTCGTGTAGAGTTTAAATCAACTTCTTCATAATGCTATAAAACATGAAGGAGGTTGTGTCAAGTTTAAGTTGTGCGGTTAATGTGCCATGATTCGCTCTGTTGTAAAGACCAGTTTAACTCGACCCTGGCTGGCACCGTTTCAGCAAAGAAACATCCATCCATCCATCCATCCATCCATCCATCCATCCATCCATCCATCCTTCCTTCCTTCCTTCCTTCCTTCCTTCCTTCCTTCCTTCCTTCCTTCCTTCCTTCCTTCCTTCCTTCCTTCCTTCCTTCCCTCCCTCCCTCCCTCCCTCCCTCCCTCCCTCCCATCCATCCATCCATCCATCCATCCATCCATCCATCCATCCATCCATCCATCCATCCATCCATCCAGAAATTCAATAAAGTATAAGTAAATGTAAAATAACACTGCATAGTCTTCACAGTATAAATTAAACATCCTTATCCTTATTAAAGTCCCTGTAGAGTCAAAATTAAGTATCTGTTCTGAGTTTGTCACACCACGCTGCAACTTACACTCATTGCCGATGATGGCACCAGTTGTTGGCACGACGAGAGGATGAAGGCCGAGGCGGGAGATAGTCGGTTCATTCACCAGTAACAGCGGATTATCAGTGAATCCGTTGTCTCCGACTAAAGTTTATAAAACTATCCTGTGTAAAATGATCACTACAGAGGCGGGTTTTGGCGGTGATCCTCAGCTCTCCATCAAGGTGGCTCTTCACAAAATTAATCCACCTCTTCTTGATGTGATCGTTTTTCTAAAATTTAAATAAGGACACCAATCTGTTTTATACGTGATCGCATCCAGGTAGTACGCATTTCTGTGACGAAGGCATAGCTAGCTAGCAAACTGTAGGCTGTAGCCTAGTAACTAGTACTGACAGTAACTCGCGATTGAGCGGCAAACTGATGTGAATGTGCTATATTGTTAGGGGAGGGGCCATTCTCAGTGGCTCCAGTGCGTCATCGAGCCCCCGTTTTAGCCCCGCCCCAAAAATCCGGAACACAGCAATGGTGAAAAACTGTTTAACGGTCTATCTCCACAATTCAGTACTTCACAGTTCACAGTCTTTGTAATATGTTTTAGCAATACATTTCTAACATTTATAATGTGTTTAGATTTTGTTTTTTTTGAATTGCCTTTACAGGGACTTTAAAGTTACAAAAGTTATTCAGTCAAGAGCAGTGAGATATTTTTTCTTTGTCCTTCGTTGTTTGATTGACATTAAAAACACAGAGAGCAGCAGGAGGCTGATGTCACTCTAAGAGCGAATGCACAAATCTGATATACTGACACTGTACACATGCGTTTACTATCTCAACTGTTAACGTTCACATAAGACATAACTGACTATGTTTACTAGGATACTCGCATTTTTTGATAATTTTGTGTGAATTTGTCCACTGAAGTCAATTGCAAGAAAACATGAAAGAGAGCTCAATAAAAATAAAACAATTATAATAATAATAAAAAAAGAAAGAAAGAGAGCTCAGTTTCATATTCCCGCGTTGTCTGAGACGCGGCTTTTTGGGTGCTCGCTTCGGATGTTTGCTCACATAAAGCTTTCCACACAGTAACAAAATGAGCTCCCTTTGGGTCTTCTTGTCAAAGCTTAAACTTTCGTGACGATGTAGCGCTGGCCGGTCCACTATCCCGAGCGTCGTTCACATTTGTTCACGTTCATGCATTGTTAAAATTTATAAAAATGTTACCGGCCAAATGGCGAGTGCCACATTTTCATGTACTCGCTAAAGCCCACAATTACTCGCGAATACAATCAGGATTCTATTCTTTACACAGTTGGTTCACAAAGACATCAAACGGTAGGTTACTCCATTTCATAAAAATAAATAAATAAACAAATACATTAATTAATAAATTAAATGACTGAAGTGACAGATTGCATTTAATTTTGACAGAGATATTTCAGTTATGCCAAAGATGTCATCCCATGTTAACATAATAATACACTATGAACTCTCGATTGCTAGTTGTCCAACATAATTACTTGCTTTTCTGCTGACATCCTCAAGATGTGATTATGAAAACACCTCTTCCCTGAAATACCTATTTCAGAGTTATCAAATAATATGTTTGCCGTTTCTTCAACTGTCTATGAAAAGCTTCTCAGGAATGCTTCTTTCAGTTGGCCAAGTACGATTTTGAGTAATTGTCAGAATGCATTTGTCCTCCACATGTAGATAGTGCCCAAACTATGTGCACGTTTGATGTGGCTTTGTATTTTCAAAGACTTTAAATGGCGATTCAATGAAAGCAGGCATCTTTTATGAGTAAGAACATCAAGTAATCCTGAAGCGTGTTTTTCCATTCCACTGCACTACTTTTTTATTGTTTTTCAATGTAAACACTTGCTAGTTGGACATTTCCGTATCTTTTGCAGCATCTCGCGCATGACACCGCATCCTAAAATCGAGGCGCTCAAGTTAAAATCTTTTAAGACCTTGCACTTTTTTCATTTCACTGACCTGTGTCTTGCATTTTTAACAGCAAAAAAACGTGTTTTGTGTGAACCGGCCCAGACTTGCAGAAGAGCAAAATCAATCAGTGTCAAACCTAAAATAGAAATGACCAACATGCACTCCAAATCAATCTGTACATCATAACATCGTGCCCATATATTCATGCTTATGGATTCCTGACATTTTGCTGCTCTTTAAAAAGCAGCCGTGAGTGAGCAGGCTGGTCAGAGAGAAGTTATGAAGTGGTGGAAGACATTTATCCATATGTCAGTGATAAGAGGCAACCTGTCAAAGCCTTGATGCTAAACTGCACCACCCAATGCATAAACACTCTCTCTGACTGCACGCGGACAGTTCTTTTGTGCGATCAATGCCAGCTAGAGGCATTTTAGAAATCATCGATAACAAACACACCTCCGTTCTCTTTCTTATTCCATCCTGTATCCGTCAAGAGCAAATTCGCCCATTGCCTAAGCAGTGGAGACAGTGTTGCGTTATTGACCACGCTGTCTGCATTTATGTGTGTGTAAGTGACTGCCATCATGATGGAAGCTTTAATGGAAGTGCAGGGCTGTGACAAATGTTTTCCATTGACATGTTTACTAAATGTCCTTTTATGCAGCTGTAACTATTAAATGCACACTTTGGAAAGATAAATGTGACCGTTTGAGATTGCGTAATCATGTTCATGGATTCATTGGGATTCTGCTTGGTTATATTAGTCAGGGAGGCCAGCGTGGAGACCAACTTAAACCATATGAGACTTTTTTTTTTTAGGTTAGAGAAAAATATGTTTTTTTCCCCCCCAGCATTGTTCCTGCCAAACTTATCAAATTGCCCGTGGCAGATTATTTTCTAATATTTGTGCTTCCTCCAATGACTTGTTTTGCAAAATGCATTCAAGTCTTGGTAGCTATTGTGATCGCAAACGCAGCAATATGTTGCAGAAGCTCGGCCCATTAGAAGGACTTTAATTCTCACTACAGAGGGCTCCCTGATTCATGAGGCCTAGAGGAGCAATAACTCAGAGATTTATCCCCTGCTAACAGAGTTGCAAATGGGACAGCCAAGAGAAGCTGATGATGTACTGTTGCTGCCAGTTAGCCAACATTTTACCACCTAAACAAAGATGGATTTAGGAAGAATAGCATGTTAGCATCTATATTTCTACTAGCACGACCCAAGGGATTTTTTGCACATGAGGGACAACATAAAAATTAGTCTTGTTAAAGAGAAGACAAAGACATGGTTTGTTGAATATCTCTGGTAACCAAACATTCAATATTACAAAATTATGTATTTATGTATTTGTTTGTTTATTGTACACTTACAATACTGTTCAAAAGTTTGGGGTCAGTAAGATTTAATAATAATAATACTTTTATTCATTAAGGACACATTAAACTGATCAAAAGTGACAGTAAAGACATGTATAATGTTACAAAATATTTCTATGTCTAACAAATGCTGTTCTTTTGAACTTTCTAGTCATCAAAGAATCCTAAAAAAGCAGGTTTTCCAGCATCAGAATCAGCATTTTTGATCATGTACAGTAACTGAAGACTGTAGTAATAATGTTGAAAAGACTAGTAATAATGCTGAAAATTCAGCTTTGCTGTCACAACAATAAATTACATTTTAAAGAATAATAAATTTTCACACTTTACTGTATTAAATACATTTAGCCCAGGTAAGCATAATATACTTATCAAAAACATAAAAACATTTTTAACACTTTATTTTAGGGTGCAATTCTCACTATTAACGAGTTGCTTATTAGCATGTATATTGCTAGGCCATCGGCAGTTTTTTTTGTACTTAAAAGCAAATGCCTTATTCTGCATGACCATATTCTAAATTCCTTAATCCTCCCAATACCTACATTTAACAATTACCTTACTACATTTTAATAAGCAACAATTAGGAGTTTATTGAGGCAAAAGTCGTAGTAGTTCATTAATAGTGAGAATTGGACCCTGAGACCAAAAACATGTGTCAACCTGGTTGGTAAATATTTTTGGTCTCCCCAACCTTTTGAACAGTAGTGTACCTGGTTCCCAGAACGATTAATTAACATTCTGTTAGGATTCTGTTCTGTTCAGTGTGTTTGTTTTGGTCATTCTTTTCCTCTGTGTCAGTTTCATTCTGTTCACCTGCTGTTTATTAATTATCTCATTAGTTCCCTCGTTTAGTCTGATATATATATTTTCTCTCTTTTGTTCAGTCCTTGGTCATGTTTTGCATTGTTTATGCTAGTGGCTGTGTTATCCAATTCTCCTCCGGTTATCTCAAATATTAAAGACTGTTGTTATTGTATTTCTATTGTCGTGCGCTTCTTTCACCACAGCCACATGTGACACATTCATATTTAAAAGCTTTCTCTCCAAGTTTTTTGCACCTTTTGGATTAGCATGGTGACAGAAAATAAAGACTAAAGATCGAATGCTGCATTGTTGTGCAACATCTCATACATCACTGCAATAACTTTTTTTTTATGTTATAGTTTTCGTACGCATAGATTTAGGGTACGTTTACATGACAACAATATGCTTAAAACTAAGCTAACTATAACTTTTTACTTTGACTTTTACGTGTATACAGACGACTCCATTGTCAAAATGATCCCCATTCTCACGGATCATGACTCAACGCGCTGCATTCTGCTGCCAGGCCATTAGATAGCGATGAAACATTATAAACGGAACATGTAATACTCATGTGCATGACATCATCATCGTCTTCAGAGAGTCACGTCTTTATCGTTTACACAGAGACCCATTTTCAAAAGTTTGCGTTTTCAGCCACTCAAACTGCCATTGTCGTGTAAACGGACGGCCAAAACACATTTTACATTTTTAGTTCAAAACGGGGTTGTGTAAACAGCCCCAAAGCTAACAAGGAACATTATAGCATCATTAAGCTACAGTACAGTATATGCATGGCATTGGCTATCATCCAAGCTTTACAAATATCTTACAAATTAGGGCTCTCAGACTCTCAGTAATGACGTTCTTTCTAACTTAGTAGTAAATGTTAGTTATAACTAATCTGACAAGGCCTTATCAGCCAAATTGTGTATATAACATCCTGTCAAACTTTGACCCCTTCCTATACAGTATATCATATCCCTCAGTTAAATTGTAAGAACAAAATAGAAGCTGAATGCTCGAATTAAAGCTAACCCTTCTCGTGCACTTTACATTTATCAACGCATACGCTTAAACAGCTTCTACAGTAACTCATAAACACGGCAGCTAGGCATTAACATTCTGCAGCAGCCATCACGATGCACCAGACGAAATTGCTATGACAGAAAAAGCTATAACTATACCCCATTCAAATTGCACGTTGACTTTCTCTGCTCACAACAGAGATGATCCGACAGTGAAGATAATCACTCTGAGAGGGAAGCATAGTGAGCATGATGCCGTCTCTGAATGAACAGTGTGCCATGAAGTTCCTGTCTCATATTGATTAGCAGGTGAATGACTGATCCAGTACAAACCTATTATTTCCATTATTTGTATGTCAGTTCTCTTGCCATCAGAATCTGCTGAAGTTTTATGAGCTTTGAGTGTGCGCGCGAAAGACAGACAGCGAAATAAATGGAGATTGGTTTTTAAATTGTTCTGTTTAATCATAGCCGGCAAATAAACAATATGCGGGTTAGGGTTAGCCTAACCCTAACCCTCAACCTAAATATGAGCAGTGCAATACAACACGATACTGAACATTTGAAATATTATTCATTTTGGAAAGAAAGCCTATGATTTTATGGTTATGCAAATGAAAACAATAACTCTGTTCTCTCTCAACAGGTGTTCTATAACGGCAGGCTACCTGCTGCATTCAAATGTCAGTTTATAATACCAGCTTTTGGTAAACACAGACAGCAGGTTACAATCTTAAAAGAGAAATGTACACCAATTATGTCTTTCTAACAAACAAATTGCCTTATAAAGAAGGTTCATAAAAAGAATGTCACAATTACAGTTTTTTTTCTTCACAGATTATATATTTGTGCCCTAGAAAAATAAATATACACATGTATTTTGAGCACAGTGTAGTAAAAGATCAACATGAGCTGATATGAGAACTAGCATAAAACTGATTCTTGAGACAGGACAAAACACAACATTGTGACAAAAAAAACTAAAAAAACAACATTTGGACCTTGCAATTAATGATTTTGACACAAATGTACTATATTATTTATAATGCTTATATACTTTTGTCAACCTGTATATGTTAATATACAGGTTAACCCCCCACCCCCACCCAACACGCACGCACACACACACACACACACACCTCAAAAAGATGATACAGCAATAGTAGAGCTGAAAAATTGTTTAAAATGATCTGAACTGATTCTATGTAATATCATGTCATTAATTCATTGAAATTAATGATAGATTTGTCCATTTCTATACATATACCATATTTCACATATTATTATTTTTTACATCTGATGGTGTACAGCACAGCCAGTTTTGTCTCAGTACTCAAGAATCAGCGATAAATTACATAAAAGAGATTTTAAAGTTGGCATAGAAGCCCGCAGCAACATTTAGTCTATTTGGATTTGTTCTTTGATTCGAGTCCACTTTGAAGAGGTAAGGAGCAATTAAATGCACATTACAGTACAAAGCTCTGATTAAAAATCATTAAAAATAGACTCTTTTATAGAACACTCACACACACTCACATTTCCGTACAGGCATACACAGACAAAAAAAACACACACAATCCGACAGAAATACAGATATAAATAAGAGGAGAGGAAGTGAGCGCAGATGGACTACGTACATACTCTTGTTTTGCCGGGAAATTGGAGTGGAAACAGAGATCTCTGAAAGAATAACAGAAAAGGGTCAAAAGTCACAAAGCAGGTCAACACAATAATGAAGGACAAAAACCGGTGGATGCACTGGCAAACTGCTTCACCCACGGCATGATATCTCTAGCCAGTTAAAATATTAACTGGTGTGGAAGCAAATTGCACATTTTATTATTAATTTGTCCTGTGGTTTGCGGATGTAAATTATGATTAGTGGTCAGACCTAAAGTTTTAATTAAGTGCAAGCCTAAGTTTGGAACAGAAGTGGTTATTAATCATCCAACTAGGCAATCCATAAAAGGCCATAGCTCATCACTTTCATCCGAAATTATCTTTATTCAGAGTGCAAACAAGAAACCTTTAAGTAAATGAGAGTTACGGAGGCATTATTCCCTGTCGCTGGATGTTGGGTAGTATCACATGCTTGCTATCCAACATCAAACTTAAGCTTAAAAATATATATATTTTATATTTTAAGAGGAAAAAATTATTGTCTCTGGGAAAAGAAACATTAACATCTATTTATTAAAATAAAAACATTTACAGTAAAACAGCACTCTTTTTTTGCTTTTGTGATATTTCTTAAATATTTGACTTGTCCTCATCAGCAGTTGCAATCCATACATCTGTGCAGTAGAATGTGAACGATTCTGTTTGCAACTGACCAAAATGAATGAATCGGATATTACATAACTTGTTACGAGAACAGCCAGTCACTCTTGGGAACGTTGCTAAACACTTGTCTGCACAATTACCTGTATTTACACCCTACATCTTGTAAAGTTATTTTCCTTTCACTGGCCTTACTCTCTGTCTTTCTTTTCCCTCAGACTCATTTCAGCTTCTGTGCCTAAGGCTTCCAGGTCACGTCACCAGGGTCTGAACGGTAAGTCTGATCTCAGATGACCTGTCTCTGCCAGTCTGGGTCTGCAGGGCTGATCTGAGGTCAGCGCTGACACACGAAGGACTCAGGACGGGCCAATAAAGTAAGACTGAAGGGCACTGCGGCGTTTTGATGTGCTTCTTCACCTGCTTTAAGCTATTCACCCATGTTGGGAGTTTATTTGATGCATATAGAAAGCCAAAAATAACAGCATTTATTTGAAATAGATTTTTTTTGGTAACATTTTTGGTAAAACGTTTTAACTGTAAAATACAAAAATATTATACAAATAATAATAAAAAAAATTTTTTTTTAACAAAACTCTTGCTGACCCAAAATATTTGAACATCAGTAAATGTGCAAGCAAATAAGTTCTTGCATGCACACATTTTTAATGGGATTTTCAGTCTGCTTTGGCCTGTTTCTCACACAAAGCTATTGTATGCATATAATTATGTTTTTTAAATGATATGAGGTTGAGCAGATCAGTTTTGGGTGAGCTATACCTGTAAGTTGGGGTGAGGTGAGGGCATTTGTGAGATATACACGCATTTCACTATGCGGTCCAATTCCCTTTACAATACGCTTTATTTTAATTCCACATAACTGTTTGTGTTCACATAATTGTTACTGCCACATTTGGTGATTTGATATGTTGTTTTAAAAACAGCCAGATACGTGTGACTAAGCATCTCGTATGAATTCCAGTAATATTGAGAACAACAAAATAAATGTCAACAAAATAAATGTCAACTGATGATTCTGCCAAAGAGAGGAGGAGGAGGTTTTTAATGCGTGTGTGTGTGTGTGTGTGTGTGTGTGTGTGTGTGTGTGTGTGTGTGTGAATCAGGAAAAAATGGCAAGGCAGAGAGAAATGACAGATGAGCATTATGTGAACGTCTCACAAAAAGGTCTCAGAAACGTCCATCAGTCCTGATGTCATTGTCGCCACTGTGTGGGAATCTTGGCTGAGACGATGAGAGACAGAGGGGGAGTGAACAAGCCAGTAAGCGAGGGGAATGGTAAAGGAGTAAAGGGATGAAAGGATGGAGAACTGAGAAAGAAAGAACACCTGCTTTGAAGTGACAGAGATCAGAGAGCAACCTCCACCCAGGCTGTCTCTCTGGCCAAGAAGCTCGCTCTGCTGGGTACGTCCACATCAAAGACTGCTTCACAGCCACCGCGGGGAGGATCTCCCCCAGACACAGAGCTCACAAGTCTCACTCTACCTCTGTGCCAACTGTGCCACTATACCCATTATACCAGCATCATACTCTGAGTGAAAATGACATGAGAGGGGAGCTAGAGAGCGTCTGAAGCAACTCGAAGGCTTATGAGACAGAGTTGAAGTGATGAGGAATCTGCTAAACATAAGCACATAAACTGGCAAAACAGAGCAATAGCTGAAGACTAGGGTATATGGGGCCAAAGCTCCCAGGGTAAATGTCGCTATGTCGTAAAGGTCTGTCGCTATGCACTGCAAAACTGTCCTATTCCATGAGGTCATCGCGTGCAATGAGTAAAGATTGAATTTGAGGTCATTTGAGCACCATCATTTTGAAATGTTGCATTTTGAAATGACAGAGAGAAAATATTCAAAGGTGTCATATAATGCTATTCTAAAAGTTAACTATTTTGTTTATTGGGTGTAATAGAACAGGTTAAGTAAGAGATAATGTACATCCAGCCGGTTGTTATCTCAGAATAAACCCCCGACGGGGTGATGAGGACGCGAAGCGGAGGGGTCTTGCATCAGCCTGAAGGGGGTTTATTCTGAGATAACAACCGGCTGGATGTACATTATCCCGCTTATTATACAAGGCTACTTGCCACGTAAGTAAATAATTAGACAAAGCATTGTCAAAATGTTGGATCTTAAAGCTCTTAAAGCTTCCGGAGAGAGAGAGCAGTTGCTAGCGCGGCAAGTTCAAACTAGACTTTTAAGGGATACAGTCATACTTATTAAACAGAATTTCGCCACATAAATAATTATGGGAATAAGAGATATTGATTTCAGATTAAACTGTTTTCAAATTTACCGTACCTGTTTGTTACCCTATAATTCAACAGTGTACAAAAAATAGTCACAAAATGGCAGCAGCTGCGTTTGTATGAAAGAATAGAGCGTGGCCATGATACCGGATGGCATAACTAACTGTACACAAAATATTGATTCGATTGAGTTTTAATATTTTATTAGCTCACCAAAAGCAAAACTTCCACGAAGAAAAAAAGTTCCTAGCAAGCGTATAGTGCTGCTGACTTCAGTAACCTGAGCCAGCGTTATCTGTTTTCAGCAGTTGTTATCGAGGAATAACATACCATTGAATGGTGTGATTGACCAATCAGAATCAAGCATTCCACAGAGCCGTGTAATAACTTACTTTAATGCACAAAAAACATAATTTTTCACACACTACAGTACATTATTGGAGCTACTCTATTCCCAGTCTGTCTGAAAAGTGCTCTTTTCTACAAAGCCCCTCCTTACAAAACGCTCAGAGTGAGAAGGAAAGCATTAAAAAAGCATCATATGACCCCTTTAAAGGGATCAATCCCCAAAAAATGTAATTCTGTCATCCGTTACTTTATCATACTGTTCCAAAACTGTATTACTTTTTTCTATGGATCTCAAAATAAGATATCAAAATAGCACAAAATATGGAACTAAAACTGCTGGCAAAGAAAGATGCAGAATACATGTAATTGTTTTATATAATTGGAAAGGAATATATTTCTTCCTAAGGATGTTTAATTTGGCACACACTGACTCCAATCACAACTGATATTAAAGGCACACTATGTAATTTTTCGCCGCTAGAGGTCATTTATTCAAAACAAAGGCGTAGCTTGACGATTACCTTGATTTCGCGGAATCATGGTCTTCACCTCTACAGCCGGTGGAGAATACGACTGGCAGAAATCATATTCATGGATGACCGGTAATATATTAAAGATTTATTAATGTTAGGAAAGCCGTTGGAGTGGAACGAGGCCGCTGGAGCGATTGCTAATGAGAGACAAGCACGACACACGGCTCGAGAGCAGCTTTTATTATGCTATAGACCACTTCTGCTTCTTCCGGTCATGAGTATGTGGGGTAACGCAGCGCTGTTTTATCATTTTTTATCATGTTTTTTTAACCCTGTAGCACTTTGAGATCTCGGATGAAAAGTGCGTTATAAATATAATGTATTATTATTATTATTATATTAGAGACAGTACATTTGAGTGTTTTAAAAGTTGTTATAATGCTGCTCTGTGCGTTCGCTCGGCAGCTACTATATGAGACACTTGTTGCACACCGCAGTGAGCTAGATCGATATTAGGCATGGTAAATTTGGTACTCGCAGTAAATCAATAAACCGAGATTTAAACAAAAGAGTAACTGTGTTGAGCCGTATAACAATGATTAGTTTTCTCTTTATGAATGTATCCAAACAGTTGCTCACCAGTCACATTACACATAATATATTTAAGGGTCTTTGGTGTTTCCATGGTTTCTACAAAATAAAACCGGAAATCGAGGGAAACGTGGGTTTGACGTGTCCTGGTTAAAACGGCTTATTTCTCTGGATTTACACATTCTTAGAAACATTTGGGATAATTTAAGTACACAAATCAACAAAATATATAACATTGTTCTAGTGGTTTTTGGATTTTTTAATCCAAAAATCTTACATATTGTGCCTTTAATTCTGGAAATACACCTGCATTTACATTTAGCTCTAAGTTGCAGGCAGTACTGCACAAAAATCTGAATATTACAGTTCTTATATAAATACTTAGTCATGAGGTTATGAAATCTCAAAAGCGATTAAGAAGTGATAAAATTGGCTCAACATTTGCTGATGTGGTTATTTCGAATAAGTGTGCACTTAAATGTTATTTAAGAAGAATCTTGCTAAGCCAAGTATTTGCTTATTACATATTTTTATATATCAAAATTTTGCCAGGTTGGGGGCAAAATATATTGCCTTTATATTTGCATGATTTAAATAAAACAATTTTTTATTGTAGACTTAAGAAGTCTAGAATTTTTTTTTTTTTTTTTTTTTTTTTTTTTTTATGAGTTGCATCGTGCAAAAAGTGCAAAGTGCATATGAATTACAAGTAAACACGAGCAAGCAAACGTTTCAGCACATTGCAACTTCAGTGGAGCAAATGATAATTAAACCTACATTTGGAAAATACCTTCTAAACTTCCACCAATACCACCAACTTCTATACTGTTTAAAAAGCATCTCAGAATGCCTCTCATAAAGTTGTTTGAGAGAAGACTCAAGAGGCTAAAATCTACAATATAAACAACATTAAAAAAAGATGTGGAGGGATGTAAGGAAATGTTGCATGCCATTCCCAAATGTGTTATCTGCGTGACCGCGACAGCTGAACGTATCAGAACATGCACACTAACCACAAGTCCGCGGCTACAACATGCTCATGTTTTAAAAGGAATTCAAGCAACAGATGAAAACAGCTGTTGGGAATGTCAAAACCTTCCTATGACAGATTAAACTCCAGACCTGGATAAGAAGGCTTTTCTGCTCTTTCCCCCCCAATCCAAGAGTTCTAAGATTTAGTAGTCAGACGCTATTCTGGGCAGATCAATGTGGACAGATGGGCCCCTGCACTCCAAAAGCATCCGTCTCGCCCCATTTCCAGTCCACGTCCAGATGCCTTCTCCCGATAGCACATATCAATCAAAGCCAAGCACTCTTCACAGCCAAAGTATTGATTGTCAGAGAGGGAATTAAATGGTACCTCAGCACCTCCACAGACGCAGAGCGAGTGCTCTGTACGAGTTGAAGGCAGAGAGCTGTTTGGAACTTCACGTTCTAGTCCAGCTGCCCGCACACAATGCAACACACTTTTGGACACACTAACAGTCTACTCACTAAGTGCATAAGCTTTTACACCTCCAACAGTGAATAGACAAGCTATTTGAGAGTCAGTCAACCATCCTTCTGTCAACCTGCCCACTTGCCCAATTGAAAAATATTTAGTGCCCCCCCCCCCCCCCCCACCCAATCCTTAAGCGCAGAATGTGAGTCATGCTAGTTGTTGTAGGGTTAGATGGGTTAAGATGACTCTCCATCCACCCTACCATTAATTTCCCTCTTTACACATGGATGTCACTAAATCTTATTTAAGCACATTATTAATTTTGATATTTCATCATCATTAACATATTTTTATTTCATGTATTTGTTTATTTTTTTATGTTTGTGAAAGAAGCCTCATATGCACACTAAAGTGCGGATCGGGACGCTTTTTTCTGTCCGAGCGCGGCCCGCGTCCGACAGAGCAGCCGAACCCCACCCGAGCCCGATACAGTTAAAATCTAATTTTCTCATACTAATGAAACATGTACGTTTGTTTGTGTGGAAAGCCCGCTTTTATTAAGCAACTGGAAGGCATTCGGAAATGTCAACAGATGAGCGCATCAGCGCACACAGGGCAACAAGCGCACGTTAACACAGGTGCGCGCTCATTATGCACGTGTTTCGTTGTCACAGCAACATAAACAAATTTCCGCACGCAGGAAGACGGATGTTAGGGTAATATTTAAAATTTATTTTAATCACAAAAACGAACCTTTGCATCAAGTGAAACAGGCCCATTGGCTATACCTACATAATAAGCTTTTTTACATTTAAAATGTTCAATCCCTTATCGCGCTGATGTGGGTATCATCCTCTAATGCACACCAATGCTGCACTTATTTGATCAAAAATGTAGTAAAAAAAAAAAAACACCATATTGAAAAAGTAGTATTACAAATTACATAATTATTTGATGAAATAATATTTTAGAATGCATATTAGAATGATTTTTGAAGTATGATGTGAGACTAATAAGAACCATAATAAAAACCATAATGAATGTTTAAGCACCAATAACAACTGATTATAATTGAGCAGCAAATCAGCATATTAGAATGATTTCTGACAATTGTGGCACTGAAGACTGGGGTAATGATGCTGAAAATTCAGCTTTGCCATCACAGGAATAAATTACATTTTTAAATATATTAAAATAGCAAGTTAAACAGTTTAAATTGTACAGTATATACATGCATTGAAGATTGGGATAATTAATTATATTAAAATTTAAATGTACATTGTTCTAAAGGGGGCATCTTAGCTGTATTTTCTATATGGACTGACAAATCTATATTCTTTTAAAACCGTTCCCTGCTCGCAGTCCCCCCAGCGGGGTGTATTCGATGACTCTGTGCTGATCATTTGGCTATAATGGCATTTTAAGTCTTTTTAATGTGGTGTCTAGCACATTAAGGTGACCAATCAGCTTTAGGTAATCTCAGCTCTTCCTGGAGACACCAGCAAGCAGCTGAAGCTGGGAGGGGGTTGTCTCATGTGACACCTGGAAAAGCATATCCAAAAAAAAAAAAAAAGAAGAGACACGTGTGATTTCTGTCATCCTCCATTTCAGGGAGATGTCCTCTCTATCTCTCTGTTTCCTTCTATAAGCTACTAACATTTAGGTTTGGGACTCTGCAAACTTATAATACCTCCGCCGCACATCTGTTTCTCACATGGGAGCTTCAGCGCCTGTCTCTCACTCGGAGAGTTTGTCGGTAATCCCCATGAGTAAAGTTCAGAGTGAGCTGACAGCACTAAAAAATAGATAAATAAGGATTTTCATTTTTCACCCTGTAATGGAAAATTGCACATAACATTTCTCACTCAGCATTTATCCTAATAGCGGCTGCAAATCCATATCCCCTAATTTCACGAAATCACTTCAGTGCAGAGAAAAGAGCGTGTGTTTTTCTTGCAGGTAGGAAACACAGTTTGTTAAACCTTTTCTTACTCTTGTTTCCCCTCTTGCTTCTTTTCCACTCATGCCAGAGAAATCGATATGAAAACATTTTAAATACAATTTACATCTATAAGATTGCCTTTTTTTTCTGGAAAATAACTGTCAAATTTCACTCACCAATCTCTTGCTGATTCTAAAGTAAGAGATGCGACAAAATGTATAAGCAGAGCAAATTTAACCAAACAGAGCGACAACAAACCTCAGTCACAAGTGAACTCAGAAACTTCTATCAGTCAGTGGAGAAAGTGAGTAATGTCTTGCATTAAGTTTGTTGTTTATTCTTGGCCGGAAGCAGCGAAATAACCCTATTAAATCCAGTAGTCGCCCTGCCATTAATCTCAATGCAGCTGACTAGTTCCTCAAAGCTAATGGGGTTTAGAATTTGCATCAGGCAAGTTTACCCACAAAGCTTTGCCTAAGAGGATTTTAGTCCATACAGAGGGCTTATTGTCACACTTGTGCATGGACGTGGATTAAATATAGGACTAGTGCGCTGTGCTCCATGTGCGGATGCACAAGCCGTCTTTCATTTCTGACGGCTGCTACTGGCAATAGCAAGTAGAAAATGACCTATATTAATGGATGGGCTGGTGGTTGTGTGGCGGTTAAAGATCAGGGGCCGGTTGCAAAAGAACCCCTTAAGCTAAGAAAATCTTATTTTAAAACTGTAGGTGAAATTATAACTATGGGAGTTTGTTGCAACTGGCTGCAGGCTAATCGAGTTTTTGAGTTTTCTATTGCCATTCTACCCCCGAGGAAAACATTCAACCCCGAGCTGTTCTGATGCTACCTTCCTTCAGCAAGTGTAATAGGTTGCTTTGGACAAAATAAACAAACAAAAAAAGTACTTTATTTTACAGTGTCCTTATTACGTTACATGTACTTACCATAGTAATGACAGTAAATTATGCATAATTACATGCAACTAACCCTTAACCAAACTCTAATCCTACCCTAACCCTATAGTAAGTACATGTACAGTAGTTCATTAATATTACTCAGTACTTAAATATATAATTACACTGTAACAATGACTTATATTTGCACTAACTGGATAATACGGTACTAACAATGAACCTAAAACCTAACTTAAGTACACTAAGCACACGGAAGTGCACATACTGTAAAATATGCAACAAAATAACTTAAACTTTAATAGGTATAATATAAATATAAAATATAAAAACTATTTCAAAATATCAAGACAAAATATAATAGTATCTCAATGATACTAAAATAACATGATAAAATAATAGCGTCATGTACTTGCATGCATTCATTTATTAAAGCAATTCTGCAACATTGCTAAATCTAAAACATAATTTGCAAAGTGCAATGTATTTTTTTTTCATTTGACAGAAGTAATAGTAAAGTTTTTAGCTTCTGATAAACATCTCTAATGCATGTAAAGCTATATTAAATATTATAACTAATAATCTAATAACTAATATTAAATGAACAGTGTATATGATTGATGACAGAACAACATGTACTGTATAGAAATATGTTAAGTCAGATGTTCACTGCCAGAGGCTCTGATGTTTAGTACTCTAGGCACCCTTAAATATTCTCTCGCTCTCTCTGTGCCTCTCTCGGATTTCTTCCTTTTCATCTTTGCGATGTCTCATCACGGTGAATACCAGCTCAGTGTTGTCAACTTAGCTTTTTCATTTGAATAAGCCTCTTTCTGCAGGAACCTGTCTGCTCTGTTTCACTGAGGCTAAATCAGCTTTAGCGGCTAAATATAAAAATGTTTCCTGAGCATTAATTCTTTAATATTTATCAGCAAAAAAAGGTGCTTGAAATTCTGCTTCAGCCCCGCTAGCAGTTCAGAGAGAATGACAAGCTGCACATAAGCTTCGATGCCTCGGTTGATCCTAAAAACTCAAACTGGAGTTGGATGTGTGTAGCATGGCTTGTACTGGTACACTTCAATGTTATTATTTAAAAAAAAAGACATTTAAACTCTCCTGAAAACATGAAAAGTAAAAATGCAATGAAGAAAGAAGAAGGAAAAAAACTAACCAAGAAGGGGAAAAAGATAACATTACCAAAAACTAGCTGAGAGCGGCTTGTTCAGTGTCAGATTAAAAAAGAAAAAGATACGGAACAAGAAGTGAAACCACAGGCAACTTTGGGGTTGAACTAGCTACACACTGAATGATGTTTTCCACTATAATGGTTCAGAGGGATCTGAAAAACTTAAAATATATATTTCCAGGCCTTGACATTCCCTTTTTAGCTTACCAGCCTGTGGCTAGTGGTTTTCCTAGTAGTTACTAGCCACTCAGCATTTTCACTGGCCACAATTTTGACATCGATACCATGGGGGAAACTGTCATATAGATATTTTCTCATAATCCCGTATCTCATAATTTGGCAGCATGTATATAGGCTGCTGTCACTTTAAGACCTGACACACGGATCCATTACACTGTTACACATGCACTTTTTTTCTTAATTTCAACTGTCTACGTTCACTTAAAACATAATTGATGGTGAATACTCACCAAGACCGGCGTTTTGACATTATTTGACTGTTTAACCCTTGTGTTATGTTGCGGGTCAATTTGACCCGTTTCAATTTTCTAGTTGTTGGAAATACTGGTTAACCTATGTTTTTTTTTCTTGATATTTTGTGACTTTTTCTCATTTATCATCATGAACATGCATGCAAAGTTTCAACATGCTGATGTGTTTTGACATATACCAACAAAATTACTATACGTTCATATTATTACTAATAGTGTCAATTTGACCCTCATAGGCAGCTATTCAAAAGAAACTGTACAGACACAAAATAAAAACATGTATGTTATGGATGGCAGGGCACTTGTGATGTGAGATGTGCCCATCCAAGTGTGAGAGCAAAACCAGCACCGTGTGTGAAGTGCAAGAAATTCATATGCAGAAAACACACACTTGCTGTGTGCTCATCATGTCAGAAGTAACTTCTTGACTTTATGAAATGAGTCTACAAAACAAAAGTTGAGCCATCTTAGGAAAAGTAAACATTATTTTAATTATACAGCTAAATTTAATTTATAAGTTATGATGTTCTAAGCATAAAATGTAAAAAAATAAAAATAAATGAAAACGTAAAAAAAAAAAAACAGTATACTGTTAATCAATAATAATAAAATTTTGTCAAAACAAAACATTTTCATAAATCATATGTTCATATATTTGTTGTTGTTGTAATGTTTGACAAATGTTTATATTAAAAGTTTACAATTTGTACCTGAATCTTTGTTGTTTTTCATAGTGTCATTTTTGAGGAATTGTATTGAATCCAATTAGGGTCAATTTGACCCGAACCATAAGGGGTGTACACAGAAATCCAACATAACACAAGGGTTAAGCACAATAAGCAATGGAAAATAACTCAATTTAGTACTGAGAGTTGGCTTTAATGTCCACGCACTATGGGGTGTGAACACAAAATATGTTGGTATGTGTAAAATTATGAGCAATACGCGTAATCCCATGCCAAAATTCAAGCACTGTAACACCAACCCAGTAACACCAACACCAACATCATCCGGAGCAAATGAGGGGAGGACGTTTTGTGCGTCAACCCGCTGTCGGAGAGATGAGAGAGTGACATTCTGCGGAAAATGAGTATTGGACTTGGAAGCGTTATCGATAGCCCATGTATTGACATGTCTCGAAAAATCTATATTTTTGACAACACTACATTGCACTCAGTTTATTATTTCAGATGCCTTTTCAAAAGACTATTGACACATTTAAATAGTATATACAATTCAATCCGCCAAAGTGGCAAGTATCTGCTTTACACGCCACTGCTTAAATGCACACGCATATATATATATGACCCTCTCGGAAAGCTTCACCACTACCTCCTATAACACCTTCTTCCTCTGAAACAGTCAACAATTGCAAAGGCAACACACTAAGCCAGGAGCAGCAGTGATGGAAGAGAGACATTAAAGGCTTCTAAGGATAAGCAGAGGTAAATTCTGCCCTCCTCCCCCTGCCCTTCCCAGCATGCCTGTGGTGGGTGGGTTGGGTCTGTTTATGTCCCTTCTTTCTGTGACAGTGCCTGGCAGCACGGTTTGACTGCAGCCCACGCTGCTGCTTCAGTGGAGGGTATGGTGTCTGCCCACACAGGTGCAGGTCTGCCCACTAATCCTGCGCTCAGCGGTCAGTCTCAGACATGATAAGGGTCAAACAGAGACTTGGCCCGGCCGTGCAGCTCTGTGCCGGGGAGAAACGGGGAAGTGTGCTGGCTTTGCGCCCTCTCTGCCACATTCAAAAAGAGGCAGACAACGTGAGGTTGGACACAGACTGTTGTTTTTATGTGGGCTGCATGTGTGAACATTCGAAAAACACAAACAAGCAAAAAATGGGTGATACAGAGATGAATGAAAGTGCCTTGGTAATAGAACGGGAGTCCTTTTTGTACTATGAAAAATGTTGTATAATAAAAAGCTCTTGGAAAAATATCAGCTTTTTTATAAGCTTTGATTTCTTTGTTTACAGTGTGCATATATTTGGTGCTTATTTTGTCTGCAATTAATCTGCGTCATAAACTAAATTATCTGTTTCTATGGCAGCAATGTACTTCCGAGAAGCAATCTTTTCACAGATATTAATTCTCTTCAGCGTATCTGGCAACACTTTTCCTAGAAGTTCAAAACAAGCCAGTGAAGAGCTTGTGGGAAGCTCTGTTGTGTACGGATAGAGGTATCCGAGGCCAATTCATAATTCAATTCAGGTTCCTTTTTACACGGTGTTGAGTGATTTTGATGAGTGTGTGAGTGTGTCACAAAAAATGTTTATACAACAGCACGGCCAAGACTTTTACCTTAAAAAAGAGAATTGTGTATAAGTGTACAATCTTAAAAAGACAAGTCATATTTGTAATGTAGAATGTATATTTACATGTTCTTTCATACTTGCACATTCACAAAACCCTGTAACTAAAGACATGATGTGACAGAAATCATCATAAAAGACCTCCAAATGTGCCATAAGCTGATATTACAATGTGCAGACTGTTGTAATTTATATAAATACAAGGAAGCCAATTTGAAGAAGGCAAATATATATCTTGCAATAGTGTTCTGACATTTAATCTAGAGCGAAATATACTAGCAATAAAACTGTAAGCAACACAATGGGATTGAGCTCCTGTTTTATTTCGAGTCAGATTTTGCTGCATTTTACTGTGCCAAATGTGCCCACAAAGATAGAAAACCCTTTGAAAAACATACACTGACATCTCCATGAGGAAAACAGCTTCAGAAATGCAATTTTAGACTTTAAAAAAAGTGGTTTATCAGTAAAATGGCTGTGTTCGAAATCGCCCCCTATACTCTCATTTACTGTTCCCTGCATTAGTCCACTAATATAGTTTACTTGAAGGAGTGAATGAAAAGTGAGTGAATTCGGACACTGAGTGTGTCGAAAGGGCTGCTGCTTTTGTATAGTGTGTGCTTGCCGTTTAATAACCATTTGAAACATAGCAAACTGGCAGCTCCAGTAGTAATGAAAAGATTGATATTGAAACCTGTCATTGAAACTATGAACCTTAATTAAAACATTTAATAATACATAAAAAAGGTATTTTTTACCTGTATGATACACGCTATACTTGATTACTGTGTCATTACCTCCACGCTTTCTCTGACAGCTTAAATTACATGCAGTGAACATTTCAATATGGATTCTGAAGTTTAAGAATTTTGTTTAAAAATATAAGTTTAAATTTACAGTAGGCCTACCATTGGTAAGATTTTTTAAAATGTTTTGAAAGTCTCTTATGCTCAGCAAGGCTGCATGTATTTGACCAAAAACACAATAATAAAACAATACTATTATTAGTAAAAGTAAAACAATAATATTGTAAAATATGATTACAATTTAAAATGATTTTAAATATATATATATATATATATATATATATATATATATATATATATATATATATATATATATATATATCATATATATATATAAATGTAATTTATTTCTGTGATGCAAAGTTGAATTTTCAGCATCATACAGTCTTCAGTGTCACATGATCCCTCTGAAATCATTTGAATATTCTTATAGGCAGATTTGGTGTTTAAGTAAGTAACGTAACCTATTATTATCATCAAAATGTGCTGCTCAATATTTTTTATTTCATAAATACAAATAATAATAAAAAAAATAGTATTTATTTGAAATGTACTTTTTCTTTTCTTGTAATCCTTTGACTAATTTAATGCATCCTTGCAGACAAAAACGTTTTAACGGTTGAGTAGGAATCTTCAGCTACCAAGAATGTGGCTTTATGCGAACCATCATACCTCAAATTGTGGCATGGTGAATGAACAGCTCTATAATATCTATAAGAAATGATTCACAGAATAAAAAATTAAAAACATTTTTTTCAGAAAGCAACATAAAATAGGTACATTTGAAAAACATGAAAACCAAATTTCTTCACTCAGCCACTAGCATAACAACAAATGTGTCAATTCACTAAACGAAATCGAAATTTCACCCTCCAAAAATCACATTCTATCTAGACATTTGCTGACATGAGATAAGAGGTGATGCTCTTCAGGAGTCAGACACCATGGGGTCGGAAAATGCTTAAAGATTCTCACGTCCCTTGTCAAACCGGCTGACAGATGGGGATTTAAATGCTTCTACTATACGATAACTATATAAATATATGCATAACGGTCACAACATTAAAACACAGTAATAGTCTGTTGTCTGCTGTTGAGGGTTCATTTTAAGCAATTGGTGACTAAATGAGTTGGGACTGCTCTCAAATTGCACTCAATTTCAACAGCTAAGAGTTGACGGGACGGCTGTAGTCGCTGACATGCATATTGAAAGATCCCTTTCACCCAAATGAGTCTGTAAACAAGATGTGAGGGCAGCACTGGCAACACAACTCGCAGGAATAAGTGTCAAGGAGCAGTTATTGCATTATTTAGAGGACCATAAAGTGCAGGGCTATTGATTTGAGAGGCAAAGCAGCTCTCTGGTTATTTCTGTCATTGCTGAATCATTAAACTGATATATTATGCACTGAGCTCTTCCCTCTGCCACCCTGTCTGTTTCCAACAACATCAGTCCAATACATTTCCAATAATGTGCTCCTTTTTACTCATTTGCTTTTGCAAAGGTTCACACTATTAATCCCTCAGATTTGTCACTTCTAACTTTTTCTATGCATCTAAGGCCATGTGAACACCTGGTATTAACATAAGTTATGGGTAATCAGATCACAAAATCATATTTACACCTGGAATTAACATTTATCTCACCTTCTGTGAACCTTTGATCAGGGGCTAGTTACATAAACGTCTAGGTTACGACTGTAACCTCTGTTCCCTTTAGAAAGAGAACGGTCTTAAGAACTAGTAGTTAGCCAAGGTGTAATCAGTCTTACTTTCAGTTTCAAATTAGACCAGTCTACTTTTATAACTGACCCGTCTTAAAAAAACACCACCAACCAACCAACCAACCAACCAACCAACCAACCAACCAACCAACCAACCAACCAACCAACCAACCAACCAACCAACCAACCAACCAACCAACCAACCAACCAACCAACCAACCAACCAACCAGACTAGTCTAAGCAGTTTATGCAACCGGCATACAAAAAATTAAATACAAAATATGTACATTTGAGAAAAATAAGATAAAAGTTTGTTAAGTAAATCAAAAGTTTGTGAAAAAAACAGTTAAGGTGTACATTTTTTAGTGTTTGGCAACCAGGGATAATTAAACATAGAAAATGTAGAAAGAGATAATCACAAACTGTGCAGTGCATGCAAATAAAAGTCTCACCAGAACCGAATGGCCCGTGTTTACATAGATTCAGAGCTGTTAATTCTCAATAAATATATGCAGCTTTTGGAGCCGGTTCCTAGCACAAGCTGGCAAGTTCTCCTGAGCTTATAGTCTGTTATGGCACTGTACCAAACAGTACAGCTTAGGGTGAAACCATTAAAAGGAAAATTTCATAAATCCTTTTTAGTAATTTCAAATCTAGGTATGATCAAGTTGTTTTTACTAGGTGACGTTTAGGTTGTTCAAGATTTGCACATGATTATTTATTGAAAAGTTAAGAACCCTCATGCTTTCCTTGTCAAACTCCATAGACCATTTCAATTTATACATAGATTCCACATTTCACTGCTCAGACGGCGAGCCCACCATCTTGGAACTATCTATCTATCTATCTATCTATCTATCTATCTATCTATCTATCTATCTATCTATCTATCTATCTATCTATCTATCTATCTATCTATCTATCTATCTATCTATCTATCTATCTTAAAGGAACACTCTACTTTTTTTGGAAATAGGCTAATTTTCCAACTCCCCTAAAGTTAAACAGTCGAGTTTTACCGTTTTCGAATCCATTCAGCCGAACTCCGGGTCTGGCGGTAGCACTTTTAGCATAGCTTAGCATAGATCATTGAATCTGATTAGACCATTAGCATCTCTCTCAAAAAAAAAATTACAGAAGAGTTTCAATATTTTTCCTATTTAAAACTTGACTCTTCTGTAGTTACATTGTGTACTGTGGAACTCTGCTGCCGTACCATGGGTGCAGCAGGCGCAATGATATTACGCAGCGTCTGAAAATAGTCCCCAGCTAGGAAACTTCCAACGTGACCGACACTAAGTTTGTAATATCATTGCGCCTGCTGGTACGGCAGCACAGTTCCTTGATTATTACGCAGGAATGAGAGTATAGTTCATAGTTTACTCAGTTTACTATGCTAAAAGTGCTACCGCCAGATCTGGAGATCAGCTGAATGTATTCGAAAAGGGTCCATTGTGGATTGTTTAACTCTAGGGGAGTTGGAATATGAGCCTATTTCCAAAAAAAAGTGTTCCTTTAAGCTCTTTCAAGCAGGATTTTTTTTTTATTCATAAGCTGAAAAAAATCGTTCTGAAATATTGTTCCTTTGTGTCATTATCATTACAGATGTGGTGTGAACTTCACTATCAAAAATGATTATTCAAAAATGGGACCCAAGCCATACAGAAATCAATATTGTGGGTACTCTTCTGAATTGAGCCAGTCGTCAACCACCTAGCAACCTAAAAAACACACCCAGAACACCATAGCAACCACATAACATGACAGCAAAAGCACCACTTACAGTTTCTTCTAAAAAAAAAAAATATTTAAATTTTAAAAGACATAATAACAGCATAAATGAGTTGTAGGTCAAAACAACAGGAGTGTTGGAATATTGAAATTTCTACATCAATTAGTACTTAAGAGTTCTCAATTTGTGAACAGTGCATATGGCCGAGCATGCTTGAGTTGAGTGATGTTTTTAGTGAAAATCTCTCAACTGTTCTTATTTGCTCAAGCGCTTGGTAAAAGATGAGATCTTAGCACTAAAGTTCAAACAACTTATGCTCAGTGTTTCACTCTATTTCACAAATGAGAGTTAAGAGCTACTTAATTAAAGATGCTATCTACTTTCAGTTTCACACACGCCACATAAAAGGAGGTGTGTGCGTGTTGCCAGAGGAAAAGCGGGAGAGCGGAGAGGGTACGGATCGATACGAGAGGGAGTCCAGGCTGTCACTCAGCCTCGTCTCCCCGAGGGAGGCCGCGAGAGATCGAACACACAGATAAACATATCATGGAAATGGAGTCAGTCCTCACCCAGTTTCCAACACTCTTCCTCCTCACACAGATAGATGAATGAGAAAAACCAATGAACTAATGAATGAGTCAATGAACGAATAAAAGTAGATTGTGAGGATAAATGAATAACAGAAGAGTGTAATTGTCAGTTGGCCTTTCAGAGATGAATGAGGAGGTAATCCATCTAACTGATAAAATCCCAGTCCCCTCAGAGAGGCTGCCCATGGGTGAAATATTAGTCTGAAGTGCTTTCACACATTGGCTTTTCGCCGTGAAAAATAGCATCCTGATACGCCGGTTCAGGTTACACAAATGTCAAGAAACAATTAGGTAAGCAAGATTGCTTTGAAACTTTTTTTTTTTCATGGAGATGATCGTTTTTAAAAGTTTAAAACAAGGGGAAGCTGGAGGCATTGGATAGTTTACTATTCAGTGATGACAACAGATTTCAAAATTATTTTCTAATTGTTTAGAATGATCTGCTCTGTATTTTGGGTATACATACAGCAGGTAAAGTTACTTTGATTGACTAGTTCCTGAAATGAGGAAGCAAGTCTTGTTTTCTTAAATTGCTACTTTAGGCTAATATAATAAATTCTATGCTATAGTCACGTCTTGTTTAGTTTAGTTTATGTTTTCATGTCTTTGATTTCTAGAATTCGCATAGTCACGTGATTCCTTTATCCCATCATGTGATCCTGTCATGTGCCCCTTTTGCTTAACATGTCATGTTCTGATTTGTTCCTTGTTTTGTGTGTCACATTTTGATTGGTTAACTGTGATTGTTTAGTCGTTCATTGGTCTTTGTGTATATGTAGCCCATGTTACCATTGCCTCTTCTGTTTGTTTCCTGTGACCGCTGATGGTGAGTTTTGTTTCATGTTCAAGTTTACAGTAGTTCATGGATCAAGTCAAGCCAAGTCTTTGTTTACTTTGTATCGGTTCATGTTGGGATTTAATAAACACTGCACATGGGTTCAACTCTGTTCGCCTTCAGTGGACTTTGATTACATGTATTATATATATATATATACATATATAATTAATGTTTGTGCTGTCCCTATTGTATCCTCTCTCACTTTTTTCCCTATTCTTTTTTTAATGTTGTTGTTTATATTACAGACTGGGCACAACGGACATTGCTTACCAGTGGTCTTGATCTCATTTTCTGGCTGAAACTGCAATAATGATGATAAGCAAAGTAAGAAGCAGCACTCCAGCGATTAGCAGATAACACTTCCTCCTCCTTAGCTGCCTCTGTGGAAGACAGAAGAAAAGAAGAAAAAGGTTTGAGATGTTACTGTTCGATTAATGATAGTTCACCCAAAAATGAAATTTGTCATAATTGACTCATTTTCATGTCATTATAAACCTTTTTAACTTGGCCAGTTTAACACAAAAATGGTTTGGCAGGATGTTTTCCATACAATTTGAATGGTGACCATGCTCTTGCATGCTCTATAAAACACTATAGACCTTATGCGTCAGAGAAACAAGTGCGCAGCCATCTTTCAAATTTTGTCTTCGAACATCACTTTTAGCGGTTCTATGACATCGCTGTTGAAGAATAATTAGCTGGTGAAGTGGATTTACTTATAGAGTTAACGAAAGTTATCATGAGCATTGCAATGTTTAAAGCAGATGTCTTAACATATGTCAGTAGAAAAGGGCCAAGGCTACATAAGGCATAAAGCACTATTACATTCAACAACATGCATTATATTCCAGGTCTTCTGAAGCCTTGCATGCATTGCTTAAAAGTTTTTCCTGTTGCTGTAGCTCTCAATTCTTATTTCTACACTTGAATATGCAAAAATTCACATTAATTGAGTTGTGAACTGCAGTGGAGACGTTTAGCATAGCATTTGTGTGTTTGTTTGTATTATTTTTTGGAGCTTGAAAGCCCCTGGTCACCATTCACTTTCATTACAGCGATAATGCTGTGTCAGTGTTCTGCTATATTGTGCTCCGCAGAAGAAAGAAAGGCACACAGGTTTAAAACAACACGAGGGTGAGTAAATTATGCAAAGGTGACATAAACAAAAAGAAACTAGACTGTAAAAAAAGTTGTAAATAAAACAAAGATTACTGGAGTATGTTTTACTAGAAAATAAAACATTTCTACAGTTTCTAAAGTTTGTCTACATCAAAATGCCGTTACTCTCCGTTTGTAAGTAACATGTGAAACATATTTCTACACCATTTTTTTTTTCAAGTTGTAGAAAATACTAGTTAAATTATAGAGTATTGTGAGGATGGACACAGTAACTGAAAATGCATCCAGATACCATCCAGCTACTCTTAATAGACTAATAACAACAGAAAGAAAGATTCTGTAATATCACATAGACTTGCACAAAAAAAATAATCCATAATAAATTCTTTCTCAGTCGCACACCACTGTTAAAATCAATAAATCAACAGTCATTATCCAGTACAACTGGCCAGTCTAGGTACAAAAGGACCTGCATGGAATAAAAGAACAAAATTACACCATCATTTTCCAAACAGTTTCTCGCCACCGACGCAATACCCCAATACAAAATGGAGGCGCTGCCATCAATTGACCTCTATAGGCGCTCTCCTCAATACAGAGACATGCTTTGAAAATGATTTCTCAAAGACAGAATTGAATTGTGGCCTAAAGTCAAGAGCGGTTGGACAAGCATGAGAGAGCCGCATTCTCCAGCGCGCTCAAGTTCTGACTGAACAGTGTTCGCAAAACCCATCTGGCTCTCTGATGCTCTTCAGCTCTGATAAGACGCCGCGGCGGGAGGAAGCCCTGCTCTGTTTTCAAAAGAATTTTGGAAAACTGCCGAAAGTGTCATTTGGACTTTCAACGTCTAAGACTGGAACCCCCGCCCCCCCCCCCCCCCCCCCCCCCCCCCCGGCCCCCGCATATCTATTGCCTGAGATCCAGTTCAGAACCACTGTGACCAACAAGTGTGGGGAAAACAGTGAATAGAATTTGCTTGCTGAGTGCGTTTCAATAAATGTTTTTTTCCGATTACGCGGACTGAGCGCAGATTCTGTGTTGTTTTTGAAATACCTTCCCTTTTTTTTATTGACAAAGCCAGAAAGAGCACCAGTTGTAGACCACAGCTAGGCTGGAGTCTTTAAATCCTGACGTGCTTCAAAGCGCGAAGAGCAATTCATCTTCTTATCTGAGACTGGAAACAGGCTTTCTATGTGGAAGTGTGCATGTGGGGGGGAGGGGGGATGGAGAGAGGGAGAGAAGAAGGCAAAAAAAAAAAAAAAACTGCTGTCGAGTAATTTTCCGTTTAAACGTTCCACTCCACAACAATTTGCATAAGCAGCCCTGCGTCTGTGATAAGAAGATTGGTAATTTTCAAAGGCTCTGTAGGGATTGGGAATTAAAAGCCTCTCTCTGCTATCTCCTCTCTTGCAGCTGGTCACCATAGATTCCCTCGCTTCTTTCTTACATTTCTCCAAAACCGCGCCTTATAAACTTTCACTCTCTCTCTCCCTCTCTCCCTCGTTCGCTCTATCACTCAGCATACAGTCTCTCGGCACTGATTTTCACTGTGTTATCCTAGGCCTGCTCTGTCATTCAGAACAAAAAAGAGGAAAATAAATCAGGTAAAAAGGGAACAAAAAAAGCTTTAGGTGACAATACAACTGTTGCTCCATTTCGGAGCTTGGATTTTTTTTTCCTGATGCTGCGGTGGGGAGACGAGGTGGAGGTGGAGAGTGCAGACGTTCACAGAGTGAGAAAGAGAAAGGGAAAATGACTTAAGGATGAAAGGGAAGCTGATGGAGTGAAGTGCCGGCGAGAGAAGAGAAAAGGAAAAGGGAAATGAATTTTCTCCCTCTCCATGTACCCAATTTAGTCAAGCTGCTGTAGAAGCACTAAAACTAAAGCACCTTGATATAGAAAAAGTTTTTAAGGGTTGTCCTATAAATGATTAAACTACTGTATGAATATGTGCTGGTAATTCCATTAGAAGCTTTGATGTAGTTCTTAAATATTAATCATTTTAATTGTAATGGGTTTTATCAGAACTACTTTACTATTTAGGCCACTATTTTCCACCTGAGGATGAACTCAGAGGGTCATATAATTCTTGCGGATTTCCCCCCCCTAAATTCACAATAGATTTAACATATGAAAACCAATTTTCCACTTGTAAAAAAGACTTTTATATGAGGGGAAGTGCAACATGCTGTTTCTGCTGGACCAACTCATCATGTGACCGACATTGGTTTTAAGAGAGAGAAAGAGGGGGTAGAGAGTAATTTGCCTCGTGCGACATGAGAAACCCCTTTGTAATATCATAATAACGCAGCATGATGATTACCGTCATAATAATATTCTGCCTTTATCTCATCTGCTCAGAAAATTGAAGGTCCATAAAATAAATAATGTTCGCACTGCCACTGCCTGGCTTGTAATCGGCTTACGTGTAATTTACATAAAAATTCAGAATCCAAGTCTTCCTGATTATAATGTTTAAATGACACAGCAAAATAAACAGGAACTTGGAGGTCCCCACTTTGCAGTTCAGCCTTCGGCAAACGCACGCCGTTCTTTGCCTTAGGCTGCCTGTACACAAGTACATGAAAGCTCAGTGGAAGAAAGCGTTACAGGTGAACAAGGAGGGTTTTAACGTTGTACCTTGATCCTGACACCTACAGAAGTTTGAGATGTATTTTTGAGAAAACTATTTTTATTTGGACATCTCTAGATTGCCAAATGTTTGAATGACAGCTTTCATAATTGTAGAAAATGCAGCAGGTGCTTTATATGAATTGTTAAAAGTAACCGGTATTGAAAAGTGGTGTTGATTATTTTGAAAAAGGAAGCACTTTATAACTTTAATAAGTCATTAGGAATCATTATGACTATATAAACAAATATATTTACATTCTTAAAGGGGATATATTATAATATAATATATTATTATGGGCTTTCAGTATCAGTTAATGTCTGTATCAGTACATCCCTATAAGTAGTCTCCCCATCTGTTTCAATCGCTGTGGCGTAGTTTTATAAGTAAGCTAGGCTATTGCATCCCAACACTGCCACATTCCAACTCATGGAGAATAATGTTCCTATGCTAAACTCTCTACAACGTCCCCTCATTCACATACATATTCATTACACTTCAGCTCCAATATTACATACAGGCCTATGTGGGAGTCATCACAACCATCTAAACTCCATTCATCACCGTTACCTAAATTACACAGCATGATTGATTTGCATTGCTGTGCCTGATCACAGCATGACACAGCACTGATCAGCTGCTTTCTGCATTCATTACACAAACATGACAAACTTTCAACATAAAGAGCAATTCACTTGTACAGAACGAGTAAACCACAAAAGATGTTTTCTCGTTATAATACAAGCCTATTTTTATTAATTCACCAAATTTTGACAACGAGAGTGGAAGATGTGCCAGCGTAAAGCAAATATTGGATGTAACACATTTTTACATCTTCAGGAGAAGATGTGGGTGATGCTTTTTCGTGCAAAAATGTTGCCAGGGCATTGCTACAGTATACAGATGCGTCACGACTGTTTCCCGAAACTGTATGTCGCAAAGTATCGTTCAACCACGTTGCTTTATGACGTCTCGCACGTGGTGGACTAATAACTTATTTTAATTAATCTGTTTGAGATCGAATTAACGCTAGATTTTTTCATATAAGTTACAGACAAGGCATCTGAAGACCATTTCTAATTTTTCTCAGTTATTTTGCTTTATTACCAGACTCAATATTTGGCTCGTTCTTACATAGTAGAGCACGTTCCCACATGCGCAGTCTTCTAAAGCGGTGCTTTAAATCTCTTGACAAACTAAAAGACGTAAATTTCATTTGTATGTATTCTAAATAAATAACAAGGGTTGTACTGAATGTCAGCTTGCTTATTTTGCTAAAGATAAGAATTTATTCAGTCTACATCTCATGTAAACTAGAAACTATGCTTCTAACCACAGCTCGAGAGCTGTCGTTCCAACCACACAAGTTTGCGATGCTTTTTGCGAACGTTCGTTAGAACAATGGTTTCGGGAAACACCAAATAGTTGAATTATGCTGATAACGACGGAACTTGCGGCCATAGTTGGCTAACGATGCTTTCGGGAAACGCACCCCAGCTCGAGTCAGTTCAATGTTGATTCAACTTTGAATAAGAAACTATATCAAGCCTGTAAAACTCGTCAAAACTCCACGAATCACAACAAGCGTATTGGTGAGAACACTCATTTAAACAGCATACACACACCCGAACCTGCACTGCACATCACATTTTTGACATTATTGATACTGCTTTCAATCGTAATGCAACAAAGCGGCCTATGGGACATAAATTAAACCTTTAAATAAAAGGATTTTTGGGCTGTTTACACTGTCATGTACAGTACAATAAAAGAGCCTACACAGCGACAGGAAATATACATTAACACAAAAAATCTAGTGCCTACACAACACTGATGGTGGATCTGCGCTCAGGAGTAGAGCGACTTTTTTTTGAGCGAATTCTTTCTACGCACACACACAATATGACGTCACACTGTTTTAAAAATATATGTCTAATTTAACATATAAATAGTGCTAACACTTTTTAACACTTTTTAAGCCTACTTAAAGTGTTTATTACAAATAAATGACTAAATGCTTCAAATGAATAAATGAAAATGAACAAAAATTTGCATTAGGCTACATTTACAGTCCTGTGAAAACAGGGGTGCTGCAGCACCCGCAACACCCCCATTTCTCAATGCCCTTGGCCTAGTCCCATACTAAAATGCATGTTTGAGCTGTTTTAACTGAAAACAACTTACTGACTTATCTTAACATATATCAGTGCCATTGTTTTGTCTCAAGATGCACACCAGTCATTTCTAGGGCACGTTTATAAAAGCTACTTAAATGTCCTAATTGAACTAAGGACTAATCCTGGCTTAATCTAAGCCCTGTCTGTGAAACCAGGCCTAACTGTATTTTAAACCCCAACCAGCCAAAGGCGACAGATAATGGTCCCCAGATATAACTCGGATCCATCCTTCACTAGAAATAAATAGTGGAGATAAATACATTTTTATCATCTACCAGGGAAATATCTAAAGTCTGATTGCTCAGCAAAGTAACAGCACACCTCTCCTCCACAAACTGCATGATTTGAGGTACCATCAAGTCCCTAACCCAAAGTATTCGCAACAGTAATAGTGATACTAATAAATTGAATTTCATTCTGCCCCTTTAGATCACGCTTTGGCTCCCTTATGTTTCGTGTGTGTGGGAGGAAGGGTTACTGAGGGTATGTTGAAGCAGTGAATCTGCTCTGGGCACACAAATAAGCCGTCTGGTCTGCATGGATTCAGTGCAATCGGGACAACATGCGGCTTATGTACAACCAGATAGCAAATAATAATCCAACACCACGCTCACTGTCACACTCTGCAGGCCACGAGATCATCCAACTGACATAAATACAGCCTAACGCGGCCCACACACACACAAATAAATGTTCTAGTACACACCAGATATGAGTTATGTGCAAGCAATAATCTGGGAAAAAATGTGAACAAGTTTGTTGCACAACAGTGGTTATGTTATTGTTTTTTTACTAGATTACCATGTCCATTTTTTTATGTCTTATCTCAGCAAGGGCAGTGACTCCCAACCTTTTCTTCAAAAAAATAAAAAAAACTTTTTATAGTCATACTATATGTTTCCACTTAATTTGAATGAATGCATTCACATTTTCATCTAATAGAATTAAGAAATATTTTAAACAGTCAACAGTGCAATACATTGATCAAAAGTAAAAATTAAAGACTTTACCATTGTTACAAAAAATATTTCATCTAAATGCTGTTCTTCTGAACTTTTTATTTCTTAAAATAATTGTTAAATATATCATGGTTTCCACAAAAAAATAAAGCAGCACAACGGTTTTCAACAAGAATAATAATAAGAAATGTTTCTTGAGCACCAAATCAGAATATTATAATGATTCTGAAGGATCATGTGACATAATGACCGTCACAGGAATAAATTGCATAATAAAAACAAAAAACGGTATTGTAATTTTTTTTTAAAATATTAAATAAATGCAGCTTTGGTGACCTTAAGAGTGTTATTTCAAAAACTTTACCAACATTTTCTTTACTTTTACCCAAAAATTGTCAACTGTTTCGTTCCTAATTTGGTTTAATAAGTGAATCAATTCACAACATGGGTATATAGTATAGTGAATGATTTATATATGCTGGATAAATAGTGAATGTGTACAGTATAATAATTCAATTTACTGTTTATGAGTGAGTCATTGAATCTTTTGTTCAAATGATTCATACAAAAAAAATGGGATTAATTCAGGAAAACTATTTCTTAGAGATGCGCTAAGCATGTGCTGTGGCTATGTTCACTATTTGCGTTGAGAAGCAAAAATAGAGAAAATAACTAAAAATAGTGAGTCTAAACCGTATGTTGATTATAAAAGTTACTGTATTACTGTATAAAGCATGTATATCAGGAAAATGGACATACTAATTGTAAAAGAAAATACTTCCTGACCTTAGAACTGAATTGAATAAACTTAACTAAGGTTAAGGTTAACTTAACTAAGCACCCAGTAAAGCACTTTTCCACATCACAAAATGGCCTTGTAATGGAGAGAGTGAGAAAATGAATAATGGTAATTGAAGTCTGGAGTCTGTATTATGGTGTGAACTCTGTTCACTGTCTGTTCATTTAGAGTTTAGAGTTTGGAGCAGCAGCATGGTAATGAACAATCATGTTCCATCGTGGTCCATTGAACTCTGATGGGGCTGATACAACATCATTCTTGTCATTTACAGACCTTCCATGAGCGGAGAGGAACTGCTTTTGGCTTGATGGATTATAGATTCAATTTATTTCCTGCGTTCGGTTAACTGACATTTTGGGCCACAGAAAGAAAATGACTTGCTATTTTTAATTGACTTGCGTGCGTAATGTTCAACACTGTGGGTTTATGGGAGATGTTCGGAAGGAAATGGGGTAGCGCCCTAAGCCAGGAGCGCTTCCCTCCTCCATTCGGGGTGGGCGGCAGCGGGACCGACGAAGTGCTAAATTGCTCTGCGTGAGTTTGGTCACGGCTGAGCTCTCCTTGAGATAATGAAATGACAATTAATCCAAAAGCTGTTGCTACTCACTCATTTACTCCCTTGCGCTCTTGTAAGTGGAGGAAGGAAGAGGCGAGAAAACTACGGCCAAGAGAGGAATGCTAAAGCACCCCTTTGGGACCTTCATTTGATTTGACACACAAACTCACATAGATGGGAACTGGTGAACGGGTAGAAACACAAACGCATGAATATGTGAGAGCACACGTGCATGCACACCCATTCTTAGCCAGTGTTTTTATTGTGAACCCCAGAGAAGAACGATGCGAAAAGGCCACAACCAACACCAACAGCAGACAGCAATATAAGAAAACAAAGGTCAAAGTTTAAGTCTGGGGTTGTCAAAGTATATAAAGGTGCACATATGCTCTAAGCAGACAACAACGGTTGAAAGTGTCTCACATACTGGACAACAGAGATAAATAAATTATGATGAGGTGAAATGATTTCTATAAGGCCAACTGGGGGAGTCAATGAGGGGGAGAAACCTAAAAAAGAAGAAAACATATCGGTTTCACTTTATTTTGATGGTCCCTTCAAACAACACATTCGGTTGTCTATACAAGTAACATTGCACCTGTCTACTAACTACCGCATTTCCACCACAGGAACTTTCCCCAGGAACTAGGAACTTTGGGGTGGTACTCGGTGTGTTTACACCGCAGGAACCAGGGTCTACATGAAGTTCCGGGTAAATATTTCCCCCTGGCGAGGTAGTACTTTTTCAAAGTTCAGGAACTTTCGGGGGAACATGCTGATTGGTTGAGTTCACGCCGCATTTTGATTGGTTGACTCCACGCAACATTTTATTTTAACCGTGGTTCTTGGCTTTGTGCAGTAAGAGTTGCCTGTCTGCAAATATGGAATTTAATAAAAAATACGACCGCTGGACGGACGACGAGGTTCAGGCTTTAAGACCACCGGTCTCGTATCTCTCACGGAGGAGCGGAAGCATAAAGGAGGAGCGACGACAGTGACTCTCGACCTCGTCCTAAAAACACCAAAACATCACACAAGCAGCACAGCTTGAATCTCCTCCATACTTAATATTAACGTGGCGCTCAAAACTGGTTACTGTCCGTCGCAGACTGTGAGGAGCAGTCGCACGCAGTTCTATGTCTCTACCTCTCTATGAATTTGCATAATCTTCCCGATACTTTAGACCGCGGTGTAAACGCAGTAAGCAACCGGTCTGGGGCAAGAAAAGTTCCTGGAGGAAACAGTTCCTGGGACAAATTGTTCTGCGTAATTTCGGTTAAACGCGGCTTTAGTAGACTGGTAGGATTAGGGTTAGAATAAGTTAACATGTAGTTGAAAAGTTACTTTAGTCAGTATAGTGTCTGTTGTTGAAGGAGGAGCATCATAATATAGTTTGCAGATATTACGCAGAAAGTCCACTAATACTCTAATGAGAATTAGTTGACATGTAGTTGCAAAGTTACTTATAGTCAACAGAATGTTTAAAAGGGACCATTAAAATAAAGTGTTACCAGAATATCCAAAAGAAAATGAACACACTTCCCGTTCAAAAGTTTGGAAGCATGCATGCATTCATAAAAAAAAAAAAGTGGATCATGGTTTCATCAAAAATATTAAGCAGCACAGTTGTTTTCAACATTGATAATAATAGGAAATATTACTTGAGCACCAAATCAGCATATCATAATTATATCTGAAGGATCATATGAGACTGAAGACTGGAGTAATGATGCTGAAAATACAGCTTTGCCATCACAGGAATAAGTTACATTTTAAAATACAGTAAATGCAAAACCATTATTTTACAATGTAATAATATTTCACAGTATTTCTATTGTTATTTTCTACTGTATTTTGATCAAATAAATGGAGACTTTCTGTGAATCTTATTTAAGACTTCCGGCTTCAGAAAGTGGGGATTTTTTATTATACCAATGACAATTTTGTCAATATATTGTTAAAGATAGCCAGGGGACATCATATGTAACTTGTTGTTGTGATTGAGTAGATTGTTGAAATGGGTAATTTATTTAGTACAGAAATCCATTTTGTATCTCATAGTATCCAGATTAGATTAAAAATAGTTTAAAACTGTTCAATGAGCAATAAAAAGAGGCAACACCAAAAGCAAAATGCTTTGTACATGTTTAATAATTTATTATTTCAAATAATGAATTAATTTAATTCATTTATTTATCTATTCATCTAACAGTGTTTGCAAGCACCATATTCAAGATTATATAGCCAACACATTGGTTTGGTTTCAAGGGAATGCATAAACTGATGGCTGATAAAATAAATACTTTGAATGCAAATTAAGTAAATTTGAATAAAAACATCCATTAAATTAGTTAATTGTGCATGGCACCAGGATAGACAAAGGTGTAATACACAGCCATTTTGTTTCAACAAACACAATACTTAATACTTACACTGAGCAAGTGAACAATCAATGACACATTTTCAAATAGGTTTATGGTCTACCCGTCAGGTAATTGGCAAAGGGTGAATACTGAAGAGAGCGTCTAATGAATGACAGCATGTTAAAAATCTCACTGTGTGATGTCAACTGAATCTAATAAACAAATCTGTAACAATAATTGTCACCGAAAGACTCCTTTTACATACCAAACTGCTTTTTGTGTGACATAATAAGCTTTCCAAGAAGTCAATAACATACCTGATAATGACTGGCTTTTGCAAGCTCCTGATTGGCCGAGTCCACGTGTGATGAAGTGGTCTGAATGTAGTCTTCAATGCTGTCTGTGAAGAGAAAACAAGCATTAGCCTAATATTGTTGTTGTCGTCATGTTTTTTTTGAGGTACACAATACACAATGTGATCAGGTTATTCAGACTATTTCCAAATTATGTTTGTGCGCAAAACCTTAAAATTCATAAGAGAATGTGTGACTCACTCGTACACATGATACACACAAAAAAAAAAAAAAAAAAAAAAAAAATCCAAGCACGTGGTGTACCAGAGCACCTTTATTAACATACCCACTCTCTCATTCATGTTCTCTTTCCCAGGGAGAAATGGATTAGAGAGCAAAGTGCGCAATGTTAACGCTGCCAAAAACTAAAGCTGCATTACATTTTGTGGTCTCAATACACCATCATCACAAAAGGCCATGTTGAAAGGAAGAGTTCAGCCAAAAAAATAAACTTCTGTCATTATTTACTCACCCTCATATTGTTCCAAACCAGCATGCTATTATTTGTTTTTCTGTCGAACACAAAACTAGAGATGCCATACAACAACATAATTTACAGTGACCAGGGACAGCCAAAAAAACTAAATACATTTATGAAATGTAAATTATACAATTAAATACTAATATATAAAAGTATTAAATTGTTATTATTTTATTTTTTCCATTATTAAAAACAATGAAAAAAGTAGTTCTGAAGCCATACAATAGCTTTGAACAATGACATTTTTTCATGTTTTATGCACTGCATAACCTTGCCTACATTCATGTTGAGAATAATAATAAAATGGGCATCACATTCAATAACAACAGAACTGAAAACAGAAAATTATTTGGTGTCAGATGAGCAAAAAATATAAAATGACGGAATGTAAATTTTTAGGTGAATTATAAGGTGCTCTTCATCACAGGGATTAGCCTTACAGGATGCAGTTGTGCCTTATGAATTATTAAGATTCAATTCTGCATTGTTTTGCGAAGCATTTACTGCCTTACTGGTCTGTGAAATGAGAGTGTTATTCTACAAATCTGTGAAAGTACTTTAATGATTATCAGTAGTGTGACCATTTGAAGCAAACACAAATAGTTGTTGCATCTCTTATAGTACCAAGGCAAGATTAGCTAATATTCTACTTAAGAAACGCATCACAAAAAGACATTTTCCGCAGAGAATTGTGCTTAGAAACACACACACTGTATGATAATCAGCTGGAAACACACAAAGACTCGGTTATGTCCTTGCTTCCTTGATTCATAGGAAAGTCAGCCAATTATTAACTTTGAATAATCCAAATGAGTCGTCTTGTTCCAATGCGCATGTACGTATACAAGCAAGTGAGAACATTGATTCAAATGCAAAGTCAATTCCCTTCCCAATTAAAAACAAATGTGCGGTTCACCACACAGGAGAGCGGAACGAAAGCAGAAGCGGGGGAGTTACAGCGGGGTTAAAGCAGGGCAGGCTCAGCTGAGGGGAACACTGTAGACCTCACCTCCGCCTAGCTGGAGGAACTAATGAAGTTTTGTTTATCTTTCTCTGATTTGATTTGGCGCTGGTCTGCGCCGTCGCCGTGAGACGTGGAAAGGGAGGTGAAGGGGGGTTTTGCATGGAAAGAAGCTGGAAACCTGTGCGAGGAAGTGATGTATTTGTCCTCGCTTTTCCGGTGTTTTTTTATTCGTCTTTCCGTTAGGTTGCCTTTTTTTTAAATGGATTAACAAGAGCTCTAACGTGCTATCAACTTGTAATCTTTCATCCCACCTTCCTGACATTCATTTCAACCCCATGTTTTTTATTGTTTCTGGTAAGAGGTAAATTGCCAGTTTTAAATGAGCTGGGTGGAGAGCAGTTGCTCCATGGTATAATTAAACCTGTAGAAGCTGTTGTACCACAACACTGCCCGACCAAAAAAAAAAAAGTTGCTGTTTGGATTTGAATAGGAAATTATTGCAGTGGTGATTATTATGTTTTTGCATGTGTGCATGTTATATGTTTGATATCCAACAGTTCTTCTAACCCTAATTGATGGAGAGTGTAGCTTTTCATTTCTTAAACAATCATATGTGACCCTGGATCACAAAACCAGTCATAAGTAGCATGGGTATATTTGTGGCAATAGCCACCAATACATTTTATGGGTCAAAATTATAGATTTTTCTTTTATGCCAAAAATCATTAGGATATTAAGTGAAGATCATGTTCCATGAAGATATTTTGTAAATTTCATACTGTAAATATATTTGTAAAAAAAAAATGTGAGTGAATGCAGATCACAATCACGAATATAAATGGACGACTTTAAAGGCGATTTTCTCAATGTTTCGATTTTTTTTGCACCCTCAGATTCCAGATTTTCAAACAGTTTTATCTCGGCCAGTAACATACTGAACCATACGTCAATGGAAAGCTTATTTATTCAGCTTTCAGATTATGTTTAAGTCTCAACTTCAAAAAATTGACCCATGTGACTGATTTTGTCGTCCAGGGTCACATATAGGAAGACACATCATGGCCATATTCCAGGATGACAAAGCCAAGATTCATCAGGCTCAAATTGTGAAAGAATGGTTGGGAGGGAGCATGAAGAATCATTTTCACACATGAATTGGCGTCTCTGAGTCCAGACCTTAAAATCATTGAAAGTGGGATGTGCTGGAGGAGACTTTACAGAGTGCTTGACTCTTGCACTGTCAATACAAGACCTTGACCCAAAATGATGCACCTTTTGATGGATATAAATGTTATTTCCATCAAGAGGTGCATCGATTTTTTGACTCTTAACCATTTTCATATTTAAATCCTAAAGTCTTTTTGCCAGGCAGTGTAGTTTCCCATTTAGTTCTTGTTTTATGTTCTCATCACAAGCCAGCTCTCCTGAACAACAAGATTCATAGAGTCACAAATGTGAAAAATAGCAAGAACCAGGTTTAGAGTAGCAGACTGGAATGAACAAACTAAAGTTTACACAAAGCACTATCTGTAAGTGTGTGTGGGCTGCACGTTATTCAGGAAGTGCTCAGTACCTTCTCCGGTGACCAATATAACCCTCCCACCGTGAACATTTCTTCTGTCTCCATCTGAGATTACTGACCTGTCATCTACAACCAATATAGGCACACAGAATCTGGATGGAAATGAGAAACGGCTCATTTAGAAACACTGAAGGGAGATGACACATCATACGGAGACTTATCAATCAATATTTCAATAGCGAAACTGAAAAGAGGGCTCTGTGTTTGATGAATCATCAGCCATGTCTGCTAAAGATACCCTGCAGGGCAACCAACCTCTTATTAGTGTCACCCGTGTCAAAAAGACATTCTAAATGGAATTTTATCAAAGTTATTGAGCGATTCAGTTCCAAAACTTATAGAGCCGCCTCACTGTTTACAGTTTACACAAGCACTTATCTTCTATAGCAGCGTCCCAACTGAAATGGAACTTTGTAAGTGAATGATTTGAAACGCTTTTCATATAGCAACTCCGTAAACTGTCACTTGTGTGCGTGGATCCATACACGAAGCACACAAGAGACTCGACTTGCGCTCAGTTGATTTCAATGGAGGCATTTCAACAGCCTTGGTTGCAGAAGTACAGTATTCTTTCCATTCATGTTGTCCACAGAGATTTTAAAATAATTCCACAATAAAGAGTGTTAAGCCATGAACCAAGTCAAACAGCTCTGAGAGCAAAAACAATATTACAAAATGATTTCAAGCAGCAAAAAAAAAAAAAAAAAAAAAATCTGACAAATGTAGAAAACTAGGAACCTATATTATGTCATGAGTGAATGAAAAACATCGCATGAGGCATTTAAAAAAAATTCGTCATTTGAATCCAAAACAAGCACTGATCAAATTAAGTTGAAATCACACATACTTTTGGATTCTACATCATCATAGTGTTTGTCTTTACAGATTTATGCATTATTGTTCAAATGTAGACATACAGTACAGTAATGAATGAGATTTTACTTGTAACTGACGTTACCATAACACTAAGATAATGGCTTGATACCATACAAGAATACAATCAATCAATAAATCAATCAATCAATTTTGGACTAGATATTTAATTTGTATCAACAAAAAAAATTATAAGTAGTAAATAAAAAGTACCATTTCCAGAGACTGTTTTGGACTTGCCTCATGCACATCAGTATAAAGCCTGAAATGTTGCCAGGCTAATGTTCTGCTAAGAAAGCTAGATTTTGGAACAGAAATACAGTGTGTAGCTTAAATGTTTAATTGACCAACTAGACCAAATCTAATAAATAAATGAATAAATAAAAAAACGACTGTAGAGATGAAGTGTGTAGCACTGGGATCCAAAAAGGCCTGTACTGTCTGTGCTTTAAACAAGCTGATTCACAGGAAGAGCTGTTAATTCATTTTTTAAATGCAGAGTCCTACTCTTGTGTAATACAACCTTATCGACTGCCAAACATGGGCAAACAGGCTCTGAAAACATAATACAATAACTGTTGCTTTTTAATTTCCATCATCCTCAGCTCATTTAAGAATTACATTTTAAAATGACTCCAAATGAGCAGCCTTTTGACAAGCTCTTATCTAGAGACTCCTCAGTTGGTCACTACTAAACACATGTGCGCACATTGAATACTCCTGAAAACATTAGGCTATAAATAATTAAAGAATCAACCAATTAGGGAGGCACAAAGCTGAGCCGTAAAACAAACAGGTAATTAGTTTGGAACACAACTTAGCATTCGTATAGCAGCAGAATCAAATCACCTCTTTACGGAATTAATAGGCACACTATGTACACAGACAATCTTAAGCAATGCTTAAGCATTAAATAAACAGAGCAGGATCAGCGCAGTAAGACAGATGTGGCAATACAAGCACACTTGAGGAAATGTAAACATTGAAGTAAAATATGCATATGATACCGTATGAATTAAATAAGACATTTATACAAAATGGTAACTAACTAGATGCAACAGCAACAGGATTTAGAAAATGTCTGTAGAACATGTCGGGCTATGTGCCAATGAAGTCATCCTACTTTAATAGTGCGGTCACATTTCTGCAAAATTGTATAGGCAAGATCAGTTTATTTTAATAGGAATCTGTGCAATGGAAAGTTTCACGTGAGGAGAAAAAAAGTTCCCCATGCAGATTTCATTCAGGTTTAAGTCGGGCAACTGAGGTTGACCAACAGAAAGCTGCTTGGTTTGAAAGTGACTTGTGTGAGCTGTGTCGTATACACTTCTATGCTATTGACATAGAATGGGACCACATATCACTATTATAATATTACTACATAATACCAAAGTCCCTTTAAGGCAAGTCATTTCACTCGACAGTCGTCTTTGAAATACCTCTCGGACAGCTATTTCAGTCATGCTAGTATGTATCACTTTCAATAGGGAAACATCAAATTCTCCAAAGAATTTTCAATGAAATTTGAAAACAACTGTCTCATACATTGTTTCTAAATGCTCAAATCATGACAAATTTTCATTTTTCAGGCTACACCAGCCAGTTTGCATGTGCAGTCATAAGCGTGTTTGTTTCTAAACCAACCGGATCTTCTAAAGGCAGCTGCAGTGATTGCCGATTGGCTCTTTTATTTAAAAGGCGGGACTTACTCAGTCACATTGCGGGTTGCACTTTCTCCCATTCATTCGTAGTAATATGAGTGCACCGTCTTTGTACATCTAAAGTCTTTGACAAATTTGAATACACTTAAATGGCATATTCATAGAACACTGGCAACTGAGTTTGTTTATAGTATACAACAAAGCATAAATAAATGATTATATTTTAAGTACTTTTAAATATTTTTAAGTACTAAATTTTAGAGAAAAACACATTATACATGTAATCCCAATGTTAATTAAATAAACTTTACAAATTAAACATGATTGCATGCAATTAATTTAAGTTGTGACACACTGTTCAAGAACCGTGTTGAGTATTAGCTCATTTTAAATAACATAACAATATTTAAAAATCAGCCTATACAAATCTACTAATACATTTACTAATTTAAAATAGTAAATATATCGTAAAAAAAAAAAAAAAGAAATTGTGTCTTTATAGTAATTCCAAAGTCCTGTTTGTGAGTGTGCATTTGTCACTGGACAACTAACAGCACAGCAACTTGCACAGCATGACTGGTTTCATTCAGGTATGTCACGACGTCGTTCTGGCTTTGTCACAGAAGCCAACCTTTCTATAAAGCTGTGCTAAAAGCACCAATCCAAACTCCCTGCACCTGTTTACTTGCCTCATCTGTCCATCTCCCCCTCCTCCTTCAAGCACGGCCATCTACAGACTTTATTCACATCCACCTTCTACTAAACACACTGGGTAGAATGGTAAAGAGCAATTTAGCCATTTCCATTTCAGGCTTTTTTTAACTCTAATGGACACTTTGCATAACTGAAATGTGTCAGGCTTTTGTTCTGGCTTTACTTCAAGGACAGATCTGAGGAAGGCCTGTAAACCTCACGTCTGGATGCAATGGCTTTATATATATATATATATATATATTTTTTTTTTTAAACATGCATCCATGAAATGTTTGTGTGTGCATATAGAATCTCATAACCATCAAAAACATGATTAAGAGAGTGTTTTTGCAGGACATAGTTCCAGGAACATACTGTAATACAACTGCTTTTCATCCTTAAGCTGTGGCTTTAAATGAAAAAAATATATATATATTTGGATGTGAAAGATGACAGTTGGAAGTACACACATGTCCTAAACCCCCTAATTCAAACCTCACATGTACTCAGTGTTAAAAAAGAGAAAGAAAAAGAGTATGAGGGAGTTGAATGCAAATGTTGAAACGTTAAATATTTACATTTATTTACATTACATCGGTTTCAAAATCTATTGAGCTGCCTCCATGTAAACCATCTACAATACAACCAAAATGGAAACTCATAAATAGTGTTATTTTAGTATCATTCGTATACTATAGTCGGTCCCACTTTATATTAAGTGGCTTTAAGTACTATGTACTACATTGAAATTAACAATTTGATACAATGGACTTATTGTGTACATACATGTTTTTACATTGTACTTATATTTTAAAAATACCAGCATGTAATTACAGCTGTAATTAATTTATGTATTTACATTTGTAATTACACAGTTGACCCTTCCCTTATACCTTAACCCACCCTTATACCCATCCCACCACACCTGTCCCTAACCTTACCCGTATCACATCTCAATAGCAGCAAAAGTGTTTTACAATACAACATGTACACAATAAGTACATTGTACTTATTTTTTTGATGTAAGTACATAGTACTTAAAGCCACTTAATATAAAGTGGGACCCTATAGTCTTTTTTTTCCATTTTGTTTTTATTTTTGTTGCGCGTTTGTCATTTTTTCAAGTTTTTAGTTTGTTTACTTTTAGTTATGTAGAACTTCAACAAACCAAAAACTAAACTTTGGCAACTAGCTGAATTAAAATATGGAAAAAAAAAAAATAATAATAATAATATACATATATATATCCAATATACCCAAGAATGTTGGCCAGATAGGCACGGTTTTGGAACAGAACAGGTGCATCATCTTTTAAACAAAGTTTGCAGGAGAAGAAAAACTGAAAATGACTAAATAAAGCAAATAATAATGCATGTAGCGTTATGAGAAGCCCCAAAGTATAACAAACAAAATATAGTCCACCTACATCCTCAAGTGTCCTTCTAAAGGGCAGAACGACATTAATGGGGGTGGTTTATTGTATACTGTGCGTCCCACCAGAATCTAGCTATTTGGCTAGTCATAACTTGTGATAACCTTCAGCATGTCTGACATCATTTCCCTGTGTAAATGTTAAGTGTCCGTGCGAGGAAGAAGTTGGGGACGAGGAAAGTGTCAAAATCCCTTTTCTCTTGTGAACTCCTTATTGTGTCATTTTCTCTCCTTTTCCCATGAGCTGCTGTTGTATTGCGACTGTGAGAGTGTTAAATAAGAATGAAGACAATGCAAAGCACATCCTTAACTCTCCTGAAGGAATCAAAGTGTCTTTACTCATCCGGCCCATTGAATGTACAGTACACACAGGATTCATAAAACAGCCGGAGGAAAGGACACAGGACTGGATGGGCACCAATTAGAACAGGAATGAGCATTACCCAACAGAGAGGCCATGGCTAAGGGTCTCTGATCTTATGTAACATTTCATAATCAACTCAATAAAATATTTTACATTTGATGTTCTCAAACATGCCTTTTATAAACTGAAGTGAATGAAATACCAAATGTGTGCTGACGCACAGCAATCTGTGATCAACAGTATATAACATGAATGAGTGGAACGCACAACAAAATTAGAAAAATATATATTTTTAAAAGTTTTACAATGTTAATTGCTGCATTCTATTAAAAAAAAATGTGATGAATTTGAATAATTTTTGTAAAAAATTGGTTTGAATTGACGATTCGATGACTATAAAAACTACACGTTTCATTACTGGATGAATTAGCGTCTTTTGTATGAATGATTCAATGACAAACACATTTTTTAACAGTCACTTGTCGCCACCTACTGGTGTAACGATGTGACTGATACAATCTATATTTGAAGTGTAAAGTTACCTTTTTAAATGGTGATTTACTCTATTTTGATCGCTAGTGTAGACATCAGTGTTTATACAAACTATAAACTTTTATTCCAATTCTGCTGAGATCATTTGAATATTTTAGACAGAAATAATGATACTGCGTGGTTGAAAAGACTGTTTGTGAAGCTGTTTCAAACCTATACATGACAACTGCTCTCTCTGGATCAGCGGCAGCGCCAACGCTGTTTCACTGTGATCGTACTTGTCAAAGGTTTAATAGACAGAATCCCTGTCATTTAGGAATGAGATTGCATGGGTGTTTGAATCAAGTTTGCATAAATCGTGCAGCTCCACATACTGTATGACTTTCTAGTCATAGTATACTGCATCACAGAAAAGGCTAAGTAAAGTGAAAAGTATTTAAAACAGGATTAAATGTGTGTTTCCATCATCTGAGACAAATGCTCATGGATTACATCACCACTTGTGTACGGGCCAGGGTCACATACACCTCAAAGATTTATGAAATATCAGTGACACCGTTTTCTTCTTCTTCTCACTTACAGTAACATTTACCACTAAATATACACTGATATCTGACTGATACAGATAAACTGATAATTATTTTAATATTATGGTTTATAATAAAGCTATTTTGTATTATTCCTTTACTATTATTTCTAAATAAATAAAAAACACTAAAAATTCAAATCTGTTGTTTTAAATGCTACAAGTGAATTTTAGCATAACGTGAAGTATGACAATGGATATGCATTATGAGATTTGCTCAATCTGCCACTAGCCCTTAATGTTAATAAAACAACAACAGAGAAAATCACTCACTGCTCTTCACTGTAAAACTTCAGTATCTTATATAAGAATCGATATATAATTTCAATATAATAAAGTCTATTTAGTGTTTTATTTTTTACATGTTATTCACGCCTACACCTACTGTGGCTGAACATAAATAAATAAAACACTGTTTATTTAATTTGTTTATTTTGTTGTATATTTGTTATGTGCATATTTGTCTTATTTTTTAATAAGATTAAATCAATATTTTTTATCTTCGCCCACTATGGCCTATATGGTCTGTCTTTATTTGCTGTTTTATGTTGTTACCTTGTAAGGCTTAACTTTTTAAAATAGGGAAATCAGTTTGTCTGTACCTCTCTGTCACTTGCAAAATAGTAAAAAAAAACATGAAAAGAGTAGTGATAAAATCATGAATCGTGATATTGCCATATCGCCCACCCCTAAAAGAGGCTATAACAGAACAGTGTTACAATGCCACGTAAAAAATGAAAATCATAAAAAATAAAACCTACGACAGAGCACCTGTGACAAAATGTGTCAAAGCGGGGAGTCAGCTGAAATGACGGATTCCTGTCCCTTCTACGACAACCTGGATACAATTTTGGGTGCAAGATTGTGCTTGTCTGACAGATGTTGTCGAAGGTGAAAGTGTGCACATGCAAAATGCACAGAAAGCTCCAAGTTCTCTTGAGGTTGTGGTGTGAACAACAAAGGGTCGGAGATCACTTCAATGCTGAAGAAGACCAAAAAAAAAAAAGAGAACCAGGTTCTCTTTTAAGTCCACTATATTGTGCACACCAAAACTTTCGGCTGGTTCCCTTTCTAGTTCACTTTAAGTGAACTGGGTTTGGTTCTTTTAAAATGAACTATGTGTGAAAACACCTTCAGTTCCTGAATCATGCTTCCCCTGTCTTTCTCTGCCCGTTATCTATAAACTGAATCTTTGAGGATCTTCTCTGATCTTAGTCTCCTCTAGAGGCCTTGCGTTGTAGAGACTAACTCTCTGTCTCTCATGTATTGAGCTAGTGAAGGTGATGTCTTGTTGTCTCCCATGAAACTTCAGATCAGCACAGCAGGGGATTATGGGTTGAATATGGGGGGGGAGAAGTGATTATCAATAAAAGGCCAGACAAACAAGGATAAGTCAATAGACTCTTAACTGGAAACAAAGAGTCACACACACACACACACACACACAAACACAAGCACGCACACACACACGCACGCACGCATGCACGCGCGCACACACAAATACGATCTCACCTATGGTGTCTCCTTGTTCATGCACCATGCTGGCCAAGTCCTTCATAATCTGATTAACGTCCAGCATGTCTCTCTGCAAAAGCAAAACAAAGGTTGCAGCTCAGGTGTAAGTCAAGCAAACATCATAGTGCTCTAAAGAGGTCTCTCATGCAATCTCATGTTAGTTTGTAATAAATTAAACAACAACAAATGCAACAGAGCGATACAAAAGAAAAGAGGACTTAATGATCATCAATTACACATTATCACACACAGTAGCTGATGCTTAATAAGTGGCTGTAGATCAGATATAGGTCAATACAATAAAAAGTACATCTCATAATTATATCTAATAGACTTTCCATCAGTTATCTTCCTCCGGTGTGGACAGTTATATAGTTATCATTATTTGTATCTTTATAGTTCTCATTCTTGGTGTGAAAAGGACCTTTAAAATTAGTATTCTAACATCAATATTTCAAAACATTCAAATTTATTCAATAGATGAATCAAAATTGGAATGAAGAAATATTGATGAATGAAAGTGTTGTGGCAAAACTATCATAATATACTCAGACATAACTTTTTTTTAAACATACAACATGGAGAACAAAACAATTAAAACCAAACCTCTTCCACTAATGCTGTTTCATGTCAAAATTCCTTCTGCACAGGCCTGAAGCAACATGGGGTTTTCTAAACCCGGAGTCTATCTCCTGCTCACAGGCCTTTTTGTCTCCATACACAACCCCATGCAAGTGCAGCTGGGTCAGTGGAGCTGAAACCATTGAGCCATTCATCACAGGTGTCTGCAATTGTTTGAGAAACTGGCAGCCATCCTGGCTCTTGGCACAAACCGTTTGGCCGGAGCCAAAATGGCCCCTAGCAAATCACACATTACTAAAGAGTTTCTGCATTTTTCTCTCACCGGTCGTCAAAACCATTACAGAGCAACATATTTATTTTACCCACCAAGGAGTTAGTGCAATTTAAATTTAGCGTGTAGTAACAACAGGACGTGGAGTGTCATTACGCTTGATTAGAAGGGAGGAACTTAAAGGATGGCGAAGAAGAAAAAACAACAGCATGATACACATCAAGTTAGAGCAATCATAAGTTCATTTACTGTAATGTGCAGAATAGTAAACACCTCTCCACGGAGCTGCATCCCCTTTGAGAATTAGGTTTGTAGCTAACAGGCACTGAATCCAGTATAAATCAAAGCACAAAGTCATATGGGCAAACACAATTCAACACACTGAATGAAGTCGGGGGGAGAAAAAAGTCTGATGAAATATGAAGAAATTACTTAAATGACCTAAACAAACTTTGCAGTTCTAAAACTTCCAGACAAAATAATCCATCCATCAATTTTTTTTTAAATGAACTTTTTTTATTATTACTTTGTAACAATAGGATGGATGGATGGATGGATGGATGGATGGATGGATGGATGGATGGATGGATGGATGGATGGATGGATGGATGGATGGATGGATGGATGGATGGATGGATGGATGGATGGATGGATGGATGGATGGATGGATGGATGGATGGATGGATGGATGGATGGATGGATGGATGGATGGATGGATGGATGGATGGATGGATGGATGGATGGATGGATGGATGGATGGATGAGACTCAACATGAATAAATAAATCTACGGCGTCTATCAATTCAACTAAGTAAACATGAGTATGCTTCAGTTCCTTCATATATAAAAGAGCGAGACAGTGACATATTGATTTTGAGAGCACTCTGTGTCCTTCTGCCCAGGGGGAGTCTGGGTAGTCCTGGGGGCTGTGGTGTGCCAGTTTACATCTTTTATAAGGGTTATAATAAGCACACAGCATTCCAGAGCTCCCTTATGATGACCCAGAACCCACAGTTATTCTTCATGTTACCCTTTCATGAAGACCCCAGACAGTGGCCCTGTCCCCTGAGACCGTGCAGAGGAGGCGGCTCCACAGACCGCCAGTGCCACTTTGAGTAGTCAAGTGGTCAAGATGCGGTTCAGTGCTTTGGGTAACATGAGTCAACTAAGCAGTTGGAAGCTTCACAGCTGTTTCTTCCTGGCCCAGATCAATCAGGGAGATAGATCTAAAGAATCCCAAAACTATGACAACTTCTTTTGTGGTTTATGTCCCTGGTTGAACTAAGGGGTAAACACTACCATTTTCAGGAGCCAGTAGGAAGTTTATTTTTCTTTCCACACTGGCATTTGTTTTCTTGATTTAAGCATAAACATATTTAAAGTAAAATGTGAATAATTTTTTTCTTTGTTTTAAAAGGGACAATGGGCATTAATTTACATAAGCACTCAAGTCCATGTAAATGTGCTAGTTTTCATCTCTCTGGTAGGTTGATGGTAAAGAAATTGTTGAATTTATGAACAAAAACTAAATATATTTTTTGAAGGTGTTTAGATGTTTTTACAAAAAACAAGATAAAAGTCTTTTTATAATACACAGCCTTTCAAAAATTTGGGGTCGGTAAGATTTTTTGAAAGACACTTATGCTCACCAAAGCTGCATCTATTATCAAAAATACAGTAAAAACAGCAACTTTGTGAAATTCTATTACAATTTAAAATATTTTTATTTATTTAAATTATTTTAAAATGTAATTTATCCCTGTGATGGCAATGCTGAATTAGTAGCCATTACACCATTCTTTAGTGTCACATGATCCTTCAGAAATTGTTCTTCAGAGCCGGATTGAAGCTCAAGAAACAGACTGAATTGAAATAGAAATTGAAAACAGACACTTAAAGCTACAATATGTAATCTTTTTTCTCCGCTAGGGGTCGCTAACCTCTTACAATAACAAAGGCGTAGGTTTATGACCCAGTGACGAGCTGAACGATGGGAATTGCTGTCAAGCTGATAGATTTAATAATGTTAATGGATAAGTGAAAACATTCATGTTTTTTAACATTACAGTGACATGAAGCAGGTCACGATTGCTAATAATAGACAGATATCACACGCGATTCTACCAAACTATCCGCAAGTGCTGAATTACTACTCACACAGGTAAGTTTATTTGATGAATTAAACTTGTGAGGTAACACAGCGCTGTTTCACTTGGTCTAACGTTACACTATCATACTAAACAGCATTTGAGTGTGTTGATAATGTTATTCTATGTGTTAGTTTGTTTGCTATATGAAACTAGTAGCTTACGAGTAAGCTAGATCAAGATCAACATTTGAATAACATACTGATCATATTCTAACATTTCATCATGTTGAGCTATATAACATTGATTTGTTTTATGTACATTTGCTCACCTGTCTAATAAAGAATGTTCAAGAGCGATGTCGCTGTCAATTAGTGACTCGTCAAGCTCTGTCAAGTCCAAGTTTGTCACGGACGTGGAGCTCTCGGCATCTTGAAAACACCACGCCGATATTGAGCCTTATTTTAGTTCTCCTTTTTTGTCCCAAAGTCTGCTTGCCATGGTCCATAATGTTTGACTGAAATAAGAACAGCGTGCCGCTAAACGTTACGCACTACGCAGTTGTCCATGTCTGTCGCCATGGTTACATCATGGCTATGGCAGTACGAGCGGAAACCATAGACAGTATATAAACTGAACACAGCGACCCCATAGGTTTCAACGGAGAAAAGTGAAGCCAATTAGAAGCACTCACTTCCTGATCGCCAGGCGAACTGCGCAGGCTCAAACTGAGCTTGACGACATAGATGTGACGTGAGCAAGCTGTCTGACAGCTGTAAGCCTTCTAGTAGTTTTGCCGAGAGAAATCTGAATCATTCCCTTCCGAATCTTGCAGAGACGGAGAGCGTGGGTATTAGCTGTCCAAGAGCTAGCAGCAGGATCAACTTTATCACTCTCTATGGGCTTCTCCCTTGACTTTATGCCTCCACGTCTCCCCGATTGCTTGCGAGCTTCTCCGCCGGTCTATACGGTAATTTCTCGACTGTGCAACAGAGAGTCGACTGGTTATGACGCAATCATTAGCCTATTTTTACAAAAACTGCTTCTACGGGGCCATAACGTAATTTACAAGGTAATGGAGCCTTTAATAAATTGTTGTGTTTCTTTAGGAATAAATAATGGACAAATGGAGTCTTTAAACACCTCAGATGTAAAGTTATTCGCTGTCAAAGTGACGCCAAAATGAATGGGAGTCAATGGAATGCTAACAGCAGGTGATGTTCTGCTACAATGGCGGCCCCCAAGGGAAGCTCCAGTTTCCAGCTGATGGATTACCCCCTTGGCGGAAACCGAGGATAGCGCGGATATCGCGTCATTGACAGGCGACATTTTTTTCCGAAAAAAAAAAAAAAATGTTTCTCTGAAATAAAAAAATCTTTGGAGACTTTTGGGATTTTGTAAGTACACAACTGCAGGAAATGTATCACACTGTGCAAGTGATATTTGGATATTTTATTACAAAATTCTTATATATTGTACCTTTAATATTTTTTGGGAAACCGTGATTTTTTTTTTTAACGATAATGAATGTCTTTACTGTCACTTTTGATCAATTTAATGCATTTGTGCTGAATAAAAGTATTATTATTTTTAAGTTAAATGTTACTGACCCCAATGCTTTGAATGGTATTGTAAAATATATTATTGTTACTATTGAGATGTATGTATGTATTTATTTATTTATTCATTTGTTTATTTATTTACACTGCACAATTTACCATAGTCAAAATCTATAATATTGAAATGTTCCATCTTTTTTAATTCATTATTAATGACATTGAAATTTCAATAATTTTCTGACAAATAAGAATTGTGCTTGAATTTAATTTCAAAAACCTTGCCATCTTAATGTTGAACAGGGAAAGACAGTCCAAGAGTCATGTGGATCACATCGATGCTCTTTTCCCTTGTGCTGCGATTAAGTTGCTCATGTCAAACATCATCCTGTTTTTATTTAGAAAACGAAAGATAGAGACAGAGATAAAGGGACAGAGAGAGAGAGCGGCAACAGGAGTCTGATAGGACTCAAAGGGTCTGCCTTTGTTTCATTAGATACAAAATGTCAGACATCTGCTGCATCTGACACACAGGTCTGCGCTGCGCCGCAAACGCACACACACTTCAGCAAGAGCCGCTGACAGGAACCGCAGCAGCCACACAATTAAATGTGTGGACTGATAAGACTATAGATGTCTTGGAAAAACACACACTCCCAAACAGAAGATGACTGACACTTCTATGAATGCAACATGCCAGGAAGTTTTGGAGGAGCACGGACTGACAAGAGCGAATGTGAGAGTGACTGCAAGCCATCAGAAGGCCTCTAAGATGAGACAACACTGAGGAAAGCTCAGAGAGAAAGATATGTGAAGAGCGTGATGGACTGCCTTTACCGCAGGGCAGCTGAGGTTTCCCAGTGAATTGAAAGATTATTTGTGGTTTGTGTCCACTTTAAAAATAGCTGACAGGTGATGGATGGACAAGATGTGTGAAATATTGTGAAATAATCTTACAAAGTCCAATATGACATTTGTTATCTCTCAAGTCAAAAGAGAGCCCTCTTGTGTCACTGGTAAAAGATGCACCAATGCAGTCCCAAGAAATCATTTTCCGAAATCATTTTACAGATTGCTCCTAGCATCACTAAACAAAAGAGCAAATAACTGTTGTTTTCAGACAGGTTTCATGAACAGTATCAATCTGAAGCTAAAACAAAAAAATGTAATTTTAAAATTTAAATTTAAAACAAAAAAAAAAACTAAAAAAACAATCAAATTCAAAAATGTTAACAAATACTATAGAAGTATATAAATAACAAGGAACAGTGCCAAATAATCATGGGGTTTACACCTTTCCACTTTTTGGGAGATTAACCAAAAAACGGCCTACTTATTGTTATCTCTGCATATTACGCTTGGATAAAGTAGGGAAAAAAAGTAAGGAGAAAGTATTTCAACAGTGAAACAAAATGACACACATTACCTTTAAAATACAATACTGGGTTGCAGTGTTTGAAGCTCAGGGCTGGTAATTGAAAGGCAAGGCACTTAACCCCAGGTTGCTCCAGGGGGATTGTCCTGTAATAAGTGTATTTTTAGTCTGTCTGGATAAACACATCTGCTAAATGTCTCCTTTAATTGAAAGCACACTATTATTGCTAAAGCTAACACAATGAGGCAGCTCTAAACAAAATAAATGTCTCTTAATAAAGAATATATTGGCCTTGGTCCGAGTTTCTGTGCACTGTGTAGTCCTGGCAGTGTCATTGATAACAGGTGATGATCTAAAGCAAAGGGCCCAACAAAATGACTGGGCACAGGCTCAAAATGTTTGTTTTTTTAGGACCTGAAGGCTTCAAATATCCCTATGATTCTCCTCACAAGCCTAATAGTAAGCATTATGTAAACACACACACACACACACACACACGATCAAGCAATAACATCCAGAATGCCCTGGGCTTTGGATAGGTCAGATGTTCAAATGTTCAAATGAATGTGTGTGTCTTGAGTTTGTGTGTCAGTGTGTCTCTGAGTGCAACAGTGTGTCCAAGGTCTTGTTCTTGTTTTGTTTAGACCTGTCCACGATGTGCAAATAACATTTAAGATTTACCCCTTCACAGGAAATAAGAATGGACCACATCCAGCATGTTTGAAAAAGGAACACATGAAATACAATAGCTTGAGGTGAAATCAAATTCCCTTATATAAAGGTGATAACCTCACTGCAGTAAATATCACAGTAAAAGGAGCTATGGTCAAGCAACAATGCCGTGTTTTTATGCATTTATAAGAGCTGAAATGTGCCCTGGATGATGCTGACGTTTTACGCTGGGTGAAGATAATGTGATATGACTACCCTCTGTGTTTCTGATTTCAAGTCCTGAACTAAACGCAGCATGTATCAAAGCTCCCCTGGGGCTAACAACCTGAAATCTCCATATTTAGAAGCTGCCAGCTGGGCATGTGTAACTCCAAGAGTGGGTTAGAAAGTATAGCGTGAACTGCATTGATAGAATGAGAAAAAGAAACCTAGAACAGTCAGTTGGTGGTTGATAGCTTCATAATAGCTTGGGAAAAAGCAGTGTTCGCTCACACTGCTAGACAATCAGCTATGAGAGCTCTGACCATCAGAAATAAGTGAGAGCACCATAGTGAGAAACATTTTAAATATATGGAACATGGTATATATTCAATAGAATTCAATATTGTGTTCAATAAATTACAACCTTTTTTTCAAATGACTGTAGGCCTATATATATATATATATATATATATATATATATATATATATATATATATATATATATATATATATATATATATATATATATAAATAAAGGACACACTATTGAATTCTAGGGTTTTATGTAACCTATCAGGACATAAAAATCATCTGGACCTTGGCATGTCTTAAAATTAGGTAAACACAACCTCAGATGAACAACACATGGCATATTACACCATAGCATCATTATCTAACAATATCTAATTTAACAAAAACTAGGCCCAAATGGAAAGGCTGGGTGAGTCATCCTTACTGCTTCCTTAGGAATTAAGAGTGTAAGCAGCAATCCGGTGCTGCAAATCAAATGCCTTTGATTAATTGATCATTGGCAAGTGTGATCAGTGTGTGTTAACCCAATGCCAAAGAGGAAAGTCATCAGCAATGATCATTTAGAAGCAATTGTTGCTGCCCATCAATTAAGGGGAGAGTTACACGGCCATTTCCAAACAATATGAAGTCCAATTATTCTACAGTAAGGAAGATTATTTACAAGTTGAAAACATTCAAAACAGTTGTCAATCTTCCCATGAATGGATGTCCCAGCAAAGTTCACCGGTCAGACAGTCCAATGCTCAGATAAACCGCAAAACACCCAAGAACTACACCTCAGACTCAAAGGCTTGTAAAGTTTATGGCAGCGCAATTAGAAAACGACGGGACAAGTGCTGCATGTTTGGAAGGGTTGTCTGAAGAAAGCTTCTTCTCTCTAAAAAGAACATGGTGGCACGGCATAAGCTTGCGAAGTTGCATCCGAACAAACCTCAAGACTTCTGGAACGATGTCCTTTGGACAGATGAGACCAAAGTGGAGATGTTTGACCGTGATGGACAGCGCCAAGTTAGCCTACCAAAGCAAACTATACACAGCATATCAGCACAAACACATCATACCAACTGTTCATCACGCTGATGAAGGGTTGAGGATTTTTGGCTTGTTTTGCAGCCACAGGACCTGGCCACCTTGCAGTCATTGAGTCGACCACAAACTCCTCTGAAAACCAAAGTATTATAGAGTCAAATGCTAGGCCATCTGTCGGTTAGCTAAAGCTTGGCCGATTTTGGTTCACGCAACGGGACAATGATCCCATGCAAGCACACCAGCAAATCTAATGGCTGAGAAAGAAAAGAATCAAGGTGTTGCACTGGCACAGTCAAAGTCCAGACCTCAGCCCGATTGAAATGCTGTGGCAGGACGGGCTGTGCATAAACAAATGCCCGCAAACCTCATCGAACTGAAGCAACGTTGTAAAAAAAGAGCGAGCCAAAATTCCTCAAGAAAGATGCGAGAGACTGATCCTGTCGTACAGAAAACACCCTCTTTTTCTATTTTACCCCAGATCAAGATTTACTGCCCATCATGTACAATGCAAATGTGCTGGGAATGATAAACCTTGGTGAAAATGGTGAGGTGAGAATATCATTACGGTTTGGTGGTACAGGATAAAAGTTGCTCGAGTCTGGCCTGCGTGGGGAGCTAATGCGTGGGTGAAACACACAAATGAGGTGACGCACTGGAATATCAGATTATGGCTGTATCATAAATCATCACAGGTACTGTCATATCTACAACAAGATATAAAAAGACAGCATGCCCTGTAAGACAGACAATTCTTCACAGTGGAGGTTCTATTTTTTCAGCATTCTACCTCACAGAGATAATTGGCCAGCCTATGATGTTGCCATACGTTTAATCAACACAATAATGACACAAAATGAACTTGAGGGTTGAAGAGATATGTCTGCGTTAACACGTCCAAGGCCTGCGTACCCAATCTATCTGCCAGACTGAAAATTCATTATATCATTAAAAAAATTTTTTTTTGATGTGATAGTTTTTTTTTTCTCAGTAAAAAAAAGAAAAGAAAACTGTTGTGAAGAGAGAATGTATAAAACGTACATATTATTTACAAACATACTGTTGAAATATTTGATCTAAAGTAAAACACCGCTAAGTCACCAATATATCTACTGTATATGGCAGAATTTTTGAGTGGGGGGTTATCAGTTTTGATACCACAGCAAAAAATAACAAATAATTACAATTAAATTAAAGTGAATTATTGTGAAATAACTGCTCTACGACTTTGATTGGCCATTGTTTTCACGCTCTCAACAGAAATGTGATTGGCCATACTGCACAACGCTGCAAAACGTGTTGTAAATAAAAACACAAATATGCAAAGGAGCCTTACGGTACACAAATACTGCAGAAAGACCTCCTACAGAGAGAAATGTCACTCCTTTTTACAATGAATTACCGGAAACCACATCTACTACTTTTTACCATAACTTTAACAGAAGACAGCTGGAGAAGAGAACATTTCTTCACACAGCAGAGCACTGGTGTGGTAATTCAAATAAATGTAGCTATCATTCAAACTAAATAACTTAATTCTAAGCAATGCTGTTTGACACCCTGACTCCTTTGTGGCATTTTATTAAAGGCTCTGCAGTGTTGAATGGCTTTCTCAAGTGCACTGCTTACTTCACTGCCACATCGATGCACTTTTTAAACGCTATATGAAATACATATGCTGCAAATGTGTTAGTCATCATTTGCTTGAAGCACTTGTCATTACTCTAGTCATCCATCCGTCCACCCCTGCTGCACGTCTCCTCAGAAGCCCCGTCACCCAAACGGAGCCTACAGCTGTTCTACCTTTCCAAAATGCCAGTCTATCTCTCACTCAAACTCTGAGACCAACCCTGTGTGAACGCCACAACGGCTGCATCACCATTTACTGTCATGTTTGTGTGGTGTTTTTTGTTTTGTTTTGTTTTTAGGGGGGGGAGGGTTCTTTTGTAGAGACTAAATCGTTGAAAAGATAAATGGTCTGCATACCAAGTAAATAAATAAATATGTGTGTATAGTTAAACGTGTGTGTGTTTCTACATATCCACACATATGTGTGTGTATTTATATATACAAAATTATTATGCCGCGCGTGTGTGTGTGTGTGTGTGTGTGTGTGTGAGTGTGTGTGTGTTTATATAATGCTGCATTTACTTGATCAAATAAACAGTAATTTCTACATATACAGTCATTTAAATGTAATTTATTCCTTTGATGGCAAAGGTGAATTTTCAGCATCATTACTCCAGTCTTCAGTGCCACATGATCCTTCAGAAATCATTCTAATATGCTGATTTAGTGCTCAAGAAACATTTCTTATTATTATCAGTTGATTTTTTTTTTTTTGCGGATTCTTTGATGAACAAAGTCCAGTATTCAGTATAACAGAATACAGTATGTGACAACTTTTAAGGCATTACAGGATATATAATTTTGGCGCCTATATTGTCCACAACCATATATTTAATTAGCTGATATAATATTTACCTAGGCATTCATCTGAACGTCACGTCACGGCTGCATAAACGGGCCAGTCTTTCATCAGCTTCTGATCAGAAAACAGAGGTACTAACTGCAGAACTATACTCCACACCAGCTACAGACAGATTGAAATGTCATTCAAACTCAGTATCAGATTCCCAAGCTTGTGCTCAGTGTCAGGTTGTGATGCCCTCACAAAAACATCCAGTAACCCACATGTTTTGTGTGACCCATCTGCCCTAAATTCAACTCTTAAGAAACACTACACAATTCACTGGAGCTTTGAAATGCGGGTGTTGAGTGAATAGTGTAACTTCTGCCCTTTAAAGCATAGTACATGCTCTAAGCACAGAGAAATCTTATATAATATGGAAAAAGTTATCAAAATATGGCCATTTCAATAACCAAAACACAGCTACTGTTTTCTGACTTCTCCATAAGTGAAAGTTCACCCAAAAAGTAAAATTCAGTCATTATTTACATTACGTTAGTGTGTGTTGTTCCAAGATTTTATTGTGTGGAACATAAAGTAGAATAACAACTTACATTTTCTTGTATGTACTACAATAGTTTTATATTGCGTTTATGGTATTTGACTCTTTTAAAGCTTGAGAGCTCTTTGTCGTTGTATCTGAAAAGCTGCGTAATAATTGTTCCAAAAAACAAAAACAAAAACATACAGGTTTGGAATGAAATGAGGGTAAATAAATAATGACAGAATTTTCATTTCTGGGTGAACTATTCCTTTAAGTGATAGTCTGCGCACCTCTTCTTTTTTCATTTAAATGTTCTTGAGTGGCCTGCGTCGTCCTGAGGGGCATAATTAGGCTTACGTAAGGCTGCTTTCACCAAGAAACCGTATCATAAAGCAATCTCAAGAATGATGTCAAGGGGCCGTGCATAGAATGGCTGATTTTTGCAAACAAGAAGAAAATGAAAGAGCATATTGTGTTTGCGATGGCTGTACTGATGGCAGTCGCCGCTGCTCTGACAGTGGTGGAGAAGAGTGCGCCAGCTAAGCTGTGCCTGGGGAGACGTTGGCTAATTATGCTCGGCGTGTAGGTTTTGTTTTAGAGAGGGGAGGTGCTCGGCTCTATGCTGTATTTGCAGTGCTAACACAGAAGGCTTTGATCTTTGCCAGTCTAACAGCCTCAGTGCATTCAAATGGGCAGCTTATTTATTGCTTGATTGCTGCGGCTCAAAGGATTCAAGGAACAGGTGGAGTTTGTGCAGTTGAGCAACGGAAAAGTGGCCTTAAATGACAATGCTCCGACAGAAGGCCCCTAAAAATCCAGCTGTCTGTGAAAACAATCAACGTGGGCCTTAGTTTAAAATGATTTGGGCTCAGCAGAGAAGGATATCAACCACAAACTGAAAAAAAAAATAAACTACCCATATACCATTATTCTTCAAAGTATTGGGCTCAGCAGAGAAGTATATCAACCACAAACTGGAAAAACTAGCCACCATTATTCTACAAAGTTTTTTTTTTTTTTTGCTTCACTGTCAGCGTTTTCAACCTGGAAGTAAATACATACACACATACATACCACTAAAGGGTATTACTACTTCTGTAACAATCAAATCAAATCAAAATGTATTTATACAGCACCCTAAAAACCACGGTGTTCTAAATTAATACTAAATGAATAAATAAATGACCACTAAAAGGTATACAATAATGATAATAATGATAATTTCAAACCATTTAAACCAATTCCCAATGAGTAAAGTAAAGTGTGACCTTGAATATCTTGATTCATATACATCAGTTTACAAAAGTAAATCAGGTTGTCAATGGGGTGTCGAAGTATAGTCTTTTCTTACCAATTGTAACGTATATCGGAGTGAATCGGCTTCTGGATGAGGAAACAATGTAGGGCGGAGCTAGATTGTCCTTCAGGGAGGGAGCTGATTGGATCATAGGACATTGGACGTTGCTAACTAAATGAAGGCAGATCTGAATGGCAGTTTGCAGTCACTTGAGGATGATATTTATTCCCACCCTTCGCCGAGACACACGTCATGAAGAGAACGTGTCAGTTCGAGGGGGATGGGAGGTTAACGTTTTTGATTAAAGTCCCCCTGTAGTGAAAATCAAGCTTTTAAATGTTGTGTATGTCTATGTGGTGTTTTTAATATGCTTTAAGACAAACCATGTGCAAATTCAGAAGTCAACACCATTGCTGAGTATTTTCTCTTTAAAACTGCAGTGAACCACAGACAGTCTCAAAAACGCGGTTTGAAATCGCGGGTGTTTCTGACGTCACAAACTACCTTGTAACCAATCTCTGAGCTGGTGTGAGTGAGTGGAGGCGGGGCTAATTTGCATATTCGTAGAACTGCGTATACTAAATGAGGCAAAGGGTGTAGAATTTATTTCCTCTGCTGAACACAAAGGAAGATATTTAGAAGAATGTCAGTAACCAGACAGTTTTTGGTTCCCAATGACTGCCATAGTATATTTTTTTCCTACTATGGCAGTCATTGGGAACCAAAAACTGTCTGGTTACTGACATTCTTCTAAATATCTTCCTTTGTGTTCAGCAGAGGAAAGAAATTCATACAGGTTTGAAACAACTTAAGGGTGAGTATATGATGACAGAATTTTCATTTTAAAAGTGAACTAATCCTTTAAGGCATGATGAACTTTTTTCAAGGAAAAACTTTAAAATGTAATTTTGGTGATCAAATGTGAGTTATCAAAATGTTTAACTACAGGGTGACTTTAAAGATTTACGAGGGCATATTAATTTATAAAAATTATGTGCATGGATAAATCATTTTATAATATGCACTGCAACATTCTGTAAAAAAAAAATATATATATATATTTGGCAATTTTGATGCATAGTGCTAAGTTAAACTGTACATAAGGTACTATTTCTACTGGAGGTCACTGGGTTGGCAGAACGATTGCTGGTGGCTCTCTGGGTCTGTAAAGGTTGAAAACCCCTGCTCTAATGTACTGGTGCCGTCCTGAACTGTGGAACACTTTGCTTTTTCATTCCTAATGCTCCCTTCCATCTTCCTCCCAGAATCCCTGCCACCACCCTTCTCCCCTGCCTCTCTTTTTTCTCTCTCTCTATTTCTCTCACTCTACTAGATAAATGTGTTTAATGCTGATATGAGATTCTCTCCACATCACCCCACCCCTCAGCCCAAAGGCAACGGGCAACAGGACGCGGTGTCAGTGCCACAGCAGAAAAACTGTTAAGCAGATTTACGCGCACGCTTACAGCCCCCCAAAAAATGATGACATTTCCGTGCGCAGCCTGCTGAGGGCTTAAGCGTGAAACGTCTCTTTTTTGCCCTTGCTGAATAAACGGTTTATAATGTAAAATCAAATGTTTCCTTTCCGTCACAGCCCAAGGACCTCAAAACTCAAAGCACACAGTCTTAGGGCACAAAGCATGTGTGTCTGCATCTTATCCACAGGAGAGGGGGGAAATGGTAGGGGAAATGTTGTGTATGTCATGTTCAAGATGAAGACTAGAATGCGAGTTGCTCAGCAGCACTTGCTATTGATTGTGACAAAATAAAAAAATCTGTCATATCACAGGAATGCAGGCAATAAAGGCAATGACAAACACTAAGAAAGCAAGACAGATATTAATGTTTAAAAAAGGATTGAAAATACTTTCAGAAAAAGAAAATCAATACAGCAATGTATAAGACCAGAAAGAGCCTCTTAGTTTGATCGTAAGAGCAAACCTAAGAGTGTGTGACGGATGTAAAGACTGTCTTGGAGAAGAAGAAGAAGAAAACGTTTAAATTTACTCTCATTTTGTCATCTTTCATTCATTTTAGTCCAAATGACTCAGAGCACTCAGAGTAAAATGGCATTCAAATAACATTTTAGTTCACGAAGCATACGTTAACAAAATATTCAAACATAAAACACTGTTTTATAAGTAAAGAGAAAGATTTATCAACGTAAATAAAACCAGAGCTCCTGAAATAATAGCACATTATGAGCAAGTATTAGCTGTCATTCAGAAGTAACTTGTCATGGTTGAATGTTGAATTTCAACATTCACTTGTTGAAATTCAACAAGTGAAATTGTCATGCTTTACAGATGGTTTGCAAAACATTCCCATGTTTTAGACAGTTTAGACAATTTGCATTATGTATAGAGTGTTGTTACAGCAGTCGGACATGATGAAATTAATGACTTGCGGTTCAGTAAGGGAGTCAGATTAATTCAGTAATCGCTCTAACTGATTTTTTGTTTGATTGAATGAAAAGAAAAGACTCATAGAGACATTTGTTTGGAAACAAGACTGATTGCTTGATGTTTCTTGCTGTTACCGGTTCGGAATAATAAATACCTAGATTCCTCATATGCCTATATGATTTAATTGAGAAGAGAGGATGTGTGAAAATGTGTAGAGAGAGAGAGAGAGAGAGAGAGAGAGAGAGAGAGAGAGAGAGAGAGAGGGAGAGAGAGAGGGAGAGAGAGAGAGAGAGAGAGAGAGAGAGAGAGAGAGAGAGAGAGAACCCCCACAGAGTCAGTGTTCTCTCATGGGTCAGGCTGTTTTGTTATAAGAATAACAATGTATCTGCCTCCATGTATCAAAATAGATAAACATGCAATGTTCTTTGGCTGGTCACGGTCAACAGCATGTACAGTACAAGAACAATGTACAGCAACACATTATAACATCATGACTATGTTCTCATACTGTACATAAATGCCCAGACACTCACAAAACACACTAGATATAATGTATTGTGGCCATAAAGAAAACAATTATTGTATTGTTCAAATGGTTTGAAAGGATTAGAGAACTCCGTTAAGTTCCAAATTAATTTGGAAATATGACCACAATCTTATCAGTATTGATAACATTTTACATTAAGGTTTCATAGGTAATGCATTAACTAATGGGATCTTTTTGTAAAGTGTAACTTACATACACAGTAATGCATTTTTGATAAACCAGTTAAATAAATACTTATTTTATAAATTTAAATATAAATATAAAATATAAATATTTTTTTACATTATTATTTTTTATTTTATTTTATTTTAAGCAATACTATTCATAATTGAATACGTCTGGAAATGAATGATGATCAGTACCAAACCAGCTTCACATTATGTAACATTTGAGTTAACAACAAAGCAGTCTATACAGTAATTCTGTACATTATCAATAAAAATAAAATGAGCTAAGATGCCAACATGAGAGATTGCTTGGCAACTGTGTTATAATTGTCAATTTATATGTCAATTAAAGTGTTAATTTAAGTGTTGTTATTAACTTAAACTAAATCTATATTAAAAACTAATTTGCATTCATTGCAATTTAAAGCTGAAATAAACTAAAATAAAAATAAAAATATTAGATGGAAAAACCTCAATTAAAAAAACTTTTCACAACTTTTACAAAAAAACAATTACAACTTACTGAAATAAAATAAGTTCATAAAAGCTAAATAATAATTAAAGCTATAAAACGAATAAAAAAATTACAAAATGGTTAAAATTTAAATAAATTAATAAATAAACAAAATAAGACATTATAAACGGTATTTTCTGAGTCTTTTCTCTCTCTTTCTTTTCGGTCTTACTCCAGTAAAATGTATGCAATATTATAAATAGACACTTTAGAGTTTTACTAGCGTATGATTCACAGGCAATGACATGCGGGATCTACACAGCAGTGCTTGTCTGCCATTAGCGCCGTTTACTGTAGCTCCACTACTGTCAGAAACTTCCATTTCTCACTGAAGGGCAAAAGGGATGCACTGGGCAAATTTGCAGGGGAGACACGTGTCTGCATTTTTTCTGTTGGATGGGCCAGGTGTTGCATTCAGATTCCCCTTGAAAGTTGTCCTTTGTCATGCCCTATGCTTTCCATTTTTTTAACGAATTCATTTTGATGAAATGATGACCGGTGCCAAAGTGTCAGAGACTTGCGTCTGGGGTTGATGTCATAAGTGATGGAGGGCGGAGCCTGGCTCCTCCCATCAAATGTGTTCCTCGTTTCACTGTAATATAGGGTGAATGCAAATCGAATTAGTCATCCCAGAGGAACAGTTCATTACCCTTGTGGGTCGCCTCAAAGAAAATCAAGACGGAGAATCCATAACGGCATGCGGAATAACCTCCCGTCCTCTATCCGGCTTGTGTGTGCGTGCATGTCCCTTTGCACGGTTCTCCGGAGAACGGTTCGCCTGAACGCACAAGCCGCCAGAGTAAATGTGAACTACTCAGGAGGACAGATCAGCTTTTGGAGAGGAGAGGGAGCGAGAGAGAGAATAAGGGGGGGGGGACTGATTTTACTTTACACGGATAACAGACATTCCATCTTCTCCATTTCCCCCGGGAACCCATCTAACAGTGAACGGGAGAGAGAGAGAGAGAGAGAGACAGATGAAAAGAGAGAGAGAGTAGGGCTCAGAAAGGGCTGCAAATGCTGGTGATTCACTTGAGCAGAGTTGCGTGAGGAGGCGGCACGGTTTGGGGTTTGAGGTTTGGGGGGTTGGGAAGGCGGGGAAGATGCTAGACTGGAAAAGCACATTGTCAGATATGATCAGCTCGGCTGGGCCCGGGGCCAGACACATCTCTAGAACCTGCGACAGAGCTCTCGGAGCACAGACTCGTCCTCATCACCCTTCTGATCATCTGAAGAAAAACAAAAAAACCCTTGTCCAATTTATCCATGACTAAAATAACCTGTCGGTTTTGTTTGAGCCTTTCAGGTCTTGTCCGTGTGATGAATGGGAATTTATTAAGAGGGCTGCGGGATGCGGGATTGTTTGACGCTTGTCTGTTAGCCAGATGCGGTAGTTGCGTTAGCGAGCGAGTGTCTATGAACTCCAGACAGGTCTTCAAGAGGGAACAGCCATATGTCTTCATTTCAAGGCGTTCTCAAGGTTGTCATTGGTCATTAGGACGCGTGGCCTCTCTCGTTTCTCAACTCCTGCTATTCAAACAAGAAAGAGACATTTGTTTTGACGCGCCATCTGCGTGACTCGCTTTCTAGCCTTGTCAATAGTCATGACCAGGGCCGCATTAAGAGCTCACTGGGCCCCGGGGCTATGAGCTATTGGAGGCCCCCTAAAATTTAATAAAATTAAACATTCTATTTTTTAAAACTTGTTTTATTAGTTTCAATATTTTAATTTTATGCACATTGCATCAACCAAAAATTAAATTAAATGCAACAGTCTCAGACTTGAAGAAAATTGTTGAACATTTAACGAATTTCTGCACATTCCACCATATTTTAACGAAATAAACAAAGTCCTTTTTCTGTTAACTTATATTTCTGCATATTCCAGCATATAAAATGCACATATTTTTTTGTAAAATCCTCTATTCGATTAGATGTAAATAAAATACAGCAATAAAATAATTAAAATTAAAGTCTCTCATGACTGTATACCAAATTATTAACATTTACGTCATTAAAGTGCAGATTAGTTTTGTTTTTGTAAATCGTCAGACATGTTTTTACCATTTCATTAAGTTTTGCTTTGTAGAAAGCATTTCTTTAAAGTGAATTTCGTTTTGTATAAATTGTATCTTAATTTTAATAAATATTTAATCAACCAATTGCATGTATTTAATAAATAAAAAGCAAATATAGCAGACAATATAATAACCGTGACATTGAGGCGCTAGCGCGCCGCGTTCACTTGCATTGCATTGTTAAAAGCCTTTCTTTAAAGTGAATTTCGTTTTGTATAAATTCAATTGTATCTTATTTTAATAAATGTTTCATCAACCATTTGCATGTATTTAACAAATACACGGTAAATATATAGCAGACAATATAATAACCGTGAGATGGAGGAGCCGCGCACCGCGTTCACTTTCACTGTTAACTAGAGAGCGCACCTCATAAATGAATGAAACTCAGCGTAGGCCTATGTCTCATACATTAGCATTAAATATCTTTGCTGCATTCTTTCTAGAACAGACAAGGGCTTGAATGAACATAAGAAGGAATGTTGTAACAAGCGGTATTACAAATTCACAATGTCACATTAACATTAGCTTCTAGTGGGAAAAAAAGAAAGAATACATTTTACATAAAATCCAGTGCTTTCAAAGCATTACATGTTTTCATTTCTTTCTTGTTTTTAGTTTGTTCCGAAAGATGTACATATAATGTAAAGTCATTTATAAAATGTGGAAAATTTGGTTTACTTTGAGCCCACTTCTTTTTATGTATATGGTATTTTCCCAATATAACAGATAACTATAGCCTAATATGTTGTTCTTTACATTCCAAATTGTCATTTGGAATTGTTACATTCCAAATTGTTATTCTTCTTAGTATAAAAAAGCACATAAAAAAACACAAATTTCCATCATACACTTTTAGAATAAATGCATTTGATATACCAAATTCAAACGTGACGTTTCAATTCACCCTGCCGCCCACGGGGGTTTGATGGACAGGCGATCTGACCAATCATAACGCCGAATCTGAAATTTAGTCCGGCAGCAAAGCAGTCAGTAGAAAGTTAACGTCTTTGGACTTGAACTTGAAAAACGGTATTGTTTAAATTACTTAAATGACAATATTTGAAAGTTGAGACTTTGTTTCATGTCAAAAGTAAGCTGCTCTCTCGTCTGTCAGCGCGTAGCCTACTACTAGTCTGTGCCCCGCGAATGTATTTTTCACTGCGTGAGAACATGTGTGGCGTGACTCGTGAGAGCGAGAGCCTGGCTTATCACACACAGGAGGCTGGTCTTTGCGAATGGTCAATTACTTTAATAATAATGATTGATAGTGATGATTCCATGATAATGCATGCAATTTATGGTAAAGCATCACTAAATAACAGGGCTAATTTGTGGGGGGCGTGAGGCTTTGGCAATCAGCGTTACCGATGGATAGTCAATCTGCTCCACGGCCAATCACGGGCCCCCTCCTTGCTCGGGCCCCGGGGCTTTAGCCCCGCCTAGCCCTGTTGTTAATGCGGCCATGGTCATGACGGGCTGACATTTATTTCATTTTAATTTTTTGTCTTTGAACACCCCGCATCAAAGACAACCAGGGCACGGTGTATGTCTAAAACAAATGGCTTTGCAATTGGACCAAACGGATGTCAAAGAACAACAGAATGACCCCATCATTGCTGGTTCACATCTGTGCGAATGCACATCTGGAGGAAAACAGCTGTTTTGCTACCGACAAGACATACTTCAATAGAGCAACGTGATGCTGTTTTTCAATGGTGTATGAAAAGCCTTCTGCTTGTGTGCGCGACTAGACAGCAAAATAAACCGAACTATTATAGAAAATTGCCCTGAAAGCTTTAGTAAAAGGACAGTTGCTAAAGATGATGTCGAGTCCAGAAAGAATACAGGCCTGATGGATCTGTTTGTATGGAAATGTAATTGATGCAGCACTGTTATATCCAATGATCTTTTTCTTTTTCTTTTTTTAAGTGTGTCTAAAGTCTTGAATAAAAAGAAAATGTAGGACATGGAACGATTAGACAGATAGCAGAAATAATTGTTCAGGGGTTCTAAAAATATACACTGACCCTTCCTCAAAATTTTGGAACAACCCTGTTAAGAATAATTCATAGACGGAACCATATGACATTGCTTCCGTAACTATTAAAAAGATAGAATCATGTTGTTGACCCATATATATTTAATACATTAAAGCTTTAATTCTGCAAGGACACATTAAATTGATCAAAAGGGACAATAAAGACTAAACATATTTGAAGTGACACTTTAAAATAAGGTGTCATTAGTTAACATTATAACTACTTTAATTAACATGAATTAAGGATGAACCATAATTCAACAGCATTTATTAATCTAAATTAATGTTCATTTCAACATTTACTAATACATTGTTAAAATCAAAAGTTGTATTTGTTAACATTAGTTAATGCACTGAGAACTAACATGAACAAACAATGAACGGCTGTATTTTTATTGACTAACATTAAAAAAGATGACTACATACTGTAACAATTGTTTATGTTAGTTCATACATTAACTTATGTTAACTAATGAAACCTTATTGTAAAGTGTTATCGCGATTATTTTTTTAATTTAGAAATAAATAAGTAATAGTTTTCACAAATACTGTTTTGAACATTGATAATACTAATAAATGTTTCTTGAGAACCAAATCAGCATATTGCAAGTAGAAGGATTTCTTCAAGAACATGTGACACTAAAGATTGGCAAATTCAGCTTTTCCATCACAAGAATACATTTTAAAATATAATAAAATATTTTAATTGTAATACTATTTTTTACTGTATTTTTGATACAATAAATGCATATTTTAAGAGAATAAGAGACTTCTTACTGAAATCTTATTGACCCAAACTTTTAAATGGTAGTGTACATCAAAATTTCTCCAAATAGAAAAATGCTCAATATTAAAGGTGGGGTATGTAATTCTCTTTTTTGGCCATTTTTTCAAAATCACTTAAAATCCTATTCCTAACCCACTTACAGCCACTGAGTTAGAAGCACAGAAATAAAAATTAAGCAATTTAATCATCTGTGGAACGGGCAGGACTCGAAAAACTCCAGCCAAACATTTCCAAGACCACCTAGAATCATTGGACAGTAAGTGCGTCAATCAATCGGTCGTACCATCCCCCCCTCCCCCATCCATGTCCATGTTCTTTGAATGGGTGGAGTCAAAGGAAAGGTAGGACCATTTGAGTTGTGTCGTTTTGCAAATCACATACCCCACCTTTAAAGAAAAACTGAGATGGGTTGGGAGGGGCTTATTAATGGAATTATGTTTTCAGTGGGTGTGGCTATTGAGTTCTTACTGTACCTCAATCTGCAGCAGAGCTTCTTCTCTTTGCCTCAGGATCTCCACGTCTTCCTCACTGATCTCTGACAGGAATGCTTGGGCATCCCCCTCAACGCCCTCCTCCGCTCCGAACAACGGCCCCTCTTCAACCAGTTCACTGAATGGAGTCTGTAGGCTCTATCCGTTCCACACACAAAATAAGAGATAACATTATTTTTATTTTTTTGTACTTTTGAAGAAAACATACAATACTCAAAATCAGCATAGCAGTGGGCATCCAGAGCTGAATGTTTTAGTAGCCTAAAGCACAGTCTTACCACCCCTATCAAAATCTTTTGTTGACATGGTCAAAGCTTCCCTCCATCTACACAATATAAGCACAGGATATTTTACAGGCAAGTTGTTCTTGAGCAGTTTGTTTGCTAAATGTAAGACACAATGTGTGAATCCCTGAATTTACTGACCCTGGAAATGCCCTGCTTATATTATCAGAGGAGCCAGAGCATTGCGGATGTTCTCAGACGTCAGACCTGACGAGTTTGGTTAAACTTCTATAATGACAACTTTCCTTGAGATCATTTGTAAACATCTTATATAATAGCAAAGCACTGACATTTCATGGCTATGTATAATATAATACAATGATAATGACTCGCCACCTCATATTGCAGCAGAAGAACCGCAAAGGAAGAGTCTGCCGCCTTTGTTAGTCATTTAGGTTGAACTCTCTGTCAGCCTGAAGGTTGAAGAGGTGGGAGTTGGTCACTTAGAGAGGGCCACATTGATCTGCTAATTTCTCGACTTGCATATGCATGACATCGATAAAGGCCCGAGGCGTGCTATTATATTTTGCAATGGATGACTCATTGTATTCTTCCCTCTCAGAATTAGCACATCCAATACATCTCGGTTAAGCACAATGCCACCCTGAGAACATCATCTGCTTTGCGAGGTTGTTGTCGACCCACTCACTAAGGATATCATTGTCTATTAGGTCATAGAGTGGCTTGTAGTTGGGAGGTTTTTCTCATCTATTGACAAGATGTAAAGCATAAATTATCCTCTTAACTGTATCTGTACCTTAGAGGCATACTTTGTCCTGAAATTAAGTCTAAAGTTTATTCAATTCTAAATGTAACTTTGCCTTAATGGTAATAAGCCCGTTACCATTATATTCTTTTAAAAATGTAAATAGTCTTATTTGAAATTTAGACTAGACAAAGTAAAATCAAATTGGCTTTGAATTTCCTCAAAATGTACAAGACATGTACAAGTTCCCTATGATGGAGAGAGAGGAGTCTCCTATAAAGGCAATGGATCCAAATCACATTAAGTCAAAGGATCAGCATGACTCATTCAAGACGGGATATTCCCAGTTTAAGGCGTTTACTCGTAAATGTCTCACTAATCTAAATTCTCTGGAGGATATGTGCTATTATGTAAAGTACTTCTGATTTGAAGACTTAATCGTTTCACAGTGGCTTTAATGCATTTTTTTTTTTTTTGCAAATTTTGTTTTAAATTTGTTCAAATAAAAACAGCACTCTGTGCAAGTCCTTTCAATTATTGAGACTGAAGGATGGTTACATTAAGGCAAATACCAAAATATTTACATCAGTGGAGGCATTTTTCCGCCAATCAATAACATTTTTAATAATCTTGACCCCCAACTGTTTTAAAAAAGATGGGACTCAGGTTTTTTCTAATGATTATTTCCTTTATCAGAAGACTAAACGGTTAAACAACCGGGAAAGATCCTTAACTTTTTTTCTCTGATTCCTAGCATAGGATTTGCAGCTACAGTTGTAATCGAAATTATTCAACCCCCATTGCAAATCAGGTTTATTGGCAACATTTACAGACTTTCAGTTGTTTGCAATTAACAAATCAAACAAAAGTCATTGAAATAGCTCAACACAACAAATGTTTCAAGTGGTTCCAAATATAACTGAAACATTGAATGACTTCTGCAGTCTCAAAATTGTTTAACCCCCTGAATAGCACAAATCTGCAAAACAGGTGTTGTCTCAAGCGCACCTGATGTAAGCAAGGGCTGCATTAGTTGCACCAGGCTTGAGCTAGAACACATGAAATATCTGAACTGGCTAGGTTTGCTGAGTGTCACGTTTGACTGCATGTTAGAAAGACATGTCAAAAGAATGGTCCAAAAAGTATCATCACCATTCACGAATAAGGAATAAGATCAGGGCCGGAGTGGGACTCATTTTCAGCCCTGGAGTTTCATGCCTTAGACCGGCCCACTTTAGTTCCCGACTGACTATATTAAAATAATGTAATTAAACCCTCAGTATATAAGTCTGCAATAGTGCACTGTTCTGTACAGCCTTGTAATTCATTGTATTTTTCAAAAATATAATTTTCTATTCAGTGCAATAGCCGTACACAGGGTTTTATAAATACAAAGGTCCCAAAAGTGATCTGGCTAGGGGGTTCGGGGGCATATTATTTTTACACTGTCATTGGCAAAGACCATATGTATATATGTGTTAAATAGGAATCCATTGTAATAAAGTTATTCTCATTCTGGGCACAGTATGCAATAGGCTATTCCTCTACCTGATCTGCTCTCTCATCTCCATCTCCTTCTCTCTTTCTTCTTCTCTCAGTCTCTTTATCTCTAGGCTACCTGTAAATCTCCCCTTCCCGAAGCTGAGCTTTGGTCGGTTATCGTCGCGATATGCGAATCATTGCAGCACCAAATTAGAGTTAATATTAGGCAATTAATTCACAACGTTATACACTCAGAAAAATTACAGAGGTCCGGACCGCGGAGACCTCAATGGTGGGTACGGCCCTGACTCGTAGGCTATTTGGCCGCTTGAGTTTCTAGAGATTTTATATTATTCTGGCCTTTTCAGCGCCGCCATTGCGCCTATTATCCATGTTTTGTATCTCTTATTTTGTGTTCGCACATCTCTAACAACGGACTTGTTTTTTTGTGGGGCTGCGAGAAAATAATAATAAAAAAATAGTAGGGCTGCGCTGTGACTAGATCCTATATAGTGAAAGCATTCAACCCAGTGCCATGACAACACCGGCCCTCTTGGCCAATAAAACAGACCGGCCCACCGGGAGAATTACCAGTGCTCCCGATTAGCCAATCCGGGCCTGAATAAGATAAAAAAAACATAGCGGAGGCACTACATGTTCATAGAGACACTGTTGGAAGCAAAGTTTGCAAGTTCGATGTTAGGGGAACAGTGGATAAACTACCTGGACGGAGCAGAAAAAGGAAGCTATTGACGGCTGCAACCAGATTTCTGAGAAGGCAGGTTCAGAAAAAGCTTGAGTGACTGCAAAATACCTGCATCAAGAATTGGTGGCAACAGGCACAAAGGTTTCAGCTTGCACAGTAAAGTGCGTACTAAACAATTGTCAGAACTCCAAGACGTACACAACTACTAACACAATAGCACAAGAAAAGTGCTCAAAATCATATAAATAAGCCACTGAAGTTTTGGGAGTCTGTTCTGTGGAGTGATGAAACAAAACTGGAACTTTTTGGCCCTATGGATCAGTGGTTTCTCTGGAGGAAGAAGAATGAAGCATATGCTGAAAAGAACACTCTGCCTACAGTCAAGTATGGTGGTGGCTCGGTGATGCTCTGGGGGTGCTTTGCATTCTCTGGCACTGGAAACCTACAGTGTGTTGAAGGCAAGATGGATTCATTGAAGTATCAGGAAATCCTAGGAGAAAACATGAAGCTTGGGTATCATTGGACCTTCCAAAAGGACAATTATCCAAAGCATACCTTAAATTCCACCAAGGCTTGGTTGCAGAAGAAGTCCTGGAAGATTCTTAAGTCACAGTCACCTGACTTGAACCCCATATAAAATATCTAGTGGGATTTGAAGACGGCGGTTGCAGCACACAAACCTAAGAATATTACTGAACTGGAGGCCATTGCTCATGAGGAATGGGCTAAGATTCCTCAGAAACGCTGCCAGAAGCTCGTGTCTGGTTATAAATCTCGTTTTCAACAGGTCATAAAAGCAAAAAGGGTATTCTGCTAAGTACAAAATATGCTTGCCATGAAGGGGTTGAATATTTTTTTGACTGCAAAAGTCATTCAAAGTTGCATTTCAGTTGAATTAGGAGAAGCCTATTTCAATTAATTTTGGTTTATTTGTTCATTGCAGACAGTCTGTATATTTTGTTAATAAACCTGATTTGCAATAATTGAATAATTTCATTTAAAAATATATATAAAGAGCTGGGAACTCTATAGCCTTGCATCACCACATTCAGATCTAAACTATAACATAAAAACTGGATGATTTTAAAGACTTTCCCATTATTTTTGTATGCCGACCATACTGATGGATGCAATGAAAGTATGAAAATAGAAAAAGCAATAGGGTTGCAAGCAACCATAATGAATAATTTACCCAAATAAATAACCCTGAACCAATTTCAACAGCAGATAAATGCAAAATAATTAATATCCAACTTTTCAGTTTTGTTAGTATTCAATATATGTAAGCCTGTTTCTTCCTCAGGTAATTGTGAGATAAAGTTTAACAACAGATATAAAAGTCACAACTTCAATATATGAAGTCACAATAAATAAAATCTTAGAAAATAAATAAAATTAAGTGAGAAATATAATAACATTTAAGCAATATTTCCAATTGCAAGATACAAAGTTACATTGTGAAATAAAAATTACAAATTTCATATGAATCTGAGGAATTTTTAATTGCAAGATATGAAGTCACACTGTGAGATAGAAATGACAAAAAAAACAATTAATAAATACATTATTTGTTTAATCTATAAGGCAGAAACAGACTCCCATAAGCAGTGCATTGCTATTCTTATTATTCAACACAATGGGATGCAAGTCCATTACAAATTACCCTTGAGATTGAAAAAATAATTTAAACATATACATTGTCATGAGTACTAATGACTCATGATGATTTAAATGTTTAAATTAAATGTTTAAATTGTATATGGAAACATACACTGCTGTGATTTTTACATTCATAATAGTGAGTCATGTTCATGAATCATAGTACAGATTGGCAGTGCTGATAACAAAACCCGTTCTCGTTTGAACTCTGGCAGAACCTGGCGATCAAACAACTCCTTAATAACATCTTACTCTTGACTAACAACTCCAAATGTTGTTTGTTTTGGATGTGTTCTTGGCATTCATATTGGAACTACACATCCTGTTTGATTGCTCTGGTCGGGTGTTTCCAGGGGGGATTGTGGAAGAAGACAGGAAGATCAGAGACATAGCTACAGGTGACAGAGACTCACATAAAAGCAACATCTCTAGAGAACGACAGGAGGGGAGGGAATAGAATAGGAGCGGATTTGAACAGACTTGAGACTGTAAGACAGGAGTGTGTATGTATGTGCTATATAGTCACATACCAGCTGAGCCAATCTGAGCTGCTGTTGTACTGCATGTAATATTGAACGCAATTCCTACCATTCAGTCAACACTTTCAGTCATCAGTACATCCTTGAGACACCTCAGATGAACTGAAAATTGAAGTTTGATGGGATCTGGAAAAAGTGTGGCAATGAAGATTTTGTGTGCTTTAGTGTGTTTCATCAAATGAAACTCTTCCAATGAGAGTGAACATCACTATAACTTTCATATGTGGTCATTCTCAAGGCATCTTGTTTCTTAACTTTTTGTTCTCACAGTGCAACCATATTTAAGATGTCACCTTGGAAAAACTGGGGTTAAAGGAATAGTTCACCTAAAAAAAAGACAATTATATCGTCATCAAATCTGATAATGTACAGCCACTATTTTTCATTAGATAAAAGTGAATGGGAACACTGCTGAGCTGTCAGAAAGAATTTTTGGGTGAATTATGACTTTAAATGTCTTGCTAAATAACATAAAGGAGGTAGCCTATGCATCTATATTCCTTCCAGGCCACATCTTTGACCACGTCTTGATCGACAGGGGCTGCACGTTCTGTACCACAAACCACGTAGTGGTTCAAAACAAACTTAAAATGAAGGCTGGGCTTTGTATGTGTCAGGAAATTCTGACAGTTAATATTTGACCTGCTAGAAAATGAAGTGGTGAGAAAAGAGGCATCAAAGAGTTCCTCATCCACATGCAATCACACACGCAGTCTTACTCTTTATCTTACTGTCACAGGGATGTCGAAGAGCTCATGAAAGAACAAAGAGGAAGAAGTGGACTCTCTCTGGACTCTGAGATATTAAAGCCCACTCACCTGTTTCCTGTCCTTTTGTGCAGAAGGAAGCAAGGCCCTCGAACGATCTGCAATTTTCTGTCAGAGAAAAGAAAAAAATTACATTAATATGCAAATAGTGCCAGACATGTGACAGCAGCTGAGCTATTGTAGCACAATAGCTGGGAACTATTGTAACACAATAGCTGGGAACTATTGTAACACAAAATGTATTTGATTACAAACAAGCTGAAGTAAATAAACTTATTCAGCATGCTCAGTTATCTCTCTCCCTGAGGAAAAGAAAGAAATATAGATATATATATATAAAACCTATTTTTGGGTATGGTATTTCTGTCTAAAATTATAATGCCGTTAAATGCTAAATAATATTTCACAGATGTTCACTGTCGCTGGAAACTAAAATATTTTATTTATTTATCTTGACTGCCAGGATGGGGAAAACTGAGTTAGAACATATCTAGTTAGATGCCATAGAAATAATTGTGTGACTACTAATTTAAAATATGAAATGAACATCTAGTTTGTATACTCCTTACCTGTCAGTCAATAAATATATATTTAGTAAACAACTTGAAAAGACTTAAGACATATTTCACAATTAATACAATAGTAGTTAAAATTATAACTACTAAATTTGATATTATGATCTATTAATGATACAGTTATATTTGGCACATATATTGTTTCTCATATGATGAAAACAGTAAATAATTTAATGTTACAAACATTCCCCAACATTCAGTTGTAGAAGCTCTCACAGTCCTAATCACATATGTTATTTTGTGGACAAAATAAAGAAAAGCCAATATTTCATGTGTACCTTCTGCAGGTCTCCATATCGCTGCACAGAATCCGATAGCTCTGTTTTGAGTCTCGTCAGACGGAGCCTGTCTTGCTGCAAGAAAACAAAATGGCATAATTTTGAAAATGAACACTTGAACACCAACTTTAAATGAAATTAAATAACTTAACCACTTTATAACATTATTATTTGTCATTGCACATACCAGTGTAATGTCTCTACCATATTCAGATGAAACCAATATCACTGGAAATACATTATAGAAGTAATATTGTTCCAGTAACGAAAGAAAAATTATTTAGATTTATAAAAGTCAAAGAAGCATGACTTTTACCCGTGAAGATCCGCTGATGATGTCAGTGAGTTGTTTAACAAGCTGGCTTGTGCTTGTTATGACTTTATTGGTTTGCTGCTGTGTGGAATGTCTGAAAGAAAGGGAGAATGGGATAGAGAGAGAGAAAGAGAAAGAGAGAGAGAGAGTGAGAGGGGTGAAGAGACAGGTAATCATGCTTTACAAACCGCAGAAGACGATTCAAAATGATTCATCAACTATCCCAAGGTGCAATGCTCTCCAGGCTGGGCTAGTTTTACAGTCCTATTGGATGGATGAGGCTCAACCAATTAAGTAAATCAATATTAATGACTGTGTGACAGAGGAACAACATTGTGCAGTGAGGGACTGTGTGTCATGACTGCAGAGCTCGGATGATGTCAGGGAGGCTTTAGGCTCCAGGCAGGAGTCAATCTGCCGCCCCGGAGGAGAATCAAAGGATTAGACGCTGTGTACAGAGACAGCAAATCAAACGGAGGAAAGGTAGCACTGCACAATGAGAGATTTGCTGTACTGAATGCATTAATAGAGCAGATGGAAATCAAGACTGCATAAATTGGGTTTATAGAGGGCAATATTTATGACTGCACAAATAAAAGGGAAGAAAAGGAAACAGTATGTGAAAGACTGGACCAATGCACAGGCTTGTCTAACATTTGCCCAGAGCTCCAGACCAACAGGGGGCCCTGAAGTGTTAAAGAAACAGTTCATATTTACCAGACTTCAGTGTTGTGATCCATTCAGAACTGAATTCAGAATGACTTTGGGGGCCCTATCTTAACGATCTGAAACGCAAGTATCAAACACGAAACGCAAGTAACTTTGTGGGCGGATCTCGGACGCTATTATACCGGCGGGATAAATGACTCTTGTGCCCGACGCAAATCTAAAATGGGTTGGTCTGAAGTAGCTACATTACTCATAGGTATGGTTTGGGCATAACGTGCAATAAACCAATCAGAGCATCTTCTCACATTCATCTTCTCATGTTCCATGGCGGATTGCTATTATAATGGCGTTTGCCAGGCGCACGCAACCTACATGGTGGTAAAGGTGATTTCGCAGTCTTCAGAATTTTATTTCCTGGTTCTTGACAGACAACCCACTTTGTCAGATGTCCTTATATACCTATGTGTCTTGCCACTATTGATCAAACAGGTTTGATCTGTCATTACTACAATTAGCCTGAATAATTTGAGTAAATGTGTAAGCTAGATTTATGACACCACAATGATTTCCCTTGATAATATTTTTCCTTGTAATTATGTATGTTTTGTAAAAATGGGACCTGCTGCGTCTGTGTAGATGAGAGAAGCAAAATGTATGAGCGTTGTGCACACGCTACATTATGGCCAAGCATGCGCATATAGCATCTGAATAACGCGCCACTGAAGGTGTGAATTGTTGGAATTGGTGGAATTGTTTTTTGCAAAATAGCACCAGGGAAAGTTTGCGCCGGAACACGCCTTCTCTTTTCTCTGAACCGCCCCCCTGAGCGCAAGTTCATTCCCTAATTTACCGACGTGCATCGGGTGCAAAATAGGAACGATACAGTACATGTGTCGGTGTACAAAGTAATTTGCGCTGGGTGCAAGATAGGGCCCTGGGTGTGTCTCAATCAGCTCAGCTTGTCAGGGCACTGATCAGGGATTCAGCCATTTTAAAGGCTGTCTCAATAGCAAAATCCATCCAGTGCACTGAAACGTTTGCTCCCAAAAAAGTCTCACAATGCAAGTGAAATCCAGGGAGCATCGATGGTCATTGTATTTTCTTAATGGAAGTTCTAAAGTATGAAAACTAAATCACGCAAGCCAACTACACTAATGACATGCAATTATTATTTTTTAATACAAACCATTATTGAATTATATGTCAGCAAATGCGTACATCGCTACACAGGTAATGAACATAAGCTAGCTACTGTAACATTTATAATCTGCTTATGGTTGAAAGGTTGATGGTCCTTACTGTCCTTACCAGTGCCCGGATTTGTGTAATGTACTGGTTGACGACCTCGTAAGCTATGGAGTTGAATGAGACGCACCCTTTGTCTCAATTCCAAACATTGAACTGAATTTCAATTGGCGTAGCAAACAGGATGCAGAAATGCAATTCAGATTTGAACAGAAATATGATTAAAATAAACTGAATTTTTTTTTTTTTTTTTTTCATATATGACTGTAATTCTTAACTAGACCATAAAATGACAAATTCTGAGTTTTGGGTTGACAAAGTCTACTTTGAAAGTTTTCAAGTTTAAAAAGCCTTGAAGTTTTAAGGTTTATAGGCTAGACAGACAGACAGACAGACTTCCCAGAATGTATTACCACTGTTGAATTTCTTTAAATGGACTTTATGCACAGCTGCACTACTTCCTGATCTTTAGCCAGCTCCTTTGTTTCCTGTCTGCCATTATTGGACAAACTGATTAATCCAGGTGTGCCTGATTATTGTTGTTGGTCAGGCACACCTGGATTAATCAGTTTGTCCAATAATGGCAGACAGGAAACAAAGGACCTGGCTAAAGTTCAGGAAGTAGTGCAGCTGTGCATAAAGTCCATTGACAATTGGTTCCTCTTTTTGTCATTCCATTCCAAAATCAAATTCTACTTCCTGTGGAATGTGGCCAGTTCAATTCATATTCACATTCATGAAAATTAAAAGGGAGACAATTCTTCAGTTCTGAATTTTGCCCAACACTTTCTTACGTTTAAACATTTTTTTAAATTTGTTATGCCAAATAACAGAGCAATGCCAAGTTTTTAAGTTGCTTTGGCAAGTTAAAAGTGTTTGATATTCTGCACATTGACTCAATGTCCATTTTAAACCATTGACCAAACAAAGCAATCTGGGGGTGGGGTTTTCACTGTATAGGATTTCATGCGCCCATAAACGCACCTTCAGTTCACTTCTGTTATGCTCTGTCTAACCGTTTTTAATGCTAGAATGCATCCTCTGTGAAGGGCCCCTGAGACATTCATGTCCTGGGTATGTCAACATCATAATCCATCTCTGGAATCGAGGTGAAAAAGAGGAGGGGTGGCCCGAAAGAGACTGGAAAGCAGGCAACAGTGAGAGAATTAAAGACATTGAAAACTTGAGCCTGGCTATACGTTATTTCCACTTCTGAGCTGGATGGAAGATAGAGGGGGAAAAAGGGGCCAACGGGTCAGAAGCTCGTGAACAAATATAATCTCCTGATAGAAATTCCGTTTTCTCCTCATGCGGAGCGAGGGGTTTGGATAAGGCCATTGATTTAGTGTCTGTGCCCTGATCCCTTCCTTTAAAACCCAAACCAAGACCACCGGCCAGAGCGCCTCCTGCTCTCTAGAGATATGTGGCGGAGAACGCGGGCACACCTCCCACTCAAATATTGATTTAAAAACCGAGGAAGGAAACGAGGAGAGAGGCGTCAGGCAGAAACATCTCCCGTGCATTCGTTATGGGTTGGGGCATGTCACTGTCGTTCTCAGTCCACGAGAGAGAAACGAGACCAGTCGAGCGGAAAAGCACCTGTAACAATAAAGGCAGCAGCAGTCGTGCTGTGTGAACAAAAAAGGCAGAGGTCCACAGTGAACGTTCTAATCACACGCTAGAGAATAGGGGAACGTGGCTGAGCAGTTCAACCATAAAGCTTGACTTTGGGTACTTTTTTTTTTACATGATCGGTCCTTTTGAAGGCTGAACATGAGCAATGACTCACTACTCACTCAATATTACTGGGTGATTTTTTTAGACCATTGGGGTTTTCTGTTTAAAGACTGCTCAGAAGTGTACTTACAACGATGACTGAAATCTAAAAACGTTAATTTTTCTCCTCCAGTAATTTTAATCTGAGAACACAGCATTGCTAAAGAGGTTCTGCAGCAGACAGGTCATCACTCGGCAGACAGTTTGAGTATTAAAAGAATAGTTCACTCAAAAATTAAAATCAACATTCACCCTCATATTGTTCCAAACCTGTATAACTTTCTTTCTTCTGTGGATCACAAAAGGGGAAATACTGAATACTGTGCAGACCTTTATTTTCCATGAAATTACAATGAACGGGAAGCATAAAACGTGCTTATTGTGATATACCAACTTTTTTTTTTAAAATATCACATTCATAATTTAATTCTCATTATATTTTATTTATTTACATTCCATTTCTTTAATTAGACTCAATAATATTAAAAATGTTCTTGTCTTTTGTGTTATTTTCTCCCACAACTCTTACATTAATAAGCACTTACAGACTAACTAAAAAGATTAAATAACTATAAACAGTATGCGTGTATGTATGTGATATATATTTTTCTTTTGTTTAAATTTATTTAATTCCAAGTGAATATACCAAAATCTGAGTGGTTTTTCCACGTACCATCTTTACTTAAAGGTGGGCTGTTAGTATTAACTGATCAGCTTCAGTCCCTGTTCATTGGAATTGTATTGGGGAAGAAAAGCATGACAAATGATGAAAGTCATCAGGAAGCCCTACAGGTCTGGAACAACATTGTGAGTCATTAATGACAGATTTTTCATTTTGGGATGAACAATACCTTTAAGAAAGCGACAGTTTGAAAAATCAGACGCATCACATGCACCAACACAACACCGTCTGAGTCACAGACAAAAGGTCAGCGTGTCATAATTTGCATACGTGTTATGCCATTGCCAATGCCACATCGGCGGTAGTTAACCTGGTGCCCGAGATAACTGAACATAAATAACAGAAATTCAGTTGACTGAAAGATCTGAAGGAAGCAGAGTCAGAAATCATCAAAAAAGATTAGAAAAAAGACAAGGAGGACAGACGCATAAGATTTACTTTGCTCTGTTTGATAGCTATTGAAGGAGGGGAAGAAAGTCATGTGAAGACGACAAAAAAAAAAAGAAAAAAAGGAAATAAACCTGCAGTCAAAGACATTTTTTGCTGTCAATAAAAATGTAGCTGCGTATAAATCGTTTTATAGCTCAACAATAATGCCTTGGTTTAGTCACGGCAGTACAAATAAAGCCCTTTGAAATGTCCATGACTCAACCTCATTATATTGCACACTGTGATCCACTGAACACCTTCAATACGCCCTCAATTACAGCTTCCTGTGTTCTCTCAACGGTAACATGTGAAACGCAATATGGCCTACACAATCTCAAGGGTCGACACGCAGCAGTGGAAAAGTTATGTTATTACTCATCCCACATATTCAAAACCCAGTAGTTTATTTCCCCAAACACTGTTTAGTCATGGTCCGCATTTAGCATGTTTCGTGTCTGTCGAGTTGGCGGAGTAGAATATGAATCTTCCTCTGCTTTGGACTGGCTATGGCCATCTTCAATCTGAATCCCTGTAGGGCTGAACACGTAGACTGAGTCACTTCTACAGCTCAGGTGGGTTGTATACTTGCTAAATGAAGCTCATCGACTGAATCAATTAAAACATGCAAATAGAGAAGTCCAAGGTCAAGTAGATGCAGAATTAGTCAAACATGTAAATGATGTTAATGAAATAGAAGAAATAGTTTTTAAATGTGTGTAAAACTGTGTGGATTATTATTCACAGACCACATCACAAAGACAGCTCGATTATACAGGTTTGTACTGCACAACATCAGGAAGATCAGACCCTTCCTAACAAAGCATGCAACACAACTTCTCGCCCAGGCCTTGGTTATCTCTAGGCTTGATTACTGCAATGCTCTTCTGGCCGGTCTTCCATCATGTGCAACTAAACCTCTACAAATGATCCAGAATGCTGCAGCCAGTCTTGTCTTCAACGAGCCCAAAACGGTCCACGTCACTCCTCTGTTCATCTCTCTGCACTGGCTACCACTCGCTGCTCGCATCAAGTTCAAGGCATTGACGCTTGCTTACAGATCGACCACAGGCTCAGCTCCCTCCTACTTTCACTCGCTCCTACGAGTCTACATCCCTACCAGAAGCCTGCGATCGGTCAATGAGCGACGGCTCGTGGTACCATCACGGAGAGCCACAAAATCACTCTCCAGAACATTCTCATTCACGATTCCATGCTGGTGGAATGATCTCCCTACCCTCGTCCGGAATGCAGAATCCCTAACTACATTCAAAAGACAACTGAAAACTCATCTCTTCCGTTCATATTGCATTTACACGGCTTTAACAGATGTCCTCAGCATGCTATGTTTTGAGTGAAGCTAGTGTAATCCATCTAATAATCGTGAACAGTGAATTTAGCTGATGTAGTATATAATAGAGTGGAATAAAAACAATACCTAATCTTTTTCACTACAACTTCAAAGAAAGCAAGACAATGTTGTAGAAACGAGCACTGGATACCTGAGGTAATACTTATCACCATTTATTCAGAGAGTATGAACAATTGTTTTCCATATTCATTTTCTTGAAAAGGCTTGGCTTGTCAAACAGCGGTGGATTTTTCTGTGCCTCAGCGATTAACTTCTCCACAATGTGGTCTGTCATTTTAAATGCGTGAGCCCTTTAAATTCGAGTGGATTCTGATTGGCTGTCAGTGTTTTATCGTTCGACAGCTGGTTATAAAATCGTTCAGAAAGGGATCCCAATGACATTGGTCCTCATCTTTATCGTTATAGTTGTGGTGTGAACTCTGCTATTCTTTAATATGGAGAATGATTTTTAGAACTATCTTTATAGCTTTATTTATTTATGATCCTTGGTGTGAACGGGCCTTTACTTTTACATGCAGTTGCAAATTAATGTTAGTTGGCATGCGGTTGCAAATTACTCATAGTTAGTAAAATGTCTAAAGTGGACTATTGAAATAAATTGTAACCAATGTTCTAAATCTAAACACAGTCGATTACAAAAGCAAAACAATGAATTACTGTATTTTTATATATTTTTATCCATATTTTGTCACTTTTTAAATTCACCTGAAAAGCCTAAAGAATGTGTCACATAAGCTCAACGTGAGTTTAATAAACCGTATGAACTGTATATTTTTCCTAAATAATGTCTAAGGTATAAATATTTAAAAACCCTGAGAAATAGTCACTGGAGTAAAAAGTGTGACTTCTATAGCCCTGGTCTTCTCCTGTTCAGTTCTGGGATACCTCACACAACCTGATAAACACAAAGTATAAAACTCTGTAGCTCCACTCTTGCAAACCTTGACAAATACAAATCTAATTTCAAATCCTGACTGGATACCTGGAGGTCAAATCAGAATATATCACAGAGAGACTTGTGAAAGTGACTCAAAAGCTACTTCTCTCCCTCGGATGTGTGATGTACTGAGGTCGTGCTGTGTGAAGTCTAATGGGTATTTACTTTTGTTAGATTTTATTTAGTTTTAGACAGCTGTGTAAGGAACGCAATGTTTTTCTTTCGTAAGGTGTTTCATTGCATTTCTCACATCACTCCCTCCCTGTACTGCTTACCTTGTTTCTCAGCCATACAGTTTTGTTTCTACAAAATCATAATTAATATAAATTATCTGACCAAAAATCTGGGTGGAGAGGCACAATGGTGTTTGCTCGAATAGAGTGAAACATGCAATAAATAATAATACAAAAATAATAAATATACACAAACTGTAAACTATATTTTGTGCATATAATATTCATAATCTTTTAAAATATGTTTAAAAGAGAACATCATTATTGGTCATGCACTTTACTGCACTTTGTTATACTGGGCACTGTTAACGCTGCAGTGGAAAATTATGAGAGCACATTTATGATGACTACTCTGTTAGTAAAAAGGTCGGTCCGGGTCATATAGCCTGAGTTTAAGTGAACCATGTCCTTCATTATGCTATGCTTTATATGAATCATGCTGCACCATGAAAGCATTCATAATCTAATAAACTGTTCTATTTTCTGCCTTCTATAAACCCAGCTCTCTTTCTGCGAGTTTAACAAGTCTAGGGATAGAAACATAGCACCTATAATCTCTAACAGATGCAGTATAACCACACACAAAAGACCTGTGAATATCCTACTGTATATTTTCCATCCTTCCTTTTGGGAATAGAGAGTTGTCAGCCAGTACTGTATATAAGCAAGTGTACTCTGGTCTACCTTTCTTCTTGCACTGCATCGTACTTAAACTTTGCTGTTGTCAAGAAAACCAGCGTGCATCTTTTTTTTTTTTTTTCAGCTGTGCATGATAATCAACAATCTGCTTTCAAGTGTCTGATGCATTATTTCCTGTGATTGTGATTACTGTGAAAGTATACATTTATGCCGCCTCTGTGCATTAAAAAGTCTCGGTAGAAACACTCGGCAAACACTAAATGCGAGGAAAGAAGTGAAATTTAGACTACACAAACACCAAAAATCAGCACACTATTCCGATGGCCTTAACTGCATGCCCAATGGAAAAGTAAATAAATTGGCAGAATTTACAAAATAAAAAAGGCAACTGAGGTCGACAGAACTTTACAGTAAAACATATGGTAGAATATTAAGGTTTACAAAATTAATTTACAGTAACATTAACTGTACGTTCAACTGATATAATGTGAATACATACGGTGGCCGAGAGAGCTCAACGCGCTTCAACTGAAGGGAAAACACAAGCAAATAGAAGAACACCCGCAAATTAAGAAAACATCTTCATCAGCTTTACAACACATGGGTGCTCCAAATACAGAAACGCACTGCAAAAGTTAATAAAAAGTTGTATACAGTATATATATTATAAAAACGTCTATTCAGTCTATTAAGAATGTTTCACCACACAGCATAAACTCAGCAAAAAAAAAAAATATATATATATATTCAATCCGATTGCACAGCAATTTTACGAGGTGACAGATACGAGGTGGCTAATTTGTATAAATTCGTACGATTTTTGCTAAATCGTACATATTTTACGAGTTGCCCAATTCATATGAATTCGTACGAAGGACCTACCCCGGACCCCGCCGCTAAATCTACCCATCACTGGAGTTTAGACAAATTAACCAACTCGTACTCACTCGTACGAATTGGCCGTGAGATAGCGTTGATATATTTGAGTTTATGCTGTGTTAACACAACATAAATAATGCAGATTTAGCATGCAACATAACTGAAAAAACAACAACTAATATGTATATGAAAAAACATCAATGAAGTGTCAAATATGGAATTCTGGTAATGATATTGTATGGTTTTTCACGTTTAACAGTATTTTGTTGTAAAATTGCATTTCTCACCATAGTAAGGGAATTGATTTAATTGATTAACAGGTTTACCATAGCATTTTTTGTCTTTTACCATTAAAATGACAATCAGTATACTGTAGATCATTCTAGGCTGGTAAATGTTCTCAATTCGCCTGCTATTAGCAGGTGTGGTATTAGTATTTACAAGTCAGTGCAATGTTTGTCTTAATGTGTTTGTATTGTGGCTTCTTTCTCTCCATTCTCATTAAAAGATGTTGGTTTCACCACTTAAGTGCACGGCAAACAAAAATAAACATAACTAATTATATGTTGTCACCCCAACATCTTAAAACTAAAAGGTCTCCACTTCAGAACTGGAGCATTGATAAATATTCCGGTGTACTTATCTTGCACTCTTTGTGAAAGAACTGAGTGTCCACAGGTTGACTTGCCCACTGAGCAGAGAAGATGTAAGGCTAATGAGCAGAAAACAATTATCCCATCGTAACGTGCCATTAAGCACCGATCCCGACCTGGGGTAATGACGCATACTGGATCAGTCATGTTGACGGACACCATCCTGACATTTTCAGGTAAGGGAGAGTTTGTGCAATGATGCCGAACATAATCAAAATGACAAAGACTACATATCTCACAATGGCTCAAAAAATTATACTCGCAAAAAGGGCTACTGAATCTCTTGATTAGTTATTTGTGTGCGGGGACGGGACATTCACAACAGGTTTCAGAAGCGGCTTAATTAAGCTAATGGTCTTTATGGCGCATTTTTCATTAAGCATATTTGGCATGTTGGTTTTTTGAATAATATATATTTCACACTACTTTGATTAAGTGGGGGTTTTAATAGAAGTGAAATTAACTAGATGAGTTTGCAAGTAAATTGCACTTGTTTTGCTTTGAAAGCTTTAGGTGATGGAGAAGTCGCTTTTAATCATCTGTTCATTTTCTGATTGCTCTGATAATGCATAGTTAACTTTGCATTTGGTTAGGAGATCAGACGATTAATAATGCACGAGCTTGGTCTTACGCCAAGATTGCATTACTGAATCATAATATTAGTGTCGTATCTGATGATACGGAGTATGTTTTTCTACATAAGTATTACAATACATATGATTGCCTGTATAAAAGAAAGGTAATCACAGATATGCTATACAATTTAAAGGGAAAACCCAATTATGTTACAAGGAGGCATTTTTATAAGTATTTGGGGGCTTAAAAAAAAATAGTTCACCCTGAAAATGAAAACTTTGGTTACCTTTTTCTTACCCTCATGTTTTTTTTTTCAAAACCTATATGACTTTCTTTCTTCCTTTGAAAACAAAAGAATACGTTTTTGAATGGTACTGCTCTTTTCCATACAATGAAAGTATGTGAATTGTGATGGCTGTCAAGCTCCAGAAACTACAAAAGGCACCCAAAATTCACACACACAATTTTTCCTGAAGTCATACAATAGCTTTTTGTGAGGAAAAAAACACAGAAACTTAAGTCGTTACTTCACTGAAAAGTATCTCGTCTGCTATAGCTCTTGTGAAATCTTGTTCATGTTTGCATATAAATTAATAAAAAATGCTCTCTAAAAATTGGGGTTGGGTTGTTTCAACCCATGTTTGGGTCAAATATGGACAATCCCAACCGTTGGATTTAAGAACCAATGAATAATGCCACACGTTTTATATTTGGGTCAACATTCAAGGCGGTTTAAGGGAGTTTTTCAGTACCACCATCTACTTGAATGAAGTTTTGGTCCTCACATGCTTCTCAGCATAAGGCTCACCTTCTGTCTACAGAATCCTCAGCAGAAGAGGACGGACAGTGCAGCGTGTCCTCCACTCCAAAGACGAAGAGCGTCTCTCAGAAGCCCCGTATGCAGCAGAGCGGAATGTGTAATGCTCTAACGAGCACAATGACAAACAAAGGGTGTGAACGATTAATCCACTTAGTTTTGCTGCGTGTGTGTTTCTACGATTACAAAGATGGGTCAAATTTAATTAGCCAAGTGATTTTTCACTGGAATGAGACGCACCGAACGTGTGCAAACACTTAGAGTTGTAAGTTGTCAGGCTAACACTTGAGAGTAGAGCTGCAACTAGCAATTGTTTTAATAATCAATTATTCTCTTTTTATTCCAAAATGCTTTATGATGTGTGTGTGTTTTTTTATAAGCAAGTCTCATGCTCACCAAGGGCACATTTAATCAATCAATTGTGAATTATTATTTTTTTTTTTACAATTTAAAACAATTATATTCTAATTTAATTTAATTTAAAATGCAATGTAATCCTGTGATGGCAAACCGAAATTTTCAGCATCATTACTTCAGTCTTCAGTGTCACATGATCCTTCAGAAATCCTTCTGCAGATTTGCTGCTCAAGAAACATTTATTATTTTTAGTCATGTTGAAAACAATTGTGCTGCTCAATATTGTGGGAATCAGGATTCTTTGATGAATAGAAAGTTCGAGCATTCAACAACATTTACCTGAAATAGAAATATTTTACCATTTACCTCAAAGAGGTAAATCCATTTAATGCATCATGGCAAAATAATTATAACTTATTAAGTAATATTCTTACTGAGAACAAACTTTTGAACATTAGATTGCATGCTGTCTTACTCAAGAGATTCCAAGATATTGTTCCATTTCTACAGGTTAATAAGAAACATTTTTATAGATTCAGTCATGCAATAAAATACACACAAAACAGTAGCCATGTGCCTCATCTGTCTCGTATATTGCCGGTCTCTGAACAGGGTATATACAGCAATCCTTAAGTTAAATTTAATACTTTTTAATACCTTTTTTACTACCTTCAGAATTTTTTTTAAAACCATCACGAAACTGAATTGCAAGTGTTAATCAGCAACCTTTCTATCATTAACACAGATTTTGACATATATAACATACAAAAAAGCATAGATTTAGAGACTGATGTTGACAACATATTGCACATATTTATTTCACTTAGTAAATAAAAATAAAAAAAACATTTCTTTAAACAGCTCCGAAATTCCTTCATTGGAGTTCAATGAGTGGTGTTTAACTGCAGTGTTCAGACACCACAGAGCCTCCGCGCGCAGTGTTGGTGTGGCGCCCATGGCGACCCGGAGGTCAGACGTAGCTGGAGCCGTAGCGTTGGCCAGTAGGCCTACAGTGGCACTAATTTGCGGCGATGGTGGTGGAGGTGCAGCCGCACAGACAGCTGAGATTGGTAGAATTAACTGCTCTCTCCGAGCACGCATTCCATTTTTATGTTTAGTGGATTGCATATGCGACCGAAGTGCGTTAGCTCCCATCCAGTTGACATTGATGTTTTTTTTACACACCGAACAATAAGCCTGCCTTTTATTCCCTACTACAGGCCTGAGCCAGTCCTTAAACGCTGGTTCGTTCACCCAGCTATCAGAAAACTTGCATTTGCCCATGAAGACGACGTTGTCCAGTCGTTGAAGATATGCCTTGAAGCAAGTCTAAAATAAAACGTAAGCTAGCCACTTCTGTTGAGCGCGCAGTGTTCTGAGATGATGCCGAACGACCACTGAATATGACGTCAGCATCAAACATAAGTTGAGACGGAGACGAAAGATCTTTGATTATGTGCCCAGATATGCTAAAGCACATATTTAAACGAACTAACGCGAACGCAGATGGAATTTCAATCAGAATAATAGGACACCTGATAGTCTGAAAAAATAATACCTAATTTGGAAAAAATAATACCTCTGAGACCACATTTAACACTTTTAATGGCCTTAAATTTGACAATTTCGATTTATCACTTTTTAATACTTTTTAAAACCCCGCGGACACCCTGCTGAAGTCCACTCGGAGTCAGTGCATTGGAAGTCTGCATCTTGGCTTGCCTGTGACATTGTAGAGCGTGCAAATGTTTGTGCGTGTGTCTGTGTGTGTGTGTGTGTGTGAGGAAGTTTGGGGCAGGAGGGGGTGGGGGGCAGTCTGCCAAGGCCTTTGGGCGACATATCGCCATCTGGGAGGCATGACCCTGGAACTGCAAGGTTTCCGTGGAAACTGGCTGTAATACAATCATGGCTGGGATGCAGCAAAGGGCAGAAAGAGTAAGAAAACGAGTAGAGTCAGAGAGCGAGCAATAGAGAGAGAGAGAGAGAGAGAGAGAGAGAGAGAGAGAGAGAGAGAGAGAGAGAGAGAGAGAGAGAGAGAGAGAGAGAGAGCGGGAGAAAGGGTTGCTGTCAAGTGCCCTGTTTGGAGCAGCAGGATTAAGCCTGGCATGAAGGGAAGCACATTCAAGGTCAACTAAGAAACAGCAAAGGAAAAACAAAACAAAAAAAAACATGGGCTACAACGATTATGGTATTTAATATGTCGATATTCATGTGCTTCCATTTTTTAAAGAATCAATCAAAAAGACACAAATCAGTCTGAAACTCCTGAGTTATCAGTTAGAATCAATCACTGATTAAATCAGAGACGTGTTATTGTATTGTATCTGTTGACTACTGAACACATCACTAAATAATAATAATACAACTTAAGGAATAGGTCACCCAAAATGAAAATTCTGGGTTACACTCTAAAGTGTCATTGTGTAATTATATATATAAGTACTGAGTAATATTAATTAACAACATGTACTTACTATAGGGTTAAACCCTTCTAAACCCTAGGATTAGGGTTTGGTTGAGGGTTAGTTGCATGTAATTATACATAATTACTATGGTAAGTACATGTAACATACTGTATGTAACAAGGACACTGTTAAATAAAGGGTTACCAAATTCTGCCATCTGACCCAGATTTATGTTGAACATAAAAAAATGACTTTACAAAATTTGACAGGTCACTCTTTTCCATGTATTGTGAACTGGATTCATTGGAAATATCTAACAAACAAAACAAAACAAAAAACACAAAACAAAAAAACCCACATCACTCATAATCCCTCATGAACATGCCAAACACAGCCAGAACAGAAGCCAAGATTTACAGTGAATAATGATTACTTTGTATCAAATGGCTTCAGAAAACTTGGAAAATAGGATATGACTAGTCTCGCATAGCCAGACCTTCAGACTGACGGCAGAAGGTCTGGACTCCATAGGAGCTTTCATTGGCCAAGGACCGCCCAGAGGCAGTTTGACTGACATGTAAAGCAACCAATCACATTTCACTTTGCCCTGCGTCATGTTTAGGGGCGTGAGAATGTAACGTTGATGCCCCTACAATAAAAGAGAGTGTATCACTCTTGGTCGTATTCTAAAGAGTCTATGCTCTGAACTTTACATACTTCACATACTTTTGACAACCCAGCATTTAGTTGATATTGATAAGCGCTCGTTGTCACAGTTGTAAACACAACAGCTTGCTTCTTCCATAAGGAGGTTTGGCGTCATGGCATCTTTATTTCCAGGCGGACCGTTAAATAACACGACAGGCACGTCTCCTGAAAATCCTGTAGAATTCAATCAATCAGATGACTACTTCAAAACTCCTGAAGATTTTCCAATTTTGTGTGCCATACGTATCAGACGTTTAGCCAATAGTCTGTGGGCTTGACGTCTAAGGCTGAGACTAGGGTATGGCTAATACAAACTACCTTTATTTTTAGTTTTAGTTTTTTGACCCCCATTCTTTGTAATTGTATGGAAAAGAGTGACCAGCACAACTTTTTTTTTTAAAAGTTGCATTGTTCCATAGAAGTTTTCTGTTCCATAGAAGAAAGTAATTTATACCAGTTTGAAATAACATTTCTGGGTGAACTACTACTTTAAAGGGGTCATGACATGTTTTTTTATTTTTTATTATTATGTTCACTTAGTTGCAATTATAGTATTACTATAGTTTTTTTTACAATTTTTTTTTCAAATGTAGTGATTTATGACCTTTTCCCACCCTGTTTCTTATCCTCTGATTCAAACTGTCTGTTTTGGGGGTGTTTCCCCTTTAAGAGTTCATTGTTAACGCCCACTGTTATGATTGGCTAACGTCAGTGCCTATGCATAAATTATTAACGCCCCCAGCCAGAACATTTGCGGATTCGGCGCAACTGTTTAATAGCGGATGATGCATGCAAAGCGATGGCTCTTGCAATGATAAAACCTTATATGTTTGAGCCGGAATCAGAGGAAAATGAACCATCACCACAACAACGAAGACTGGATCAGCTCATGTCCACATGGAAAGTGAAACTATTTTGAATTTATAAAAAAGTTGTAACCAGAGACACTTGATTATTGTTGCATAATTATCATAAAGCTTAATTTGCTAACAGTTTAACATTATTTAACTAATTTCAATGAAATGATAGGGTGTACCACGGACAAAAATGCATGCACAGGCCATCTTTGAAGATGCAGCATTGATAAAGGCAACATTTTTAATTTTCTATCACATGTAGGCCTTTTCAAGATTCTCTTATACAAATGTGTTTATATTAGCCAGTGATAAAAAGTAAGTTTGCGTCGTCGTTGTTGAGCCCAGAATAGTTGGCACGGACTTATCTTTGAGTAACGTTAACAGTTTTCTGGCAAAGCCAGCATCATATTGGGATTTTTTCTCAAAACAGTCATCCTTAAAATGTATAGAACAAACGCTTAAATTAACACTGCCGTGACTGGGACGCATCCATTTTTCCCTGACGTCTGGATCTTTCGGCAGCGTATTCAAAGATGTTGTTTGTCCACAGCCAGGAACAGCACATCTGCGTGGCATCATAATTTCCCTGTACACAGACCCACCAGCTGTCCGTCGACTGAACACTTGTGAGGCGCGCAGCGCGACAATGATACGAAATGAGCGTAGTTGTCTTCCGCTTAAAGCTTAGTTGTCTTGTGCTGGAGGCGGTCATATGCAAACACTGGTACGTCACTTCGTACCGTGACATCACTTCTTACCATGGATCCAGAACGAGCTGTATTTAGAGCTTGATTAAATAAATGATTCGTTTATAATGGGGAGAACGTCTTAAGCTATGAAACTTGCAGGACGTTTTAATGGTACAAAGACCTCTTATATACCAAAAGATCAAGGCAAATTTGGTTTCTCATGTCATGACCCCTTTAAAACGTAATTTCAGGTGGATGTTCATACACCAACATTTAGTCAAAGATATACACAATAACAGAGTTTTGACATACTAAAAGGTCATTCTTTTTGGAATTAAAATATCTCACTCCCACCAAATAATAGTATATAGTTTGGTTGAATTATTCTTAAATTACTAAAAGAATCATTATCAGAATCATAAGGAACTGCAATTGAATAGGAATGCCCATCCCTAATGGAGAGTTCTAAGGAAGATTGAAAATGTGATGCAAAGAAAAAGTGAGAGAAGCAGGTGCAACTTTGTTGAATATACATGCAGACGCTAATGAAGTGGATACAAAAAAAAAAACATATCTTGCACACTACACTTTTCACATTGGCTAATGACTCAGGTGTGCTTGAGACTGTCTGTCTGCAATAAACCTACAATTCCACACAAGACTGCAGCAGTACACAAGGGAAATATTACACTGTTATGCCTTTGTGATGTAATTTTAGCTCATAATTCTTTATTGTATAATGTGCAGTCACTCCACAAGAACAGCAGAGGGTGTAGCAGTTGAAAGACATTGCTCCTTATCTCATTTGGTTTTAGGCAGCCAATCTGCCCAAAGGCTTTATAGCTAACAATAGATGTCATGTTGCGCCTTAGGGATGGTGATTCTTCAAGGGGAAAAAAAAACCCAACCACACACACCCAAAACAGTATTAGGTTTGCAATGCTTTCATTAAAAAAAAAAAAAAAAATGGCCGATATAATTGATGAGCCGCCACTGGACACAGATTGTGTAATGCATTTCAAACAACAGCAATTCCAGACCAACTACTTTGTCATCGGAAAATAATTTAGTAATTGTGGCATCCTGACTACAACAGTCAGATGAGTAAACAATACATGCTGGGCGGAAGGTGATGAAACAGTGAGAGTGAGCGCTCAGATGTTACTCTGTTTCAAAGTGCTCTAGAGAGTCAGCAAAAGGGAAGCTATTAAAACCACTGAAGGCCTGTGAGAGAATATCATGACATCATAATGGAGCACAAATCTGCTTTTCTCTGCTGCAATAAAAGGTCCTGGGAGGGAGTATATATTTATCGACATCGACATATGAAAAAGGTCAAATTACCTTTAACATGCATGCATAGGTTTGCGTGTGTGTGTCTACAAAATGTCTCCACAAGGATGGCAATATCCAAAATCCTTGTTTTTGTGGGGACATGTTTTGGTCCCAATAAGGGAAACCATACAAAGTGATGTTTTTTGAAAATGTAAAAATGCAGAACGTTTTCTGTGATGAGTATGATTAGGGGTGGGGTTAGTGTAAGGGGACAGAATATACAGTTTGTACAGTATAAAGTGTCTATGGAAAGTCCCCGAAAAACATGAAAACACAACATGTGTGTGTGGGCCCTATCAAACACTCGGCACAATGTGGCGCCATGCGCGACGCAAGTGATTTTTGCTAGCTTCAGCCCAACGCAGTTATCTTTTTCACGTCCTGCACAACGTTGTTTAAATAGCAAATACATTTGCGCCCATCTGTTCACCCATGGGCTGTTGGTCTGAAAACAAGGTGTGTTCAGGCGCATTGTTGGCGTGTTGCTATTTTGAGGCCACTGAAATACAGTAGACTGCGCCTTTGACCAACCAAAACCTGGTCTAAAGTCAATGGTGTAGTATTTTTTTGTTATTTAAAGAGCACATTAGTAATGTGTGTCTATAGGTGGGTTCACAACGAGCGTACACTCTGCTTATTACACACACAGGGATGCGCAGCAGCACACAAACTAGCCAAATATTAAAAAATAAAAGGATTACAATGTAAAATATTAATATTGTGTACATAAAGATATGGAATCTGGCTTGTCCCATAAGCGGTCTGCTTGGGCGCTTTAACCTCGCGCACGAGAAGATCCGTTTCCTCGCAAGAGAAGCGCTCAGTCTTTCCGCTTGCAAATTCCACCATGTAAACAGCAACCAGCCATGGTGTAAGTGCAACTGTGTGCGTGTGTGTGTGCGTGTGTGTGTGTGTACTTACAAACTCTGCCGTAGCTCTGCTGTATCTCTGGATGTTCCCAACGATTGAAGATTCTTCTCTAGTGTTACCACTAAAAAGAACAGACAGAAACTTCCATGTGTATTTCATTTTGTTACCGTACTTTCACCTCATGCCATCCTTTATGGCTTAAAACCAAGGTCAGAATATCTGGAGGCTTTTTAAACTCACCGTTAGCATTGATCTGAAAGATGTTAGAGGAGGTTTCCTGGAACACGTCTTGCAGCTCTGACGGGCTGACTTGTGTAGCTGTAGGAGAAAGAAGATTAGGGTTAGTAAACACAGCATTTAAAGTTGATGTGTGTGATTATTTATGCTAAAATAGTATTCCAGACATTTTTTTCTAAATTAATGATAATAAAACTAATAGTTCAGACTCTGAAATCTGCTTGGATGAGCACTGTACAAAACTGTAAAAAAAAAAAAAACATATGCAGATTATGATTTCACTTTTTTAACTTTAGTTTGTGTGTAATGCTGCTGTTTGAGCATAAACAGCAAAGTTACGAAGCACAAAGTTCAAAGCAAAGGAAGATATTTGCTTTTAAATAAATGTTTTTTAAGGACTACAACAAACGGCTGGTAGGGACTACACGACATTCCTCCTGGGTTAGTGACATCACCAACCCTAAAATTTACATTTTCTCTCTGTGCTGGGAGCAGCAGCTCATTTGCATTTAAAGGGACAGACACAAAAATTGTGCGTTTTTGCTCACCCTCAAAAAGTGACAAGTTTGAACATGCTATATAAAAATATCTGTGGGGTATTTTGAGCTAAAACTTAACATACACACTCACATCAACATGGGGACATCAAATACTTATTTTACATCTTGTGAAAAGAAAACGGCATTATACCACCCCTTTAAATTATTATTACCAATAATGTGTACTGATAAAGTGGTTTATAGGATTAAGAAACACCCCAAAACCTTAGAAAAGTAATGTTTTTACATTAGTTTATTTTATCAAACCCTTACCTGCGGTAAAAAAAAATAAAAAATCACTATTACAAAATGCCTCGTACATGATAATGTTTTTTTTCATTACTAAGTTGGCACCCCCTTCTCATGAAGGCCTCCATATTTCTGCTAAGAGAAGCCAAACAAAGCAGAATCAAAAACACACCATGTTTCTGGACAGCAGCTATGCTGAAACAGACTGAGTCGTGAGCCACCCAAATGGGAGTGTGGGCACAGCCATTTTCTTCATCAAATGCACGTATCATGCACACCCTGGTAGGAAAAGGTAATCATCAAGAGCTCTTAATCAAAATCAATTGCACAACCTCTGTATCTAAGTACAACCCACAGGCCCCGCACACATACACATAAATGTGTCGTCTCTCTGCTTTTGTCTTCCTCTGCCCTCAAAATGACTGTAATTGACGTGCTGTTTTTCACAACTCTTCATCTGTGCCCTAATGCACTTGCACTTGAGAGGGGAAAATCGCAGGCAATCTTTTGCAGCTGCATATTCTACTCAAAGAGAGAGTTTGGACTTGGTACAGGAAGCAGGTAAAGAGGTAAATAAACATGCATGTATATATATATATATATATATATTTCATATATGAAAAATAATGTCTATTCAGTCTATTAAGATTGTTTCACCAAAGTAAACCAAAGCACCAGTATAGGACTAACTGTGAGCTGAACTGTAGGCAGTATCAATAGCGCCGAAATATAGCTGGAACATGAGGAATTATGTTAATAATCACAAAATGGGGACTTCTTGACATCGCACATGATTAATAGTTTAGCATGAGCAGATTAAAAATAAAAATATTTGACTGTAGGTGTAGGTGTGAATTTAACATGACAGCGAAAAGCATATGACATTATCTATCTGACTGCTTCCAGCCAGATGTGCTTGTGTTTATGTGTGTGTGCACTACAAAGGTGATAAGCTGTTCTCAGTGGATCATTTTTCAGGGAAACAACCTTTTGTGCCCTTACTGTTATCTCCACTGGCCTCCAGCTATGCGCACACCTCTCATACTCTCTCCTCCATCATCGTGATAGATGGATGTTCCATATTCATTCCACTCTGCATTGAGCACTAACCCATATGGGGTGGGCTAAGAGGGGGAGACACAAGGGCACTACTTGTGAGTATGTGTGAAGACCCAGCACAATCCCTCTCAACACTTTATGAGACCTAAATCCCTGTCACACACACGATCATTGTGTTGGGAATCTCTGACATTTTTCCTGTCGCCCATGGTGCTGTTTGTCTATTTGTGATTTGTTTTGCGCCTGTGCCACAGTCAAAGAACATTATAATGGTCCCATCTAATGCCGGAACATCTCAGAATTGAAATATAAGAAATACTTTTATATGGTAATCACTTGCACTCTTTTAACAAAGCAACCAATTTATTTCTATGTGGTGGTAAATGAAGATATTAAATGTATTTTTATAAATAAAAACATACTCAGGTTTTTTTTTTCCATTTCAGTATAATGCCAAAAAAACGATAATAATTTAATAAGCATAAATAAATATGTATTAGTGCTGTCAAATCGACTGTTTATATACTGTGTGTGTGTGTGTGTGTGTGTGTGTGTGTGTGTGTGTGTGTGTGTGTGTGTGTGTGTGTGTGTGTGTGTGTGTGTGTGTGTGTGTGTGTGTGTGTGTGTGTGTGTGTGTGTGTGTGTGTGTGTGTGTGTGTGTGTGTGTGTGTGTGTGTGTGTGTGTGTGTGTGTGTGTGTGTGTGTGTGTGTGTGTGTGCGTGTGTGTGTGTGTGATATAAATAAATACACATTATCTAAACAAACTTTTATTTTAGATATGATTAATATAAAAAAGGACTCATAAGATGTATTTTGGATTTTAATAAAAAATTAATTTATACTTGTACTATAAACTATTGAACTATAAGCTTGAGAAACTCAATCTTACATAGCTAAAATGTACGGCATTCAAAATTATTATTTTGTATAATAAATAGTGCACACTCAACAAAAAACTAGACGCACAGAATGTCATGAAAGCGGCAAAGCGTCTCTAAAGCGACATTTGGTTTGAAACAGAATTAAATCCTAAAACCTGAGGCAAGTTAAGATTGAAACTTTTGATGCTGATAAATCCTTGTGGAAATGGAAATCTACTAATCTATAATATCTAGATGTTTCAATACTTTTACTAAATTATATACTTGTAAGATCCTTCATGAATCAGCTTTGAAGACGAACACACACACACACACACACACACACACACACACACACACACACACACACACACACACACACGTGTCTATTCTCCAAGGCTGGCTCAACAAATAATGTCAATTTTCTAATCTTTTTTACATTAAAATATAATAGAAAAGTGGGGGAAGTTGAGTCAAAACCAAAGGGGAACATGCACAGTGTGTCAAGTTGGATGGAATGCAGAAGAGCTCAGGAAGTATATTTTCACAGTGTGAGTGTAGGAGCTACTGGAAATAAACAGACACAAAATGCATTAAAGTGTTGAAAAACAAAGCCACAAAGCACTTTTCTCAAGTCCGGGGTGAGAAAATTGATCTGAAATATCTGGGACAAAGGACAAATTAACTTCTGCCCTTTCTGAATTGTTCGTTGAGGCTGTAAATGCAGATTCTGCAGGGTGTTCAATTATACTCTCAAATCAGGAAATGACTTAATCAAAAGCTTTCTCCTTGTTATGCATGAGGTCAGTATGTGGCTCTCTCTCTCACACACACACACACACACACACACACCCGAAAAAAGCAAGCTCAAACACTAGAAAGTAATCCCCGTGTATTGTAAAGGGTGAAAAAAAGCTGCGATGAGCCGAGGGAGAGAGGGGTTTACAGGCCAGAGATGGCTGTCAGACGATATGTGTGATACAGTGTGAGACGGGTCCTTATCCCCGCAGTGCAAGATCCAGGCCTGTCGCACAATGACTCAACTAATGGAAGCAATGCATGTATGAGCGGTTGAAGCACTGACAGGATAGTTTTAGTCAAAAAATGCTGAAATCATAACCGTTTTTATCGGTCTATGCATTGAGGTGTTTTCCTGGTTCAGGATGTTACACACAAATATTTGCACGAGACACCATGGTGCCATGGTGCCATTATTAATGGCCAATCGCAGCATTGAGTGGTTTAATTTCTCTATAGAGACACTTAGAGCATTACCTGCATTTTTGTTGTTAAAATACATATTGTAAGATATTACAATTTAAAATAACAATTTTCTATTTTATCTTATATTAGAATGAAAGTTTTCACTGTCAAATTTGATCAATTGAATGTGTCTGAATACAAATTTAATTTCTTTCCAAAAAAAGAAAAGAAAAAAAGAAGTAAAACCTTACTGACCCCAAACATTTGAATGGTAGTGTATCTTGAGTTGTTTATTTTTCAAGCCTAGACCTTTCATACGAGAACACTTTGCCAAAGGGGCAAGTAAAAAAAATGTATACATTGTATATTTCCTGAAAATAAGTCTTAATATCTTGCTACTCAAAAAAAGTGTTGTTTTAAGGATGGAGAACAAGACAAAAATAATGATTAAGAAAACAAATCAGTGTAAAAAGGCTCCAAGCACATCACAGAATGTTTTAGTACTGCTAAATACAGTCTGCTCCGTTTAGATGATTGCTTTTTAAAAAATACTTAGAAACCCAGCCTGAAGTGCATTGCTTATTGCAGGCATGTTTATCCACTGTCGTCAACACCAGAAGTCACTGTGTGTTTTAGGTTGCGTGCACAGCATGAGCAGCTCCAGTTAATGCATTGGGAGGATCTGGCAGTGCTTTGCATCCTCCTTTGAGTTTTCTTCTGCAAATACACGAACACGTGTACACTCTACACATATAGAATCTTTAGCTCTGGGGGTTTTGGGGCAAGCAACTCCTCTAATCTGTGAAGAGAACTTTGTGGTTCTCTCAGAAAAGTGAGACCCAAATTTAAAGCTTGGTATAACTGAGTACTAAGAAGTTTAAATGAGAACAGCACACAAAGGAGGTTATTGAGTTCAGGAGCTGTATCCTCACATAGAACATGCATGGATACTTCATTTAAATCAACCCTCTCTAAGAGAAAGGGATGCAGATAAGAAGATATTAAAATTAGTTTAGGTCGATGCCTTAACGTCACTATTATGCACCATATATTGACTGCTAATCAAGTATCTGTGTACTATGTACAATGAAACTACCATTAAAATAAATAGGAATGCTCTTTCCAGGTTTAGACCTTTTTGGTCCAGACAAAACCCACATTGTACCCAATAATGTAAAGCTTGGACAGCTGCGTTAATGGGTATTTAACACACAATGTTTGACATTTCCAGTCTTTCCCAGCACTTAACTTGTCGCTAAACGTTATGAAATTTGCTCTCATTACACTGATGTAATCTCACAATCCATACTGAAATGTACTAAAAGACCCCCACCTCCCCAAGCCCACCAATTAGAATGCAATCAAGACATTGACGCACGACGTGGCCTTTAGGTAATCATGGAATGCTTGATTACTTCTGTGAGCGAAAGGACCTTTATTCCGTAGTCAATTTGTCTTTCACATTTGGTCTCGGTAACATGCAATATGGTTATAGACAATAATACTGGTTTACGCGGAATTGCACTAGCTGAAATCTGAGAGGGTTGCAATTCACAAAATCAGACAAAAGTGCAGTCATTTGACTTATACGTGTCAAAAATCACTGAAACAGGCAGAGATGGCTTACAAACACACACACACACACACACCCCACATGGATCAACACAGACATGGATGCAGGCCTATGTTTTGTAGCTGCATGTGTGTGTGGTTACATGCTGTTTGTTCCACTTTCTCTCTCTGAATGAGGCATGACACCTGAGCTCATTTATTCCTTCTGTTTGGATCATTCCAGCGTGGACGTGGAGCACGCGCCGGGTTTGGCCGCTCATGACGGCTGTGTGGTCCCTGCTGGTGTTTCAGTGTCCATTCATTAGTCTCTCCACACAGACAGACCCACCCCGCAAACCTCCCTAATGAACACAGCAGAAGCTGAAGCCTCATCCAGACACGGGCTAACCACATGTGCTGGGCTCTGCTCAGACGGTCGCCTCATGACAAGAGCCTTTCTTTTTTGTGCTGAGAGAGGGGAGTAAGACAACAGTGCAGTTAACCAATACTGAGAAACCACATGGTGAGGAACATGACGGGCCCAGACATGACCAGACTGTGCTGTGACGTAGGCAGGAATGAGTGAAGGAAGGAAGGAAAATGAAAAGAAAGAAAGAAAGAAAGAAAGAAAGAAAGAAAGAAAGAAAGAAAGAAAGAAAGAAAGAAAGAAAGAAAGAAAGAAAGAAAGAAAGAAAGAAAGAAAGAAACAAACAAACAAAGAAACAAACAAACAAACAAACAAACAAAGAAACAAAAGAAAAGGAAGGTTAAAATCAGGAAGGAAGAAAGAATTGATGGTGGAAATGAAAATGCAAGCTAAAAAGAAGGAAAGAAATAGAGGGAAGGCAGAAAGACAGTGTGATGTAGAACGGTGCAAAAAAAACAGGAAATGAAGAAATGACACAAGAAAGGAAGAAAAGTATGGAAGGGAGTGATGTCAATGGAAGGAAGGAAGGAAGGAAGGAAGGAAGGAAGGAAGGAAGGAAGGAAGGAAGGAAGGAAGGAAGGAAGGAAGGAAGGAAGGAAGGAAGGAAGGAAGGAAGGAAGGAAGGAAGGAAGGAAGGAAGGAAGGAAGGAAGGAAGGAAGGAAGGAAGGAAGGAAGGAAGGAAGGAAGGAAGGACAAAGAACAGAGGAAGGAAGATATGATGAAGTGATGACAGAAAGAAAGAATGCAAGTACGAATGAAGCATACAAGCAAGAAAGAAAATACAGACATGCCAACAAGGAAAGAAAGAAGAAAAGAGGAAAGGAATGAAAAACAGAAGAAAGATCTTGCAAACAAGCACCAGATGAAAAGAGAAAAACAGGAGAGAGTGTTGGCGATGCTTAGCTAAAACAGAGTGAAGGACAGGAGGAAGAAGGAGAACAACAGCGGTAAACGGAGTGACAGAGAGAGAACGAGAGAACGGCGGAGAAATGCATATGCTGCTGGAGGAGAGTTAAAAGGTTTGGCAGGGGAGAGGTGGGGAAAGATTAGCTCGACTGACAACTCCATTAGAGACTTAACCCTGGCTTTGATCATCGCCTGAGCCACTCTTCAGCCAGCTTGATGCTGGAGCGCACAAACACAGAGAGCTGACAGACTCCTGAACGCAGGTCTGCCTGTGATCAAAGCCTTGTCTCTTCTAACCTCGCTCTCTCTCTCTCTCCCTCTCGCTGTTGTCCTGTGGGACTGGCAGCTGAATGCTCAGACACACATAGAGAGAGAGAGAGAGAGAGAGAGAGAGAGAGAGAGAGAGAGAGAGAGATCTCAGAATGTGTGATTTACTCAGGTCATGCTGCGTGAAAGTGGAAGCTATTTGCTTTTGCATGTTTTGATTGTGAGAGGTTCTGTGCGAGGAAAAAAGTTGTCTTCCTTTTTTAAGGCGTTCTCTTACATTTGCCGCAATCCCTTTATCCCGCATGGCTCTGATAAAAACATAAACTCTAAGAAAAACAGCCAACAAAAGGCACATGCTGTTAGACTGACATTTCAGATGCTCACTTTCTTACCAACACATTCTTATTCCAGCAAATAAATTCATGTGAACTGAATATGTCTTTCAAATTCACACATATGACACGGGCCGTCATGCATGGCACTATCATTACTATGCATTACACAACGACCACAGGAAGGCAACGTGTGTAACTGCTTTTCTTGTTGTTTTTTTTAAGTAGCATTAGTTAGGTTAGGGTTTCTAAGATTACATTACTTAAATCCATCCATCCATCCACCTAACTATCATCCATCGATCCATCCATCGATCCATCCATCGATCCATCCATCCATCGATCCATCCATCCATCGATCCATCCATCCATCCATCCATCCATCCATCCATCCATCCATCCATCCATCCATCCATCCATCCATCCATCCATCCATCCATCCATCCAACCATCCATCCATCCATCCATCCATCCATCCATCCATCCATCCATCCATCAATCAATCAATCCAATCAATCAATCAATCAATCAATCAATCAAATCCATCAATCAATCATAATTAAGTTAGCTTAGCTTGCAAGTTAAGTAAAGTACACTTTCATATTTATGCGTTTAGTTATTGACATTACGACGAGAGTGAGTAAATGACTTTGCTTTTAATCACACTTTCCTTAAACACTATGACTAGCTAGCAAGCTAACAACACTTTTTAAATTATATTTTGTTTTCCTTCACCGCTTGTTATGTTTAGTTTTATGCCTATGGCTGAATTGTGTCAAAAAAGGTCAAGGTCAACCCAGATTATGTGACTACAGAGTGACCTAAAAATAAAGTCACCCAATATGTACTTGGTTTTGCTGCTCCGATATTAATCACGTTCTAGACACCATTTGTAAGTGAGGTTAGGTCTTGTTTATATATTCAAATCAGGCATTTCCGATCACATTAAAGGAACACTTCACTCATTTGCATTAGACTTTGTATCTTTAGAAACCCAGTCACATTTTCGAATGGTCATGGTTTATTCCCTTATTTTCCCATGAGATGGGAGAAATAAGGATTTAAGTGTTCCACTTTCAATTTCAATTTCTTTGAATACGGGTAAGACTACAAACACTAGCTCATCATTTATCCAGTAGAATGCGCTGTTCCGCATGTTTTCAACCCGCCCATAGGAGGGAGGGATCTCACTCACAGAATGTACATACAGTGTCAGACATCTTTTATTGGAAGCTAAGCTAACAGTTTCTTATTCTGTGGAGAAAGCTGAGTAGCAGGGGTTACCATCCTCTTTTTCCCGGACATGTCCGGCCGTCGAGATCGTCCAAAATGTCCAGGATTCGGCTTTTGCTTTCTGCAGTCGCATTCATTGTTTACAGGCACACCTTTTGTTTCAATCTAACTGAATTCATTCCGATTGGTGAATCCGAATGTAGTGTTTACATGAACGCTAAACAAGTGATCGGTTGATGTGCGTTTTAACATTGCTAAGAAAATTCCCGCTCCTCCGTGAAAGATACGAGACCGGTGCGTCTCACAGGCGCCGCTCATCAGTAATCACGCCACCGGGCTCGCGTCGTTCTCCCGCGGCCGTCAGTCTCGTTCCTGCTCGTCACAGTAAACATGATGAATGGCGACTGTAGAACGCAAAAGCCGAATCCTGGACATTTTGGGCGACATCAAAATACCGGGCAGACTCACGGAGACTCACTAGTAGCATAGCCTTGTTTACTGCGATCTCTTACCGGTAGGAGTGGCCTCCTAGGGCAGCGAAGCAAGTGCATCCTGGGAGTTGTTGTCTATCATCCCCATAAGCCAAAAATACATTTTCTGGCTTTTCTCAGTCTAGAAGGCTCCAAATTAAAAAATTATTTCACATTTCTTCTACATAAATGACCCATTTTAAATACACATTCATCTTTCCAGAGGTGAAGTATCCCTTTAAGTCCCACAAAAGAAGTGTTATCCTATGTAATTTCCATATTTCTTTTTGGGATGCAATATTTTCACCTGTAGCTATTTTTTGTTGAAAGATCTAACAAGCTCTTCTGATACCATGGCATTGTATTATAACTATCGAAGACAGTGTTTAATTGTCAACATACATACATATTACTCGTTACTAAACACATCAGAACTCTGACGAGCCAGAACTTCACTAAATTAGCCATATGGCTTATTATTAATCCCATGATGATTTATGGAGAAGGAATAAACGCATAATGCCGTGCTTTAGTAAATGAAGAGGGACCAAAATCTTTGTCTCCGTCGTATGATTTATAATATTTTTTTCAACAATGCCTGATGATAAATAGAGAGAACCCCTGTCTGTGAGCATGAAAAAAAAAAAAAAAAAAGTGTATTTACCTACTGGCTGGTATCCCTGCCTTGTGGGCCCACCAAATGGATTTCTGCTTCCAAAAGAGCCTGCGTCGATGGATCCGTACGACATTCTGGGTCCTCCGATAATTTCTCGAGCAGTCAAATGGAACTAATCTGCACAGGCAAACAAAGAAACAAGAATGCATATAAGTTTAACCACTATAATGAGATGGTCCTCACTGCAGAACACGAAATCCAGGGGGAGTAGCTGGATCCAGATCCAACTCCTCCCACCTTACATATACCTAAACCTACCCATCTTCACCCCCTGATCCCTAAACCCACCCCGAACCATACCAATCTCCACCTCCTGATCCCTAAACCCACCCAGAACCATACCAATCTCCACCTCCTGATCCCTAAACACACACCTAATACTACCAATCTCCACCCCTGATCCCTAAACCGACCCCTAAACATACCCATCTCCACCCCCTGATCCCTAAACCCACCCCTAAACCTACCAATCTCCACCCCCTGATCCCCAAACCCACCCCTAAACCTACCAATCTCCACCCCCTGATCCCTAAACCCAACTCCGCCCCCTGGGATCTCGTGTACTGCAGTGAGGTGCTACTGACTATTATTGATTCTTTCTCTTTCTATTAAATCAACTAAACAAATCAACTAAGCAAAATATTTTAACCCTTTTTGGCAGCACATCCATGAACTGGCCACCGTTTAATGCAAACAAAAATGCTGAGGGTTGGCTAAAATTAACAATAATAATTGTTGTTGTAAATAAAATAAAATAAAATAAAATTCAGATCTATCAGGATGTATTCACAAAATACAAGGTATTCAGGTCAAAAACATGCAATAAAATGAAACCCACATGTCTGACAGTTCTACTTGAAAGTTAGGGACTGTTTACACGACACGGTTTTCAACTAAAAACGTAAAACTTTAAGCGTTTTAGCAGTTCGTTTACATGACAACGGCGTCGTGGATGCCTGAAAACGCAAACTTTTGTGCCAGTGTCCATGTAAACAACAAAAACGTGAATCTCTGAAGACGATGAGGTCATGCACATGCATATTACGTGTCCAGTCTATAGTGTTTCATCGCCATCTAATGGCCTGGCAGCAGAATACAGCGTTTTTAGTATTTTTGGCGGATCCGTGTTAATGGGGATCGTTTTGACCATGGTGTCGTCTGTACCCAGAAAACTCAAAGGAAAACTTCTCAGTTTTAAGCATATCGTTGTCGTGTAAACGTACCCTTAGTCTTGACCCATCTAAACTCTGACCCGTCAAACTCATGGGGCCTCGTGCGCAATTAACAGGGGCTCATGTGCTACTTCATCCATGCACTGGGACTGTGTGTCAGTTATATTCATTAGCAAAGTGCTGAAGGTGTGAACTGATATGGGGCATCTGTGGCACGACTTCACCCCACAGTGACATGTACTTCGTGTGTGTAAGTGTGAGCATGAATTAAACCCCTTGTGACACAGTTACACTACTCAACATGAATCAGTCCTCGCGAACGGCTCAGTCATCTCCATTGGCCGTTAGCATCCGTAATAACTTAGTGAGGGTTGTGTAACATGGTTTAAAAGGTTAAAGAATGCTTTGGGAAAATGTCTGTCGACCCCCTCACCCTCAGAACAGTGTGTACAGTGAGATGATAAACCTGCTTAATGAAATCGTTTACGGTACCATTATGTCACATACAGCATCAAATGTCATCATCTGAATCATGCATGACAAATACAGAAATGACACTTCAACAGTTCTTGCATTTTTAACAAGAGGTGGTATTAAAAGGATAATTCCGTCATTATTCACCCACATGTCATAGAAGGATAAAATAAAAGTGACAATTATTGGAGTGCTAGTTAAACAAATGAATAGACAACCAAATAAAGCAAATAAATAATATATTTTAATAGATTGCACACCTATGGACTGGGTGTAAATAGTTTGTCAAGATGCCAAATAATAACAATAATTAGCTTGTTACAGTACTAATAACCACAACAACAATAATGTTATTGTTATTAGTATTAATAATAATAATGTCATTCTGTAGTAGTCGTATAATTGTATGCTATTAAAAATGTTCAGGTAATAACAACTTACTGCCAATACATATATGACACGCTGCTGTGAGCAAGTCAAACATGCTGCTGCTGTACATTCAACCCGATCTCACGGCAATTCGTACGAATTTTACGAGGTGGCTAATTCGTACCAATTCATACGACCTTACTCGTACGAATTTGTACGTTTTTTGCTAAATCGTACATATTTTACGATTTGCCAAAATCGTATGAATTCATACGAATGACCTACTCCTGACCCCGCCCCTAAACCCAACCGTCACGTGGGTTTAGACAAATCGTACAAATTCGTACGAGTGAGGTCGTACAAATTCGTACGAATTAGCCACCTTTTAATCACTCGTACAAATTCGTACGAATTGGTCGTGAGATAGCGTTGGTACATTACCCGTAGCAGATCTATACAGGTGGAGCTGGGGAAGGTGGAGGGTTTCTGAAAGTGTGCTGCACTGCTAAGGCAATTTCTACCAACGCATTTGAAGGTTGAGCAGCGAGCTCATTGGCTACTGATACAGAAGGAACCAATCAACGGCGCCCTATAGCTAATGTGATTACGAGCAGGTAATTAGCCAGCGCAATCTAGGGTTTCATGACAGAACTTTGTTTTTATACAGTTTGTAGCGACATGAGGGTGAGTAAATGACAAGGTTTTAAACTTTTTAAATAGTCATTTATTATTAGGCATTTCTGAAGATTCCAGCAAGATTTACATGCAAAACTATAAAAGTGCCGAAGAAAGTGTGAGGACCTGTGGAGATAATGACAGATGTCTCCACTGAAAAGATTGTGTTGTTTCTGAAGCAGAGAGTGAAGGTGGGCGAGGTGGCCAAGCCTGCGGGAGGAATGAGATGGAAGATGAAATTTGCCGGGCCACGTGGCCAAATAATCAGATTAATTTCCATAGAGCGGGAAGATTAATTACTTTTGGCAGCAATAAAACATTTCTGTGCTTCTTGATTTCGAGCCCAGACAATGATTTGCTCATGCTCACTCAGATCCGGGGAGATGTTTACTTTGACTATTTGTGTTTTGACTATATTTGACTACATTCTTTAATTAAAAATATATATTCTTCTGTGCTAGCTTGCACAGTCCACAGAAATTTAGTCAAGTCGTAATGCTGCTGTTGTTGGTTATTTCTCATTTAAATGGATAGTTCACCCAAACATGTATGCATTTCTTTCTTCTGAACACAAAAGAAGATAGTTTGAAGAACGCCAGGAACCAAACAGTTGATAGGCCAAACATGATTGTGTGTTTTTTTTTAAATACAGGTTTGAAACAACTTGAGGGCGAGTAAATTATGACTTTTTTTCATTTTTGGGTGAACTATCCCTTTAATTCAACTTGGAAACATGATATTCTTATTTCACACCAAATAAGACATGTTTTTGACTAACTACGCTTTTGAATAACAAAACCTATAATTGCTGTAGGTTAAAGATAAGCTTGTGATCAAACGTTAAAAGTTGTTATGGTATCTCAGTTGGCAATAAACAAGAGCTTAGTTCGGTTAACCTTTCCACCCTTTGTCTGATGTCAAAAAGACTTCCATCATGACTGGATGGACCGGGCAGAGATTTGACTGACAGGTCACTCATATATGAAACACAGCGGTTGATTAACTCAGGTTGATCAGTCTGTCACTCACAATTAGACAGCTGTCTGTTCCTCTTCTAATCGTGTGACTGGACAGGAAGGGGCAGAAGGACATGGCCAACTGTCTTTATAAAATGTACTTGGGCGGTGTTTCAGGATGCGATAAATAAATGGCATATACTATTAGTAATGAATCCTTGCAATTAAGTCATTGCGTAGATAAAATTACAAACTCGATCTATTGGATATCATATGTAAATATTCTGAAGTAAAGATTTTTGTTTCAATTATTTTTACATTGGATTGGATTTAATCGTGTGAATTACCGGTAATTTTATTTTAACAGTTATTCCACAAATAAATTATGTAAATACTACTACTACTAATAATAATAATAATAATAATAATAACAATAATCAATTGTATATTTTAATGTTAGCATTTTATATGTAAAAAAAAAACAAGATATATAAATGTAATAAGTTATTATTACTATGCTATTACTATATATGATTCATTATTTTTACTATTATTGCTATTAATATATAACATTAATAATGACTTACTCATAATAATAATAATTTTTTTGACAGGCATTTACAGCTTGAGTGATTGGGTTTAAAAGAATCTGCCTACAGAAATGAGCGGCCTTGAGCAATGGTTACAATTTAAAAATTCAGTATCTGCCAATGAAATGTGATCTTTCTTCAGGTTTTAGAACTCATTGATTGTAGGCCATTATCAAATAAATGCACTGAATTATTAAATGAACATACAAATAATATAATATAAGAAAATAATCGTATTCATAAAACACTTATTGAAACCAAAACAAAGCCTCTGCAAAAGGGAAGAGGAGCTCACACTGTATTCAGACCTTGAAAGAAGGTGATTTGAGGTGAGAAACAGAAAGCAAGAAGCAGGGAAAGAAAGGAAGGAGGGGGGCATATGTGTCATCCCACAGCTGCCATTGAGGTGTCTTCTGTCTCTTTTCGTGTGTGTGGTGAGCAAGTGTGGGAGAGAGAGTTTGTCAATGCGTGTTATCAGGGAGGCGGTGGAAGTGGGCCGGCAATAAATACAGCCATCAGAGGCCGTGCAGGATTGTGGGCCGACAGGGGGCCGACAGAATGCTTCATCACTTCCTCTCATTCTGAATTTGTCCCCTCACTCCGCTACCCGTCTCCCATTATCACCACGGAGAGGCTTAGCACAGCACGAGAGCACAGTCACAAAGCGGAACACTCAGGACATTGCTGTCACATGGCCTGCTTATTTCACACACACACACACACACACACACACACACACACGCACACACACACACACGCACGCGCACGCACACACAGCAACAGTGTGCTAACCTGAGGGTTTTATGTGAGTGCGTGTGTGTGTGTGTGTGTGTGTGTGTGTGTGTGTGTGTGTGTGTGTACCATATCATTCATAGTCCGTAAACACCAGCGGTGCACAGTCTTAAAGCCTGTAATCCATATTTTTACGGAGTGATTTACAGGCATTAAGGATGTCAGACCAGTCACTCTCAATCTGGCCAAACACTCTATAAGGCTACACACTGCCAGTGTTTGGGATTGACCGCATTTTCTAACAGGTTTGACTGCTACATTTTTCAGTAGCAAGCCCAGCTGTTGTAAAAATAGCTTTGCTTTTCAGGATACAAGCAACAAGCTATTTGTTCATAATACTAGTGGTGTGGCACAGTGGCGACTGCTTTGAAATATCATAGAAAGCACAACTTCCCTAAAATGTAATCAAAATGTAGCAATGATGTTTACAGTATATGCATACATACGCACACAACATGGCCTAACTCTGTGAAATGCTTTAAATGTACATTAACATACACTAGTTAAAAATTTCAGGGTTGGTATGATTTTTTTCATGTTTTTGAAAGAAGTCTTTAATGCTCACCTAGGCTGTATTTATTAGATCAAAAAGTACAGTGGACAAAAAAGGTAATGTTGTGAAATATTATATTTTAAATTGTAATTTACTCCTGACGGCTAAGCTGAATTGTTAGCATCATTAGTCAAGTCTTCAGTGTCACGCGATCCATCAGAAATCAGTCTAATATGCTGATATTAATATACTAGATAGTCTAATATACTGATATGCTAAAGAAACATTTCTTCTTATTAATGTTGCAATTGTGCTGCTATATATTTTTATACAGTTGTGAAATCATTATATCCCATTACATGTTACAAGCCTACATAAACATAAAATTACCTGAACTGCATGTACTAGGAATTCAATTAAACACTCAATTTAACAACATTTAACACTGTAAAAGAGGATGAACGACCGCATTCTGTTGCTGTGTGAACATTAGATGATCAAATCTTCATGCAACTCTGTTTCGATTCCAAAGCATCCTTGTGTATGACGTGACTTCATCAACATAACCAAATGGATTTTATGGATTTTAAAATGGAATTAAATGGCACACTGCCCAAAACAAACACCAATAAATAGGAGATTTGGTGGGATTTGGCGATCTAATTATTTGAACAAATGAATAACCATTGAGATAAAGCTAAATCCCAGATTAATCTGAAAGGTAGGCTACATTTGATTTACATACAGGCCTATGAATATATGTACTTATTTAGCTGCCCATAATTTAATTGAAGATATGTCATAATAACAACACTATGAATTCAAATTGAAAGACAACTAATAAGCCAGAATATTTCATAAAAAAACATTAGGTGTAAGGGATGTCTTTGTGAATGGCTGTTGCTTCCATTTCTGTGGTTTTCTGCAGATTTCTGTGGGCACATATTTCGTGTGGGCCTGCTCATCGCCTACTGTTAAATATAACAATGCAGCAAAGGGAACAGCAGCTTGACACGGTGCCATGAATGTGCGTCAAAGCGCATGAGGGTGTCATTTGTTTGACGCATGAAAAATAAGGAAAACCCAGCAAAGAAAAAAAAACTATCATTAACATAATTGCTTATTCTTCTAACCATTCAACATGATCTAATATCAATGTTTTATCATGCTAAATGCTAAATGTGTGTCTGGTTAAAGCAGGTCTGATCCGGCCCTAGCTGATCTATAGGCTTGCCAGCATATTACCAAAAAAAAAAAAAAAAAAAAAAAAAAAGCTAAGCCTAAATGGAGACCAGCGACAGGTCCATCACACAACAAATGTAGTTTATAAATTGGAATAATTATTAAATAATAAAAACACCAGCATTATGCCACCAGGGGCCATTTTGAAGGGGTCCCAATTAAAATAAAAAATAAAAATGTGTCCCCTATTAACAAACAAACTAAAATGTATAAAACAATATCTAAGGTAATAGCACGTACGAGTACTTACCCAAGAAAGTACTGGGTAATATAAGGTAACTATGGGTTAAGATTAGGTTTAGGGGTAGCTTCAGGGTTAGTGGTTATTACCCAGTTATTACTATAATAAGTTCATAGTATGTAGGTGGGGAACAGGGGCCTCATTTATAAAACTGTGCGTAGGATCCTTACTAAAAGTGTACGTGCGCCCGAAAGCCAAAAATGGCGTACGCAAAAAAAATATTCAGACTTATAAAACCGTGCGTACGCCAGAACCTGCGCAGAATTCACTTTATAAATCCCAGTCAGCGGAAGATTGTGCGCACATGCGTCTCCTCCCCGAAATAACCGTATATGGAGCTTACAACGCCTAGTTTTACTATGCATATCCTCATCTGCATATCATTTGCATATGATTATTCAGCCACGTGATAACATGTTTAACGGTACAAGACATTAGGAAAATATGAAATACGGATGTGCCGTCACATTACATTAATACAAATAATTTACCGGTAGTAGCCTATCCTTGCCTTGTTTTTGAATAAATAAATAAAATAGTGTACAATGCATTTCAGAGAAAGTTTTTCTCAATCTTTTCCACTGGCCAAATAGTATTTTTAATTGATTTATATTTGTAATGGAAACAGATAGACCTTGTTGTGCATTATATTTGCACAATCTGCTATTATCATGATAAGCATTATCTCTGTAGCCTAGTTAAAACATTAAAACACAGCATGCCAAATGAAAAGAGTTAAAAAGCATCGCATGCACAACAAATATGTATAGGCTATTCATTGAATAGGCTATATATATTTTTAGCTTTTCAGTAAATGTCATGAAGTTTAAGTGTTTAGCCTAACTCCATTAATGAGCATATTTAATCTAAATGTTTATATAGTAAAACATAGTTTAAATTATATTTTATTTAAACTGTTATTGTGAATGTGAACATGCACTGTAGCCTATTTATGATTAGGACTCATAATGAAGATTTACAGTTTTACTTCATCTGCCGTTAGATATATGCGTCAGTTTCACTAACAGCCCAACGCGCTCGCTGGCGCGGACATTCAAGGTGTTGATATTTCCTTCAAGTGATAGGCTTGGTGAGTGAAATTATATTTGTAGCTATTATCTTTCTGTATATGTATAATTTTATTTAGATTTTCTGTCTAAAAGTGACCAAAAAGACATTTAACTCCAGCTCACCATCGGTGTCGCCAAACTGCTCTGTCTCCAAAATGTACGTACGCATGGGTCAGAGTTTGCGTGGAGGTGCGCATATTTTCACGTCAAGTTTTTCTTTATAAATCCCACCTTTTGCGCAGGAACTGGCGTACGCATGTTTTCAGCCCTGTTTTGTGCGTACGCAAGCTTTATAAATGAGGCCCCAGGACTGTAAAATAAAGTGCTACCATAAAATTATTCAGTGACAAACCATGATCCCTTTACCTCAAAACTGTTCAGGAATACATCTTACAAATTTTTTGATTAAAAATCAAAAATTAAGAGCATAGCCATGTATATAGATTCATCTTTCACTATCTTCCCCTCATTTTTGGATCTTATCAGCCGTAGTGCTTCCATCTGTGATTACTCTATTTTCATATTTCCTGTATGGAAAGTACAGCCTGGACACTGTAAAACATCTGTTTTTTCACTAGAAAAAAAAGTAACATGAGGGTAAATAGGATAACCGAATTAACATTTTCGGTGTGAAACGATCCCTCTAACATGAAGGGAAGTTATTAATCTTGAGTTTGGAACTTCACATTTAGGCAACATGGTGCACGGAATATCCCAGACAGCAACACAGTGTTGGCCTAGATCCGGCCCACATCTGGTATAACTGGAATCCAGACCTGCCAGATGTGGGCCGGATCTGGGCCGACGAGATGTTGCAGTCTGGGATATTTAGTCCCACTGCATTTTGTCTCTCTGTATTCTTGTAAGCCTTGTAAAACAGTAGTTACATTTTAAAAGCTTCAATCTCCAGAGCTGCCCCTTCAAAAAAGTATTCGTTCAAAAGGTGTTGACATTGTCCCAAAACTAGAGAGTGAAGGACAAATGCACTCACCCACCCACATTTAGACAGTGCAATTACCCTGTCACCTATAAGAATAACTTATTATTGAGATAAATTGCCAAGTTTTCGACCAAAAATAACCTCCATCAGAGCAAATGGTCATCATCAGTGAAGGTATACCGGGATGCGGCCTAAGTCATATCTGTGAGCTAGTGCGAGTGATTCACCCTTTTTACACCACACCCCCATCGGCCACTTCACAGCACTCACACATTTACCACACACCAGCGTCACTTAGACATTCGGCCAGAAAGGAAGTAGAGAGATGTCAGTGTTGCTTCACTAGCGAGCGCTTTTATACAATCTTTAAAGTCTTAACAAGTCCCCTTTAGATAAAATAAGGAAGCAGTGGCTAAGCTGATGACTCACCGTTTCACAATTATTCACAGAGCACACCGGGTCATGTTTTCATTCATGATTTGTCTCCAAATCAGCCACCAAAAGGAACTGGTGAACAAACAAGTTTGGAATTCCATCATTAAAACAGCCCTTTTAACAAGCGTGTTAATGATGAGGGGGAGGATGCGAGCTAAACGTAATCTCTCCCTCCATCTCACGCTCGTAGCTTGCTGAGAATTCCCTAACAGGATTCTGTTGAGATATCCACGGATAGCTCAACACAATTTTGCAAGTAATCGGCCGTTAACAAGAGGTCTGGGAAAAACATGGCTTTGAAAATAGTACAATGGGAAAATTATTAGCCTGTGTCTGCCTCTGTTATACCAGAGGTGCTTATCTTTAGAGCAGTATTGTTTGGCACATAAGGCAAAGTGAAAAGCACTTATGAGACTTTCTAAAATGATAATAATGTGTCTGCATTTGATCTCAGATTCCGGTTTACTGTACGAGCGCATATGCTTCAAATATTTGTAAAAGAGTATACATGTATAAACATTATTTGTGACATGCTGTCAACTCACTGAAATAATTTTGATTTGTCCTTTTATTTTACACTAATGGTGCGTTCACACCGGACGCGAATAACGCGAGTGATTTCAATGTTAAGTCAATGCAAAGACGCATTACGCGCGTAAAAGAATCCTGCAGCGCGAATGAGGCGTAGAGTGCGCCGCGGTAGATGGCGCAAATTCAACCTCTGCCACGTTACGCGCGAATGATTTTATAGTGCTTTTTGTGCATTCACCGACCGAGTTGAAAAATCTGAACTTCTGCGTCAATTCGCGCCGCGTTAACCAATCAGGAGCCTGCTTGCTTCACGTGGCATAAAGTGACATAGGATTATGATCGCTCCGATGCGGGACAGCAGGTCATCAAGCTGGGCGTGGGACAGGCGGAAGTACCGCTGAAAGCGGCCGTCATCCAGGCGTAGCTCCTGGAGCAAATGGTAAAAAACACGCCAAACTTTGTTCGCCTCCGAAGGGTCTGGTGGACCCAAATACGGCGACGAATGATCCCTACGCCACCGTTCTGCTCTCCAGAGCAAATACAGAGCAGTGACTCTCTCGATAAATGATCTATCAACATCACACATCTTGTAAAAAGATGGCCGCCAACGGACTTGGAAACTTTTGCCTCTGACGCGATTGACGCGTGTCAATTTCGCTTCAAACTTATGTTTTCACACGCTCTTGATGCGCGAATGAACACAAAGTGGTCAAGCGTATAACTAGACGCGGCAGACGCAAATTTGACGCGCTATTCGCGTCCGGTGTGAACACACAGTAAGCAATGAACAAAAATTAAAGCCTTTTGGGAAATTGAACAGCACTGTGAATGTTAAAAATGTTCATCACACTATTGAAAATTTTTAATTGCAAAGTTAGTTAATTACTAAATTACATATTTAAAATCAAAAGTTGTATTTGGGTAAGTCCCCCTGTGTTGAAAATCTAGCTTTTGATGTTGTTTATATGTCTATGTGGTGTTTTTAATATTCTTTGAAGACAAACCATGTACAAATTCATAAATCAACACCATTGCTGAGTATTTTCTCCTTAAAACTGCAGTGAACCAAAGACAGTTAAAAAAACGCGATTTGAAATCGCTGGTGTTTCTGACATCACAAACTACCTTGTAACCAATCACGTCAACGTGTGATCGTCAACGAGTGGATCTCTGAGCTGGTGTGAGTGACTGGAGGCGGGGCTAATTTGCATATCCATAGAAATTATTAATTGTGTTTCAACCGGTTTTGTGAATGGCACACTTGCTTTACTCTGTGCATGCTTTCAGAAGAGACATATTTGGAGACTATAATGATATGTGTGCAGAGAGTGACAAATGGCTATCTATAGGCTGTCCGGAAAGCACGCAAATGGAAATAGTTTGGGCGTGTATCATGATAATTACCACCAGCGGCCATGTTCTCTCTCATTTAAACTAATCTGGATTCATCAACATCAGAATGAGGGTAAATTGGAGCCGTTGGAAATTTTGTATTGGATTCACTGCAGATAAGAAAACTTATACGCAATTATTAGTGATTGAGACCTACTGTTTCGGACGGCGTACGTATAATAAAAATCTGTGTCTGTGGACTGCGGCACCTAAACATCCAGAAGTGGTTGAGCAGACAGTGTTCTTGATGACGTGTTCTCTTTTTTTTCACAGCTGGTTCTGTATAAGACCAGCTGGTCCATTTAGAAAAGATGGGCTGGCTTGTTTTTGATGATACTGTCACATTTATAAGATATGAAGACAGCTGGGCCAGGTAAGTATCAATAACACTTTAAAACAGTCTGTCCACATGGCGAGAGGAGAATTTAGGAGGAGAGTTAGAAAGGGAGTGGAGCACAGAGACCTTAATGATTTCATTTGTTAGAGAGCTCGAAGATGACTGGCCACACATGTTTTTTTTTCTCTTTTCAATAAACCTCTCAGTGCATTTGGATGAGTTATAGGCAAGGCTGGCTCTGCTGTTTATGTGTCATTTGGCTTTATCAACATATTCTGCTACATAATTTATTTAAAATGAGTCACCTGGGATCCAAAGACCCTTTCTGCAGTTTTTCCAGCGTGAATGGAAGACACACAAAACCATCCCGGCTGGAAAGTTTTCAAATTCGAGATAGACCAATTTGCCCTCATCTGAGTGCAGCCCACAAGCAACAGTCCATTTGCATATGGCCGCTGCCTAAATTACCCACAAAGCCCTTTGTATCAAAACAGCAAAGTCTTTTGTAGCTGCTTTTATACATGACTTTAGGTATGATATGCTATGAAGATTAATTGCTTACTACAATCTCAAAACCATAGGGAAAACTCTGCACACATAATGTGAAATTTGGAAACACATAAAAATGGTTCATGACCATTTCTAGATTTATAATGGCACAGCAGTGCAAATGATGCAGCTACAGAACTTTGTTATGCAGATGCACTTAGCTGCAAATTATATCTTTACAATCGTTCCTTTTAGGTGTTTTGCTTCACTCAGCAGATAAACGGGCACATAGCTGCTTGTGTATGCTGAGTTAATGCTTTTAATGGGTCCACGCACACTTCATCCAGCTTTAATTATATCCATCTATTAAAAAAACAATACATGCCTATGAAAATTGTCACTGGCTCATATATACACCTCTTAAGAAGCCTGTTTCCACTTAAAAAAAATGGGTAATGTGAGATCAGTTTAAAAAGGCACATTTATAGCCATGTCGTAAAACAAGTCGAACTTATGACATAGATAGGCCATAAGTTATAAGACAAAAAGTAGAAATTTACACAAAGAAGTCATAATTATAATACACAAAGTTGAACTTGTGAGAATGTCAAAACTATAAAGATAAAAATTGAGATCATGATTATAATATAAAAGTCAAAATAATAAGAAACTGTCAAAAGTATTAGATAAAAAGTAATTTTTGAGATAAAAATTATGAGAGTCAATTATATGACAGTCAAAATTATGAGATAAAAAGTCAATGAGAATCTGTCAAGATTATTAGATAAAAAAAATATGAGAAAAAGTAAATTATGACAAAGTCGAAATTATGAGATACAAGTCATACAGTAGTTGTGAGATTAAAAAGTAGAATCTGTCAAAATTATTAGATAAAAAGTCTATTTTGAGAGAAAGATTGACAAAGTCGAAATCGCATAGTAAGGAATAGAGTTATGAAATAAAAACGTAGAAATGGACAGTCATATAAAAAGTCAAAATAATGAGAATCTTTCTAAATTAAATTAATACAATTATAAGTTAAAGTGAATTATATAATAAAGTGGAAATAATATGATAAAAAAAAGTCAAATTTATGAAATGCATAAGTCAGGATTATGACATGCAAAATTCACAACTATAAAAACTAAAGTAGTGATTGCAAGATTTAAAATCAAAATTATGACATAAAAGTAATACTGTGATACAAGTTGAAATTGTATGAAGTCTTACAAGAATTACAAGAAATAGCCACAATTTTTTTCTTTTTTTAAAAATCTGATACAGAAATGGGCTTCCATAAATATTGCACACACAAAAAGGTATACAAAAAAAATGATGAAGCTAAAGAAAGTTTGCAATTGCATGGACTGAAACAACAACAACAACATTGCACGCTACATTTACAGCTTTATTTTGGGCAGTATAGCGCATGGTGAGGTCAATCAGAGGAGATGTGGTAGGAGTCCACTGATGTGACGCTTAGGGGCTAAACACGGTCTTACTCATTTCAATTCAATTTCAGAATGTGGGAATGAAACGTAAAACCGTCTCAGCAAGTCAACATGTGTACCAACAGTGTACGAGGACAAGTCACCACATCAAAAGAGCTAGGAAAAGAGCTATAAAGAGAGATGGAGGGGAGAGAGAGTTTGAATGGCGAGTCTGGGTGTCTGGACAAATGTTAGCCTGAAGCACAAACAATGATGCAGAGCTGGGTGAAAAATGCAAGATTATTTGGCATATTCCAACACAGCAGGCTACACACAACCATTGGCAGAGGAGGAAAGAGAGGCTGACACTCCTCAAAAGTGTATTGAAAATGCAAAACAAGTTAAGGGATAAAAATGAACCGTTATATTAATAAAATGTACCTACTAACGGGCATAACACTGATCAATGTAGTGTAAAAGGACTAGGAAAATAAATGCAGTTTTTATGCAAAATGTATTTTTTTTTATTTTTCCTATTTTCTGTAAAGTCGCTTTGGAACAATGTGTACGGTAAAATGTTATACAAATGAATTAGAAGGAAAATTTGCCTACTCTTGCATAAACCAGTCATCGTCGCAGTTTCACCAGACGAATAGCTCTATTTGGGAAGAATGAATCATTCTAGAATTATTGGAGTGGTTTTGAATCTGCATAGAAAATAATAAACAAAGTACTAGCATAAATACAATAAAACAAAGATACAAATTAAATAAAACAGAGCTTTATGTTTTTTCAGGTAAGTCTACAATATCCAGGTACAGCAATTGAATAATCAAATGTAAAATAATACTACATAGTCTTCACTGTATAAATTGTCTAGAAAAACAAAATGTTTACTCAATGTCAGCTCAGAATAAAACAAATTAGTAATGCTAGCTTGTTTCTATTTGTGGAAGCGCATATGCCAAGGTAAAACTTGAGGCCATGCGTTGGCATACTTAAAGATTTCTGCACTGTGTAAGCGTGGCATTCATCAGCACATAGCAGTTTGGGTCTAAAATGAGCTTCTGGGGTAAGTCATCTTTGGTTTTTGCATAATGGCGGCAATTCTGCCATTTAACGAGATGATGGCATGTGATGTATGTAGACATTTACACTGGACCTAAGGCTGTTTTGGCTGCCAGTGCTGTATGCCACTGCTGGACATGGTTATGACCATCCCTTTGGGATTACAAGCTGTTTTAGGGTTGGACTTTGGGAGAGATGATCTCACTATGAGCTCCGAGGGCTCCCTGGCTCATGAAGGGGAGTGAAACAGATGGTACACTGGACCTCCAAGTTCCAACCTTCTGGTTCTCTCCTCACACCACATATGTTTCCCCCTACAGCTACAGTACATCCTGGTGATGGGTTTCCCACAATCCAACATACTAATGGCATATCTGGCCCAAGTGGGATAAGGAAGGACACACAGGATGTCTCCTTGGCAAGGTTCGACAATGTCATCATAGTAGAAAAAAAGAGGTTGATAAAAGTCAATGGAATGAATTCATAAGTCTTTCTTTGAACTTGTCACAGAGGTACGGTGAGGGTTTTCCATGGTAACATGCAGCGAAAGAATAGATATAATACAAAACCGTATCGGTCACAGATAAAATTGTGTTACAATACTTTTTAAACACTTCTCTGATATTGTGCCCAAAATAAGTCAGATGTGAAGGTGAAAAAAAATCTAATGTCAATCAAGTGAGAAATGATATGTGCATTATCATTCACGCTGTGTTTCCTGCACCGTGCGGTACAATTCACAAAGAAAATGACTCATGAGCCGGTTCTTTTTAGAGAATCTGAAACACAACCAGTGAAATCAGATTCATGAACAGATGACTCTTGAGATAGTGATTTTTAGCAAATCAAAAACATACCGCACAACCAGTGAAGTCTAATTCAATTACAGATCATTCTTACAGAATGAAGCAGTTTTTTTTTAGCAAATCAGAAACAGATCCACAACTAGTGTGTAATTCAATTAATAAACAAATGGATCTCTAATTAATCAATCAAAAAGACTAACAAGGTGCCAGTTTGAATCAGTCTGACGAATACTACATCTGACTGACTAAAATATTTGAAAGTTATCATCATGCCCTACTTGAAATACATTATTTGTTACATTTAAGAGAGAGTATTTAGTTTAGTAGAAACATGTAACTATGTCACTTTAAAATAAAGTGTTCCCCCAAATAGTAATTAGATACTGAATGCGTTTGCATTTACTTTAACATCAAAACCATAGTAATACAATGGCACTTTTTTTTGTTAGTGTTGTCTGCACTGACAGATGAATCTAAAAAAGCCACAATGACTCAAAAAAGTTTGATTTAGAAAAAAATGCAGGTGTTCATTAGTACATGCTATGAGACGTTTAAACAAGCATGTGTTGGAGAGTCTTTGTGAAGTAATGTGGCAGATGGTAAAATCTGCCATCGATGAGTCACATTATTTGCCCATTTTCCATAACCTGTCAAAGTCCGTGTCATTTCAATGCACCATCTGATAATGTGCAGAAACTATTTTGGGCTTTGGCTCTTGTCATATTATGCTACACTTCAAGCATTACCAGATAAAGTCGTCCTCTGGAATCGCTTTATGAAAGTAATAACCAGTGATGTATACCACATAAACAGTGAAACAGTGTGCAGTAGCCTTATCTATAAAACAGATTGGCTGTGCAGGTATTGACTCTCAGATCTCAGAATCTCATCTATAATCAAAGCCAGAAAATGTCTTTTTGAGATCATATCTGATCTGGCTTCACATGCAAGCTCAAAATCCCGGATTGTGAAAGTGATATCTCGCTGTATTTAAAAAGTCATATTTATAGTTTACATTCAGTAAGAGCGTATTTATTAAGGTGAGAAAGAATGTGGTTAAAGAGAAAGGGGAAGGGGGGGGGGGGGGTGAAATCAATTCACAGAAAAGTAAACTTCAGCATCTGGATGCCCTTGTCAATGCCTCCTGGAACAAATAAAGTTACAGAGCAGAACCAGGAACTAATCTCATTAATGGCTGCCATTTGTGAGTGATTAAGGTCTGTCCTCATTCAATGGCACACTGGACATAAAGTTCTTAGAGGTTAATAACCAGTTACAATCAATTACTCAACTAATATGATACAATCAATGGGTTCCTCTAATCACATAAGGTGACAAAAATGGAGCCGACGACTATCAAATCTCTGGGATATCTGAGCTGAGGCATAACAGGCCAAGGTGAATGCAACCAGCATTGAGTCTGTAAGGCTACGTTCACACTGCCAGTCCCGATTATGTGTGTATCCGATTGGAATCTGATCTAAAAATATTGATGTCCACATTGAGTATTGCAACTTTTCAGATCCGATTTGTGTGTCCATGTAGCTCTTTAGTTTTCTGGAATATCTGCATTGGTTTCTATGGCAATGAAGTTGCGTTGGTAGACATACGCCAAAACAACAACAACTGCAACATTGAGGGGTTTGCAATAGAGATGTTGTCTTATTTAAATTGAACAACATGACAATGTTTAGCCTAGGGATGGCGAAAACTAAAAAAATTCTTGACCGACCACCGAGCCTCATTAGCCGGTTGAAACCGGTTAACCGATTAGTTTAAAATATGCTACGCTATTTGAAATAAAAGCCATTTCGAGCCGCGCCTGCAATTTCACAACTCTGTCGCATCTCTCCGCCGCTCTGCCTCCCGCTCACACACACACACACACACACGGCGCCGGCGCCGCCCTTCCACTCACGTCACTTTTTAAAAATCCCCAACAGCGTGAAACATGAGTCCCGCAAACGCGGCGCCGAGGAGCTTGTATGTAATTGCCGGACAAATGGCTCCTTAGTTTCGAAATGGTTTGGGTACAAGGTGATCGCGTTGAAAATAAAGTTGTTTGTCTAGCATTAGAAGCTCATTTGAAACATTGCCGCGGCTCATTTCAGAAAATGACAGCTCCGAACCGAAGAGACGCCGCTTTAGTTTGAGGTAGTGCTAACAATAATAAAGAAAGATGATGATCATCATCACCTTATCTGTTACCACTGAAATGTATTTGTAATGTATTTTCATATTTAAGCACTGTATCACACAAGTTGCAACTTACGTTACATCTGTGTCATTCTGTTTGGTGAAATGGTCCCACACACTACTATTTTCTGCACGCTTCCTCCTGTCGTCTGCCCTGGCTCTAACCTCGAGTGTGTTAGCCAGTAGCCTTTACTTTCTGCAAACCTTGTGAGAGCGCGAACCCAGGGCTCGCAAAATTTCAAAATCGCTGGTAGCCCTTCGGGCAGGCACTCTTCAGATTTTGGTAGCCCGAAATGAATTTTACTAGCCCACATAAAAAGACCATTTTTAATGTAGAAAATTGGTTAGGAGTCAAAACATGAATCAAAAACTTTTTCAGAACACAAATATCAACATTTGGATATAAAATAATCAAATTAGAATCATCAATACAAACATACATCTGGTTCTCTGAAGTGAAATGTGTGGGCCCGAGAAGATTTTGATTTCTCTGATCTACATATGTGCATTTTAAGATGTTTTGAATGCCAAAAAAATTGGACAACAATAGCTTTAAAACCATGTCACACAGCTGATTATTTTTCTCTCCTCATCAGCATCACTCTTTTTCTCTTTGTTTTTCTCTTGCTCTGGCTCTTCCCGTCCTAAAGCTGAGCTTTGACTGATAGGCTTTTCATTTTTGTCTGTCAATGACGAAAGTAAACTTGGGGTCAGCTGATAGGTTGATTTATGAATCATTTTCTCAGACACGTTCATTTACTGAAAGCTACTGGGAAAGCTAACGTTAGGTAGCATAACTAAGTTTATTAAATTTATTCACAATATGTACACATTCATTATTGATCTCAATACAGGGCCGTAGACAGGGCTTTATAATCAAATAGGTCCTAAATGTAAGGTTGTTAGGGGGTTCAAATTTTTTATTTCTCTGATCAAGACGTTTGAAGGCCAAAAAAAGGATAAGAAATAGCTTTAAAACCATGTCAGCGCGGGCAGTATTTGTCAATACCTGCTCTCACTTCTTATCCATCACTCTTTCTTTTTCTCTCAGTCTCCTCATCTTGCCCTGTCTCTTCCCCTCCTAAAGCTGAACTTTTTTAATTTACTGAAGGCTACAAATTGTACTATATTAATTCTCAACATGTAGGCTACACATTTGTTATAAATATTGTGCCTAACAAGATGAAAACGGCTTTGTTTCTCGTCCCCTCACAATGACAGTAAACGAATTACATTCCACGAGTCACGTTACAAAGGCCTATTTTCAGTTCAAAATAGCGAAATTAGACAAGTAAATTCGTTTGCCTGATAATTTGTCATTTGTTTAACATTTATGACCTAAAAAAAAAAGTCAAATGTGAAATATTTAGTTTAGCTACTTACATTATCGCACTTGACCATAAACTGAAGCGTCGAGTCGCTCTGCTCAAATTCGCGCTCAGTAGCTTCTGTGAATATAAATCCCGCCTACTTTGATTTGATTGGTAATCTCTAATATTCTGACATTGACGAGCAGTGACAGACCAATGAGGCTCAGATACATACACACACACACACACACACACACACACACACCCTGTCCTCTGTTTCTTTCGGCGCCACTGCGGATTGAAGACGAAGAACGCGCTGAATCTGATTATAACAAGACTGAAGCGAACACTATTTCAGATAGCCCGTCGGGCAGGCCGGTTATGCATTTTGGTAGCCCGACGGGAAAACACAATAGCCCCGGGACGTCGGGCGGGCGATTTTGCGAGCCCTGGAACCCAAACGCTGTGACCTCACGCCGAATGTTTTTATTGGTTTATTAAGTACAAACGGGCGAGTTATGAAAGATTGAGTGAGAGGGATTTGTTCACTTCACACAAAAAGATATTGGAATGAGATGCTAACTGTAGTAGTGTTTAGTCCACTGTCTATAATAGACTAATTTAGAGATCTCTTTTTTTTTTTTTTAACCGACTGCCGAAAACTTTGATCGGTTAACGTTGATACGGTCAACCATCGGTCAAACGGTCATCGGTTAACATCCCTAGTTTAACCCCTGCACTGGACTACTGCGTCTTCTGAGGCAGCGGCAGAACCGTAGGAGGCTGGTCCCCTCGGCCGGTTTCAAAATATGTCTCTGTTATATTGTCATTTTCTGCTCATCTGGCTCTTTGCAACACAGCATTGTTTCCTATAACAATGTCTAATGTTTGCGTTTTACGTGGCGTGAGAAAGTCACATAATACAAGTGAAATCCGATCAGATCAGTCAGACTGAAACGGATTTCCAGAAATGTGATTTGGGGCATTTGGCACATGGCAATCGCTGTCAGCCATATTGGATTAATGATGTCATCAACCAATTAATATTTGGAATGCAAGACAGTAGCCACTGTTACAATATTGCTGTCAATCTAATGACACTGCCCTCAAGTGGTTTGGAGAAAATGACCATGATAAATTAACCCTAAATAACTAACTGTCTGTTTTAATCAAACTGCAGCTTTGGTGAGCATAAAAAACTTTACCAATAAAAAAGATGACTGACCTTTAACTTTTGATTGGTAGTCTATATATATATCCCAGAAAATTAGAATATTACATGAAATCACACAGTAATTATACAGTAATACCATGGTCATTGAACCAGGTTTTGGTTCTTTTGGCAGTGTGTGCAGGTGCAAATCTTGCTGGAGAATGAAGGCAGCATGAAGTGCTCTGAAAATGTCCTGGTAGACGGCTGCGTTGACTCTGGATTTAATGAAGCACAGTGGACCAAAGTCCTCTTTTCTGATGAGAGCAAACTTTGCATCTCATTTGGAAATCAAGGTCCCAGAGTCTGGAGGAAGAGAGGATAGGCACAGAATCCACGTTGTTTGAAGTCCAGTATAAAGTTTCCACAGTCAGTGATGGTTTGGGGTGCCATGTCACCTGCTGGTGGTGGTCCATGTGTTTTCTGAGGTCCAAGGTCAACGCAGCCGTCTACCAGGAAGTTTTAGAGCACTTCATGCTTCCTGCTGCATGCTGACCAACTTTATGGAGATGCAGATTTCATTTTCCAACAGGACTTGGCACCTGCACACAGTGCCAAAGCTACCAGTACCTGGTTTAAGGACCATGGTATCCCTGTTCTTAATTGGCCAGCAAACTCGCCTGACCGTAACCCTATAGAAAATCTATAGGGTATTGTGAAGAGGAAGATGTGATACGCCAGACCCAACAATGCAGAAGAGCTGAATGCCACAATCAGAGCAACCTGGGCTCTCATAACACAGAAACATTTGAAATATATCAGTCTGTGTGTAAGGAATTAATATAATATACAAGTTTCACTTTTTGAATTACTGAATTAAATAAACGTTTTCATGATATTCTAATTTATATATATATATATACACAAGAATAAATATAAAAAGTTTGAGAGTGCAGGGAGATATATAATGTGTGTGTATATATATCAATAAATACAATATATACCATAGTTTTATATTAATTTAATTATCTGGCTACAGAAGTGAAACATTTTAAAGCTGAAATGACTTGGCCTCATGGACAAGACCAGTTCCACATGCGTCTCATACCTTATCTTAAAACACTTTTTATTACAATAATTATTAGTTTAATTAGACCTAACCCTTGTCCACTCATTACTTACACATCTCCAAAGCACAGGGCTTGTTATCTTGTTGGGTGAAACCTCTTGTCTGCAGGGGTACACATATTAAATCGCAGCCTGGCTCTTTCCCAAACGGCTGCTATGCAGTCCAATTACGCAGATTTCGAGTTACTTACTTATGCAATCAAGTAATTACAACCCAATCTCACCCGAGTCGCAAGCACAACATAATCTTTAGATTGGCAGGGAAATTATGTCCAACGATGCACCATTTTTCGAGATGTGACAATTGCCTTCTTAATTATGATGCCATTGTGTCAACTTGCTTTCTCAACCTAATCAAAAGCGAGTGTAATCATGAAAGTGGTCCTGAGATGTGGACCATGATGTTGTAATTGCATTTTAATCACACTGGTGTAGGGAACATGGGTTCTAGCTATCTCATCAGTTTCTTAAAATTGAAGTCAGAGAGAGATGTCTGGCAGCTTCGGGAACTAAAAGGGGCCTAAAGGTTTGCTTAAAAACCCATGTAGGACTTTGTGAACTGTCTTGGCCTGACAGCAAGACCAGAGCAGTTTTGCTTGATAAGGTGAGGTGGAGAAAGAGAGCAACGTGACGGGGATACAAATTCATTTCATTCAGTAGAATGTGCTGCTCTTCTATAGAGTTTTATCTTTCACTTGAACCAAAAAGACTAGCTTTAATTAATGAGATTGTGCGATGTGATCCATCCTACTTGAACAAATGTGATCTATGCCGAGGTAAACTGACTTATTTTGCAATTAGTCTTATCAGAAATGGTGTAGGAGCAATCTGAAAGGGAGGGGGGGAGCTTCATAAATCTCATCAAACCTCTCATGATATGGTTTTGAATCACTTTGCATTCAACAGAAACTCTCATATGCAAGCTTAAATACTCAAATTTACTGAAGCGTCAGTACAGAGGTCAACAATTAGCAGACCATGGTCTAGATTCGGACCCCGGATTGGTTCCGTCTGGACCGTGCATCATTTCTCATTAACTGTAAACAAACATATACAGCAACAGAAAACAAGAGGTCTGAGTTGTGCAACCCTGCACAGCTACTTCATTTCCTTGTCCGACTGAAATAAAACTTCAAACTGTTTCATATGTGTCAACTGATTAGTACGAATTGCATTTGAAAATACATTTATCAAGCTTCTGACCACTATATCAAAGTCAGCCCAGGTTTAGGTGGCTAGCCAGGTATGTTTCAGTTTACAGTAGTTTGCGCCAACCCTGTGTTTTATGCACCATAAAAGTGGCTTGGTTATTAGCTGTGTTCATCGCCATAGTAACTTGCGCTCCAAAGGCTAACCTGCTCCAGGGCAGTTTACTGTGTGTTCTGGGTAAGAAATCTCAAACTGAAATTGGACCAATCAGCTGTGAGCAAAGTGACACATCCCTGACTAATGGTGCGTTCACACCGGGCACGAATAGCGCGTCAGGCGCGAGTGATTTCAATGTTAAGTCAATGCAAAGACGCGTTACACGCGTAAATAAAATAACTCCCCCAGTTCCGCTTGCTACTGTATAACCTTAAACCATTACACATAAACAATTTTAGTTTAACAATTATTATTACGGATGTAGATAAATGTATATAAATATGTACAGACAATATGTAATAAAAATATGCTTTAGAATCAATAGTCAAGTCAAGTCACCTTTATTTATATAGCGCTTTTTACAATACAGATTGTATCAAAGCAGCTTCACAGTGATAACATGAAAATAATACAAAAAACAATTTCATCATCGTCCACCTTTAAGGCAGATCTATAATATTGTTGAATATTAAATGTCCCCAAGGCTCAGTCGGGGGCCAGTTCTCCTCTGGCCAAATAGATAAATAGATAAACTATATAACCTAACTTCACAACTTTCACTTGCAGTGATATAGCAAGATATTTTCTTCTTTCAGTGTAAATACATTTATATACTTCATATTCTTCAAAATCTTAATCTTCAGAAGAAGAGAGATTTGAACCGTGCTGACTCTCTCACGAGAAGCGAATCTAAGTTTTGATTGTTTCAACACACGTGATTGGCTTTTCGCTGATGTCACACTTTCATGTGCATGCGCTCCATGAACATGATCAAAGCCTGAGTTGACAGAGAAAGTTTATGATCAGCGTCATACAAACAAAGCCTGAATGGATTGATTTGGCAACTCAAAACTTTTCCTGTAATCCTGAGTTTGTTTAACTATCATCATGGTACGGGCTCCTGGGCTCTCGTCTACTGATTTAAATCATCTTTAGTTTATCTGTAATGTAAATATTATATATAAAGGAAATACCAATACCAATGGGCTTCTTTTGACAATAATTTACCACAGAATTATTCATCAGCAAGTCCACTGTTATGATTGTTCATTATTAATGACCTTTGCTGGGAAGACGGTTCATGATGGACAATCATAATGTCACATCTGATCTGTGTATGTGTTTTACATTAGTTGGACATTGGCATTAACATGCGACCTGTATCCGGATGTCCACATACACATTGAAAAGACAAGTGTAAACGCGTTTCTGATCGGAATGTTATCGATCAGCGTGTCCTGGTCCAGAGGTAGTCAAGGACGCATTATGATCGGATATGAGTGCAATGTTAACGCAATCCAGCCATCGTGTCTGCATTCACAGGTGGACGTCATATAAATCCCGGCCCAGTCTCCCCACGTGGCTGTCAGAAAATAATGACCAGACGCAGTTTAGACAATAAATTAAACTTATTTGAACCTTACAATAAACGTCAATATTTAATACAGTTTATTTAGACTCAGATGATACTGTGCGTGTCATTTTTCATTTTAATTGTGCAACATTATCTGAACGAGGCGATCACCTGTACAATCACAGCTGTGAGTAATTAGATCTTAATGCGTGCGCTGCTTTGCAAGAGGTATAATAGGAAGAAACTTTTAAATTGTTTAAATGTTGAATGTTTTTATTGTTTCAGCATGTTTATTAATCTCCCATTTCTGGTAATATAGTCATTGCATGATATAACCTTAAACCCAGACGATCGATGATACTTAACCCTGGTTATTTTTGTATGATCAACTCTATAAATATTCCTTCATTCAAAAAACGTAATTTGATTTAAGGATGGAGATTGCACAGGAAAGGAAAGTGAGTGAGTGAAAGCAATTGGGACATTGCTTAATTTGTATCATCTTTACTCTTATTGGTGTCATACTACAGACCTAATTTAAATATTATGCAGGAAACAGAAATCCGATCGGTTATCCAGATACAGAGGCTATTTAATATGAACAAATGTAAACGCACGGTGTCCTGATTGGCTAATGATCTGATCCGCTTGATCGGATCATGGTGATCGCATGTTAATGCCAAGTGTAAACGCAGTCTTTGAGTTAGTTTTGCACTGCTCTCAGTTCAGATTCCTGTGTTTTCTTTGTTCATGCTCATCTGTTGCCATTGATTTGATTTGCCCTCATGTGTCTCACCTGTGTCTTGTTAATTACCTTGTTGAGTCCTAGGCTGAATCCGAAATTACCCCCTATACCCTCAAATAGGGTGTTATTTGAGGGGACAGCCATTTGTAGTGGTGTCCAAAACTAAGTGGATGTTATTGAGTGCGCTTATTCAATCCCACATTGCACCGCAATAACGAGTGTACAACCGATGTACGCTCAACGGCTGTCCGAATTCACTCACTCCTTTTCCTTTACTCCAAGTGAACAATATTAGCGGACAAACGTATGGAATAGTGAATGAGGGTTTAGGGGGTGATTTTGGATTCAGCTCCAGGCCGTGGATTCAGTGTCCGAAATCACCCCTATACCCTTAAATAGTATAAACAATATATGAGGGAACAGCCATTTATAGAGGTGTCCGAAACCATAGTGGACATTATTGAGTGCACTTAATAAATCCCATAATGCATCGCAATAACAAGTGTACAACTGATGAACATTCAACGGCTAGAGAATACCCATAATGCACTGTGAGGGTTGTGCCGAATGAACTCCCGCCTCTTACAAGAAGATGGCGCCCGCAGTTGAATTATCCATCCATCCATTTTCCAAACCGCTGATATAATGTGTGAACCGCTTAATATCATACAGGTATACATTCCTTTTTGATTGATTGTTAAATAGTTTAATAAGGTTTATACATGCGTTTCCATGAAAGATTTTAAGATCAATCTTTTTCATTACTATTGGAACGGACAGTTTGCAGTTTGCAAACACTCAGTGTCCGATTTACTCACTCGTTTTCATTCGCTCCTTTAAGTGGACTATAGGAGTAATGTAGGGAATAGTGAATGATTTTGAACACAGCCCCAGTATTTCAATGTGTATATACAATGTGTATATACTGTATAGCCCTCAGTTTCAGTTGCCCTAGGCTTTGTCCATTATTAGATGTTAGTGGTTAGCTGTCTGTGTTTTTTGAGAAGTTCTAAGTAACCTGAGTTTTTGTTATTTTGATTTTGTTAATAAATTAGACTGCTTCAACCACGCCGTGACACATAAGCTTTTTGACAATAAAGAAAAATGCATTGTCTCTAAAAAAAATACATTGTCTCTGCTTAGGAGGTTTACAGTCAGTCAGCAGCAACTACACAATATGATGTTCACCCCAAATAATTTGTTGATAGGCAGATTGTGGTAGATAAACATTAGCCATATGGGTAAGCAACATATATCTCCCAAAATGTTGGTAATTGCTGTGAAACGGTTTATCAATGTGCAATAAATAAATAATGAGATAGAATCAAGGGCTTTGGTTTAATTGTATTAAACTATGTAATTATATAAATAAAAACCTATTGTTTTAAATATGCAGAAAACAATAATTATGACTTCCTTCTTAACATATCTGAAAACATGAGTTTCCCATTTGCCTCAGCAGAGAGAACATTATATTATGAGCAATAATAGAGTGAATGACAAAAGACCAGATAAAAAATAAATTAAAAAAACCCCAGCAAACCTTCAAACATTGCTGCTTTTTAAAGCTATGTCAAGCCAAAATTCAAAGTCTGTCTTTATAAACTTTGCTTTTCTGGACCCACAACAAACATTGTGAACAAAGCTCAGTTCACTTGACCAACACTGCAAAACAACAATACCCAAAAGGAAAACAATGGGTTATAATAATGCGGAATTTAAAGGAATGATCAGCTGAAGTCAACAAAATATTCAACCAAATTTGACTGGCCAGCAGAAGAAGACAAGACACACACAACAGCTCCCCAAAAACAAATCCAGCCATGAATAAACCAGAAAACACAACTCAGGACTAACACAAAAATTCATAAATACAGTCTTCAGCCCACATAACAGATGGGACACTATGTTTATATTTATTACATCACATGCAATCATCCCAAAACACACTGTTCTTTCTGAATGCCACGATAACGACAGAGCATCCTTTCAGGCCTACCCTCCCCCTTCCTCTCACTCACCTCCTCTCCATCCTTAAACAATGACCTCCGCCTGACATAATCTCAGCAAAAAAGAGCAATCCATTTATCCAGAGCACAAACTGAACAAAGCTAATTGTCATACATTACCCTTTTTTTCTTGAGAGAGCACTTAGCCTTAGCACTCAAATCAGATGCAGGAGAACCTCTCAGATTCAACCCCGGCTAACAACATCACATGACTCTGTACCATCTGCTCCTTGCTTATAATCATGTGACCTGAAGAAAAACGTGGGATTATGGGATATGTAGTTTAATCTTAAGAATGCATTAAAGGAGTTAATTGGGATTTAGAATGAATCACTTATATAAATTCCTAGAAAATGTGACAGCATATGCATGTATAAAATAAAAATGAATTGTTATAATTATTTTAAATTATTAATTAAAAATAAAATAATAATTTTTGTAATTTTTTAATGCATTTAAATTATTAATTTAGTTTCTTTCTCTTTTTTTTCACTTTGCATAGAATAATCTAAATCATTCAAATACATTTTCAACATGGGCTCACTGGAAATAAATAAAAGACAAGGATTAAGTGGAAGAAAAGACTGAACTGAGAAAATGACCTTTCTGGGTCAGGCAAAGAGTGGCTGTTAATATTACATTAGCCCATGTCTGTGTATGAATGTGTGGGGGGTTGGTGGGTCAGCAAACGCCTCTGGGTTAAAGGAGTATACAGACCTGAAAGACAGCCCACTGTCCTCTCATTCCCTCCTGCTACACACGCACATTTCTCCTAGAAAGTGGACGGAATTGTTAAAGAGCCTCGGAGTGGGGCTGTACACAGAGAAACTGAATTAAGTGAAAAAGGATGTCACTCCCGCCACCCCTTGACCTTCACACACTCACACCGTCTGCATATGCAATGCATGTCAACCTCAAGCCCGGATCTAGGACAGTGCCAGGACCACCGGCCAAATGCGACACTGAGAATTCATCATCAACAGAACGGAACCGGCATTAATTCATGAAATACAGCCAAGGAAGAGGCAATCTCCTCTACTTCACTGTTATCAGCTGAACACCCTGTCAGTCAAAAATGATGTTTGCAATCAAATAAATTAAATCAGTAGAAAATGGTGGACAGCCTAATTGCATAGTAAACAACTCACTTAGAAGTCATTACTTTCGGTCACATCAAAGTGGAAATGAAATGGACATAATAATCTGTAAAAGAGCTGTTTTTTTAATGACCACTCAGCTCTGTTCATTAAAGGTCCAGTGACCGTCATGACACCTGCAGTGTTTACATGCGGATAAAAATAAAAATAAATCTGTAAAAGAAATTTGTAACACTTTAAGCTTAGGGTCCAATTCTCAATATTAACTAGTTGCTTATTAGCATGCATTTTACTAAGATATTGGCTGTTTATTAGTATTCATAGCACATATTAATGCCATAGTCTACATCCCATAATTCTATTTCCTAAACTTAACAACTACCTTACTAGCTAAGCAGTAATAAGGAGTTTGAGGCAAAAGTCATAGTTAATAGTTAATTATTAGTGAAATTGGATCCAAATTGTGACCAATAAATTAACGGTTAATATTAATAGCCATACATTACATACAGATCCCTCATGTTACCGTATCCTAGGATCTATTGCTTTTACTGTATTGTCATTTATTTTGGACGGTGATTTCTAAACTAATATATAACTATAATTAGCATGTACACATAAAGCTACACGAATAGCTACAATATTATTAGTCGTAGTATGTATATATATATATATATAAAGGGCGCTTGACAAATGCTGAAAAGGGAAATAAACCATGAATTTACTTTTACATATATATAATTTCTGAAGCCCACAAACCACTGCTATACAGCTATCTACTGTTTCTCATTTGGTTTTTATGTCTGACAGGTGGGCATGTGTGATACAGATTCCGAGGTCACTTCTAAGGAGGTAGATGGGCCACCCCTTGTGTTTCCTTACACTGACTGTGGGAGAGCTGTGGTGATAGAACATGAAATGAACCAGCATGCAACAGTCTCCAGACTGAATTATAGATGCCGCCCATCTGCTGACAGAGGAGCAGTCTGTCAGGCCTCCTCAGTGTCACCACTCTGGGGGCTCAGAGATCCTGGCCCATTCATTCTCACCTCCTGCTGAAATAAGGGAATCACCCCTTGACCTGTTCTCTCGCTGAGAATTGAAGTTTTTCAGCAGTGAGGATGGTATAATTAACAAATCACAGCAACTAATTACTAACAGTTAATGGTCATTATATTTACAAATAATTAATAAATGTATCAAATATAGAGTAATTTAACAGATTTTTTTTTTACTTTTATATATAAATGTAGGCCTAGGCATATACATTTACATGCTTCAATATGTTGTGTCATTTTGACCCAGAAACACATTTTGCTTCGAGGTAAAAAGCTTTCTAATTATATAATTATTGCGTTTCTACTCCAATCCGTTTGCCAAGATCATTTAAATGTTGGCTGAGACTTTCCCTTTTGCTTTAGTACATAAACTCAGAATGTGTTTCTGGGTCAAAGTGACTATGCACAATTATGCCAAATTGACTGCAATTTCTACTCACATCTGAGACTTCTTTAAAAGAAGAACCAAACACAGCCTAGTTGACCTGAAGAAAACAAATTTGTTTTTGTTGTTTTGCCTTGACATTGCACTCACCTTGTATTCAGCTATTTACATAAATTATATCAATATATATATATATATATATATATATATATATATATATATATATATATATATATATATATATATATATATAACATTATTGTTATTATTATAAAATGTTATATTTTATCTAATATTATATTATTTAAATATATTACATATTATACAAATATGTTTTAAATGTATTAGTATTAGCAGTAGTAGGAATTTTGTATACAACTGTAGCATTTCATTATTTATATAAATGACCTGTAAGGCAGTATGGTTAAAATATCAAACATTTATTTTGATGAAAAACAGAAGGAAGACCTGTGAAGTGCCCGTGTGTAGCTGATAACAGTTTTTTTTATATATAAATATATATATATATATATATATATATATATATATATATATATATATATAAGAAATATAAAGACATATATGGAGGAAATATCAGGAGTGCTTTTGCCACATCTGTTTTATTTAAGCTAAGTTTGGTTGCCCTGCGAAATCTTTTGCATTTAACTGCTGTGGGCTATCTGAATTCCTGTTTGTTTTTCCCCAGGTGAATTTTACATTTCCCACAAAATGCAAACCCCTCTCAAACTATAATTTGTGTTTCTACGATCAATAGTGACTTGGACTCCTGCTTGACCATTCATTTATGAATAACTCACACAGCCCTGTCCATAACCAAAAAGCAAAACAGCCCTTAGTCAATGTCTTTTGACAAAATCATTAGGTATCAAAAGACTAATAAGGCAGAAATGGAAGGGGATGCATTATGACAGGCAGTAAATAAGTGCAAAGTAGCATTAACATGCAGGGTTTAATTTCCACTGTGCTAGCAGGGTGTTTGTGAATACTATAAATGTGAATAATATTTTCACACTCAAAAATACCCTTTCTTATCAGTAATTTTCTCTTTATATTGTGTGGAGCCCTTAGCACATTGCTAAATCTGTAAACCTCACTTCTGTGTCAAATCTGACGAGGGAGGACAGTGTAACTATTTGTTAAGTAAAAATTAGCACTTTTGTATGCACATGTTGGTGAGCCATTTACAAGTACGTGCCAAACCCTCCAGCATTATCTTGCTGAATGAAAGCTCATATTATCACTCATCAGACCAATCTACCATTTTAGGACTCAGACCTGGTCCCCATGGAGTACAACAAACACCCCCAGCTGGCTTATTTCCATCTGAACATGAACACAGTAAACCCACTCACTTACAATATGGTTTAATATATTCTCCTGCCAAACTGTACCAACAATTTTAGCCTCACAAACTGATGTGCCCTGACATACAGTAGCTTTAAGGAGAATATAGAAACTATGTTTAATTTCACATACAGTGCCAAGTTCTTAGCAGAAATCCTCTAACAGTGTGCTTGTCTGCCACCCCAGACTAAACAGAGTTTTAATTTGTAACAGAGATGTGGTCTCTCAGGTAGGATGGGAGGGTGAGAGTGGGTTGTACAGCTGGTTTCATTTTATTACCCATGAACAGTTATCTGGCCCTGATAATGATACATAATAAAGTGCAGGTAATGAAATGTAATGATGCATAGTTTGCTCTGAAAAATGAGCGGAACAAACCAGAACCGATTATCACTCACCCCTGACAACGGCTACCTGGGTTTTGACCTGTAAATCTGCCAAGAAGTCTGGCAGGATATAATGCAACCCACACATACTCACGTAAGCCCAAATTATAAAAAAAGAGAGCCTAATGCATGATGTTCTTATGGGAGAATAATTCAAGGCAAGAAATAAAATGCCCTACTCCAACAATGCCGGAGACTAGGGTTCGAGGCCCTGGTCTCCGGCAGAGAGCGTAGCGAGTAGGACCTGGGTGAGGGGTTACAGTGGTGCCGTGACCCAGGTGGGAGTGAGGGTGAGTGTAACAGAGGCCTAGTAGTCGCTGTGCGAGTAAAACCTCACTTCCCTGATGTCAAGATGCGCTCTAGAGAGTGATACTAGAAGCGTCAGTTTTTAGCCTCCTTGTTAGAGAGCCCGACTCCCACTCTGGAGACCTGGGTTCGAGGTCCGCACAGATCAGGGCAAGTAGGACCTTTGTAATATTCCAGGGTAATCTCTGTGAACCCATGAACCAGTGTCTATATGTTTTTATCTTATCTTGGATCAGTTTTATACATTTGTAAAAAAAGAAAAAGAAAAAAAAAGGCATATTTGTCAAATAATTATATAAAATGGAAGTGTTGCATTGAATTCTCATTGGCCGAATTAACCAAGATCATGCTATTTTGGGCTGTTCGAAATAAATAATCAGTTTGTGAACCAATTGATTAAAAGATTCAGAAATCATTATACAGCACAAGCCAGCACCACATTTTTACAACAACCAATACTAGGCCTGTTGAAATATAAGAAAACCCCCTAAACCCATTTCACACACACTCACGGATAATGCTTAAACCTAGTCCCAGACTAAAATGCATGTTTGAGCTGTTTTATTTTGAAAGCAACTTGGATGGAGATATCTTATATTATGTCAGTGTCATTGTTTTGTCTCAAGATGCACACCAGTAATGTCTGTTTATAAGGCAAATTTATAAAAGATGTCCTAATTGAACTAAGGCCTAATCCTGGACTAATCTAAGCCCTATCTGTGAATCCAGGCATTGGGGTTCTAGAGAATAATCAGATCAGTTTGATTAACTAGAATTATTTAACTCAAACTTTCTGGGAAAATGTTTTTTTTTAGGGCTGTCAAAAGATTAATCGTATCTTTTATATTTAACATATATAACATATAACACACATATATTATGGAAACACAAACTTTTATTTTGGATGTGATTAATCACGATTAATCTTTTGACAGCCCTAGTTTTTTTATATAAAAACTGAAATAGTTGTCAGAAGCTTAGTTATGGTGATGTTGAAGTCGTGGGACCCTGTCCTGGTGTAGTTTGTTTATAGCCTATTTTAGCTTTTGACTTCTGGCAGCTGCATTATAGGCTTCAAAATTCATTAAAGTCCATCTATGAAAATGATCTTGATGGAAAAAACGTGTTAGTATCATAAACTTTTGTTGATCACAGAGCTTGTTTTTTTTTCTATTTGTTTTTTACGATAATCCAAAAGCCTATGGAAAAATCCTATTGGGTTTTTGTCAAGGGAACCAGTGTGATACTAACTGGCATCATACCTGCAGCACTCTATAGACTGTACATTTCACTGAAATGATGTTTAGATAAAACTTAGGAAATCAGAAATAATTGTCGGCTATGTCTGCACAGAGAGATGAAAACAAAGATAAAGATAACCTTAATGATTTTTAGCCTTGATACTCTGGGAGATTTTGTTCCAGTGGTATAACATCTTAAACATTGTTAGGATAGTTTTAAAGCGGCTTTTATGATCCAGTCACCTCTGGCAGCACGTAGCGTTCACTTTAACTGCACCCTATGGACAATGTCTCATTGGGTTTAAAGTTTCAATAAGCAACCAGGTCAGGCGCTCCCACTGGCTGCTATTACACATTGTGATTTTCTTCAAAGAATGCTGACACAATTAAGAAATGGGGGGGGGGGGGAGGAATTAGATGACATTAATTAAAAGGACTGAAATGAAATCGGCACCAGTCTATTCTGTGAGCTGCCAACAGTGGTGAGGTGATTTACATGAATTGTGGACTTAAGCGTTTCTGTGAGGAGCCGGCTGAAAGGTTAATGCCGAGGTCCCCGTCTTCCACTCACATCCTGCGGAGAGAAGCATGTCTGCCGCTTGGCAGTCTGGGATATTGTTTCTGTGGGTGAAAGATAATGGATTAGGTCCAGCAAGGGGCCAAGAGGGAATTTTGCGGAGAGATGAATGAGGTGACACGAGGCAGTTCGAGGTGGCGGTAAAAATACTTTCTGACTCCACGCGAGGTGGAGGAGTTGTGAGGAGGAGTGTGCGTGGATTGTTTTTCTATTTGACTTCACTCTTAAACGGCAGACTTTGTCATGGTTAAGATTTAATAATATTGTTCTTAGCTTCCAACTTCCGCTAAGTGAATGAAAATGAAAACTTAATGAATCCCGCGTGCTCTTTGAGAGTTCTGATAATAAAGGAGTGAGGCGCTTTGCCAGAGCGTTTATTCCTATTGATGCTGCACTGAAACTGCTAAAATCACATGCCACATATCCCATTATCATTTCTCACCAAGACACAGATGCATAGAAAACCTCTTACGGGGGCACATTTCCCCAAACCTCCTCAGCAGATATGCAGACCAGACTATGAGAAGACGCTCAGCACATTTATGGAATGTTACTAAAACACTTTTTTACGAAGAAGGCCATCTTTTCCCACTTATGCCATAACAACATTTGCTTTCGAGTCAGCACTCTGAGCTCTTTCGACTCCAACGCTTGCGTTTTGAAATTAGGGGTGTGTATATCATTTAAGAACCGCCCGTAGCATTCTAACGTTCCGCATAGGCCTACACACTCGCGCTCATCCGGCTACACAGATGTTTATTTCAAAACAAGGGAACGGAGAGAGATTTGAGTTGGATTTGCAAATGTGAACAGCAGGAGCTTGGTGTAATCCAAAAGACTTTATTCATTGGGAACGCCGGCTGGGTATTGGCACTCGCACACCCTGTTTGTAATTTTCAGCTTTTCGACATCGACTACATTCAGTCCTCGCTCTGCGTGAGCGCTCAAAGCTACAATGAAATGTTAAATTACCTCTGGATGAATTTGAAGTTTGGAATAATGGCCCGGGACTGCATGCTTGGATGTCCACCTGGACGTGATGGTTGTCCCGCTGTCCATCTTCAATCTCTCTCATATCCGCACCTTGTTATTATGGTGCTATACTACGTGTCCATCACATTCCTGGCAAAGCATTAAAGCTGGCTAAAATATGAAGAGGAAAAAAAAACGATAGACATACACATCTAGCAATGCAATCTGGCATACTGATCCACCTGAAAAGTGAAAATATCACAGTAAAACCACAATGAAAAGGATAAGGTGTCAACTATTTTATCTACAGTAAATACAAATAAAAAAGTTTTTTTTAAACGCCATTTCCACCACAGAACACTCTCCAACACTACATCATTTAAACAGGAACGATACTGAATTTGTCATTCTTTTCAGAAAGGATTTGCCATCACTTTCAGAAAAAAAAAAAATTTCTCCTGTGGTATGTGTTGGACATTGTTAGTGGACAACGTAAATAAACTATTACGACTGTGAAAAGTATTTTAAGAGAGTTTACTTTCTTAAAGTCTACCAAAAGTGCCCATAGTTGAAGAGATAACTAGAAACTTAATGTTCTTACTAACCAATGAAAAAGAAACAACAGGATAGCACACTATTATAGCATTCTATCCTAGAGGGCTAATGAGCGAGGGAAAGCATCAATACAACTTTTATCAGTAGCATCAGTATTGAACTGTAGGGTCCTGCTCTAGTGAAACCAAACGTTTGTCCCTGGGTGGAGAATAAATCTATATGCCACTAGATTCTATATGACACTTCAATCATTTTAAAGAACTGTGAGTTAAGTCATTGCTCTCATTAGCTTATGTTTTTGAGATTCTTCAGGTTTGTTCTGGAAGTTTATAGGACTCATTTTTTACACTAAACCCTCTCAAGGTTGAGGCTAATTTGTTATAAGGAAATTGGCATTGTGATTTAGTTACAACCTTGTAGAACCATCAGTGCAGGTTCAATTATCAAGCTTATTTATTACTTTCAATAAAAGCTTGACACTTGACATTAAGCACAGACTGCACAGTTCTACAATTACTCTCTTTAGTTAGGAACCAACAAGCCAGGGCATGTGTTGGTGCTTAAGCTTGTGTAATGAATGTGATCATAATGGACATGCAGTACTTTGGCGGAGAGGTTCTTTACTGCCCGAGCGACCTCTCCCTTATAGTCCCCCTCTGTTTTAAATGCCACTTGCAAATGCTTTCCAGGCCAACTTAAAAATCCATTTCCCACTTCACTTCCCCATTCAAAGCCCATTCGTCTTGCCGGTATTCCTGTGTTTTGCGTATCGATTTGCTGCTTTGATCTCATGTGGCGAGCTACAGGCTGAAGGGGACCTTCAGAGGAGCGGGGCCATATTGGAAATCTCTTTACCCTGTTATGCTCAGTTTTACAGGAAGTGGCTTCAACACATTCATATAGAGGATCTGTTGGTTAATTTAGGTGTTGGCTGTAGGTGAACAATATGAATAACAAAGGTGAAGAAAAGATATCAGGATTTCTTGTCCTTGAGGGGACTTTTTTTTGTCCCCATGATGAAAACAGCTGATAAATCATACTAAGTGATGTTTTTTGTAATGTAAAATGTAAGTTTTCTGTGATGGGTAGGTTTACGGGTAGGGTTAGTTTAAAGGGAATAGAATATACAGATTGTACAGTATAAAACCATTATGTCTATGGAATGTAAGAGAGAGAGAGATAATAAGCGGTATGGAGAATGGATGGATTAAATATATATTTTTTGTTTGTTTTATAGTTATGTTAGTATATAAGAATATACTGTACCACATCCAACATAACAAAGTGTAGAAGATTTAAATTGTGAATAAAAATGTACGTAGAAAGAATTCTAATACAAATATTATAAATAAGTATCGTATATTTCATTTAAATTATTAAATATAAAGTAGTGTTTTATTAGTGGTTTCTGGTCTAACTTTGTCATTGTTTGTGCCATATCTTTCATTAAAATATGTTTAAGAAATATTTAAAATATGAAATTAATTGGCTTCAATATCTTTGAAAATGTGAATGTAAAAAAACTGTTTATTTAGGAAAACTTATTTCCAGTTTATGGAGTCACTATATGATTGAATTAAGCCAAAGAGTGTCAATAACATTACTAGCTTGATTACTGTTAAACGATAATTATCTTGTAGCTTAGCAGTTTCAAAGTAGCTAAGCTTGAATATATCAGCAGCCAGACATGCTGACCTGTGTATCACACCTCAGAATGCGAAGACATCCTTTTACAGACGTCTGTCATATCCGTGTAGAAATGCTGATGCCTTGTCACACATATCAGGCTCTGTATTATTGAATCGTTCAGCATATGATCAGATGACTGTGCTGACAACATCTATATCAGCGCCTCAGCAGGGGCTGTGGAAGGACCGTAGTAAACACAATATATAAGAATAAGAGTGACTGGGCAAAGGGTGACACGTCAAACATGTGAAGAAAGAAAACACCCTGACAGGTGCCAGAAGCCCAAAGGATCGATATATCTATGCTCAGCTAACAAGCATTTATATTTAGCCTCCAGACAAGTGTCAAAGCGTGGCTGCGTGGGCTCCCACCTGCTGAGAAACTTCAATTTCTGCTTCTCTGTCATCTCCTTCTCACCTAGCAGGAGTGGGGATAGACCTGTCGGGGTGTGGAGAGTTTGGTGCTGAGAAAATACAGGGAAGTGACACTTTCACTTAGTAAAACTGTCACACGCGATTCCATGGTTATTTGAAGACATTGAACATAATGACATTCATGTTGTTTATGGGGCCTACTGTATATCTTTTGCAGTTCATAAACTACTAATTTCCATGCAATGTCATGGAAGAACCATTTTTGGTCGCTCCGAATCCATTCTAGGTTTTCCATTTCTCACTCTGAGGGGAAATCCTTTTTGAACTTCTGGTTCCATCATCGGAATCGCAAAGTTAATTGTTTTTTGATTAAATGCCTAAAATATGGTCTGTAGTTAACACAAGCTCAAGATATGTTCCCATTTTATGCATTTTATAGCATAAACCCCACTCTAAATGGGACTAAAGAGGTTGTTGGTACATTAAACGTCAAAGCTAACAGGTAAACTCATCCACTCACTAGTCCACTTTTACAGTCTCATGTTAATACTTGTGCTCTTGTAAACCATTTGGTTACACTTTATGCTGATGGTCCACTTTAGACATTCTGGCCCGGTTTCACAGATAGGGCTTAGACTAAGCCAGGATTAGTTCAACCAGGACATTTAAGTAGCTTTTTATAAACGTGCCTTAGAAAAAAAACAGTACTGGTGTGCATCTTGAGACAAAATTTTAGCATTTTACTACTGCCAATTGTATTTAGACCTAAACCCCCAATCAGCACCTCTCACTTACCCTGGTGTGTGTGTCTACACAGGTGTGTGCATTTGTAGAGAATCTTTTGTGCATTGTACTCATGTATATGTCTATACTGTAGGCTCAGGTGCATTAGTCTGATCGGTACAGTAATCTTGCCATTTGCACAAAGAGAAGTGGATAATTACACAGATATCTCTTATTCTCTCATCAGAGGGGCTGATGCTCAGCCTGCCAGTGCTTTCAAAGCATTCTTCTTTATTAGAGAGGGAGAATCCAGCATAATTATCCTGTATTAAGCAGTGAAAGATTTCAGGCTACAAGCAAAGAGGCTTTACTGACACGGTACATTAATTAGGCTGTGTGGATTTTTTTTCCTGCTTCTGTTCTGGCAAACCAGGTGCAATCGGTAACAAGAGGCCGTGCGCATAAAACATGGTCAGCAAGTGAGACTATTGTGTGCACAACATGGAATCCATTTATGACAAATCCATATAATTGATACATCCCTCCCTCAGCTACATTGCATGTTAATGATAATGCTTTGTCGTATTAAATGCGACAGTCTTCCTGACTGTCTACGGGTGTACGTGAGAGAGGGACGATGTGTGTGTGTGTTTGTATGAAAATAAGCGTATATAATCATTTGGTACTGCTCCAGCTCCTGTGTGCCAGAGGCAGTGTTGGCGTGGTGGTGTGTGACTAACTGGGAGGGGGGTTGGCAAAGGGACTGGGGAAAATGTATGTCAGCTGGGCTGTTTTCTGCTTCCTCCTCGGCATGGAATCCGCCCGGCTGGGGGTACAGTCTTGAGTTAAAGAAGATGACTTCATGATTCAGCCTAGACAGTGTGTTACTATTGGTGAGATAAATTAACACGAGCTTAACTATAAATAGTCTTATCTGGACAATAGAGTATAATCTGTCTTTAGTTTGTCCGCCATGGTTAAAACCTGTTTGACTGTGATACGACGCTTTTCCTATTCTGGTTTAATATGCAGAGAGAACTATTATGCCAACTGTAAGAAAGGCATTTGTTGATTCCTCTGAAAAGTGTAAACACTGTGACGCTATCAAATCTACTATATTTGGAACTATATGTCTAATTAATTACAGCCAAGGGACACACACACAAGTTTTATTCTCAGCCACAAAGTTTATGAAATTATATTTATTAAGTTATTATTATTTATAATAATTCCCCTGTAAGTGTAAAGACTGAGATGTTATCCAAACTACTGTATTTGGAACTATATATTTGTCGGACTAATCACAGCCAGGGGATTCAAACACAAAATAAATCTCAGATTCAAATGTATTATCATCATCCTCATCATCATCATCATCATAAAAAAATTGAATAAACAAAAAAAGAATATAAAAGGGATTTTGATCGAATCAGATCACTGAATGGAAACAACTCACTCATAAAAGGTGTGTTCAACTAGAAGCAGCGCTGCGCAGGCCGATCGCTGTATGACATTAAAGTAACGCGAGAGTGATTCGAAAGCATTCGGAGCCATCTGCTCTCTGATCGCTTTACTTTAATATCATACACCGATCAGTCTGTGCAGCGCCACTTCAAGTCGAACACACCTATTTACTTCATTGGATCAGTGTGTTTGAACGAATCACTTGACTTTCTTTATATTTTCACTCATAAAGAAAGTTACTTGTTTTGTTCCTCAATGATTAAGCATTTTTGGTTGACTCAATGACCGCAATTCATCATTGTGTTTGAAAGAATCGGTTGAATGAGTGATTCAATGACTCACTCTCTCATAAAGACAGTCACCTGTTGTCTCCTACTGGTGTAATGATGTAATCTGCAGAAAGAGATTCTGCAGATGAGAGCAGAATCCTTTCAGATGAGAGCGGAATCCATTCCTTCGGATGAGACGTTAAACCGAGGTCCTGACTCTCTGTGGTCATTAAAAATCCCAGGATGTCCTTCGAAAAAGAGTAGGGGTGTAACCCCGGCATCATGGCCAAAAAATATGCCCAAATAGGCCTCTAACAACCCGACCTGTCGGCGAGCTCAACGATTTGCAAATCGGGCTTAAATCGGGCTTAAAATCCTGTAGTGTGAACTAGGCATAAGCTGGTGTGTGGTGGGCGTTCTGGCGCAATATGGCTGCCGTCGCATCATCCAAGTGGATGCTGCACATTGGTGGGGGTTGAGGAGATTCCCCCCCTTCTATGTAAAGCGCTTTGACGTCTCAGAAAAAGCGCTATATAAACGCATTATTATTATTATAAGAGTCACTGAGACGCAATCTACATTGTTTCCTGTGAAAATAATTGAAATAAATGTAGGCCTATTTGAGATATTTCCCACTTGATTAAATAGCTTTAGACAGGCAATTTTTACCATAATACAATTGGTCAATATGGCCACAGGGGCTGCGGAAGTGTCTTGTATGCCAATGAGATACACAAGATTTTAAGTCCTTCATTCTAATTGAATTCAGTTTAATATGCATCCTTGACCAGATTGTGTGTGTGTGCATCATTGTCTAGAAACTGCTTGTATTTATGTCTTCCTTGTGACAGTGTGGAGATTGCGTACGTAGGTTCTGTGTACACATATGAGCACAGTAGTGTGAATGTGTCACCGTGTTGGCGTGCTTCAGTGAGAAACAATTGGATTGCCCCATGAACCTGGCTGTCAGGGTACGGACCACCTCAGCTCTTCCATGGCCTTGATGATAAATAAAAAAATGAGCTTTTTTTCACTGAATCAGCATGGCTATAATTGCATGCGACAGAAATGGATTTCCTGTCGCTCCTTGGGTTTATGAAGAGGCTCTGGGAATCCTGTCCAGGTTTTTTTTTTTTTTTCACATCGCAGAGTGTGCCCATTCACCACCATGCGTCCCTATGGGCGGCCTGCTCAGATGCTCTGTGGACCTGATCAATCTGGATGGGCCTTTGTAATTATTATCACTAAACACAGCAAAAAACGCCCATCGAATTAATCCCCCCCCCCCACACACACACACACACAAACACACACACACGCACACCCCACACACACACACACACTTGCAGAGGAAGTAAAGTGAACTGAAAGGCTGAAATTACACATTGGCAGCCCTACACATAAAGTGTCCAACAAAAACTTGAATAGTTATTCAATAATAATTCTGTTAGTTCTTGTCTGCAGAGCGTTCCATGTCTGCCAATAATGTGTTTCCTTTGGACAGATTATAATGTAATAAGTTGCTAAATGAATGCACGCCTTACTTGACTTGGACCAGAGTGTTGATGAGCAAAGCAATTATTAAGACACATTAGAACACTGGTGAAGAAACCAAGCAAGGCGATGAGAACAAGCAAACATATCAATATGCAACCAACTTTATCCCAAAAACATACAGTAGCTAAAGCAGAACTTTACAAGTATTGCAAGGATATTTTAAGGTCAGTTAGTCACATGGTTAAGGATAGTAATTTGTAATACTGACCAACTAACAGTCTATGCTCAGAAGATGATGATGAGATTCGTTATAATAAATACATTTCAGTGTACATTAATGGACATGATTTTCAGTGATTCAGTAACTACATTGGTTTCAATCTTAAAGTTAGTTTAGCTGTGTTTGATTCACTGAAAAGAACAGATTCACAATAGTCATTCCTTCGGGAATTAGACTACAGTGGCTATATGTTTTTGATTCAATAAAACCATAGACAGTATATAAACTGGACACAGCGACCCATAGGTTTCAACAGAGAATATTGAAGTCAATTTGAAGCACTCACTTCCTGATGGCTGGGCGAACTGCACAGGCTCAGACTGAGCTTGACGGCGTAGATGTGACGTGAGCAACCTGTCTGACAGTTGTAAGTCTTCTAATAGTTTTGCTGAGAGAAACCTGAATCATTCCCTTCCAAATCTCGCAGAGATGGAGAGTGTGAGTATTAGCTGTCCATGAGCTAGCAGCAGGAGCAACTTTATCACTATGGGCTTCTCCCTTGACTTTATCGGACTTTATGCCTCCACATCCCCCCGATTGCTTGGGAGCTTCTCCGCCTGTCTATACGGTAATTTCTCGACTCTGTGACTGAGAGTCGAGTGGTTATGATGCAATCGTTAGTCTATTTTTACAAAAAATGCTTCTACGGGGCCATAACATAAGATACAAGGTAATGGAGCATTTTATACATTGTCATGTTTCTTTAGAAATAAATAATGGACAAATGGAGTCTTTAAAGGCCTCAGATGTAAAGTTATTTGCTGTCAAAGTGACGCCAAAATGAATGGGAGTCAATGGAATGCTAACAGCAGGTGATGGCTTGATAGCCAATGGCGGCCCCCGGGGAAGCTTCGGTTTCCTGCGGATGGATTACCCCATTGAATAAAACGAACTGACTTAAATGAGCGATCACGTGTCACATATATTTTGTCATTTGTTTGTTTGTTTTATATTCATGGACTTTGAGTTTGCTTATCAGCAGACACATGTTTCCTTTGTTTAAATTCCTTTGTTCCTGCTCTTATCAGTTATCATGCCATTTAATTTGATCATCACTCCTGTTATTCTTTTAGTTCATTATCATTACTTACGCTCCTTGGTTTCCTCTGTTCATTGTTGACTATTGTTTGTGTGTAGATACGCTGTTCAACTGTGTTGGATTATCTGAGTTTATTCTTTTATTAAATACCTCTGGATTGGAACCCCAGAAAACCCTATTTTTGTTACCTTTGTCCACCACATAAATAAGTTTTAAATCCTTAGGCTGAGGCAGTGCAAAATAATTAAAAGTTCTCTCTTAAACTGCAACTTCGCTTCCATGTTCTCTTTCAGTCTCTTCATTTTCCCTGATATATCTCTGTCTCTCACTTAGAGAGAGAGAGTGTGTGTGTGTGTGTGTGTGTGTGTGTGTGTGTGTGTGTGTGTGTGTGTGTGTGTGTGTGTGTGTGTGTGTGTGTGTGTGTGTGTGTGTGTGTGTGTGTGTGTGTGTGTGTGTGTGTGTGTTTGTGTGTGTGTGTGTGTGTGTGTGTGTGTGTGTGTGTGTGTGTGTGTGTGTGTGTGCGGTGTGTGTGTGTGCGCGTTTACTTTTTTCGCTAATTCGCGAACCTGTCACTTTTTTCCTTGTACCTGTCACTTTTTCATCAGCATGTCTACTGTTATGAACAGAACTCTCTCCGCCTTGATGCAAAACAACCTTATTGTAATTTGTTTGCACATAATATAAATCTATTTTAGTTCAATTTAAAGTATTATATGTGTTATTGTTTTATCTTAAAATGGCTTAAATACTCTAGTTCTGTCATAAAACTCTAGATGGCGCAGGTCCTTAACTCTATTTGTTAGCGATCACATCATTATCTTCATAGCACAGCTAATTGGCTGCTGTGGCATCAACAGCCAATGAGCTTGCTGCTCAACATTCAAATACTTGGCATTGTTTGCTGTTAGCAGTCTGCAGTGCCCTTTCAGAAACCCTCCCCCTTCCCCAGCTCCACCTGTATAGATCTGCTACAGTGCTTATTTCATGTATGTTATATGTTTAGCAGTAGCATGTCTGTGAATATATTGGCAATAGAAAGTCTCAGTACTTTCTTTGCAGCAGCAGCAGCGCAGCATATCTATTCCGCCAAGACCAAAATACATTAGCATTGCCATATCCATTAACATGCCAATCTATCTGAGATTTGTCATGACAGAACGTGATTTTACCAAGTTGAACATTCCAATTAACCAATCAGATTTGAAGGACAGGTTTACAGTTAATGTCAAGATTAAGCTTATAACAAGGGTTAGGGGCTTCTACGCCATACTTATTCACCAATCATTTCCCTCTGACTGTAGGGATAATTTATGCTTAGGTTTAGGGGTGGAATATGGTTAGGACCATGTTTTCGTATAGGAATGATGTTCCAGGAACAACAAAAGGTGTTGATCCAGGAACATGTATACTTGGCAAAATCCGGGTGACTGAGGGGCTAGAGCTGCTGGTGAGGCGTGTCTGATTGGTAGCTTATAAACATGGTCTGCTGAGTTGCCTGATTGGTTTGATGATGCCCAGGGACACAACGCTGAATCATATACGTCTATGAATGGGACTCACTGCAGAGGTTTCGATTGGCTATTAGGATTATACACTGTCTATTTCTCATAAAACAGCTTTGGTTCTAGCAGCAAGAATGCTACTAAAAAGATATTGATGCATTGGTTTTCTGTTTTTATTTTTTTTTATTGACTGCTTGCTGTGTTTCTAAAGCCATCCACTCAAATTATGTAGTACTGTAAAAAGAAAACATCTAAAAAAAAGATCTTTAATTTTTCTTTAGCCCTACTTCTCAGATCACAAACGTAAACATTTCCCATGAAGTTCTTTCAAGACCAAATTATATGGAATATATGCAAATTTCATAATTACGGTATGATTATAATTATCTCATACGTTTACAGTATATTTTTATTTCTCCTAACATACTTTTGTCCATCTTTGACAGAGCAACCTTTGAGCACTAAAATTGTCTTCTGAGTCTTTTCATACTAGTTTATCTGTGTTTATCTGTCAAATCTAAGTGTACACTGGTCTTTTGACGTCACTCCTTTTTGTTTGCCTCCACAAAGACTCTATAAACATTAATCTTTTATCAGTTTTGAGCATCTTGTGGTGAATTATGCAATGTGCAGTCCAATTCTCCCCAGGCGGCTTCACCTTGCCTGAATGGATGACATCGCAAACTGGCTCCACTTGTCATCAGAAGCAGAAAGCTGTGTGTGTGTGCGTGTGTGCGTGCGTGTGCGTGTGCGTGCGTGTGCGTGCGTGCGTGCGTGCGTGCGTGTGCGTGTGTGTGTGTGGTATTTATCCTGGATCACAGACCTGTATAATGACATTGAAAAGCATTATAGTTTTAATCATGTTTTAATCATGTCAAATTTATTTCAAAAGCTGTTGTTTGTAGACAGATGGTAAAACTTCAGCTGATTAAAATACATTTTAGTAGAGATCAACAATATAAAACTGAAATCAGGATATTATATTTTTAAACCATTAGTATAATATTATTATATTACAAAATATCTAATATATATATATATATATATATATATATATATATATATATATATATATAACATATTTTGATGTATATATACATATCTAATATATATATATAAAACATATATATATATATATATATATATATATATATATATATATATATATATATATATATATATATATATAAAACATATTTTGATGCTCCTCAAAATAAGAAAAAAATCTTGGGGGCGGGACGTGATTTTGTCATCAGGAACTGATTGGATGGTTGTGGTTTGCTATTGCTGTGATCTCATGTGAGTGACAGGTTGATCCGCACTTACGCCAGTAAACATGTCATCAGAGAAGAGAGGAGATCTTGTTGAGGAGAAGTTATTTTGATTCAAGATTATGAAGGCACATGGATTTTGATTTCATTGCGACAGTAAAACCACACACATTTTAAACAGAGGATCTCTTTTGAAGACCTGCTACAATGATTGTTCTACTATGAGATAATGTGGAGGTGTTGCAATACCACACTGTATACCTGACCAGCTGATGAAGAAAAAGAAATGTGTCTTAATGGTCTCACAGGAGAGAGTGGCAGAGAAGATGATGAAACAGAACATTACAAGCAGTTCTTCTCTTTAATGATCTGTGCCTTTAAAAAAACGGATTTATTCTACCACAGTCTTGTAAGAACCCCTCCTGGAGATTATTTTTCCACCTACTGCCATGAGACAACATTGCTTCCTTGTCTTCTTCCTCATCCTGCTGTGCACAACTGCTCATAACCTCTGACTGTTGTCCTCGTCAGGAGTGACTTGAATGCATTTGTTTCCCTCACTCATGAACCCAGTTAACCTGGCCGTTCCAAAAGTTTGGGGTTGGTAAGATTTGTGTTTTTGAAAGAAGTGTCTCATGCTCACCAAGGGGAAAAAAAGAAGAAGAAAAAAGCTAAATATTATTTTACATAAAAGTTTTATTTCAACTTTTTTATTATTATTACTGTAAAAGGGTGGTTGATTATGATTTAACTTTTTTAACTTTAGTTCATGTGTAATGCTGCTGTTTGAGCATAAACAGCATCTGCAAAGTTACAACGCTCAAAGTTCAAAGCAAAGGGAGATATTTGCTTTTAAAGAAATTGCTTTTTAAGGACTACAACAAACTGGTAGGGACTACATGACATTCCCCCAAGGTTAGTGACATCACCAACCCTAAAATTTACATAAACCCGGTCCCCTGAACACGATTTATAGATTACCAAGATAGTATATACTGTATGCTAATCAATGACTAGAAGATAACTACACATAAGCTGCATAAATTCATCAACCATTCAGAAATGTCCTGTTGCATTCTACATGTTGTCACTTCTTGGTACATTTGTGAATGTTGTACCATAACTATTACTTTATATGACAATGTACCTTTTCAAAGGGTACATATATGTACCTTTCACCATGCATATTTCATTGTGTACCCCTTTTCTTTGGAAAGGTACTTTTTGGTACTCAGATGGATACATGTTTGTTCCTTTGCAGGCACATTTGTGAAATTTGTACCTCAAAGTACTTAATTGTACCCTCACTGTACCTTTATTTCTGAGAGTGTACTCGAGTCTCTCCATCATTGTCTGACTCCAGTTTGAACATAAACGGCTAAACGTTTTTAAAATTTATGCAAGCTGTTGAAGCTCCGCCCCCCATGCTGGGAGCAGCAGCTCATTTGCATTTAAAGGAACAGACACAAAACGGTGCGTTTTTGCTCACGCTCAAAAATGTACCACTTTAACATGCTATATAAAAATATCTGTGGGGTATTTTGAGCTAAAACTTCACATACACACTCTAGGGACATCAAAGACTTACTTTACATCTTGTGAAAAGGGCATTATACCACCCCTTTAATGTAATTATTATGAATTTTCAGCATCATCACTCCAGTCTTCAGTGTCACATGATCTTTCAGAAGTCATTCTAATATGCTGATTTGGTGCTCAAGAAACATTGCGTTTTATTATAAATGTGGAAATATGTGTGCTGCTCAATATTTCGTAGAAACAGTCAATGTATTTAGTGTGATTAGTTTTAAGAAAACTGCTGAGAAACAGCTAGATCTGATGCAACCGCCAACAATGACTCATCTTCCATGAGACAAAAAATCATGTTAAAAAAAAAAAATATATATATATATATACCAGAATGGAGAATTGAATGACAATTAAAATCTGTTGCTTATAGAGATTATCATATTGCTTCAGAAGACTTTGAATATGGCACAAATTGAATAAAATAATATTATGAAGCTTTTTTAACTTGACCATACCTGATCCACATCCTTTTTTTTTTCACAGAAGAAAGAACGTCAAATGTGTCTATATATTAAGATGAGGAATTTACATTTTTGAGTGAACTACCCTGTTGAAAAATTCAGCATTGCTGGTCACCAGCATAATATGTTTTGGGATGGGATGCTGGTTGCTGATGGACCAGCTACTGTACTAGCTCAGTTTTGCTTGAGAACAGCATGACAATGTTGGTCTACCAGCTAGACCAGCACTATATCTAACCAGCTTAAACCAGCAAGGACCAACATGGAATTCATGCTGGTTTATGCAGGTTATCCCTTTAATATTTCATAAACAGTCTCCCTTGAGAAAATCTTCATTTTTACACTGTGGACAACTACTTAATTTTCCTTGGACTGCCGCATTAAAGTAGGAGGAACCTGATATCATCTTCACAATTTCTCTCAATGAACAGACCAATTTCCATCAAGAGCTTTGTGAATTGCAGACTAGCTTCTCATCAGATAAAATGTCTTGCGCCCTAAACCAAAAGCGTAGGTCACAGTCGAATAAGCTTACACAGACGTTTCTAAATGATCAAATTTAGAAAAGCATGAAAAGTTTTCTTTTTTCTACCCTCTGTTTGTACGTAAGATGGAAGTGGATGTGGAAATGTGAGAGGTGCTAAAGCTTGTGCTTTGAAGGTTGAGGAATCACTCACATCCAGCAACATAGCAGAATCCTGTGAATTAGCTTTAACTGACTGATCCTGTTTAAGATATGTTGTTAATTAAAGGTGTGGAAAGGTTTCATACCAGCCTCTCACTGCATCCATCACTCACTGAACACCAAGAATAGAAAGAACAGGGCGAGAAAATCCCTCCTGAAGGGCTAAAGAGAGACAGAGCAATTTTTTTAAAGAGTCTCCTTGTTCTCACATTTATCGAGCTATTTTATGGTCAAATGAAACAGCACCACTCTTCTGACTTATGAGATCTCTGAGATCTCTTTCATTCCTAAGCTGTAGCCCCCAGATGGAAGTGAGTTAAATTAAGAATTATGATTTATATATATATATATTGTTTTTTTTTTATTCGGTATATACGGTGTGTGTGTGTGTGTGTGTGTGTGTGTGTGTGTGTGTTTATTCATCCTTGATGAATAAAAGTATTGATTTATTTTATTCATTTCCCCCAAAAAATAAAATAAAAACTCTTACTGACCCTAAACAACGCTATATTTTACGTTGTTACGCTAACTATTTCAGATAAATGCTGTACTTTTAAAATTTCTATTCATCAAAGAATCCTGAAATGTAAAAAACTGTAACAATGAGAAATGTTTCTTGAGCATCAAATATAATTTCTGAAGAACCATGTGACTGAAGACTAGAGTAATGATGCTGAAAATACAGCTTTGATCACAGAAATAAATTATTCTTTACTATATATTCACATAGAAAACAGCTGTTTTAAATTGTAATAATATTTAACAATATTACTGTTTTTTGTTGTTGTAGCCTATTTTTAAATCAAATAAATGCAGCCTTGGTGAGCAGAAGATACTTCTGTTAAAAACATTAAAAATATAACTTTTGAACGGCAGAGTAAATTAGTTAAACTGAACAGTGTCTCCGTTCCTTTTTTCAAGGCAAATCAATCAGCGGTTTTACAGAATCAGTTTGACTGAATCAAAGGCTTTAGGTGATGAAAAAGTCAATGAAGGAGATTAGAGATGTGTAGTAAGAATGAAAGTATATGAAGAAGGGAGCAAAGGGAGGAAACAATTATTAACACACCACATCAAACACCGTTCCTCCCATCAGAGCCGAACGATGGATGTGTCTCCTTCCTGAATTTAGTGCCACCATATGGTTGCTGTTTCAAGTCTGCAAGTTCATCTCATCTGGATTATTCTCAACTATGTATTCAAAGCTATCAGATTGTTTCATGTGGAACTGATTCGTTGAGTCTGTTGAAATTGCGGGTTGTCTTTCATGTGAAATATGCTAGCTTTTGAAGTTTTTGCGTGTTGGGAATAATAGATCAGCAAGATTAATAATATCCATCCAAAAAAAAAAAAAAAAAAAGGAAGTCCGGTGGGTTTAACCCTGAGAAGCGCCCATATGCATGGTGTGAAAGTGTTTGTTATTTTCAGCTGTGACAGCATATGGGCCGGCTGTTTGTTTATATCTGTGTGTGTGTGTGTGTGTGTATTATACAGGTTTTCCCTGAGAGAGGGAAGATTGCAATGACCTCTAGGCTTTCACAATAGCACATGAAATGCTTACTCTGTTTCCACAACCATGACCTTTCTACCCCGAGGTCAAACTGTCTGACACTCATCCGAACGTGGAGAATCACTTCTCTCGCTCTCCTTCGGAGGGAAAACAGTCGGGATGCTGAACCAAATAGAGCAGAGCGAGCATTCAGCTGAATGACTAGCACAGCACATTTCAGCACAGGAACAGAGCTACACCCTGCCAAGTTACATCTGACCCCTCCATAACATGCTGGACTCAGAAGGAGGGTTTTTTTTCTTTTTCTTTAGAGATTGTTTTCCTTTTCTTGTTACATCAAATCAGGTCTGCAGTTGGACATGGGTTTGGACAAAACCATCATCACGGCCATTGTGAACCAAGCCAACTGGTTCAGTGAGTATCTGTGACTTGACCTTTGTTTCTTGAACAAATCAGTCTGCTCAACTGAATCGTTCTATCCAATGTGTTAACCAAATCAATGATTCAGTGAGGTGATTATTGATTCTTGAATACATCAGTCCGTTCAACTGAGCTGTTCTATCCAATTTGCAAAGCAAATCAGCCAATTCATTAACCCTTAAACGCATACCTCGGGTCTTTAGTGACCCGGGACGTCATTCAATACCCTCCTCCGCATTCATTTACAAGTTAGACATCAACCGTCTTATTATTCCTCAATAAATTCATTATAAACAAGAAAACATAATACAATTGTATAAGAATGTCTGGTTTCCTAAAAATTTTTGTAAAAAATTTAATAGGGTCACTAATGTGTGGTGTAAATATATATATTTTTTTCTGAACAACAATAATTGAATCTTTGATGACTGAATAAGTGCAACTCACCTTTATTCCACAAGGTGGCAATGTCTGATACACAATGATGAAGTGACGTTTCACTCATAGTTAGCGCAGGCAGAAAAAAACAAAAGAATAGGAAGTATCATCAGCAAACCTTGAAATGGCTCAGCGATTTACTGCAGAGCAAAACTGCTCAAACTGAACCCTTCCAAGCTCCAAAGGGTAACAAAATAAGCTTCATTTTTATTCTTCTTGTTACTCTAATATCAGGAGAGTTGTATATTATCGGGACACATTGAAAATGCATCCATGTTAGATATAGATCCGGGTCGCCTAGTCACAACTGTTTCCTGAAACCAGTAACATGGTCTCACCTCCTCTGTCATTTGAACCACGTTGTTTCAACAATATAGAACTGTCATTAATGCCTTTAAGATTAATGTCATTAATCTTAAACAAATCAGTCCAATCAACTTAGTTAAATCCATTTTTAAAACAAATAAACTGTTTACTTGAGTCAGTGAACTGAACTCTATTTTTTAACTGAATCATTCAATCCAATTTGTGAACCAAATCAACTGATTCCATGAATCAATGAGATGCTTCCGACAAATCAGTCCATTAAATCGAACTGTTTAATCTAATTTTGGATACAAATCAAATGTGCCATTAAATCAGTAAACTGAACTCTAATTCTTAATACAGATTAATCTGTTTAAATAAATTGTTCAATCCAATTTTCATACCAAATCACTCGCGCTGCTTCGAGAATCGACACTTTGGGGAACGCCTTCAGTGTGACACGTCCCCCAAAGTGTCGATTCTCGATGCAGGGTCTCGTTCCCTGAGGGTTATAGTTGTAACCGTAGACATTCATTGTCAGTTAGCTGAACTGTTATTCTTGAACAAATCAGTCGGTTCAATTGAATTGTTCAACCCATTTCTTTTAACCAAATCAACTGGTTTCTTGAGTCAGTGAACTAAATTCTGAATCTTGAACAAATCAGTGAGTTCAGCCAACGTTGTGCAGTCCACTTTGTGAACTGGTTCATTAAAAAAAAATTCACAAGGATGATTTGTTCAATGATCTGGTTCTCAAATTCAACTGATTCAATGATCCGGCTGTGTTTGTAAGAATAAATTCAATTTTTTAAAAAAATATTGCGTGGCTTCAAGACTTGTGGTGTACTTTTATAGTGATTTGTGGAAAAAATTTTGTTTGACTATTTCTGTTTTTTGACTATTACTATTTTTGTTTTGTTGAACTATTTCTTTAGCTACTTCTCTAACAAGGTGTTTACGTGTGTGTTTGTGCATTTGAAGGTCCATATACGAGATTGTGCATGCAAACACTCACAGGCAGAGGCAGATGGTTGCATTACTCATCTGAGACTCTAAAACTGACACATATTTTCATCCCCCTCTCCTTCTTCCTTTCTCAGCAGAATCGCGGCCCACAGTGCTGTGCGTTCACACGTCCAAACCTCCCCCGTATTCCAGCAAGACGAGACGCTTAGATAGAACCAAAGCCTCGCCATCTTTGCAGCAGCCACACCAGTGAAAAAACACACACATAGAGTATAAGACAAATAAACAAACAAGTCAGCAAACCAACAAAGTCACTTGCTTCATAAATAAGGCATGATTAAAACACTTTTTTGTATTCACCATAGATTCCGAGCCATGTTTACAGTACATGAAGCTTGTGCTTAACCAACATTATTTAGTGTTGCACTTATTTTATTCACATTTCTATACGGTATTTGTTTATCCCCATTGCCACAGTTTGCATGCACCCTCACCTGACTCAAAATGACTGAAAAACCTCAGGGTATGGCTGAGGGAATGTTATGCAAGTATGGCAGCAGACGTGCCTTTAATGTCTGTAATAGGATTTCTAACAAGCTGGGGCTGTGAAAATGACAAGTTAGATGGTACTAACACAGATAAGACATAATTCAAAACTGATGCCCTTTGTACATTCCTGCCTCACCCAGGCCTTAGTTATCTCTCCACTAGATTATTGCAGATCACTCGTTTCTGGTTGGCCTGCATCCGTCATTTGCCCCCCTTGAGCACAACCAAAACACTGCCTGCTGTCTGACTTGTATTCAATCTGCAGAAATGTTTCACAAGCTATGCCTTTGTGGCAGGAATAGGACTCAAGACAGCTTTTCTGGCCTCCAGTGCAGCTGTGAAACTCTGTTGCTTTTCAATGTGAGAATGACCTCCCAAAAACAATCAACCACCAACTCACTGCCAAAAGGTTTGAGCTATATTTTCAAAGCATTTACTTAGTTGTATAAAATAGTAATAATCTCTCATGAAAATATGTTGTGTTTTTAGCCTGCTGGTGTTTCACCAACATGGTTGTCCATCAAAGCCATTTCAATTTTAATTTAGTTTGAATTGAGGAAGCAAACTAGCCTGGTTCTACCAGACTCTCGTACAATTCATTTGTACAGAGAGTCTGACCGCTCTCCATTGACAAGCGTTAACTTCCTTGTAGGAGGGTACACTGTTGAAGTTTAAAACTATTGGATCTGCCCAGATTCACTCTGGGTCTGCCATAACCAATCGCTAACGTTTGGTCGTGACGTATGACGACTCAAACTAGCGCACGACCTCAACGTCATCGTTCTCAGCCACTCCCTCTGTTCGCTGATTGGACTGGTAAAAAATTGACCTGAGAAAACCCAAGAATACACCACAATCCCAGACGTAGTACTGAAGGAAAATGAAAATTGAGCAGAAGTACATAGGAGGGCGGAGCCAAGCTAGAAGCAAACTGGATGCAATTGCAAATGTAATGTAAAGAAGAATTACTAAAACAAATTAATATTCAAAGAAATTAATATAACCATCCTTTTTAAAGTGACCATTAAATCAAAATTGACCATTCTTATTTTTTAATGGAATATTAATGCAGTATGTATTATAAAAGATTTATCCGTGGTCCTTTTAATGCAACTACCACTTTGATCCTTTAAAAAGTTCATAGAGAAATTGTAAAACTAATCCAGATGAATTGAACGGTTAAGTCCAAATTTTCTGAAGAGACACGGTTGCTTTATATGATGAACAGATTTAATTTATGCTTTTAAACATTCAACTCACACATCAGTTGTGGTAAACAGAAGCTCAAGCATATTCACTGGACGGGCGAGAACCAATGAGGTTCATTCTTGTGTTACGCAGCACGATTGAGCTTCAGCAAGAACCAATGAGGTTCATTCTTGTGTTACGCAGCACGATTGAGCTTCAGCAAGAACCAATGAGGTTCATTCTCCTGTTACGCAGCACGATTGAGCTTCCCCAAGAACCAACGAGGATTGTTCAGTTTCAGTTGAGCTTCTGTTTATGTGCGCTGATCGATGTTTATATGTGAATAAAAGCCTAAATTCAATCTGTTCATCATATAAAGTTGATAGAATCTCTTCAGAAAAATGTGGACTAAACCACTATAGGTTCATATGGATTCGTTTAACGATCTCTTTATGAACTTTCTAAAGGGTCAAAGTGGTTGCGTGGACTGTCAAAAGAAGGGTCTTAGCAAACCACAAAGATCCAAACAATTCCCGATGGACAATCCCGCCCTACATTTTTTTATTGTTCAAGAAGCGGTTTACCTGGATATATACGTCACAATTGGGGAATGACCAACACAACTGCCGTTTCATGTGGACTTTAACTAAAAATCAAAGCTTTGTAACATTTTTTTTTTTTTTTTTTTTTTTAAAGCTTTAAAGTGTGAATTATAGACCAGATGGATGGATAGATGCACAGCTATGCCTACATCAAACCAGCACTAACCAGCATAATCTATAAGCTGGTATTTTCAGCAGGGAGGACCTTTGCTTCAACCACACCTGGCAACTAGAAGTAATATAACTCTTCATCTGTTCCATAGATTGTTCTGGTAGCCCCCAGATTATAATTAGAATACTTACACCAAATAATTGACTCTCATCTATCATGAGTTCCATTTACAGGAACCTCTAAGGTGAAACCTTGAAGTGTACGTTTTTCACAGTACACTTCCATTTATAACTGAGACTAAATAAAGAGAAAAACAATAACTCCAATCTAACCGAAACTGTCGACAGGATGAGAGAATATTTTTTATCGCTGAGACATGACATTAGCATCACCGCGTGCATTTTGGGCATCTATCATACATGTGGACATTTCTTTTTTCTGTCTACATATAAATCAAATATGCATGTGAAAGAATAAATCCGAAGCACATCTGTATTGAGAGTATTTGCAGTTATGTTTGGTTAAATATTTTAGAGACAAGTTTATGGTAATATGGTGAATAAATCATAACTTATAGTGGCTGAATATGCAGATGCTGTTAGCTGAGAGTGTATATAGATTTGTGTGGGTTGGGGTAAGGGATTGAAGTTGACATTACAAACGTATGCATCTCAGTGTATCTCTGTATTTCATGCGGATATGTGAGAAAATAACTGGAAAACCGTTACTCATGCTCCTGCTCGGAAACACATTTTTCTCCTTCAATCTCACATCAGAGGGTTTTTCCATGCTGTGATGTCCAGGCCAAGGGCAAAACTGAAATAAATACAAGTTATTTGAACATAAAGGCGACACGTTTGTGCCTGACATCTGAATACGCAGTGGAAAAGACGATAGCATTAACTGAAAGTTAAAATAGATCAATAAAACCCAAAATAGAGATATGTGTGCCCCATGGGTGGCACTTATAGGAATGATTTACCCCAAAATGAAAATCCTTTCAATATTTAATAACCCCATTCCAAACCCAAGTGACCTTTTTTTCTGTGAAACACAGATGCTCCAAGCAGAGGAAAAACTCAGTATTTGTATACGTGAGAAAAGAATAGGAAACCTGTACTTATAAGTATATGTTCCTGCAAGCTCTTCTTTTCACATCTCATATCAGAGAGTTTTCTCAGCTGTGCTGTTTGAGCCCCGCAGGGCAAAACTCTAATAAATAAGAGTTATTGGAACATGAAGGTATGACACCCTAATGTAGATGTATGAACCAGTATGGAACAGTATATTTAAGGCTATATTTGCTCTAATTGTTTTCTTGTTTTGTTTAAAAAATACCCAATACATATGTCATTATTACACATTATGTTGCAAAGAGTTCACACTTCCCCATATTTACATGGCACAGGTAGCCCAGCAGCTGATCCAGATTTGCATCCTTAGCGCAGGAAAGTGACGCCTGGTGCTATGACGACATTTTTTTTTTTTTTTTTTTTTGCATAATATTGCTCTGCCCACTTCTGTCAGACTCCGATCGCTTCCATGAGGAACAGCTTTAGCATCAGAATCCTCCCACTCCCCGCCCTCGAGCTGGAGAACCCAGAGTCTCCAGCTCGAGCGCGCGGTGAGCAGGTGGCCGCCCACGAGCCAAACGCTGGAGAAACCGCGAGAAGCCGAAGCGCGTTTTCCAAGCGCACCTCCGGTGGTTAGGGGTCAGATATCTGTGAAAGCACAATTTACATTCAAGTTGACGTCGCATAATGTTGTGTATCACGATTTCCCCACTACATAAAAATATATATTTTTGTAATAGTGCGGTAGAATCCGTAGCCTATGACCAAAATAAGTCTCACAGAACAAGTAATGGAAAACATACTTAAGTTAGATATATATTATGTATTTAATATAGCCTTTAAGAAAATTATACATTAGGCTAATCTTTATGTGTTTAAATTAAAATATAATTGAAATTATTTTTTTGTAAAATTATTTTTTAATCGGCTTTGAATGAGTTAAACAACTGCCTCCGTGCACGCTCTCTCTCTCTCTCTCTCTCTCTCTCTCTCTCTCTCTCTCTCTCTCTCTCTCTCTCTCTCTCTCTCTCTCCGTGCGCTTCATTTTCACTTTCTCATCGTTGTGTCTCCTTCATTCTTGTGTGACCCACGCAATGCTGTTGCTCCACAAGGGGGGGCTGCTGGATATATGCTTTAGTGCCCAACTCCCTGCCTTCAAACACTGAATCCAGTTTGTGTGGACAGAGCGGGCGAGGAGAGGAAGACTCCCACTGCCTCGACACGAGAGAACACCCGACCCGAGCCTGGGCTACACTCACCGCACACTTCCCTGGAGCCTTCACACACCACTTGAGGACTTTTTATCCGGAAAACGGGAGAACCATAACGACTTGCGGTCTGGATTAAATAATAAACATTTGGGGAAAAGAGTAACATTATCAGAAGTGACAGAACAGAAACACACATTAACAGGATCCGCTGTGAATTTATGGATGCTTGTTGCTTTATTCGGTCCTATGAGCACCTCTCTTCCACTGGAGCAAACAGACCTCCTTTTGTGTTATTGTTCAAGCAGATATTGCCTGTTGAAAGAATGAATACACCGAACTTATTTTGAACAAGTTGGAGGAATAGTCGAAGGCTTTTTATGTGCAGACAAACAGATGGGACATGCCAACTTTTTTGGAGGTAAACCCTCATTATGATTGCTGATATTTATAATGTGATTAGAGACCCACATGACAGGCCAATTGAATGAAATGCGTTTGCTTACACATAATAATATATGCATTTGTTAAGACTCGTATCAATTATTGTTAACAATAATTGAGTGATATCTCCTTTTACGCACGCATTGATATTGGGTTATTCTCATCAACACTGTTGCATATTTGTCTACTCTTTATAAGTGCTACATCAGAGAATGATATGACAATTCTGTATAATTCATTTTGAAAGGATATTGCTGTGCTTGCGGTTCTCGTCAGAGAGCTTTCGCTGTCCAAGGTACCAAATTGCGTTGTTGACCAGTCCAGTGTCCAAAACAGTTTTGACATGAGAACATGGTTTCAGAACAAACAACATTTGATCATTTTAGCTTCGCTACAAGCATTTATGCAGGTGCTGGCTATGTAATCTATTTTACATTGGTTTTCTATTGTGCGCAATAGTTGCTGCTCGTATCTCCCTTGTGGAATGGGAATACACCTTCCCGTCTCGTGTCTCCTTCGCTTCCCCTGCACAACATAAATGGATAAGCAGTCTAATACTTTATGCTATTTGCAAAACTGTTTCCAACATAAACCAGGAACAAAGTTTTCCACTAGATAGGATTTTTACAACATAAGACATTTGTTTTTTCACAACTTTGTCTGTTTTTTAATCGGATTGGTCACATTTTTTAGATCGATTTACCATTATAATTGCAACAACACATTGTCTATTTCGAAATTTCAACGAGATGGGATCTTGTATTCGGTTATTTGAATGCGAACAGTTTCGCGTTTTGGAGCATTTTATGTGACAAATAGTCTTCTTTAAATATTATTACAGAACATGTGTCACTTGATGTTAAAAACTAAACTCCTGTGATGTGGAGCCAGTGCTGTGTTCAGTAGCACATGGAGAGAAAGAAAAGGTTGAGTGCTCGTGTTTTGTCCGGTTAAGTGATGATGTCTTTAATGAGAATAAAAAGGCAAACACTCTTTTTCTCTTTGCCTCTCTCTATCTCTCAATTTTTCGATCTTATTTGCATGTTGTTGCACACACACACTATAGGTCTACTTATATATACAGTTTATATATATATATAGCCTATATACAAAATAGGAAGACAGTCATTTTCCTACAATATACAATATAAAGTAGGATACAGGAAAGCATTAATGAACAATAACAACACTCTCTTTTTGACTCTCCCTCTTTCACTTTCTGTTAAACTGTCTTACCACATGCTGCTTACAGTGTCAAAAGCAAGCTGCATGCGCCATTACACACCGACAGTATAGAAACTTCTCGTTTGGTAATAATAGATGTGGTTTTCTGGTGTTTGGCGGAGAGTTACTGATGGTGAGTGAGTGAGTAGAAGTTCCGTGTTTGTACAGTAGGGGGGACTGTGCCAGCGCTCAATTCCCTCCGTGGGAATAGGGGAATAAACGGCGATCACGGAGCAGGAGATGCCTCACTGCGCACTTTGAGACTCACAAGAGCCTCTGACTGCAGCAGACGCGAGATGTGCTCGTCTGAAGCACACAGCCAGGCTCCACAACAACAGGTTATGATGGTGCTCGACCTAACTCAAATCTTACAAATATCTTCTACAAATATTTATAATATAGAAATATTTCATTAGCATCACCAATAATAGCAACAATGATGATTAAATGCGGTATAATAATAATAATAACAGCTAGATTTGCAGTTGTGAAACTGGCTGCCAACATTGCAATGTTCCTCTCTATGGCACCCCGAGGGCCCTTAGCGCATTGGCCCAAGTTAAAAGAGACCACCTCGACGTGTCTGTGATATTCTGGTGCTAAGATTTGGCTGGTGCGGATTGCTATACGGTTGCTAGGGTGTTCTGGCTGGTTGTTAGGGTGTGGCTTGGAAGTATACTGTGTTAGTGAATGGCTTGAGTTAAAAAGCCCACCTCCAAGTTTGTATTACACTATTATCTGAAGATATGACGCCTCAGATCCCATTTAAGTCTGTGGGATTTCAGTCGCTTTTTGTATGTCGGATTGCTCTCTTCAATGATTTGAGCTCACATTATTATTATTATTAAAACATTATTTTTGCATTTCTTTCAGTATCCTCACAGAAAATACGTCATCACTCTGAAGGATTTTGTTGAAATGTGCATGTCACAATCTTTGTGTTAAATCTAAATGGCACAGTCACATCAGTTCTGCCCGACTGCCTCTTTTAGATACATGTCTGCCACGAGTCTCCAGGGAGGTTTGAGCTTAAGAGGCAAACATAGAACGTAGCGCTTGCCCTGTGGCCACGGATATTTGGACGGCTGTGTTTTCTTCATCTGAGGAAAGGAGAAGGGATGATACGTTGAGAATAAAAATAGATCAGGCTGACACCATAGTTCTGAATCAAGAGCTGGAGTGAAATTGGGCAAGCTGGCACTATTGGCTTTTTCGGAGGGCAGCCATGCATGCCTTTTAACCTAGATGTCCCGCTTTTGTCTTTCTCCTGTACATCCTTATTCTGTCGTTCACTTCCTCTCTTCTTATTCCCCTTTCTCATCTTCCATTCCTTGTCGAGCCAATATGAAGAAGAAATCAGAAATCGCAGAGCACATCTCGTATAGCACAATGAAAGAATAACCAGGAAATCACCACACCTCATCCAAATGAGGTGCGTAGACCAAAAACCCAAACAGGAACAAGATTCAAAAGAGAGTCATTAAGCACAATCATACATGCAATATCGACTGGTCTGTTTGTGGCAGGTTCCTGTTCCCGACCTACACAGAAACACTTCACACGCTCTCTCCCTCGGTTTACACAACACCTCATGTTCTGAAAATAGCGTTTGAGGCTTTTCGTAGTAGAGACACTTGAAGGGAATTCAGTACACAGTTTAATGACAGTCAATCAACAATGAAAAAAAATGCTCTCCTGATGTCTCACTCAATAAGCCACAATAAACATTTTGAATACACTACTGGTCAAAAGATTTATTTATGATTTTGTTTAATGTTTTTGAAAGAAGTCTCTTATGCTCACCAAAGCTGCATTTATTTTATCACATATACAGCAAAACAGTAATATTAGGAAATATTTATATTTTTAAAGAAATGTTTTCTATTTTAATATAGCCTGTTTTAAAATAAAAAAAGCTGAATTTTCAGCATCCATCTTCCGAAAATCTTTAAAGATCATTATGCCGATATTTTGCTCAACAAACATTTATTATTATCAATATTGTTTTTGCTTCTTCAAGTAGGTGTCAAATTCAAAAAAGGTATTTATACTGCCCGGCAAAAATGTAAATAGACAAATGATTGGATCATTATTGCAGTGGTTATTATCTTTCTAGCATGTGATATGTTAACAGTTCTTCTAACCCTAATTTATGAATTGTGTAGCTTTTCATTTAAACAACCATAGGAAGACACATCATGGCCATATTCCAGGATGACAATGTCAAGATTCATCAGGCTCAAATTGTGAAGGAATGGTTGGGAGGGAGCATGAAGAATCATTTTCTCACATGAATTGGCATCTCTGACTCCTTAAAATCATTGAAAGTGGGATGTGCTGGAGGAGACTTTACAGAGTGCTTGACTCTTGCATTATCAATACAAGACCTTGACCAAAAATGTATGCTCTTGATGGAAATAAATGTTGTGATGTTATTTCTATCAAGAGGTAAAGATTTACAGTATTCATCAATGAATACCAATAATTACCAACTGAGCAGCAAATCGGCATATTAGAATTATTTCTGAAGGATCATGTGACATGGAAGACTAAAGAAACGATACTGAAAATTCAGCTTTAACATTACAGGAATAAATTAAATTTTTAAATATATTAAAATAGAAAGAAATAATTTAAAATTGTAATAATATTTCACATTAAAACAGTTTTTACTGTATTTTTCATCAAATAAATGCAGCCTTGTGAGAATTAGAGACTTTCAAAAACATGAAATAATTGTAAATATTCCAATCTTGTGTAGATATACTTGAACCTGCACCACACTCAATGTAACCGCACCACGGTCCAATTAAGACTCGGTGATGATGCATACTTCCGTTAAACTATAGGTAGCTGACTATTTTATCCTCTTATGATGGAGTTGGTACAGAGAGGGATGCAGGTGTTGAGCGAATGAGGTCGGTATGTTTGCAAGGTGCTAACCGATTAGTGGTGTGATTGTGCACAGGAGCCCGTGGCCCCTGGCCATCCTCGTTGAGCACAATGATCAGGGCTGGAACACAGCGCATTTGGCCGTTCGCTCTCTAATTAGGGTCTTAATCAGAGCCTGCGCTCCTGTCTAATGAATCTTAGACAGAGAGCTGAGAGAAAGGGAAACCAGGCTTGGAATATGGAACCAGCATCCCATCTGAGGTCCTTGCCATGAAAGTGTATTAATGGCTGGTTTTCAAATGCTGCAGATGGCTCTGCCACTGTGTGTGTTTGTTGTGGTGCCGCATGATGCAACTTTGGTCGCTTAAGAGTAAAAGAGTAAATGTGAGTGTACTATGGATGTGCAGTGTTGCAATGACAAAATGAGCTGTATCTAATTAGGAAAGATCCGGATGTGGGTGAGGCTTAAACCAAAAAAACGTCCTTTTTTTCCATTAACAGTTCTATGTAGCTGTTTTGTTAGGAAGGGAAAACCCTTACTGCTCAGAAAATACATTTTGTGTGCTAGAAGCATGTTATTGTATATCTTGCTCAGAAGGTTAAAAACAAAGTTCAAGAAAGTTTAAGTTGGCAAGTTTCCGAGACCTGCGCACAAAATGGAAACTGAAATGCGGCCATCCAATTTGAACTCGAAATCACACCGTGCACATTTCCAATCATTGGCTTCACAGACTCACCATTGCTTGGTAATGATGGATCAAATATCGTTCACTTTATCCGTGTGCTTGTTTGGAAAATCAGTCTTTTTTCAATATTTTTTTTCCCTTTTTTTTCTAATAAAAATTCATATTATTATTTGTATCACTTGTTAAATCATCAATTATTTTAAAGTCATTATTCTTTCATTTCTGAAAAGTGTATATTATAAAAGGCAAACATTTTTAAAATAATAATAAAAAATCACCCAGTTCATCTTCTCAGATCCAACTCATTATCCTCCTGTGATTGTAGGCAATCTGCTCTATCTAGGATCTATCTAGGAACAACTCTTGATACCAAAATCAACATCCTCATTGACACATTGGTTCACCGGTCATTCCCCGAGTAAAGGTGAAGAACACAAAGCCTCTGTGTCTTGACTGAGTGCAGGTGTTGCTCCACGAAACAGCTCCAGTCTCACAGATCTGAGCTCAAAATAAAGCTGTGATTGCTTCAGGGAGGGAAACACCTTGTTTGAAAGCGCTTTTCTCACACACATACACACAGCTCTCCGTATGTGTGTTTTTTAACTTAAATTATGCAGTGGAACTCCAAGACTGGAAGGATGGCAGATGACACAATGTGTGAGGACACCGGAGCTGAAACCTTTGTCAGCTAATTATAGATGGCAGAGTATGACTAGAGCATGATGACGGAAAGCTTCTTCTTGGCTATGCGCGTATTCATATTTTTAAATGTCAAATCTATGTGCTCAGAGGCGTTTCATTGTTTCACTGGCATCCATATGGATGCCACAATCAAACCACCCCTACACAATGTAGATATTATTTGTCTTCTCTCCTCTAAGCAAAGCATCAAATAAGGCCACTGTTCTTCAAATGTGAAGATAACGTAGCATGTGTTCTTTCAGCACCATTTATGAAGTGAATATTAGCCTGGCAGACATTTGCAGGACTGCGCTCAGATATATTTTTCTGTTGATTTGATACATAATTGAATTGGACCGACTTCCAACGCTATGTCACTGAGCATGTTCAGTGATAGTGATCTTCCATTCATATTTACAGTGGGCACATTAAAGTAATAAGTTAGATAAGAAGATATCAAACCAAGTTTTTATTTCATTCTCAGGCCTATTCTCCTTTTCAAGCCATTTTTGCAATAAAATTGTAACAAACAGGTCTCAAGATGATTTTTAGTGTAGGCCTATGTATGAAATCAGCTCTTCAAGTTCACAGGTTTATTACATAATTACATTTTTGTTTCACAATTGAAACCATCAAAAATGACAGAATTATTTCGCTTGGAAAGTATGCTTGTGCAACCTTTCTTTAAAAAAAAAGAATATATATTGGATTATGTAAGACAATGTTGAGTTTGTCAAAATTGAGTCACAATACTTTATGGGGAAATATATATGTATTGGAAAAAGTGTCCCAACCAACCTGAATTCACCCTATAAATACACACACACACACACACACACACACACACATACACACACACACACACACACACACACACACACACATCTCACATATAAGTTTTGGACAATGTCAAGGCCTGTTTACACACTTTCTCTTTTGAGAATCCATTTCACTCACATATGTCACAATAGAGAAGAAAAGATTGCAATTTCCATTTCATGCTGCCTTTAAACATAAAATGAGTCAGTTATACAAAGGTGGAAAGATAGAAAGAAAACTACAGACTGAAGCTATGATACATATCACAGATGGCAAGCGTTCTGTATCTCTGTGATTTCATTTCAAATATTAGTTTGACCCTTCATTTGCACCGACCAAGAACATTTATATATAAAAAAAGAAGACAAAAAGCGGCAAAGCGGCTTGCTTTTATCTTTGGTTCACTTTTTATAATTCTTTTTTTCCCTTTACTCTTTAGTCATTTGTTTTCTGATAAAATAGTGTTATTCATGCTAAAAAGGTTTACACAAAGGGAGTCCCTGTCTGCAACGCTTGCAAGGCTGAATAGCTCAAAATCGTTACATCCTGGAGTGCCTACGCAATTTTGCACAAAATATCTCTTTTAAAGACTTTTCGGGGCTTTGTGCCACATTGGTTTAAGGCCATTTTGTGTACAAACTTCAATCAAAGGGGTCTGTAATAGCGAATGAATGAATGTAGTCGCTCTTTTTCCGCCTGTCTATGTTCTCTTGTGAGAACAAAGCTGTCTTTGATGTGAAGTGCATGCATAATCCTCTGTATCTGACATTGCATCTCTGTCGCGGAGTAAAGCCCCCTCAAATCTCGGAAGGCCCGCGTCTCCGGAGCCGTGTTAACTCCCCCACTGCGCCGCGTGTCACTCTCGGCACCGCTGTAGTGCTTGAATAGCTGTCAGCACTGCGTTTGCTATTGTGATATACCTGACTCCATCATAGTAACTGTTTGTTACCTGAAGACATGGTTGTGACTTTAAGTCACCGAGCGTCAGTGTTCTGAGGATGCAGCGCTCGTATTTTTCTTCTGTTCTGTAGTCGTTCGTCTTTCGCTTCTGAGCTCATGGTGGTCTTTTAACGTGTCGCGGCAGACGTCGCTTCTCTCGTTGCTTTTTATGTCTACACAGCAATGAGATAAAAAGCAATGACAGAAGCGACGTCTGCCGTGATATGTTGAAAGGCCAACAAGAACAGATGAACCCTAGTGTTCCTCATCTGTGATTCTTTTTACTGCAACCAAATCAGTCTTTTGAACAAAATACATCTGCGAGTAATTAGACTTGCTTTCTTTTTATCCGTGTTTAAAGTATTTCGTATTTTTTCCCCCTTCGATAAACAAGTAAGGATGAGAAAAGCAGAAGAAAAGTGACAACATCTGCTCCAGTGCAGACTGTCCAATCTGGCCATGTCAGCCTTTTTTGACTCTGGTGAAGTAGAACGTTTATCTGTGGAAGTGAAAATAATTTCTTTCCATCCCATTAATTTCCAAATCCTGCACAAATGTGGTTTTCCTCAGGCAAACTGCAGCTGCATTTCTGTTTACTGCACATATGATTCGGTGTGTATGAACGTGCAGGCCCAGATTCGAAGGGGTCATGTGTCTTTTCTAAAATCCACATTAAAAAACAATTGAACATTTTGAACAATGGCGAATTAAGCATTGACGAATGCGAGGCTTCTGTGAAGTCATAGAAACGAGTTGTGAATGTGAGTTTGTCGTTTGCATTGAATTCGAAGCCGATAACAAACGACTCTTATGAACCAATACTTTTGAGTGAGTCAAAACAGCATGACCAGCGTAGCATAATTTCACAATCAAATGACAAGAACTGTTTTCTTTATAGTGAATCAAACATATACAGCGTGACCAGTGTGTCCTGATTCACAAAATATTATTATGAGTTGATTATTTTAATGAACAGTTCCAAAAAGACAAATGACCAGTTCCAACAGCCAAAGCTAAAACACTGACCTTTACCATAATTAAAAGATTTAGCAGAGAGATGCTTTTTTTTTTCCATCTGTAAGCAAAAATTCATGTCAGATCACGTAGTAACACATAATGAGTATACCAGTCTGTGATTGCACCGTTCTTGAAGAATTCAGATTAATGTGGTGTTCAAGGTTGGCTAAAACGTACCCGTTTTATACCCACAGTTTTTGTGTGACTTGCTTCTAAAGGACTTATTCCCCACTTCACTATGTCTTGAAAATGTCAATCTGTCTACATTGTCCATACAGATTCTTATAATAGGACTATATATCTTTTCTAATGAGAGTGAGCGAGAGAGATTAAACAGGCTGTAATCTCTCTTCGTCTTTCTCTCGCTCTCAGGTCGGGACAGTTTGATGGATGAAGCAGGTCATCTCTCAGGCGCTGACAGTGATAGCCTGTGTCAGCCCTCAGATAGTGACATGGCTCAATTGCTCTCATTCCCTCCCCGTGTCATTCTCCTGCTCTTTTAGTGTTATCATTACTGTACTGAGGACAGATGGGGTGGGGTTACCTCAGAAAGAGGTTTGGATTACTCTGTATGTCTTTGCTGGCATGAAATAGTGTCCCACCGGTGCAGTCAATGCGTGTAATCATCCACATCCCCCTGTGGAGTCTGCGTAACTTGGCTTCTCACTCACAACCCTGCTGGGAAACCAGGTCATACTAGCATAAGGTGGTCAAGCTGGTTTTTGGAGCATGGTGAATGTTTTTGTTTTTTTTTCCCATTGCTGGTTCAATATGTTCTACCAGTCCAGCCAGGTCTTCACCAGCTGGTAGTGCAGCTGGTCAACCACCTAAACCAGCTCGAACCAACAAATTACCAGCTTGGACCAGTTAGATACCAACTGAAACCAGTTCTAAAACACAGATACTATACAAGTCGGATGTTATTTTAAAAAACACACACACAAAAAAACAGTAACACCATGAACTAATAGTTTTAGGGGCCATTCACACAGAATGCTTATGCACCAATACAAGGGCAGTGAAATTAAGGGGGGAAAGCTTTGCGGTTTTTTTTTAAGTTTAACTTAAATTCTGTTTTTAGAATGCTGTGCCATGCATGAGACACTGCAAAAGATACAATACACTAGCAGTCAAAGACATTGTGTAGTACAAAAATAATGGAAAAACAGTGTTTTTTCGTATGGTTATATGAGTGACTTTTTACCATTCCTTTGGGGGTTTTTAGCGATGAATGACTTTTATGTGTAGATTTTACAGCTTTACTGTGGTCACAGATTTGTAATATTTAATCAATCAAATATGTATAAATTATATTATCTACACAAAAACTTAAACAAACCATTTCAATATATAATATAATATAATATTTTTTAGTGCACCATTTCCAATTTAGAAAAAATATGCAAAAACTGTTCATATATAATTTTCAATGCTAGTTATGAAATTAGCTTTATTAAAGACAAAGGTGTTGGCCATTTTATAAAATAAAAAAAATATAGGCCTATATATATATATATATATTTCCAATACATCATTTCAGATGTGGTGAAAATATCACTTCCGGGGGTAAAAAAAATCATGTGATGCAAGACCAATACATAAAATGCTGAACAATGTTCACTGAAACATTTGGGAAAGTTTGTTGTTTGTTTTAGAAAATAAAGTGCGCAGGCTCAAAAGTGATCACAGCTAAAGATAATGTATCATTGTACTGAATGTTGTACATACAATTGTATGCTACATGTTCAAAAAAAAAAAAAAAAAAAAAAACCTCAGAACTTTTTAAAGTGAGGTTAAGGATACGCACAAGTTCCTTCAGGCTCCATATGGACACGCGCGTGCCTTCAGAGACCCCTCTGTGAAGTGCCTGCGTGGAGAGCTAATTGTTGACATTGGGTAATTGTGCCCTGAAGGTCTGTTGTGTTTTATTTAGTTTCGTGATGAGCAACCACGGCAGCCCCTCAGGCTGTGCAGGGCAGAATGGAGACGAATAGCAAAAGAGAAAAGGGGAAAAGACAAAGCAGGGATAATTCTTTAAACTTTCATTGTTTCGATGGCACTGCGATCAACTCAGCGAGCGTTTAATGTAATTAGCCACTAAGCGTAATGTTAACACGCTCATTGACTTTTTGTTTGTTTGCAAGACATCTGCGTGCCAGTGCCATTGACCTCCGCGACAGAGCTCACTCTCAGCTTCTCTATCCGCCATCGCTTCTCGAAACCCATCCGCCTTGTTTATGTATTCATTTATTCCTGCCCGTGTAGTGAAATGTTAGCCTATAGTTAAAACTCGTAAATTTCCTGCCATTGATTTGTAGTAGATATGGATTTCCTCTCTCTCTCTCTCTAAAGTGGTGGAGTGAAATAAGCTTTGTTTGATAGACCAGCCTTGTGTAAATCTGACTGTGACATTTTGATAGCTGGAGATGTACTGGGGGGGGGGGGAAGCAAATATAATTAGAGAGGGGGCTGGATTAAAAGCTGTCACTCAAATGTTCAATTTTCAAACCAAACGAGAGTGCCGCGCTCAGAACGGATGCGAGAAGAGAAGACCAGGTAACTCGGAGACAAAGAGAAACAGCCGAGGAGGAGAAAAAGTAGGGAACGGACTTTGTGGGCAAGTCAGTCCGAGAGTCTTTCAGCAAACAGCGAGTCGTAAATATTTCAGCCGTCACAGCAAAGTGTCGACAGCTGTTCCCATCTGCATGTTAATGAAGGCAGAGGCGAGGGACTCTGGCTCAATGGGTCCCTTCAGCTCCCACACTCTCTCACGCACACACACTCCCACACCCAAACGCCCTCTCTCTCTCTCTCTCTCTTTCTGAGGTCTGCCACGGCTCTCTATCACTGGATGGGCATTGTACGCCCAGAGCACCCTAAGTCCCACGTATCTACAAACACACTCGTGCGCTTGTTTCTCTAGAGCAGCCGTGAGGTCAGTAGGCTATAGACAGAGAAAGATAGAGAGACAGAAAGACAAAGCATGAGATGGGTGACGTGTGGTTGAGTGTGAGATCAGGTCAAGGTGAGTGAAAGATTGATACACAATATTCCTTACACACATATATTATATTATACATTATTATACATATAAATATTTAGATAGTTTTATTCTGATTTTACACCAGAAAATGTTTGCAGTTGATTTAAAAAAATGTATTGAATAATAGTGTATTTACAATATTAAATACATTTTTTCCAATTAATGGGGGATTTCAACACAGTATTTTCATTTAGATTATTCTTATTCTTATTATATATTTTTACAAAAGATAATGAAAAGAATACATTTATTAAACCATTGAAGAAATTATAAAAATTAATAATTTGACATAGAATATTACATTTAACATTTTACATTACATAGATGTACCATTGTAGCATCTGGTTTTCAATTTTGTGCAATACCAAATTACCAAATTACCAAATGTTTTCCTTTAATTTCCCCTATTAATATACTAATATGCATATACTAAGTTCATATCTAAATATGTTACAATTTATCAGTAAAGGAGCAATGTTCTTAGGACGTCTTCTCCTATATAATTTAAAAGTGTTCGAAGGGAAGGAACCTGGAAAAAATATGAAATGATAATACGGTCTCTGACTAATGCATTAACAAAGGCTATTATTTGCAACATTAAAGCCTGATTATGTTATTCTGGATTAACCAAAAAAAAAAAAAAAAAAAAGTAATCCGTCTAAAACACAAAAACTGTTATATTTTTATATTTAAAAAAAATATTTTTTTTTTTTTGTTGTGCGTCAAACTACCATGATGCAATACTCCTGGTTAGGGTTGTCCTTAGCAAACGAATCCCCCCTTTCGTGTCCCGCCGCAGATGTCCCCTATAGTCATTGTCATTGGGTGAGAACTGACTCATGCTAACAGAGTGGGATTGTTAGTTCTGTTATGGAGCTGATGAGAGCCATACTGTGTCTGTGTGTATTAGAAGAAGCATGCAATGTTTGGCCTCAATGTCACCCTGTGGACGATGTGAGGTCATTTAGTTTCTCAGCTGCTGGGGTCAAGACCTTAGTTCTGCATCATGTGCTATCAGAGCTTTGTACAATAATACTGAACGAGTGGATGCTTTTAATTTTTAATTAGCAAGAGCGTGTCTTTTTAGGTTCTTTTCCAAATGGCAACCTCAGCCCTTGCGGTCTTCCTCTAAGTCTAAACATTGTCGCATGAGCTGTTGTGTAACGGTCCGCTGTAGAAGGACGAAAGAAAGGAACTTTAAGAGTGAAAAGAAAGAAGGATGGATGAACGGGCGGATGGACGGACCAAGAAAGAAAGAAAGAAAGAAAGAAAGAAAGAAAGAAAGAAAGAAAGAAAGAAAGAAAGAAAGAAAGAAAGAAAGAAAGAAAGAAAGAAAGAAAGAAAGAAAGAAAGAAAGAAAGAAAGAAGGAAAGAAAGAAAGAAAGAAAGATGGACAGATCAAGAAAGAAAGAAATATATGGATGGGTGGATGGATGGATGGATGGATGGATGGATGGATGGATGGATGGATGGATGGATGGATGGATGGATGGATGGATGGATGAGAGAGATAAATGAATGGATAGACAAACCTATAGATATGCACATGGATGGATGGATAAATGATGATAGATTAGATAGATGATGGGTGGATGGATGATTGGATTAACTAATGGTGGGAAGGAGGTATGTCAAGCAGAAAGAAAGAAAGAAAGAAAGAAAGAAAGAAAGAAAGAAAGAAAGAAAGAAAGAAAGAAAGAAAGAAAGAAAGAAAGAAAGAAAGAAAGAAAGAAAGAAAGAAAGAAAGAAAGAAAGAAAGAAAGGGTGAATCTTAGAAAGGGTGGATCTTACAAAAAATATACCTGGATGATAAATACATATACATGACAATAAAGATTACGATAGAAGAAATAAGAAACACGAGAGAATTTGATGAAATCAAAGCTATGCGATGTTGTCCCTGAACAAGTGTGTTCAGTCTGGCAACATAAGACCTCAGGCTACGAAACCTTCATCCCTGCTCTTAAACCCAAATCCGCTGTCTGGCTCATTTGCAGTGGACGTGATATGGCTTGATTGGATTTGATGTTCACTACAATTCCCTCTCATATGTATCTGATTATGTTCAGGCACAAAGCACTCATTATCTGTGGGATTGATTCTGATGGAGAGAAAAGAGGACAGTCTCGACGCCATCTGCAACAGCCCCACTGTGAGATGTGTGAATTATGAGCGATTAGCCATTTCATCTCCCGAACTCTCCCAAACACTGCCTGCACGATGAAATGCACTCACTCTCTCTCTCTCTCTCACACACACACACACACACACACACACACACACACACACACACACACACACACACACACACAGGGGCCAGTGTTTTTTCCCAGCCAGGCTTGATTCATTTTGTCACCCTGCTTCCGGAAATAAAGGACCCCTTTCAAGCTAACCGAGCCCCTGATTGTAAATGTTTGTGACGACCCACTGCAGCAATGAATGTGTTTATCATTAACAGCCCATAAAAGTGTTTGTAAAACCACTTTTGTAATTTTCTTTGTTTGGCACCACTATAATCTGAGTTACAGATGTTGTAAATTCTGCCGGCATGAAACCCAATTAGGGTAGTATTCAGCGCCGTATCCTTCCCAAGCCCCTGCTCGGGTGTTGTGTACGGGAGAAGATAGGCCCTAATTGCTTTCTTTCATGTGAAGGGATGATGCCTCTGGTTATCTTCTGGACGGATGGACAAAGAGCACACAGATGTGGAAGCTGGATAAGAAGAGGAAATATTTATTTAATGAACTGTTGGTTCACATATAATCAATCGGTGAAGGTAATGAAGAGGCATCAATTACACGCATGTTAGCCAGAAATGAAAAGAGCTTAAAATAGATTCATTAGAGCCTCTGGGTTTCATTCACTAAGTCTTATGCATGCAGAACTGATTCTCATGCAGAATCTTCAGATTCACAACAGTGGCGAGTGCACTTCGGTTTGTTCTTATCCTCATTCTGATGTTGATGAATCTGGATTTTTCTATATGAGGAAGTAATTAGCATAATAGATACCCCAAACATCTCCATATAGGGACTTTCCACACAATTGCTCCTGTTTAGCCATTGGTCAGAAACACTTTACACACGTAGGCTACACAAAAGTTGCAGTCCAGTTCTGAACTCAAGGAGCTGATTGAGTTACAATCATTAAAACGATAGATGTGTGGTTTGAGTTGCCTAACTTAAAAGCATCCTAAAGCCCTATTCGGACGGGATTAGTTTAACATGGAGAGCAATTATTACCAGAGCTTCTCAGTGATTTTAGTCCCGTCCGATTGTGCCATCTCGGTAATCATTACGGACAATGTCAGTAAAGATTACGCCGACTTTAATTTCTGTAAAAAGGTCCAGAAAAATTACCTCAGGTAATACTAATCCCGTGCGAATAGAGCCTCTGTAAATATGTACGTAAATATTCCGTCATTTCCATGATTAAAAGTGGTTTTCCGTGTCTTTCCAAGTATGGAGGCGCTTGAAAACTCAAGTGTTTTCCACATATCATTCAGGTCAAAAAGAAGGTCGAAAGGACTTGTTAGAGGCACGAAACTTCTTTTAGCGTTAGGCAAGTGCCTATTACCAACATAATCCAATCTGAATTTAATTAATACGGTGCATCGTTCGACCGGACCCAACTGTTTTATTTATATAAATATAGGTTATATGTGTTTGCTCACATAATATCAGGAAGGTGACGGCGGGTCGTAAATCGAGTTACCCCTCCCACTTCTGCCAGTTTTACTGAGATTTCTTATCCCGTGTGAATTGGACATTATTATTACAGACGTCCTGTGGTAAAATTACATTACTCCATCTACCCTTGTAAAACTAATCCCGTCGAATAGGGCTTAAGATAAATTGTCTGACATTAAAAAATGCTTATGCCTTGGCTTTTACACAAGATCCCACAGGGCTCATATCATACAATTTGAACTGCAACAATCGTAAAGGACTTTTTTTCTTTTCTTTTAAAGCACAGTGCACACTTGATAAGACGCTAATAAATGCATGCATTAGTCCATTTGTTTATATTTTATCTGTCTCCTACAGTCTGCGTCTGTTGTTGTCTCTGATGTGGCTCTTCAGCTTTATTCATTTTTTCAGACAGTTAGACACCTAATTGAAATTAGCGTCAGGTAAGCGCTAGTCTGTGGCAGAGATGACAGAGAAAACAAACAGTGCCGGAGCAGGCGTGCCAGGGGAAAGAGAGCATGCAGACGCAGCCTGTTAGATCATCACACAAACAGATGTTCAGTTTTCTCTCTTTCCCCCTCAACATTTGTCCTTCTAACACTCTCTCCATCCCCTGCCAGTTTGTCCTTCTCTTTGTCTCTTCAAATCATGATGTCGACATCTGTCTGTCTCTGAGCATCCTCTGAGCGATACATCCATTTGAGTTTTGCGTTAGGAAATGTTTAGGTCAACTAGGTCTAAATACCTGGTGAAAGCCATCTTAGCCTTCCCATTGAAGCATTCCCATTCCCAATTGTTCATCAAGTACGTCATTTGAATTCAATGCTACCACGGAATCTTTTGAGTCAAGCACCTGAGCTGTGAATGCCATGTGACTAATCACTCTGGAGCCAGAAAGAAATTGTAGTGACAACACTGATTGGCTGATGGCAATGATCTTGAGCTGTGATAAGGCAAGGAGCTGGGAAAAAACTGTTCATTTCATGCTTTTAAGAGCCTTAAATAAATTAATAAATACACATAAATGCATACAGTACGGTGGTGGGTATACAGTGTCACTGGAGCAGTACCCATATGTAATTTTATATACTGACATGCATCCATGAAGTATTATTGAGGTGAGCATTGTGAAGGTATATTGTCCCAGTGAAAAACGATTGTAATATATCATGTTAGCCACTCTGACCTTGACCCGTTGGTTTAGGTTAAGAGTTAGGAATAGCTTCCACAGGAATCACATCTAAAATTAATGGGTATGAGCCGAAAAATGATGGAGAAGAAAAAGAGCTGTAACATTCTGTTGATAGTTGAAGTTGACCAAATATATCACAGAAACAATATAGTGTGTTTTTAAGGGTGTGCAGATCTCTTTCCTTAACCCCTCTCCTAATTTTAGACTTAAAGACGATTTTAGCTTTGTTCAGTAAATCTCCCAGGCAAGGTCTGATCCTGTAGTTCACTGAGAGCTTGAGACAGCAGAGATAAGTCTGCTCCGCACCCCTTTCCAGAGCAAGAATACTGCTACCTCTGATCTGTTTACCTAGCTTATGGTTAACCCAGGATGCACTGAACGTTGAAATTAAAGTGATAGTTCAGAGAAAAGTCTATTCAACCTCACATAATTTGGAAACCATGATTATTTTTTTTCCTTCAGTGCAACTAAATATGTTTTTTGGCAGAATAAACTGCTCTTTTCCACCCAAGAAGTATAAAAAAGAAAAGAAAAAAGAAAAAGAATTGCAAAGCCAAGCTCAAAAAAATAGTCCATACAACTAAAAACGTGCTTCTAAATTCATACTGTTCACGGGGAATTTTGTTTGTATGATTCTAGATGACTAAATAAACAGTGAGTTTTGAAAATGTAACTTCACTTTAACATCAGCACTTTTTTTTTTATATCTGACATTGCTGTGAGTCAACTATTATCTCACAATTAACAAAATACAATTCACTAAAATAATAATAATAATTCACCTACCTATATTTTAAATTCAAACCTGTATGACATTCTTCTTCTTTTTAACACAACAGAATATACAATACACAATACACGATAGTGAATACATATAATGTTGCTTGCTCGCAACATTCTTCAAAATATCTTCTTTTGTGTTCTGCAGAAAAAATAAATCATACAGGTTTGGAACAAGGTTAAGTAAATTATCAGTTTTTGGGTGAACTCTCCCTGTAAGAAGTACTCAAAAGACTCAAAAGAACCTCCGTCTGACATCAACTGTTTTCTGATGCAAGATCCCTCCTCATCATGTACTTTGTCTGATAGGAAAAGCAACGGTTTATAAGTTGATGAAAGAAGGCCTGGCATTTAGCACGGTAAACACATTCATCACCAGAGACAGATAATTATCTCTTTAATTCCACGACCGCGTGAGGCCTAGCGCTTGTTGTCACAGACGTTGGAGTGCAAATAGAGGAGAATGAGGTTGGTCTTGAAAGAGGCTGCAATGCTTGTTGCCTTCTGTTTGCTCAAATAACCTTGTTCGCTGGGGTGTCATTGTAGCTCTTTAATTTGAGAGGAAGAAAAAAACAAATAAGGGGGCGGTGCGCCGAAAGAGACGCCGATGAACGAGAGCACCCATGAGACATGACAGCCTGTCTTCTCTTCCTTCTCTATCCCTCTATCTTTCGCTTTATCTGTCGCTCTCTTTCTTGTCAGTTTGTCCTCTAACTCCTGCATCTTTCCCCCCTACCCAATGCTTTTACACAAACTAACAGCGATTCTTAAAGCACAATTTTGATTGATATACTATGATTACATGCTGTCCATGACAGACAGTGACAAGAATAATGAAATGGCATGCAACAGTGTAACAGGGCAGAAGTCTAATTGAATGAAGGTGGTTGCATATTCAGAATCCAATACTGCTAAAAGTACGTTTCCATAACGCCCACTTACGGATTTACTGTATTTGAAAAGTATACAGAAATAATTTTGGGACAATTAGAGATACAAATACAGATATTGACTCCACTGTACACCCCTACTTGACATGCACGTGATTGACAGATTTGGAAATGATTTTGACTATGAACGCCAATGCAGGTGAGTTTATCAAAAAATGAACATTTAGTTTTTTGATCATCCTCATCTCGGCCCAAATCTGTATGACTTTCCTTTTTCTGTGCAAAAGAGGATATTGAGAAATATGTTTACCCAGTCGGAGTCTGTTGGCGTCTGTCAGAGCTTGTTTTCACCGATTGAACATGCTGAATCTGCGTTTGTCGGTCTTGGGATGTCTGAGAAGTGACGTACTGTACTCTGGTGATTGTCGGCGTTGGTCTGCATCTGTTGGTGCAGTCTGAATTGGCATTAAAGCTACAACTAGTCAGTCAGTCATCTGTTTTTTTCTCACCTGGCTCTTTTGTATCCAGACTGTACATTTTACAGCTTTGCTCCCAGAGTGACATAGTGCGTAAAATCTTGGGCTCAAATAAACCGAATAGCAGTTTTCGGTGTGTCACTGCTGCCGATCAATAAACAAGACATGCTTGTAATGAGCTGGCCACTGCGCAACACTTGCCGACCTCGTCCAGGACATGCTGGGATAGTAACATTTCTTGGGGAAGAGGAGAACGGACGAGTGCACATCCATCAGTAGAGGTGTTTCATGTGGTTCAGCCTTGAGAATGTCCTGGTTAAAGTCAAGGCTAAGTTAAGCCTTGGATTATATGATTATACCCTCCAGCTTCATTACGGGTACCACTGGCATAAAAAGCACTGTTTATTCTGTTCAAAAAACACCCACTCTTTCATTTAAAGACTATTGCTCTGAGCATCCTGAACACAGCTTATCTTGGACCAAACAGATACATGCCATTTTGTGTGTTTGTGTGTGTGTGTGTGTGTGTGTGTGTGTGTGTGTGTGTGTGTGTGTGTGTCTGTGTGTGTGTGTGTGTGTGTGTGTGTGTGTGTGTGTGTGTGTGTGTGTGTGTGTGTGTGTGTGTGTGTGTGTGTGTGTGTGTGTGTGTGTGTGTGTGTGTGTGTGTGTGTGTGTGTGTGTGTGGCAATGTTTGAGGTCATGCTGAGATCAATTGAGGCTTTTTTTATATTATCAGCCCGTAACATTTTTTAACTACCTGTGCAGTCAGCCACATCAACGTATTTTGGTCCGCTTTTCACTCAAGGCCATGCCACTGGGACTCCAGGATTCAATCTGTGGTGAAAGAGGTTAAGGTTTGGGGGTTTAGTTTTTTTTTTTTACAAAAACACAATAAAAATAATAGCAGGTCCTGGAGGGCCACTGCTCTGCAGAATTCAGCTCCAACCTGCCTCACCACATTGCCTGGAAGTTTCGAGTATGCCTAGTTGAGACATAGAAAGTTAAGACATAGAATCGCTGGTTCAGGGATGTTTCATTGGGGTTGGATCTGAACTCTGCAGGACAGTGGCCCTCCAGGAGCAGGATTGGACACCCCTATCTTAAACTGTTAATCTCATCACCAAAGTTACTGATGACAATGTTTGTTGACAAAGTTTTTTTTTTTTTTTACATATACCATAAAATAATGTCAAGAAAAAGCATCTTTGTGTTGAGATCTCATACAGTCTGAATTATACACAAATGGCTTGTATTTATATAGCGCTTTAACAGACCCATGGCCACCAAAGCGCTTTACATATTGCCTCACATTCACCCATTCATTCACTCATAACAGACGGCGGTGTCAGCCATGCAAGGCCACCAACCTTCCGGTTTGTAGACAACCTACATAAACTTGGTTCTTTTAAAGAATCAATCAAAATGATTCACAAGGTTTGACAAATCATTCAATGAACTCTAGAGTGGTTACTGAATCTGACTCATTTACTGAACAGCAAGTTTACATTGCTCCAGTGAAAACATTTGTAAAACTATCATTAATTATTGGTTGTCCATAAGTCAACATGCAGTATTGTATGTTTTAATATACATAATAGGTCTATGGGGAACATTGCTGCGATATAAGAACAATGCACCAACAAAGTTTTAAAGAAAAGAAAAATATATACCGCATGGATTCAAATAACCCAGTCATAATATGTTTGGGATTACCCTGCTTGAACTGCAAGAGCTTAACAGGGTTAACTGAACTGCTTTGCTAATGTTTTTTTTAGCTCACTCAAATTAATATGCCATTTCTGTTAAAGTAAAATGAATGAATAAAGCATGATGAATTACTGACTGAAAGAACATTTTCATCGAAGACAAATTGTATGACTAAAACAAAATAAGGTGCAAAAGTTAACACTTAATTCCACATACTCTCTCTTGCACATTCACAAAACTGGATTCAGTTCTGTGGTTGTAATCCACACATACATACGGTTTCATTCATTTGCTAAAGAATGCACACTCTCATAGACACATACATCGATCTCACCCACACACATTCATAACAGCTTTATCCAGCATGTTTGTGGAAACTCCTAATCTCAGACAGTACTCTGCTATATACGGCAATATAGGACTACCATATTTAGTGATAATACTGAGAGGAAGGAACGTATTAAGTTTGCTTAACATATTCATTACACATATTAAAGAAATAATGATTATTATAAATATCACATCACTTAATGTGAAGCTTCCCATTTGTCTTCATCCATTTCCAGAATCCTCCGGTGTTTAGCGTATTTAAAACCCATATGACTCAGTGCACTTTTTTTCCCCTGTCTGGGTTCGTCTCATTTCTTAGCATGCTGAATATGAGGAACAAAGCTAATGCCTTTAGATAAGGATGATTAACCTAGAATAAAATCGGCATGGTATCTTCCTGTATAGTATATATGGCTCTCGGGGTGAGCCTATGCTGGGGCGCTCACTTTGTAAAGTGACTAATGGCTCATGGAAATTTTGTGATTACATCAGAATAGTCTCCAAGATGTCTGTCTACTGCTCTTGCATGTGACCTCACATATTTCTTGTCTTTATGTGCTGTAAAACTGCACAAGACACTCAATTGTCAGGGAAAATAATGACAATCAGGCCCGTCTGAGAGATGATCCAGCCGCTTTTAGTCTAATGATTTGCTGAGGACTGAGGCTATTGATCATTTTGGCATGAAGCAAATGCACTGGAAATAATGAATGACAGCAGGTGTTCATATTTTTGTAATTGATTGCCCCATAATTGGACAAATTATTGAGCTCACTGATGAAATACAAGATTGAGGATGACGTTTTTTTGTAGAAAGTGACTGCTTGCAGGGTGCAAAGAGTTCTATTTGATTGTGAAGCACAAGTGTGGCACTTCTAGATCGATACAGCCCAGCGTGTTAATTCCTAAGTACCAAAGTCAGTCATGCCGGTTTCTACACACTTTTGAAGTTATTATGTTCACTCTTACACTTTCACTCAGGTCAATGGATACTTTGCTGTTGTGTCCTGGCTCATACAGTCTTTTTTCTGTCTTCTCTAATCCTGCAGATCTCTCTGAGGGCGTCTGGCATCATGGACAGCAAACTGGATCAATGAGCCAAAGTTTCCTCTCATCCTTAGCTGTTGGTTCAGATGGTCCTGCAATCATCTGAGAATATTGGCTTGTCAACAAAACAAGGCTGTTGATCCTACGTTCACAAGAAAAGACGCAGAAAAAAGGAGTTCAGATATCTTCAGCCTCACGCCTTTCTGCAAACCGTTCTGTCGTTTACAGCCATGATATCAAAATTCTTACGGAACTGTTCATCGTTGGTGCTGCTGTTACCTCTTCTCCAACTGCTGCGGTTGGACATGCTCAACGCTGCTCCCTCTGGTCCGGAGTCTGACACCTGCTCCACATTGGTCCAGAGCCGCTTCTTTGGATTTTTCCTCTCGTCCTCTGTATATCCCAGCACGCCCTGCTCTTGGACCTTGCAGAACCCCGACCCACGGCGCTACACCATCTTCATCAAGGTCACAAAACCAACCAGAGACTGCATTCCTCGACAACACCGGACCTTCCAGTTTGACTCCTTCTTGGAGACAACACGAACCTTCCTCGGAATGGAGAGCTTTGATGAGGTGGTGAAGCTGTGTGATGCTTCTACCCACGTTGCCTTCCTGGAAGCTGGGAAACAATTCCTGCAGATACGGAAAGGGCTGCCCAGAGTAGGCGCTGGGTCCAGGAATGGGGATGGGGAATTTAAAGTGGAGTATCTTGTGGTTGGGAAGCGTAACCCCAGCATGGCTGCCTGTCAAATGCTGTGCCAATGGTTGGAGGACTGCCTTACCTACAGTACCTCCAACCGGCCCTGTGGCATCATGCAGACACCATGCCAATGTTGGAACCAGCCCCCACCAGACAAAGAAACCAATGGATGCTACCGAGATGGGGTCTACTTGGAGAACTGCATCCCTGTTGTGAAAGAAGGAACCGCTGACACTGACACAAGTGGTGAGCTAAACAGTTTTTGTCTAGTTATTATTTAGCGTGGTTCAATGGTTATTGAATTTAAAAATGTTGTTCTACCACTGTGCAGTTGGTAGCTTGTCATATTTAGTAGCAAATCAACAGAACAATTACATCTGAAAAAACAGGAGTTCAGAGAGAACTGATGGAGGTTTTAAAAAAAAAAGAAGAAGAGAGAAAATAGGAGTTTTAGGTTTCAGCTGATGTGTCCTAGCTGGGTGACCTTGGCTTCTTGGCGCCATGTGTGATCCTGTGAGGGTTCAGATAGGGATATCGGATCGGCCCGTGGGACAGTTGATGCGGCTTACATGCTCTGGGAGTGACATGGGATAGCAGTGGTGCTGCGCTTGGAGATTGATTATAAGGAAGGGAGTGGGGCCGGTTACTGAGTTCAGAGCTCTGATTTGATCTCTTTTCCAAGAGTAGATGTGGCACAGAAACTCAACCCCTAGGAGAGGCTACAGCCATTGGAGTGGAAGATCACTCACCCCATTGGACTATGTGACCTTTCTGTGGACTTCTTTTCTCTGCTAGTTAAAAAAAGGGGGTGACGGATCTCCACACCTCACAGTGTCCAAAACTGTCTGAAAAAAAAAGCACTAAATTCATGTAATGGATAATATGAGTGATTGAACTGAAAGCCGTTCTCAGGGAATAATATGTTCTTGCATTCAAAAACATGGAGATTAATTTAAGTGTATTTTGGTTGTAATGTCCATTTTGGCATTTACTCTACCGTTCAAAAGTTTGGGCTCAGTAAGATTTGTTTTAAAAAACGTAGCCTAATTATTTTAATCAGCAAGGATACATTAAATGGACCAGTAAAGACATTTATAATGTTACAAAAGACAAATGCTGTTCTTTTGAACTTTCCATTTATCAAAGAATCCAGAAAAAAAAAATATTACATTCACAGTTTTCACAAAAATATTAAGCATCATAATTGTTTTTCAACATTGATCATAATAAGAAAGGCAACTCAGCATATTAGAATGATTTCTCACTGAAGGTTGAAAGTAATAGCTACTGAAAATTTGACTTTGCAATTATCTTTTAAAATGTATTCAAATAGAAAAAAAGTTAATTTATTTGTAATAATATTTCACAATATTACTGTTTTTCTTTCACCAAATAAATGCAGCCTGTGACCATGAGAGACATAAAAAAATAAAAATAAATTATCACAGTATCATAATTTTAACAGTAGTGTATATGTTTAGTAGAAATGTGTATATTTTCAATAAATATGAAGTTGTGTTTAATACAATTGTACAGCTATAGCCTAAATGTAACTCAATAAATGAATAAACACACTTTTGCTAAAAAAAAAAAAAACAAACAAAAAAAAAAACGATGCAAACGGTACAGATTGGTTTGCAGTTTTTAACAACACAATCATGTTTTTACCAACATTCTTGATAATAATCACAGATTCTTTTTGTAATTTCAACAAATCGCATTTACGTTGGCCAGCTAGATAACATTAGTTGCGTCCGGGTTGCGTCCCGAATGACACACTATACAATACGCACTTATACACTATGTACTTAGCCGTGAAGTGTATGCATTTTATAAGGTTAGGCTATTTTGTCATTTACCATCTGAGTCTGATAGTCCCTCCCCCTCCACTATGTAAAGCTGCGACAGTTGAGTGCATGAAGTGTCAAACATTCCACATTTTTGGTTAATTAAGTGCATCATCCAGGTATTTTTAGTGTACTTTTTCTATTAGGTATTTTCAGTGTGAATACACTGCTCACACTAATTATACAAAAAAAAAACATCATAGAGCATAAGTATGCAAATTGGGAATACAGACTGCAGAATACATTGCAGAAAACCAAACATTTAAACTTGCAAGGCATAAAAAATGGACGAGCAAGCTCAATGTATGTCAAATTCTCAGCGGCCAGTGGTCCATCCTCATTGTTGAGCTTTGCAGCATTTCAATAAATAAATGAGATATTATAACATCATAAGTCAAATACACTGTCTAATGCATAGCAAGAACTTATCCTATGTGAATGGCCCCTAAGACAAGCAAGGCAAATGAATAGATGGACGGAGGGCAGGGCATGATAAAGAGTGAACATCGCATAAATTGATCGTGAGCTTGGGAGGCAAGCCAGGAATGTCCGGCTGGGACCACTGGATGGAGCCAGGATAGAAAGGCAAATGAAAGATGACTTTTGAAAGACAGGCTGTGCATTATTACGATGTTACTCTCTAAGACCTATCACTCCATGGTTATCCCCAGCTCATTCTTAATGGCAGGCTGTCCGTTTTATCTGAGGCCAATTTGGAGATGCGCCCCCTCCACATTCCCCATAGGTATAAGTGGCCCACCTCCCTCTTATTCCTAAGAGGGAAAGTGGAAAGTTCAAATGAGGGACCCATGAGGGAGAGAGTGTGCATCCCATCTTAAAATGCTAAAGGCGTGTCTATTGTGTGAATGTGACCCATTGCGCAGAGGCAAGGCATCATGGGAGATGAGTAGATTCATCTCTCGCAGCTCAGAGCAGTGACAGATTACGGGCTGGATTTGAGAGACAGAATGGAAGAGGAGTCGAGTGAGAAAGAGGTGTGAGGTGACAACAACAGAGAGGAGAAAATCCTGTCCTCATGACTTGCACTTTTTCGCCATTCAAGACCGATGCGTCTCAGAGCTTTGGTTAAGCAAGATGAAAGCACACACTTGTTATTTCTCAGCGAGGTGCTTTGAATCGAGAGCAGAGCTGATAATAGCTTGGCTGTAATGTTGCTAAACGAAGGAATTTAAATTCACTGCCCCCATAGTCGTCAGTTCTTCATCAGGCGCAATAACAAGATTTAACTTATCACTGCTTCTTTTCTCTCTTTTACACACACACACACACACATACACACACACACACACACACACACACACACACACACACACACACACACACACACACACACACACACACTAGTGAGCCGTTCCATGCTGAGCCATTTCATTGTGGATGGCTGAAAACGGTTCTGCGGGCGGCACTCTGTCACTGCGTGTGGGGGTATATGTGTTATGAGGATGTTTGGACACTAGGGGCACAATCGTTTTTAGATGTTCAGCTTATAAAACTGCTCCCACTGCTGTGAGAGGGATAAGCACAGTGCTTATCTCTACTGGAGGGATAGTCTATCTCTGTATCTTTTTCACTCTCTCGCTCTCGTTCTCTTAACGTTGCTAATGCTAGCTCATGGCCCCCCCTACTGCAGAGCTCATTAAATATTAATGTTTTAATCAAGCAGTTTTACTGCCTCTATGCTTGATCATAAAAATGCTCCAGGTTGGGTGTGCATTAGGGTGTGTAGGCTATATGTGTTTTAAGAATGTATGTTAGACAAACACTCACAGGAGATGGGGATGGGGAGGGGGGGTGTTTGTCAGACATCTGTCTTGCTGTAGGGGTTCATCGCTATTTAATGCACACTTTCACCAGGGGGATTTTTTGAGGGTGTTTGTTGCAAGAGGCTGTTACATTGTTGTTCAGGAGAATATCAGTTTTTCATTGTTTACTTTATGACTGAGGTTGTTTCAGCTATATAATCTATTTTTACAATGACACCTTATCGGTAAAATTACTGTATTGTGTAAAATATCCAGGTTACGTTATGGTAATAGAAATTTGGTAGAAAATAGTCAAAATAAGAAATTAATGTCACAAATGCAAAAAAAAAAAAAAAAAAACTGTTGTCAGTATGCCCATAGCCTACTCACCCTCAAGACGTTCGTGTGGTATACACAAAATAATTTCATTTTATTTTCACACAACTGCACTGAACAGGGACTGAAACTTCAAACTTCAAAAAGGACTTCGTGCTAAATTTCAAGTCTTCTGAAGCCTTTCAACAGCTTGAAATTCTTGGAGTGTTCTTGTCTGTCTTGAGAAAAGTACCGGTTCATCTTCTTCTTCTTCTTCTTCTTTCTGGTTTAAATGGCGGGTTGCATAGCCTAGTACCGCCACCTACTGGGAATTGAATCAGAGACTCACTCTCTCTCCGTACAAAACATTTGATGATCCAAGCCACACCGTGTCTTTCAGCTCTAGAGAAGCTCCGATCCTAAATTATTGTACACCGATTAGCTATCTTCTTTAATTTAAAAGCCTAATCTATCAATGATGATACTTTTTTATAATCAGGATTTAAAATACTCTTCAGAGTTATTGGCACTAAAGCCTATTTTCAGTTGAATATTTCTTACACTGTATAATTGTATGCATACTGTTTCTCTATTTCTTTTTCAACACCAATTACACCAACCTGTCGGGTGTTTAATATGCACAGTTTTGTTATTTAACCCTATGGTATTTATTTAGACTTAAGTCTGGAAATTACAAATTCTTCTTTCCTTTCTCCTCCTGAATTTATTCCCACCTTTGGTTTAAAGTGTATGCCTACATTTTATTTCATTATCCCATTTATTTTATGAGTCAATCTTTTGGGTCGAATCTTTTTTATGAATCATTTGATCCGGTTCCGGTGCTAAGATTCGCTTTTAAGTTCATTCATTCAGCCATCGGAATTTCTGCTTTCGTGTTGCACGAACGAACGGACGCCATACGGTTTTGGAATAACATGAGGGTGAGAGATGGCAATTTAATTAATTTTATGCGCATAATTTTCTTTATACAAAATATAAAATGTATTTCTTTTGATATTGCGACTTAGACATGATTTGGGCGACCATTTGCGGCAAACTGAATGATGCCTAGCCCCACAATTTTATTTGTCTGGAACTTAACGTTGGGTTTGTTGGGTAAATGTTGTTTATTGTTACGAGAGCTGCTATAACTTTGTTACAATCATTATTTATGTTATAATTTAGTTCTCTCCTTACACTTGACTTTTTGCCTATGTTCTGCTCACGCTGCTAAAAATGATTGTCCCCTTCAATTTGTGATCCTCGACAATGATTGGTTGCATACGCTTGAAAGGGAAGCAATGTTGCGCGGATTGGATAGTGCCGTGTTCGTTCACTCCTTCAGTGCTTGTGAAATTGAACACAGAACCGCTGACTCACTGAACTTGAACTAGTTGGACACGGATTCGCTGCCTATTTGGATTCCCCTCAGAATTCTTTAACATAAAGCTCTTTTGGAAGTCAGTCAGACACCCAAATCCATTTCATTCCACTTTAGCATCTAGCATATCAGCACCACATTTTTATATTTAATTGTATGCATTTATTGGATGATTTTATCCAAAGTGACTTACCAATGATGAACAACAACACAAGCAATATGAATGTAATTTTTTAGGACTCATGTTAAAGGTAGGGTAGGTAGGATTTATATAAGAACTTTTTACCAAATTTGATTAAACTTTCTATATATATCAATGCATAATTAAAATGTAAGTACTCTGATAAAAAGAGTATAAAAATCGAGTGACTCTAGACCGTTTAATCTTCATTAAACACAGCTCATTATTTCCATTCGGGACGAATCACAGGATTGGCTTGCGCGACTGTCACTCTCCGTCGCCATGACTACCGCCGTTATTACTGGCTCTGCCCACGTGCGCGCAGTCGCGCACCCGTTTTTAGGTGGGAGTGAATGGAATTAATGAGCTGTGTTTAATGAAGATTAAACGGTCTAGAGTCACTCGATTTTTTATACTCTTTTTATCAGAGTACTTACATTTTAATTATGCATTGGTATATAAAGACAGTTTAAACAAATTTGAATAAAAGTTTTTTTTAGACAATTCTGACCTACCCTACCTTTAAATGTAGGATAGGCAATTTAATTTTTATAAACACTTTGTTATACTGGTTGAAACTCTTCTATCCTGATAACAAACAATAATGGAAGTGGTCCTTATATATTAAAACATACATTTTCTGTGGAAGTCTCAGGGCCAAAAAATATTCGTCCAATCATTGCATTCTGTCCCAGTATACAATGATACAATGTCCTACCTGGATGTCAACATGTATTACCATACCATCAACGAGCGCCAGAACGAACAGTTCCTCCTGAACAAAAACAACGAGCTTTAAGCTCCGCTCACGCCATTTCGTAACAGTAATTATGACATGGCAACGCTTGACGTTCTGCGTTTCTGTGTCAACAATGCTGAAATGAATATGCAGCAGTCAGGTGGTACAAGTAAGAGTTCTGTAAGCTGTTTTTATTATTATTGTAATGTTAGGTGCTGTGAGAAATTAGGTAATTTAACTCCGTCTCTCATCTCTTGACGCTTTACAGACTCTGCTGTGTGCGTTCATGTGTTTTGAAGGAGGCACGGTTTTGGAGACACTCCGAAGGGAGGGTGGGATCTTATGCTTCCAAAGCTAGCTTGCTTTTCCTAGCCTGTCCGAAATTGCCTACCCAACCTTTAACGTTTTAGTTAGAATTATTTCATAATTTATTATTTAGTTTAAGTTTTGCACATTGTCTTTCTTTAATTGCTTGAAAAGAAAATATATCAGTCCAGGAAAGAAGAAGAGGTAGAGGCAGATAAGGCAGTTATCATTACACTTCAACCAATAACATTAAGTCATCATGAAATCAAAATCGTAAAAAAATTTATGGAATTTTGCAATATTTTTAAAAATAAAAGTCATTAAAATAATTTATCTGTGCAAAATATTTTTTTTAAACATTCATGTGCCTTCATAATCTTAAACCAAAATAACTTCCCCTCCTTCTTCTACATTTTGTTCTTGTTCGATAAGCTGTTTAACTCGGATTTGTCATAAAGGGCAGAAAAGTCTATTGCAACTTTCATTTCATGCCGATTGTATACGTTGTTAAAAAAATAACAAGATTGATCTAGGATCTAAACTTCAATATCAAAATGCTTAAAATGACTCACACAAACATGTACACTCATCTCAGATTGGTGTCTGACCCTGGATGAGCTTTAAAAAAATCCAAGGGAGCTGCTTATTAGTGAACACATGCTCCTGCAGATAGACCTGTTGTGTTTGTGTGTGGGAGTATGTGTGTGTCTGTGATGGAGAGCGAAAGACAACAGTGCTGTAAAGAGCTCCCCGACCTATCTGTATGATTACCCCCTCTCACATCTCTAGAGTCACATCTAACCTGCAGTCCATACAAAATAGAATCTATAAAAGATAGAAAATCTCTTCTAACATGCTGAGATTGACCCAGTGAAAGCGAGCAAGGGAGATTGAGAGAGGAGAGATGAATGGTTTGATTAGGGGGATTAGGGGTTATTTGTCTGAAAAAGCCATATACTTTTGAGAGGCGCCACAGATGGGCATGTAGGAATGCCTAATGCACCTAAGGGTCTGGAACATGCATGTGCCACCAAAGTGGTTTCCATAGGAACATTAGCTCAGAGTGAGATACTCAGTACGCTGTCAAGTCCCCAATATGAAGGCTGTTTTAATCAAGTTTACTAACTAATGCATATTTTTTCCGTCTCTCTTATTGTCAACATTAAACGCACACTATGTGCGATTTTTGGATCAAAATATATAAAAACCACTAGAACAATGTTATATATTTAGTTGATTTGTGTACTTACATTATCCCACATATTTCTACGAATGTTTAAATCCAGAGAAATAAACAGTTCTAACCAGGACACGGACCATGTCCTCGTGTCGCCTATCAATTACATCATACCCACGTTACCCTAAATTTCCTGTAGATTTTTGTAGAAACCATGGAAACACCCAAGACGCTTTTATATATTATGTGTTTTATTAGACAGGTAAGCAAGTGTTTAGATACATTCATTGACAGAAAACGAATCATAAAGTTATACAGCTCAACGCAGTTAGTCTTTTTGTTTAAATCTCATTTACTTGATTTACCGCGAGTAGCCTACCATATTTACCATGCCTAATATTGATCTAGCTCACTGCGGTGTGCAACAAGTTTCTCATATAGAAGCCGCCGATCGAACGCACATGCAGAGTAGCATTATAACAACTTTCAACACACTCAAATGTATCTTATATGATAAAACAGCGCTGCGTTACGCCACATACTGACTGGAAGAAGCGGAAGCGGTCTATAGCATAATAAAAGCTGCTCTCGAGCCGTGTGTCGTGCTTGTCTCTCATTAGCAATCGCTCCAGCGGCCTCGTTCCACTCCAATGGCTTTCGTAACGTTAATACATTTTTTATACATTACCGGTCATCCATGAATATGATTTCTCCCCGAGTCCCATCGTATTCTCCATCGGCTGTAGAGGTGAAGACAACATGATTCTGCGAAATCAAGGCGAAATCATTGTTAAATTGAAAAGTTAGTAGCTTCGGGTGTTAATTTTATTTTATATGACTTTATTTATTGAAATTCATTGGTATAAAAATGACTTTTTAAGATCTGCTTTAGCAAGCCATTGTAATTATATACACAGAAAGAAACGAAAGTTGCTTTCAGTTTTATTCATGATTTTATAAAATAATTTTATTTCAGTCAGAAGCTCTGCATCATGTCAGGCCATTCATAAACTGATTCTGCTTTAGTGTTGTTGTCCAGTATAGTGTTGTTCATAATCGTTTATCAAAAGCCTTTTATGATTTGAGATTGACACCTTAAATCCATTTACCATATCATCACATCTGGCTAGCATTGAATGTCCACCTGCATTTTTGTGCTAGTTTTGGACAGTTGCCAGGTTTTTTGAGACCCTAACTTTCTGCAATTATAAGGCGGGTTTACAAGATGTACCCACTGAAATTCATTACATTCATTCATAAGTAAATAATTCAAGTTGTTTTTAAGCAAAACAACTTTCTCACAGTTGACTGGTGCTGACTATGCTATTATTCATTATTTGTCTATTATTTGTCTATTAATGGTTTTGCATTCTTAAATACTGCATTTCCCTATGTGTACTCATTTAGACACTTTAATCAACCTTTATATATAGCCTATATATATCTCAGTATGAAGATTGCAATTTCATATGCAGCCTATACATCCTTTCTTTCTCCTTAGCATTTAAAAGACATTTTAGAAACTTATTTAAGATACATTTATTTCTCTGTAAATGTCATGGAGTTTGGAGAGTTAGATTCTGTTCTGGGTTCAGCCCCAGTGTGATGATCCATTACGGCGGTCACTGATCCAAGAGCTGAAAGTACGTGGAAGTGAGGGCAAGATGGCATGTTTGTGTGTATGTTTGTGTGTGTGTTCACACGTGCACCCACGTCCTTTTGCTCTTATGAGCAGATGTTTCTCTGCTGAAGATTGATGTGCAAGGGGAAAATAAGAAAAGCCTGTTATTTTTCCACTCATCTGGGCCTGTGAAAAGTGTGAGGCCCATCTGATCCTTTTAGTGAAGGTGTTTTTGATTCAAGCTAGATTTTTCCCCTTTTGTTCCTGCTGAGGAGAGGCATCCATCTTCGGAATTGAAACGTCGACTTCTCTGACCCGCACCTGCAACCAAAGAACATTCAACCAAACCCCTATTCATACCTCTGTCGTACTTCTGATCTGTTTATCTACTTGCTCATCAGTAAACAGTGTAGACTCTGAGCTCCCCACCTGACTCAGTCAGTAATCCTGTAACGCATACACTCCGCTGATGAGAAGTCACTGCTGTTGTCATTGTGTGAACATTGAAAGACAGAGCAGAAGTGGTGATCATCATCACTAAACGGGTATCAAAGTCACCAGATGAACCTATGAGATGGAAAATGACCCAGGCCCATTGCTCATTAGTGAGCCACTGAGAGAACGTGTCATTAATCACATGTCACCAGAGAAGAAAGAACAGAACAAATTGTTAAAGCTACACTGTGTGATATTTTCCCCCATCTAGCGGTGAAATGGTATTTGACTACCCAGTGAATATTAATTTATGTTCCTTTCAATTCCGAGTGCGTTTTAACTCCTACGGTGGCCGTATTATTCCAAGATTAACATGGCTTCCAGTTCGAGTTCGTCCATGAGTGTTACTGAGTGTAAAAACGCGAAAGGCGAAGCTTGATTTTCCAGGCATGTCCCTCTTTGGCGAATGTATTTTCAAGATGGAGCGCGAAACATGGCTGCCGCCATTCGATCATCTCACCCGTATGTATCATAAAATGCAGATTCTAGCTTACGAGAATACATTATTAGTTGGTGGAAGTAATTACACATGAATGAGCACAGATACTTTTGATAGAACAAAGTGTGTTTTGCTAAGAATCAACTTAAAAAGTTACACAGTGTAGCTTTAAATTGTGTTAAAACATGCTTTGTGTCAGTTCCCAAATCTACTGATCTACACAGCCTTGTGTGTGCGTGCGTGCGTGCGTGCGTGTGTTTTGAGTAAATTTCACGTTTTTGTTATTTAAAACTGTACATTATTTAAAAATAAAAACAATAATTGCGTTTTAATTTATATTAATAGACATTCCACCACATATAATCTCATCTGGACGGTTGCCCGTTTTTGAGAAATCAATTAGACTAACGTAGTGTGCTGCAGCACTCCAATATTTTTTGGGAAGATGCATCTTATTGGTTGGATTGGAAACAATGGTCCAATCACTGCCTACCTTTTTCTAGACATCATATATTTGGAATGTTGTTGGATGAAAAAAATACAGATTTTTTTTATTAATGTAATGGTGCTCATGGGTAGATGTTTGATCTATGTCTGAGGACAGAACCTATTTCTCTGTTTTTACTAAATATTTAGCCTAGTTTGCAGCTACTTTCCATCTTTGAAATAAAGATCAAATAGGCCATGCTGGAAAAATGTAAACAAAAATTAAGAGGAAGACCCCTCTTTGTTTATTTGTAACCCCACCCACATTTTAATGGTGTCCCTTGCTTTATTATTTATTATCACTTATTATCACTATGAAAGCCATTATAAATGTATATTTTGTTTATCATGTTGAATAAGTAATAAGGCTGGTTCACTATCTATCCACTGCTATTCTAAGTTAATAATTAAGTGAATAATTAATTATTCATAACAATTATTTATTATTATATTTGACTTTGTCAGTCACACTCTCATTGGCTTATTGATAAGCAACTGAGTGTTTAATGAATTAAAGCACGAAATAGGCTACTTATGAAATGTATGGTTTTCAAAAAACTTGTACAAATTACTGTATATTCAAAAAAACAGTATTAATATTACTAATTTTAATATAATAATGTCCATCCATCCATTCTCCAATTCGGTTATCCTCTGTAGGGCATGGAGCCTATAATAATATAATACTGATTTGTACTAAATGCGTATTATTAGTAAATTAAAAGGGTTAATTTCATTTTTGATCTCTAGATACTGGTGAAGCCATTGGCCATAAGCAACCCAAATCAGATACTTCAGACCATCAACTGCTAGTTCTATGCACTGCAAAAGGTTTAATTAAGAGCCAAATACATCACCATCTGTCTGTAATGACAGATACATCCATCAAAGTATGCCAGAAGAACATTATTCCAGTTTAAATTCAATGGAAATGTTTGGTTGTTTGAATGAGTATCGGTTTGCAGTGGACCATTTTGGGCACTGCAGCGCAAGAGAGGAAAGATTATGTGAAGCGGCAAGGGTGCAAACCTAAGTTGTGTTTCCTGCCCCTGGAGTGAGGTTAATCAATGAGATGTGTAAGCACAGCTGTTCAAATATTTATTCTAAGCAGGATACTGACAGCAGAAATGCACACACACATACACACAGAACAGTGGATTAGACCTGCGAGCTTCAGCCATCAGAGGGACAGATAGAGACGGGCAGAGAGAGCGAAAGAAAAAAAAGGTGCGAGATGATGGATGGCTCATTTATTTTTGCTCAAACACTTTTAGGAGTCTTTCAGAAATCAGATTTTATCCATTTAATTTCTACATCAATGAGAAAAGACGTTTAAAGAAACTTTTTTTTTTTTGTTAAAGAGATCAGATAAGGTTTTTTTTTTTTTTTTTACCAAACATAAATTTTAAATATAATTTATTCATTTATTTTTTAAATCAACTCTTTCTTTTTACTTGCATGCTCTTTTGTTGCCGGTGTGGACGCCAATGACGAGTAGCATCCTCTGGGTGTCAGCACCTCCCATGTTTCGCTATCCATCACTGATCCACAGTCTGTGTTTTAGCATGTAAGCAGCCAGAAAACAATGCATGAAGTCAAATGTGGGGTGTAATTTAGATGTACTGACTTAGCTTGTAGCAGATATGCAAGGGTCTGTGGCGGGTGAGATTATGGTTAGATCTTGTATTGATGATTTCGGATCACTCTCACTTGAGTTGTTATTAGACCTTCTGCCGGCCATTGAGGGAAAGTGAAGGTCACTTTGGGGTTTTCGTAAACAGCCTCCCAACAAGATGATATTACTAATGGGCAGAATGATGTATATCCACACACTCATCCTTTGAAAAACAGGTGCGTGCTGCAGCTGCAATTTGAAAAACAGGGGAAAAGACAGAATGATAGAGGAAGGGCTGATGAATAGAAAGAAACATCCGAGCAGAGGACGAATATGAGAGTTTAAAGATGATATAGCATTCACTGCAAAGAGTCTGGATGTAAGGGAGCTACCACCGAACAAGAGAAGCACACTAAATTATTGAAAGCATAATAAAATGTCCTTGGGGACAGAGAAAGAAAACACTACATTATTATGCCCCCCTTTTTCTCCTTCAGTCAGTGATTATTGAGCCAAAAAAGGTCGTAGTCTCCCATCGTTTTTCACAGAGAGAGAAAATCTTATCTCTAAATAGTTTTTTTTTTTCCCTATCTGGACTTTTTTACTTATTTGCTTTTCTAAAGATTGTTTGCCTTACGAATATTCTTACTATACTAATTCCAGCCATTTTCAGTGTTCTTTGAATTTTTATTAAAAAAAAATAAAAAAAAGATTGAAGTCAATCCGCACAGAAGCTGAGAAGATTATTTAGGACTGATTTTCACCACTTTACAGTCCCCCCTGGAGAAGGGATTGGTTAAGCACGCTGTTTATGCCACGTGCGATTGGTTGATGAAGCCATCTGACTTGAAGCGTGATTGGTGGATGGGATTAATCAGGACAGCGGGCTGAGAGCCGTCCCGGTTAATTTTGCATGCGATTGTCACTTGCTGTGCAAGGAGGACATTTGATGCTAAATTCGAGGCCGTGGCACTGAAGATTAGAATCCGTTATGTTTTATCAGGTGAATGTGTCTCGCACAACATGCGGCAAAGCCAATCTCAGCACCCCAAGTAAACAATTTGCCATTAATCGCTCATCCTGCTCAAACAAATAGATATTGATTCTGCTTTTCAGCACATGCTTGCCGGCAGATTTGTATCAGCGCTGCAGAAAAGGCATACATTATTTTTATATCTGGCCTTTATGTAGCATAATGTATTAACTTGGGCTGTGCATGAGGGTTGTTTCCTTTTATATACTGTCTATGGTTGTTTCACGTGTAACAGTAGGAAGGGGTCGGTTGATATTTGGGGTCAGTGATGTGACTGTTTTTTTCTTAAGGTATTAAAGGTATTAAAATATATGTTAAAATGCTATTCCCGGAGGGGATGTTTGATTTTAGTGACCCTACAAGTTTAAATAAACCATCAAAATATTAGGAAAATCATTTATATATAAATATGAGGGAAGAACAAGACACCTAGGTATTGATCTTACAAAATAATTTGGCAAAAAAAAAAAAGGTAAAGTAGCCTACATAGGTTTTATTTTACAATGCAAAAAAATACCGGTAAATAGAAAAACCAAAAAATTTGACTACAAGCACAATTTGACTACAAGCACAACTATGCTTACAAAATCTTGAACACATTTTTAATAATATTTGAATAAAGGGTGAAGATGCCATTTTTTCCTAGCCCTTTTGGCCACTACTGTACGCAACTTTAATTTCAATACTTGGTAACACTTTACTTGAAGGGGTGTGCATAAGACTGACGACACCTTCATAATCATGACATGACACATGTCGTGGTTTTATGCATGTTTATGACAACTGTCATTAAGTGTAATTTGCTCAATTATGACATGTTTAATGCAAATACGACATTGTTTGAGATGTCTTTGTTATGACAACTTGACTTAAACCAAAAATGTGGGTTCTATGTTGTCTGTGTTTTTGTTTTTCTAGTAAAAATGGCTCATTAAAAGGCTATAAATCTTATTAAAATATAAATTCAATAAACATTCTACAGTATAAATATAAATTCTATCAAGGCTATAAATTCTTTAAAATTATTTTGTATTATTTATTATTATGAGTTTTTAAAAAAATGCTCAATGTTTTTCAAAAACTTGGCACTACGTTTAAATACATTTTTTGCATTTGAGTTTTTTTAAACTATTATTTTTCTTTTTTTTAACTAGGTTTTGTTTTTCTTTCTTAACTACATTTCTTACTTTATTATCTTCGACATATACCATTGACCCCATTAACTGATCTTTACATTGTTTGTATATGGAATAGATGCCAAAATCTTCTGATGAACATTTTAAATATGGGCTGTATCTGATTATTTTTCACTTTCATTTCAGTCCCCATTTTCCTGGTAGCGCTGCACTGAGAGTAGAATTACATACCCTCCCCCGTACAATTGATTTGTGAGTAATTAAAAATGTCTGCAGTTGGACATGGTCCAGCTTCATGTTCTATTCATGCAGATTAATACATATTTGTCGGGGCCTCCGGGATCAGACAGGCAGCAATGTCTGCTATTAAACATTCATGAGGGAGCAGAACACAGGGACTCATATCCTACTGGTATTTATGGGTCCATTTCTACATCTTAGTGCCATCATAATGGATTACGAAATCAGAACATTATTGCTTAGCAGGGATGGAAATTTAATTTGTGTCATGGAAATTTATTAAGAAATGGCTTTTTCTTGGAAATTACACTCACACGGATTGTTCGTGTCTGTGTGTGGGTTTAATACAGGTGGCTGGAGTGTTTGGGGCAACTGGGCGGAGTGCAGCAGTGAATGTGGGGGCGGAGTCCAGACGCGCACACGCACCTGTCAATCACCTCCTGAGGAGGCGTACTTGTGCGAAGGTGTTCTTGAAGAAGGTCGTCCCTGCAACTCTCAGTCGTGCATTGGTAAGTTCTACGCTCATACACAAATGCATGTGACCGTTCGCACATCCACTTCTTCTCTTGCTTTCTCTCTCTATGACTATCTGACACCTCATTTTTTTACATTCCTCACATTTCACTGTAAAAAAAAAAGATTGTTCTGCTTCCTGTGTGATGTAATGATAGAGCAATAAGTATGATACAATGATAGAATGAGCGTTTTTGTGTGCTTTTCATTGGACCCATAGGCTACAGGCAGTATTCCTCTAAAGGCAAGGGTTTAAGTCCAGTGAAATACAAAGGAATGCAAGAGGCCATGCTTGGTAAGGGCGTCACTGACCAAGTCAGTATGAATGTGACTGTAGTGAGTAGATTTTCACTCAGTTTGGATGGAGGCCATGAGTAAATAACCCACTCCATGGTCAAGGCCATCGGCTGCAGATGTCTTTACCTCGATTGTCTGTGTCTCTGTTCCGCATAGTCTGCTTATTTTTCATCTGCCATCCACTGCTCGCTCCATCTTGCCCTCTTTCAGCACACTTTTCGATGTTCAAACAAAAGCTCACGTTTCGAGGTCATGCAAACTCCGAAGTGTCCAAATTCTCACACAGTCTCATGTTCGCATAGAGAGTATCAAACCAAACACAGGTCCACTTCTCAGATATGTAACCTTAAACTTCACACAAAATCCCAAGCATGGCTGATGCTGGTCTAGATGTTCAGTTCGCACAGCACTGCCCGATCAGAAGTCGACTGTAGTTGCTAACCCCACCCCATCCTGCAGGCAAAGGCAGACTTGGCACTCGTAGCCAATCCCTGCGCTCGGTGGACAGCCGTAAACGAGAGGACTCTGATAAGACCCGCAGTGGACAGCAGTCTCCCCAAACAGGTAAGAAGACAGGTGGCATCAGCCTCCACTTCAGCTTGGGGTCACACGCATACACACACTTGCAACCGTTTCACTCACTAGTTCACATACAGGGGAGTAGACTGGATGCGTATGTGGCTATGGCCTTGTTTTTTTTATGCTCCTGTCCTTGTGATTTAAGTTTTGTTTGTCTTTATCATGTGTATTATGGCATGGTTCATGGCAGAACATCGTGATATCCATGAATCATGGACACCATTGCTTACAAGGAAGTTAAATGAGTTGAAAGGGTCGTAACCCCGTATTATAAAAAAAAACAAGAACAAGGGGGTGGTGATGCTTGATTTGCATGCTTTAATATAAAATAAATACTGGGCTACTAATAATTATATAATCCCTTGTATTTTGTCTTTTCTTTGTGAGTACTGCATGAATTTGTCATATTTATCATATAAAAATGTATCAAATTATTATATTTACAGTTACCACCAATATGAGTAACAGTTCAAAATGAATGTAATTTTACTCTATGATTGCTTCTAAAAACTTAGCTTTTCTCTTAACTAATCAGAAATTGTGTTTTAATAAATTGTGCATGGTTTTATCATTTTTTTTAATTTACTTTTGGAAGGAGATGGTAACAACTACTGTAAATGCATATAGTTTAGTATGCCTATGCAGGGTATTAGTATGGAAACTAAAAAGATTAATGCCTCTAATGTTATCAGAATTAGATTAAATCCTTTCCTCCTTATCAGTTTTTGTTTTGACATCCAATATCATTCTATTGGACATTCTTGATTCTCCATTTGCACTGGATGGTAATTATAGCCTCTTCCTGTTGGATCGCCATGACAGCCCATTATCTATTGGAATGTCAGGACAGCCAAGTGTTTCCAATTGGACATTTAATATCTTCCCATTTCTTTGGGATTACACATGATTCCTTGGCTTTCCCAGTTGCTCAGATATTAAAGTCTGATCAATTGGACAGCCTTGTGAAATCCTTGTATAGATGGCTGACCTACATATCCTATAACTAAAAGCATGAACTTCTACTACGGGTAAATGCTGAGGATATGGATTCAGCAATGAAATGATGTAAGCCTCCCCTGTTAGATGAGGTGGCTAATCCCGCATGTTAATTAGTTTTGGCCCTTTTCCTACCCTTTCCTCCGCACCTTACCCCATCCCATCCCCGCCCCCACTTCCCCCCGTCCCTCTCAGTGGATCCTCCGTCGGGTGAGGAGTGGTCTGCGTGGAGCGTGTGTTCGGCCACGTGCGGTGAGGGCTGGCAGAGCCGCACACGCTTCTGCGTCTCCGTGTCGTACAGCACGCAGTGCAGCGGGCCGCTGCGCGAACAGAGACCCTGCAATAACACTGCTGTGTGTCCAGGTAAGCACAGCCCACCTCAGGCCTCTCCTCACCCCCACCATCGTCCTTATCCACCTCCCATCTCCCATCTCCCTCCACTCAGGTCCATTAGCTTTGCCACTCACCTTCCAGTCGCTGCCCATCTGAGGCTAACTCTTCCTGGGCTTCCATGTACGGCTACTCCCCTCTAAACCCTGGATCCTGGAGAGCCGTGGTAAGATGGTAATGGGTTTAAGTGCAGCATTGTCAGCTAAATCCCTGTAGTTCCCACTGCATGTAGGATGGTCTCTCTCAGTCTCTTTTCATTCCACCATTTCAGCATCTCAGGGGGACATATGAACATGTTATTCAGTTAAAAACACGTGTCTAGCCAAGCCCAATGTTGTATTAAGTCCTAATCATTTTATGCAGGAATAAAATGAATGATTTGCTCTTTAACATTCAGAACTTGCAACTGAAAATTATAGTAGTCTTTAAACACTAAAGGCCCATTCACACCAAGAACGATAACTATAAAGATAACTATATTAGCGTCCACACCAGCGGACGATATCGTTCTGTTTATTCGAAGCACGTGCTTGTGTGCCACTTTAAAGGCTTAAGCTCGTTACAGCAGGATGGATTATGATTGGCTGTCTGTACATTTTCTTATCGTTCATCAGCTGGATAAAACCGTTCTGGAAGTGATTCCATCGATATTGTTTCTCTGTGCCGTTATCGTTATAGCTGTGGTGTGAACTTTGCTATTCTTTAATATTAAGAACGATTTATAGAACTAAATCTTTATTGTTATCTTTATAGTTATCGTCCGTGGTGTGAATGGGCCTTAAGAGTTCCATGTATATTTGTGTTTTACATCCCCTGTAATTCTCTGTTCACACTGACAGCTGTTTTGTGCTGTATTGTTGGTTGTTAGTAGCAAAGTCCCTTTGGAACAAAAGTAAGTTCACTCGATGGCCGTATTTGAAAAGCCTTCGCCCATGCAAGAAACTGTTTTTCAAACTCACATTTAAATAACATATTTTAAATCAGCAAAAAAAAATTCACATGAACTGTCTCGTAAATGGTATTTCTAATCCTCATATGATGTTTAATTGCATATATTTCTGATTGGTCTAGCTCTAGCCAATGAGCATGTGCATTCCTAAGCACAAGTCTCTGTTTCTGTTTCTGTGGAAACTGGAGTGTCTAACAGTTGCTACAATGACATGATGACCTTACCACCTGCTAAATGGCGCTTTTTTTTTTTTAAAGTTTGGAGTACTAGAGCCACCATATTGCTTGTTGCACTTTCTCCAGTACATAGCAATACAAGTGATTTTTTTTATTTTCTAGTAGGCATTCCTTTCGTAACATTATTGGTTGGCTACGTAAATGGCTATAGCTTCTGATTATCTGATCACAAATGTGATGTATTGCTGGTAAAAAAATAATATGTTCTTCTGTTTGGATAGGGAATCAGATTCCTTGCTGCTACAATGGGAGTGGAAAATGTTAGTAAAATTGCAGCAATACATCATATCATGAACAAGATTTACAACGATCAATGCATACTGCTCAATGTGCTCCAATGTCTTCACTCCTATCGGTAGTCGCCCCATTACTTCGCCTCTCATTATACGTTTCTCAACTTTATCTCATCCCAAACGGTCACTCATGACATCGGGAAATCTGCAACTCCCATTGAAAATAAATGAATTCAAATGAATGCAGATCGTTGTCAGTGTGAACCCCTCTTTATTTTTCGTCTAGTGCATGTGTGTGTGTGTTGTCGAGGTGCGTTTTTCTCTCTATAAATCATACCCTAGCCGCTCTGATTGCAGTGCACGGGGCATGGGACGAGTGGTCTCCATGGAGCTTGTGTTCTTCAACGTGCGGCCGCGGCTACAGGGACCGCACTCGCTCCTGCAAGCCACCGCAGTTCGGAGGAAACCCCTGTGAGGGTCCGGAGAAACAGACCAAATTCTGCAACATTGCTGTATGCCCAGGTGATCTTTGGGTCTTTAAATACATACTGCCTCATACAGATTTAATGACTTACATCAAGAAGCACAATTAAAGCCTAATGTGAGGCACTGTTGGAGAAGGAGATTGAAAGGAACCATTGTGAAGTTCATAGCAAATTATGGTGATTAAGTAATGCTTTAAATCACTACGGATTGAACGAGAGAACGTGATTTAAATCACTCTTCCTTTTCCCTGCAATATATCTTTCAATAATGTCCCTTTATCACATTCCACTCTCAATCCCTCACTTTTGTCTACCTAATGTTGCTTTGTATCCTCTATATTCAGAATAATTGTCAGTTTCTTCTTCTGAGTTGATGTCTTTTCCTCTGTAGTGGATGGAGTGTGGAATGAATGGTCCAACTGGAGTTCCTGTTCCTCGTCCTGCTCGAATGGAACAATGCAGCGCACTCGGGAATGTAACGGGCCCTCGTACGGGGGCCTAGAGTGTCAGGGCGAGTGGCGTCAGACACGTGACTGCTTCATCAGAGAGTGTCCTGTGGATGGCCAATGGCAACTCTGGAGCACTTGGGCTGGTTGTACCCAAACTTGTGGTGGAGGAAGCCAGCAGAGACAGAGGGTGTGTCATGGGCCCTTTTTTGGAGGGGAGCCATGCCCAGGGGACAGAGAGGAAGTTAAACGTTGCAATGAGAAGAGGTGTCCAGGTGAGACGATCAAGTGGTTGTAGCCAAAATTCATTGGGCAATATACTGGTAGACACAATAAACTGGTAGAAATGTGATAACTGGTATACATTTTGAATCATCGTCTATCATGGTTATGCTCATGTGGCGTTGCAGATTTGTTGCAAGTTTTGTAAAAAATGTGCCACTTTAAATGATTTTAAACTGATGTGAAAGAGGTCTCAGTTCGCTGTTCTAACAGACGGTTTTCTGTGTGCACGCTTGGTTCTGTCAGAACAGCATGCAAAACCGACTTGAGACCTCTTCAGTATCTTATTGTGCTGTTAGTTTTTTTTTGTGATTTATTGCACTCAAACAGTCAAATACACACAAAGTTGAGTCAAAATGACGTCTTAATTGAATGTTAAAAAATGTTGGAAGAAATTCATAAGTGTGTCAATATATTACATTGGTGCATTAGGTCTTAAAGTGACAGAAGCCTTATAAACCTGCTGCTGTGTCCTGTTAAATAACAAAAGAAAAGGAGAAAATCACTCACTGCTCTTGACTGTATACCCTTTGTAGATTTAATAAGAATCACTGTCTGTTCATTTCATACAGTGAAGACAGTGTTTGATTTTACATCTGATATAATTTCTGCAGCATTTCTTACTTTTGACCTACCTGAAAAATTTAAAGCACATTCATTTATATTTTTGCCTATTGTGTTTATTTGTACTATTTATTTGCATATAATACATTTTATTGATCTTATTTCATTACTGATGGTTTATTTGTCTTCAACAAAATTAAGAACATTTGACTTACTCTTTCTGGACTTAAAGTTCCTTTAGAAACAACGATGTTCTATTGCTGTAACTTATCTTTTGCTTTGTTCACATTTGAAAGACCTCATGTTTTTGCTGGATTGATTTGGGTATTTTGTCTTTTCTGACCTGTGGTTTTTATGCAGAGCCGCATGAGATTTGTGACGAGGAAAATTTCTCTAACGTAGTGTGGAAGAAAACACCTTCAGGGGACACGGCAGCTGTCCGCTGCCCTCCGAATGCTGTAGGTAAGACATGACTCATGCAAACACAGATAATGGAATTACTTTCTAAACCATCCCTTAATGTTGTAGACAGGCATTTTTAGGGCCACGGACAGCTCCAGAAGCTTGGAAACAAGCGAAACGTACAATTTTTAACCAATCCTTGTTCAAGATCTGGTAATGACGAACCATTTCTGTGATGCAGGACTAATTCTTCGGCGATGTTCGTTGGACGATGAAGGCATTGCATACTGGGAGAACCCGACTTACATGAAGTGTGTCTCAAATGATTACCGAAGTATCCAAACACTGGTTGGTGATCTCCACACTAAATCCTAGCTAGGTTAACACCAGAAGTGTCTCCAAAGCTAAGCTGGTTTTGTTACTTCTCCAGACCAGAGATCACCTTTCCAAGGCTCAACGAGGCCTTGTGGGCGACGGGGTCTCTGAAGTCATGACCAAGCTGAGGGTGACGTCCAGTGATGGAACAAGCTACAGCGGAGACCTTCTGGCTATCATAGATGTACTGAAAAACATGACAGAGATATTTAGGAGGTCCTACTACAGCCCCAGTAATACAGACATGAGGGTTAGTGGAGCGCTATTTGCTTAGTTCCAAATTAAGGATCATTTTGATCCAGGTTGCCCCTGAATGTTTCTTTCATGTGGTTTTGTCCACAGAATTTTGTGCAGTCAGTGAGTAACTTACTGATGGAGGAAAACAGGGACAGGTGGGAGGAAGCACAACTGGTGAGTCAGCCTTCACTCTCTCTCCTCTCTCTCTCCATGTCTCTGTCATTCATTCATTCATTCGTTCATTCGTTCACTCATTCATTCATTCATTCGTTCACTCATTCATTCAGTTATTCATTTTTTCACTAACTCAATCATTCACTCATTCTGTCTTTCTAATGTTGGTATCGTCTCACTCTCTTTCACTTAGTAATTATGCGAGTTTCAGCTGGTTCTAAAGGTGATTAATTGGCTAATTCTCTTCTCTTCACTGCACATCTTTCTTTCAGCTGTTTGTCTCCTGCTGTTTAGTTAGATCATTAGTTAGTTTACAATTTATGTCTTAACGCAAGCTTCAGTTTACATTCTGAAGCAAGGATATCATTAAGCTTGTAGAGCGGCAAAACTGCATGATTATCATGTTATTTTTTGAAAAATATATAATTACTTTTTTCAAAAAATATTTAAAATGAACTGACAGAATCTCACAGTGAAAGAAGAGCTAACAGACGTTTTAACATTCAGCTCTGTTTTTTTCTTTCTGGCAGCTGGGGCCCAATGTTAAGGAGCTTTTTCGTCTAGTGGAGGACTTTGTGGACGTCATCAGTCTCCGCATGAAGGACTTCCAGGATACTTATGAGGTCACCGACAATCTGGGTCAGTTTCCGCTGACATTTACCTCGGTTTACACCCCTGCAATAATGTCAGAGGATGGTGGTCATGTACTTCATGGGTTGAATATTTGTGCTGGCAGCCTAGAAGTTGCAGATACAAACCCAAGAAAGAACTGAAGATTTGCAAGAGGCAAATTAGAATGTATATACAGTAAAGGCAAAACGTTTAACATCGCTATAGGCTTTTGATGGTACTGAAATGGTACTGTTGAACAATTGGTACTGACCAATTGACATCCCCCAATAATATTACTGACATACACCTTGAACAGTTTCACACTTATCTGAAAGCCGTGATACACAATAACTATGTGTAGATAGACATTTCTGTAGCTTTCGAATCACACTCTAAACCACGCACATCTCTCCTGCACAAGAAAGACTCTGGTTTACTCAGCCCCCAGGTTCGCAAGCACAGAGGGAAGATGAACCGCCATGGTCATACGTCGTGGGCCGCAGCTGGTAGAGTTTAAAAGGGGGTGTGAGGGGCGGTATTAGGTTCTGTTTACCTCTGAATCACTGAGCTGCCTATAAGCTCTGATTCTCCCATAGTGCCAACACCTGTCCTACAGCAATGACCTATCAGTCCCACACATAGCTTTAAGGCACAAAGACATCTATACATAACAGCACACATTCATCAACAGACTGGAAATAGATCTGTATCATGAGGAATAGTTAGCGCACACACCCATTGAGGCTTGGTTCTAGTGTGGGAGGGCAAGTTCAATTCATTTTCGCTCTTATTCACAAAACAATTAATGTCTCTATACTCCACACACATTTTTTTTAATGGTTTTTCAGAGCTAAGGCCTAGCGGATATGTTCTAGAAGATAGAATATTATTTAAAAGTTTGGGGTCAATATGATTTTTTTTATGGTTTCTGGTGCTAAGAGCCAGCATAGGTTCTAGTTTGCCCTGCACTGCAAGACAATCTCATTCAAAATTATGTGTCTGTCAATAAAAATGTGGGAAAAAAATGTCATGTTTAACATGTCACTGTATCAGCCCCGGTATCTTGTAAACACAACTTCTGAGGCTGAGAATTAATTAGTTGGTTACTTGGTTGTTTGGTTATTTGAGAAGTCATGAAACACAAGCTAAGCAAATTTCTGAGTAAATCAGTCGTAAAACCATTTGTATGTAAATTGTTCCAATACATTGAATGTAATAACTTTCAATGTATAATACACAATTGTTCAACCATAAAGTACAAATGGCTTTATGAAACATTTATTTCACAGATTTATACAGAGTTTTTAAATGGGTATTGTAAATTCTTTCTGTGATTGAAATGTGGTCAGTGCGATATGGTACAGATAATATGACTGGCAGAAGAAGGCTGAGATCATAAGAGAATGAAAGAGTTTGAGCCGAGAGAGTTTGTATGGCGGAGATCGTCTGACAGCATGACACTTTCTCTAGTTGAGATGTGATCGCTGTGCAGTGAGTCAGGATATTGGTGTTGCCATGGATCTTACAGTTCCCTCTGGATTCTCCCTCTAGTGTTGAGTATTCACAAGAGGCCTGTTGCGGGAAATGCAGATATCACTTTCCCGATGAAAGGATGGAGGGGGATGGTGGACTGGGCTCGCAACTCTGAGGACAAAGTCAGAGTGGCTAAAAACATCCTGGTCACTGGAAATCCAGGTACGAAACACACAATCTTACACGACTGCACACACATATGCTTGTAAGCACAGTCGTCTGGTACGTACACATGCTACAGATACAATGAGCCGTGGTGGTCATGGAAGCAGGTTTGAATCTGGCCTGCATTTTGTGCCTTATGAAATGCACAAAATAGGGCCTTATGAAATCCATAAAACAATTCCCCCAAATTCTGTGTTTTCCATTATTAATCGCTATAATTTAATTTGTATCATTCTTTTATTGCAATCAAATGAAGATAAAACAATTAATCTACAATAAAAACAAATTTTCATCAAATAAAAGTGCCGCACAACAGAACTTTACTGTATAAATTAAAACTTGAAAGTAAAAATCTCTTGATTGTGATATTCCTTCTAATAATAATAATAATAATCTAACATCAATAATGTTATTAATACTTTTTATTATAGTTATATATTGCTATCATTACTTTTAAGTTAAACTTTTTTTGGCGGATTGTCATAACGATCTTTGCGTTTTGACATGCCACAAGTTCATTTAATTTTTTCCAAATTAAATGTTAAATTTAATCCCAAAGCAGCTCTGGAGATGAAGTTCATGTGGAGTGTCCTCATAATATAGTAAAATGGCACTCAGAGACACACAGAACAATCAGATTACATATTAAAATAGCAGTCCTTTTTGCTGTTTAATAATTGCAGACGCTAGTTCATATCACAATATGATTCACATTTCACGGTATAAAGTAAATACCATTTTTATGCCTGTATTCCCATTCCCTTTTTTTCTCGCTCTATAATTTCATGTCTCCTCTGCTGTTTTTGATCGTAAAACAGTACAAAACGGCGTTCATTAACACATTTCTGTGTTTGTTTGAGGGTTTTTTTCCTCTCCTTTTGTTTGAGAGCATATTGCTGTAGGCTGTTCAATCCTCGCCATGTCCGACTTTACAGGCCATTAAAGAAGCTCCTTCCCCCCGCGAGTATGCTAATAGAGGAGTTGCTACTTAATCAGGAGTCGGCAGGAGCCAATCAGGCACAATTAGGTTTAATTCCCCTTCCCATTGGGAGATCTGTTGCCATGCCACCAGCGATGGATTGACAGGTCATCAAGCTTTGGACATGCTGTGATGAGCTTTTATATTAAAGATGCTTTAGAATGAGGCGAATGAGAGAGGGATTTGACAGACTGAATCCAATGAAACATTCTCATGAGTGAGCGAAACACTTTCATCAGGATCTGCTCTCATTTAGTTGGTCAAACAAGATGTCTCACTCACTCGTTCAGTGAAGAGGTGTGTTCGTTTAGTAGGTCTAACCATTAATATGTGCCTTCAAAGCCTGCACTTGAATGCTACTGGTTCTATAGTCAGTCTTTAAAGGCATCAAAGCAGAAAAAGACACAAAGCGAACAAAAATAAATATGAGTATGATTCGTTCACCTAATGTAAAAAAACACTATATAAATCTCCATGAAATGAAAACTCACCCTATATATTTTCTAAATGCATGTTATATATCTTATGATCCGTCTTATATAGATCTTATATCTTATCCGTGCATGTTTCATTTTTAAAAAATGTTTCAACCTCATAATGTTTTATCAAATTGTCATAAATGGAGCTTTCGGTGAAACTAAACCTACATTTTCACTTCTTTTTTTATAATCTGTTACATTCAGATGTACACCACAATATGGAGAAAATATTTGTCGCTACTTATATTTTATCACTTCTTTAAGTTGATACAACAAACATTTTGTTACTCAGTAACTCAGGCAAATCTAATTCATCTAAATGGTTAATTGTTATTGTTGATTTGAGTCATGTCAACTTTTTATTTTATTTTAAATTGAACTAAATTAAGTAAAGTTCTTGTGTGGACATAAAATATTATGTAAAACAATTCTAAGTTGTAAATAAAGCAAATATTATTGAAATACATTTGAAAAGACAATACTATTTTAGTCTTTCGACTTCAAAATTTCATGTTTAATTGTATGCGTTATTTGCCGTTTTGTGAAATTTACTAGCAATTTCTGAAAATGTTTCAAAGTAAATACAACATATTTTTTCTTCATGTAATGTTTCAATATATTACCATAAAACATTTTTTTTTCTCTTTTTTTTTAAACACAGTGTACATTCCTCTAGTACTCTCTGTTATACGTAAATGCCCCCTCGGGTCTCATCTGTTCCCATTATTGTGGCTTTGGCATATTAGTCGGAGAGGAAGAGGGGTGGGCAAGCAAAAACTCAATTACCCTGAGGGAGCTCAAAACTGTCATGCCCCTCTGCCCCTGTCCCCCTCCATCAGTCTGTGTTCTTGCCCATGGGACCTCAGCTGTAGCCCTGGAGCTGTGGCCTCTGTCTGCCGCCTGGCACCACAGACTCTCTCTCGTTCTCCCCCCTACAGCGCGTGCCAGCCTGCCACATGTTTTGGCATGAGCTGGAGCAGTGTACAGTAGCTATACAGACCAGATGGTGTGTGTGTGTGTGTGTGTGTGTGTGTGTGTGTGTGTGTGTGTGTGTGTGTGTGTGTGTGTGTGTGTGTGTGTGTGTGTGTGTGTGTGTGTGTGTGTGTGTGTGTGTGTGTGTGTGTGTGTGTGTGTGTGTTGTGACAGTGATGCAGTGTGAGTGTGACAGAGGATGGACCGCTGCCCTTTGCCCTCACACTTGCCTTTTTAACTGGATCAGTCTCTTCGTTAGCATAGGGATCGTTATCACCTTGTCATTACGACACAACCATGATTTGCTGTATATAAATTGCAGTTCAAAAGTTTAGTAAGTTTGGTACGATTTTTTTAAATGTTTTTGAAAGAAGTCTCTTATGCTCACCAATGTTGCATTTATGTGATCGTCAAAAGAGTAATTATTGTGAAATATAATTGCCATTCAAAACAACTGTTCATTATGTTCTATTATATTGTAAAATGTATCGTATCCATGTGATTTCATGTCACAGGCGCTGGTTGCAGCTAAAGGGAAGGTGGGCAGGATAGGTTCAGCAGCTACTTTAATTCGAAATAAACTCAAACGCACAAACGCAAGGAGGAAGACTGTTTCCATTTTCTGTCAGTTTGTTCATTAGTTCAAACTCTCAAACATGACTTTCTTTTCAACAATGAATTTTCAGCAGCCATTACTCCAGTCTTCAGTGTCAGGTGATCCTTCAGAAATCAGAATTGTTGTTCTTATTATTAATGTTAATAACAGATGTGCTGCTTAATATTTTTCTTTGATGATTAGAAAGTAAAAAAAACATCACTTGTTTGGAATATAATTATTTTGTACAACTATAAATGACTTTACTGTTAACTAATCAATTAAATGCACCCTTGCATACACCCTCCATCCATCCATTCATCCAATTTAAATAGAGATTTAAAATGTAGATTAAAGTGTATTCTATGCACATTTGTGTGTGTGATTTAGGTTTGTGCACACATGTGTTAAGTGCTTAGTCATGTTGGCCAACATATACGGTGAGGAGTTGGAGGCAGCCGTGCAATCTCAGCTATACAGTCCTGCAGTTATTATACAGGCCTCTAAATGAAGGGTTTGATAACGCAAAAATCAAGAATAAATATCAATGACCTCGTTTTTAATAGCATTTCTTTCCTAAATCACTATGCTTTATGCCTACTTATTTCACAGGAACTGAATTGATATATCTGTTATTTGTATGTGTTTGTGTTATAGATGAAGACGACGCATCAGCATTTGTGACTGGCATCGTACTGTACAGAAACTTGGGCAGTATTCTCTCTCTACAGAGGTGAGACTTTGTGCATTTCAAACTGGATTATCTAATTTTACATAAATTGGTCACACAGAAAGTGATATTGTTTGTTTACTCTAGGATGCATATGCTTTAGCTGAACCATGTTATTAGGGTTTTTTTCTTCTAGTTATAGCATTATTTAAGCTAAAGTAGCAACATTTTTAATACCATTGTTGTCAGATTTTATATTTATCTTGACAAACATTGTTGGAGCTTTTATTTTTTCCACAATTCAAGCAGATAGAAGCTATACTTGTATGCCTAGGCTATCACCAATTGAACTGAATTTTTCAAAAATTATTTAGCATAATTTACTGTACATCATCACCAGTTACTCACCCTTGTGTCGCTCCAAACATTCATGACTTTCTGTCTTCTACAGAAGAAGATATTTTAAAGAATGTTTTTTCTTTACTATATATGTTTTTCTTAGATTATTTAAAGAATGCGCAATTTCCATTTTTGGGCGAACTATTATTCCTTTAAAGGGACTTTACACAAAATGTCTCTTTTAAAAAAACGGAAAAAAAAAACACTTTGCCTTGTAATATGTATTATAGCCTTTCTGAATAGTTGAAAATTGTCTACATTTATTTAAATGACTTTAATATTCAGCAGAAAGGTTCTTTTTATTTTTATACTTCATTTTCAGTCTAAACTGACTGCAGTCCTCATTTCTAGAAATGTGATTTTGAAACGGATATCTTGTGACACAAACACTTTTTGTTATTTTGTATGAATGAACACATTTATGACTGTATTGTATGGATGAACACATGTATGGCTGTATTGTATGGATGAACACATTTATGACTGTATTGTATGGATGAATGTGTATATGCTGTTATTAGCTGATGGCATGCACATTTACCACATCACGGAGTGAGACAGGGCACCAGTGAAGAGTCTCGTGTGTCACATGGGAAAGTGGCAGCTTCTCTGAAGGCCATGACCTCCACTCTTCTTCCCACACTGTTTTTTTGCAGTCGTCCTCATGTTTTCTCTCATCCTTCTTTTATTTTCACAGAAATAGCACAGTGCTGAACTCCAAGATGATCTCGGTGACAATCAAACCCACTCCCAATACTCTATCAACTCCTCTCGAGATTGAGTTCTCACACCTTTACAATGTAAGTCAGCCTGCCCTTTGAACCCGTATGTTGCACCCAACGGGATAGTCTTCCAATAATATTCAAACTAGACTAGACTAGACTAGACTAGAAAACATTTTTATTTGTATTTGTTGTGTAATTCTTCACATAGAGGATTTTTTTTCCTCACTTACTATAGGATGATTTTGAAAATACTTTATTAAAAACATTCATTCTAGTTTTAAAGGTTAGATTATAATAGCTTTAGCTTATTTTATTTTATTCCAAATTTTTAAGTGTTTAGCCATTTACCGGAATTCCACTATTTTTGGAAAAGATTATTATTTTTAATTATGTATTAATTATTTTTATTTAGGTTTGTGTTTATGTGTAAATAAAAATTATTAAAATCACTGCCCTCAATACTGCTGTCATTATCATTCTGCCAAGCTTTTCTTTTTACAATTAACTTACCGGTAATTGACTTAGCAAATCCACGGCTCCAACTTTTTTGCCAAAAAAAGAAAAATGATTACCATCACATATCATTAGCATCACACACCTCATTAAAAAGTCCTCTTGAAAGCTGATAGCAATGATCAGATCTTTATCGCAGGACATGTGAAAACTGTTTTAAATGAAAAATGGTTGGAAGAAGTTTCATATTTTAAGATTTCAGGTGATCAAAAGTGCCTCTAATTGAAGAATCACCGATACATATTTGCAAGGCAAAATCACAAGGTGACATTCTTCTCTCCTCTCGCCCTTATACTCTCTCCACAGGGTACCACGAACCAAACCTGCATTTCCTGGGATGAGAATGACAGGTGAGAACCCGGTTATTGATTTAATTCTGTTTTGCTGTGTGCTGAGCTTTTCGCAAGGAGTCTCCAGTCACAGTAGGTGTGTTTCCCTCTAGGAGGGGTGTGTTGATAAAGGGTTAGAGACAACGTGCTGTTAAAGAATGTTAAAACGTTGATGGAACGTTGGTGACAGGGGATTCTGAACGCTGCGGATAACTGATCTTGAGATGACCCGGCTTTGACTCCACTTTGACACCGGATGATTGTCGCACGCAACGCTCCTCCTGTACTATAAACATCAGCAGCAATTATGGAAATCACACTTCCATTTTGAGCAGTGAAGAGAGACACAAAGCAAGCTACAGTGAAAAGCAGTTAGAAAGAGGAGAGCGAGTGAAAGAGACAAGAAGGGTCTGGCTGTAGACATGCACTCTGTCTGTGACGTCACATGCGCTCTCTGTAAAAGAACGGAAATAAGTCGCAAAGATAATGTTGTTATGATGTTAACAAAAGGTATTTTTATGGATGTAGACATTTAATTTGTCTATTTATGTTGTCTTATTTATATATGATACAGCTAGTGTTGTTTATATGTCACAAAAAAAGTGTTAGACAGCCAGTGTCATAGGGACGGGGTCAGGGATATTCATACGAATTTGGCAACTCGTAAAATATGTACGAATTAGCAAAAATCATACAAATTCGTATGAGTGAGGTCGTCTGAATTCGTACCAATTAGCCACCTCGTAAAAGATCGGGTTGTCATATCATACTGCCATATAAAAACTATTTTAGAATAATTTAAGACCAACTTGTGTTTTTATGTTATTGACTAGGAAACACTTTACATAACTGTTCAATTTGTTAGTGCATTACTGTAGGTATTATGAACCAACACGAAACAACAACATCTATTAATATAGGATGGTGTTCAGTTCATTTATAGATATAGCCTACTATTGTCCATATTAGTTAGCATACAGTACAATTCAAAAGTTTGGCGTCAGTAAGATTTATATGAAATAAATGAATACTTTTATTTATCAAGGATTAAATTGATCAAAGGTAACAGTAAAGATATGTATAATGCTACAAATGCATTGATAATAATAAAAGCACCAAATCAGCATATTAGAATGATTTCTGACGGATCATGTGACACTGTCAATACTGGAGTAATGATGCTGAAAATTCAGCTTTGACATCACAGGAATAAATTATTTTTAGAAATATTTTATTATACATTTTAATTTTAATTTTAAATTGTAATCATATTTCAGAATATTACTGTTTTTGTGTATTTTTGATCAAATAAATGCAGCCTTGGTGAGAAAAATAAATTTTAACACGAAAAAAAAAAAAAACAGACCCCAAACTTTTACACTGTAGTGTACGGATATTTACAACTGTACATGTTAAAAGTGTATTATATGTAGGACTTAACCTTAACCTATAGATTAATAAATGCTGTAAATTATTGTATTGGTCATTATTAATTATTTATACGTGTAATATAATGATAACACTTTACAATACGGTTTAATTTGTTAACATGTAGAAATTAACATTAACCTACATTAATAAATGCTGTAAATTATTGTATTATTCATTCATATTATTTGTACTTTAACAAATTGAACCTTATTATAAAGTGTTATCATTATTTTTATTATAAAGTATGTATTTCCTGACTGTGTTTAAGAAATAGCATTTAGACCGATGTAGAATTAATCAAATGTTTTCATTATATGATCTTAGAAATAAAAAAAACAATCCTCCTATAAGCTGCATTCAGATCTCAGGAAGTTGTATTCACTATAAAATATAAAGGCTTATATCATTAGGTAAATGGATTGGCACCTGACATTCAAATGTAAATCCATCCTGTCATCTCAATAATCATCTCAGTCATCTGCATGAGTGAATGCTTAGCCTGTTATCACCAACATGATTGGTTCGTCTTCAGCAGTGTCGAGAAACATAACAGGTCAATCATGACAGCGTCGCTCTAAGTGCTTCAGCTGCAGAATTTACATCTGAATTATTATTGTCACATTCAAAATGCACAGTGCGGAGTAGCAATAGAAGAATCAGTATGTATTACCATGAGAATAAGTTCAGTTTCATTTGCAAACATGAACAGAAAATAATTTCTTCTTTCTCTGAAGCAAGATAAGAGACAGACAGACAGACAGGCACCAGAATTATTTTGTACTTTAACAAAGAACCGTGGGCCTCCTGGTCATGCTTGTACTTTCACCCCCTACACATCCATCTGCTTGTGCTTCTCTTTTGTCTTTTAAAACTGCGAAAGACTAGTCTGTGCCCATAGCACTCAATGCAGTGTAGGTGGAACATTTGCATTTAGATAGATACATATAGATATGTTACAGATATAAAAAGTTTTTTTTTTCTGCCGTTGCCTCAAGGGGAAAAAAGACAGAGAACAATAGAATAAAAAAATAATAATCTGAAGAAAGTGTGAGGGCAAAACTGGTGCTGCTTTTAGTTATCAGGGTTATCATTGCTGTGCCATTGCTAGGGTGCTTCATGTGGTTTTAGTGTGTTGCTGTGTAGGTCAGGGTGTTCTTTGAGGTAAGTGCATTTTTTTTTTTTACAATATTTTTTTTTATTTTGCAAGGGTACATTAAATTGATAAAAATGATTTTACATTGTTACAAAAAAAAAATCATGTTCAAATGTTCTTTTGTACTTTGTTCATCAAAGAATCGTAAAGGATTTTTTTCTTCATCATGGTTTACGCAAAAATATTAAGCAGCACAACCATTTTCAACATTGTTGAAAAATATATGTTTCTTGAGCTCCAAATCAGAATATTATAATGATTTCTGAAAGGGGTTGCACACTAGTCGACTTTGCTCTGCGCATGACGCTGTAAACAAGCTGTGTGAAGCTCCTAGATTACTTCTAATTTTCCACAGCTCATATTTGGGTATTTTATGTCTACTGTAATTACTTAGGAAATATATTTGTGCAGTTTCTTCAGCAGAACAATCCAAAAACACCTTAAACAACAGCATAACCCACTAAAGAGATGTACAGTGTTGTCTGAATGAATGGCACCCCTGGTAAATATGATCAAAAATGGCTGTAAAAAAATCTGCATTGTTTATCCTTTTGATCTTTCACTAAAAAGATTTGCATTTTCAATGCATTTTTTGCAAAAATGTACAAAAAACATTTTCAAAAATAAAATAAACAAAAAAAAAACCCTCTGTCTATCCCTCACAGCCTCGCTTTCATTCCCATTAAAAATCAAAGATGGCGCTGCTATGAATAAGGTCTATAGATGGCGCAACAGGATATTAAATCTTTTGCTCCATTTCCAACAGTTAAACTGACAAATAAATGTATTCTCCGAGAGCGATCCACAAGTTATGTTTGATTATACCATCTGGATGCTCAAAATGTATCAGGTGAATGCACGTTTTAAACAGCTTATTGTAAACGTACAGTAAGTTAATTAAACGCAGTTCTAAACTAATGGTCTGCTGCTGTATTGTAAAATACACACAGACAGTAGCTCGCACATTCACGTGCATCATTCAGATATGTAAATATGCGCTAATGTAACAACAAGACATGGTGATGTCGCTTTTGTGGAAAAAAATGAATAAAGAATAGCAGTAACAGCAGCAATCGTTCTCCCCTCCGCCATGTTTACAGTTTATAGCACGCTTAACTCAGAAACTTAGGTAATAAAAAATGATCCCCGAGCTTTCCAGTGGAAAAGCTTCTAGCTCCTAGAAAAAGAGTTTTTCTTTTGCTATTTGAGCAAATTGGAACACCAAAAAAATATATTTAATGTAGTCTCTCATTCACCGCTATAGACCTTATGCAAGAGAAACAAGCGCGCTTTTGTTTTTGCGATAGCTCTGTATATTTCCCTGGCATGTCGAAGATTATTTTAGCTGGTGAAGTGGATTTATTTATTGTAGAGTTAACGAAAGTTATGTGCACTGTAATGTTTGAAGCGGATGTCATGTCAGGGGACTGGGAAGATTTTGAAATGAGCGGTTCATTCATAAATCTGTAAGATCTTACCTTCATGCTGTGGAAATACAAACCAGAAGACACAAGAAGAGCAGCGTTGGAAGGGGTGGGACTACATAAGGTCTATATCATTTTACTCTACTATGACCACTACCGCTTCTGATAAACCTGGAAATGTGAAAAGGGTCCAATTCAATCGCTCTCTCACTAATGCATTCATATAAATGTAATTTGTGCTACTTTATCAGTATCTGAGACGAGCACAAATATGTGAGAAATATAATGACCAAAAGACAAAATAACTGATAAAAATAAGCCATTATGTATGAGCGCTGTGTCATATCCCATAGCTGTGCACAAGGCAACCCGCGTTCAAGTCTCAGCTCAAGGTTCAGGCTTATAATGACGTCATCACGACTAGTCGACTCAAGTCGTTCAACCCATAATTTCCAAATGATCCTCTGACACTGAAAAAAGTAATGTGTGCTGAAAATGTATCTTTTCCATCACAGGAATAAATTATATTTTACAATGTATTACAAACAGGTATTTAAAATTTTAATAATATTTCACAATTTTACTGTATTTTGATCAAATAAATGCAGCCTTGGTGAGCACAAGAGACTTCTTTCAAAAACATTAGAAAGACAGTATTTATGTTATTCTTGTACTTATAAATGGTATATGCAGTATGTAAGTCTACGGAAAAATGAGTTTTAACTTTCAGCTGACAAAAACATAAATCCAATTTCTTGCAAAAGGCGTACCAAGCACCACTTATAACAAAAGAATTAAATAAAAAAACATTAGCGCAGAGAAATGAGAAGACGAAAAGGAGAGACAAGGAGAAGGGTGACAGAGAGGAAGGAGTGAGATAAAGGGAGCGAAAGAGAGAGAGGGTGAGAGACAGGAAGAGGACAGTGAAATGTAATCTGCCCGCATTGAGCGAGGCAGAGGAGTCGGGGCTGGTGTGTGTTCGGTGCAAAATTAAAATCCATCTTGGACAGCTGCTATGATTAATGAGTTCATATTTGGGAGAGAAATTGGAATGCGAGGAGGCGTCCTTGTCACTGACTGTCTTTTACTTAACAGCTTTAAAGAGTGTGGGCTTTCTGTTGACTCGCACTTCAATCACACCATAGCAATACAAGCCAGTACTTTTTTTTTGTTCTTGCTGGTTCATACATGATCCTTCTCATTCATACATTTTTTTTAAAGTGGCCATATTATGCCCTTTTACAAATTCTTGATTTTGTTTTTGGTGTCTAATAGAATATTATCATGCTTGAATTAAAAAAATATATATTTATATTTTTCACATATCTTACATTTGCTGCAGAACCTCTCTTCCCATTCTGTCAATAACGGACTGTTAAGTCTATGAAGCCCCTCCTTTCAAAAAGTGCAATGTGCTCTGATTGGTCGGCTCGACCAGTGTGTTGTGATTGGTCCGCTGCTTCGAGTGTGTTTCAGAAATGTCTCGCCACTTACCGTGAGTTTTAACACACTAACGCAACTCAACCAGGCCTTAAAAAATCATTTATTATTTAAATGAGGAATATTGTGACATACGCTCCTGGAAAAAAGCACAAGACTACAATCAAGGTTTAATGGAGTTCAGAAACAGTGCTCGCTTATATAGAGAATACCTCACTTTGGAGTGGAATTTGTGTTTTGCAACTTTGTAGACCTTTATCATGCGACACTACAGGCAAAAACTGTGTGTTTTCATGCATCTGTCAATTTTGGCCTTTTGGGCTTTTCATAAAGTGTTTTTTCAGACGAGTGGAAAGAAAACATCCAAAATACACTTTTACCTGTATCTTTTAGAGCAGTTTATCTATTTGTGTCTGTAGATTTCAATTACAGTATATATCTTTAAAGGCTGTTTCCTCAAAATGAGTTTTTCCTCCTACATTTATCCAGAAATCTCCACTTCAGTAGCACTTACAAAACCTTTACAGTTTTATTCTTACTGTATCTATATTCTGAAGGTTTTTACAGAGGGGTTTGAACATATATAATTGTCCTGATTTAATTTATACATTTTATTCCTAAATTGTTTATGATTATTATTATTTATTTTTTTTGGCTGTTGACGCTATTTTCTGATTTGTTGAGTGATAAATCGAGATATCCAAAATCCCCTCTGTAAAAATCTTTGACTCAAAAAAAAAAAAAAAAAAAATTAAACAAGAATTTTGAACCTGACTTCATTCAATGTTAAGATTTTTTGTTCTAGAAAAGTATGCAAATTAGTGCATATTTACCGGTAATTAGATAATGCCTTTTCAGAAAACTTGTAATGCACTTTACTTTTCTTTTTTTTTTGCAACATTATCAATGTAATTAATCAACTAGTGAAGTGTTGATATATATTAGTTTTTTTTTTTTTTTTACCCTGTTCACCTGGGGTGTCTTGTCTTAAACAACAAAATCACACACTAAAGAAAGTTGAAAATGTAAAAAAAGCATTATAGGTCATCTTTAAAGCTCCAGTCCGTAACTTTTTTGGGTTCAAAATGATCCAAAATAATTTTTTGAGCAAGTACATAACCAGCCAGTGTTCAAAACTATCTGCTTGCCTTAGCTCGATTCAAAATGGTAAGCTTGTAATAATGTTTTTAATTCCAGTGGTACTGGTGGATTTCCGCGGGAAATTCGAGCATGTCTTTGCGTCATTACGTCTCATCTGTACACATAAAGAAGGAGTCTCGGCTAGTAGGCTATATTGCGTGTGAGGATGTTGGAGGTGGAGATGTATAGCCTTTTCTCACAGCACTTGATATAATTCAACTTTTGATTTGATGGTGGATCCAGAGAGGTTCAAACGACAATCACCAGTGACAAGACTCACCCGTTGTAAAATGCAAAATACTTTGCGTTCGGACTTCGGAGTGGCTACAGAAAAAAAGAGACTGCAACCGGGCCCATGCAAAAACAACGATAAATATCGGAAGAGCATTAAATGTAGTCACGCAATGCTGGTGTTGTTAACATTACAATTTGAGAACAAAGTATATGACTGCAATTGCAGATTTCAAACAGAGATGGCGACAAAGAGGAAAAGCTACGGACTGCAGCTTTTAAAGTCGGCATGAAACGGAAGTTCATCAGTCTTTTCTTCGCTATGGTGACGTATATCCGAGTGAAACAGCTTCTCAAACAAGAACAAATGTAGGGCGGGACTTGGTTTAGTCCACCGGGAATTGATTGGATCATTGTGGTTTGCTATTGATGCGATCTTATGTGAGAGACAGCTTATGTTTTCCCGCCCTCGCGCCAGTAAACACATCATCAGAGAAGAGAGGGAGAAGTTATTTTGATTAATGATTATGAGGGCACTTGAATTTTAAATTACGATAAATAATTTATAGTTAATACTGCAAAATTGTGTTGACTTTGAGGTTTTTTCGTGCATTCATATATTTTACAAAATGTATATATTGTATATTTAATTGTTTACATGATGCAAGCTTGCTTTTCTCGTGCATTTGCACTTGGCATGTTCTCCGCAAACATGCACACTACAGCTGGACTGCAAGCCCGGTGATCCAATTACACAGCCGTGCTGCGCTGTCTTTAGATTTGTGTGGTCGACACAAAGTCTTAATCGTATCACGCACAGTGTCTGTGCAGTGGGCGATAATATATTGAGTTTCAGGTTTATGTGCTAATGTTAACACTGAGCCCTCCCCTGGGGCTGCAACACACTGTGCTTCCAGCTCTGTACTGTTTGGCCCTCAACGCTCCTCTAGCCCCAGTGCATTGTGGGTATCCCAGACTGCAGAGCTCTACCGCACAGTGGGTTTGGAATGGTGCCGGTAGCCTTGAGTCTGTGTGGAAAAGCGTCTGTGTGTGTGCGTGACTGTATTGACTCCCCGTTGCAGCTGCACGAAGAGGATGCTACATGATTGATGGCTTGCTATTAGGATCAGTTGTGCATGGAGTGGGTATGTTTTGATATGACTTTCATATCACTTTCATTGATGTCAATATGAGGTCTTTGTTATAATTATTCGAGCATCAGATCAGACACAGCCGAATCATGCTGTCAAGAGGGTTCCTCGTCAAGATTATGAGATTCAAATTTGTGTAGGTGGCTAATTATTTAGTGGCTTTGGGCACCAACCACAACGTAATAAAGGTTTCGTTAGTTGTATTTATGATATTTATGCTTTTACTTTGATGCAAGTTTAATGGCAAGCATAAAACTGACACAATTTCTTGCAAAGAATAGAAAGATGTGGATTAATGTTCCTTTGGGTCCTATGAAATGTCAGCTTTTTTGACGACATTTATTTGTAGCGCATGTCTTAATCTCTCCATATATTATAATATTATGCGATATTTTAATATTATTCATAGTTTCCTGTTCCAGTCAATCTCATAGTGATTTAGAAAGAGCATTCATTCGGTTCTGCAATGCATTGAATAAATGGGTTACATATTTGATACAGTATTTATTCATCTTTGTTAATGTTAGTTCATATCAAATACAACTGTCCATTGTTAGTCCATTTAAGGACATTAACATTTGATTTTAACAGTGTATTTGTAAATGTTGAAATTAACATTAATAAAGATTTAAAAATGCTTTCAAAGTGATTTTCATTGTAGTTCATGTTAACTAATGTTAACAAATGGAACCTTATTGTAAAGTTTAACCAGTAAATTATTAGTTTGTTTTTTATTCTGTATATGAACATGTGGGAAATTGTATGCTAATTTAACATTACCAAATTATAGATAATAAAGTAAACATAAGACACTCACTGTTCTAATTGTGCTCCAGTTGAGTCAAGTCACCTTTATTTATATAGGGATTTGTTTCAAACATCATACAAATTGTTTCATACTGTGATAACAGAAAAAATATGCATTTTGGCTGTTGTTCGGCTGAAGTCAGGACAGTGTTGATTCAGTTCAGTTGTAAAGATCATCAATTCAATTAGTTGATTTCATCTATAAAACAATTCTTCAAAAAAACATGTCATCGTCCAGCTCAGTCAGTACAGACCAATAATATTGTTGAATATTAAGTGTCCCCTACTAAGCAAGCCAGAGGCGACAGTGACAAGCAACCCAAGCTTCATCAGGTGACAGAATGGAGGAACAAAAAAAACTTGGGAGAAACCATGCTCAGTCAGGGGGCTAGTTTTCCTCTGGCCAAGGTCTCAATGTCCCAGTGTAATATCCAACCTCTGCTCCATTGCACTTTTCCTCCATACTTTATAAACATACTCAGTTTTGACAGGTAAAAGAGACTGTTCTTTACTTTACTTGTAAGATCGACTTGCTGCAGGCTAAACACAGTGTGAAAAGGCTACCCCAAACTGTCCTTTGGGAACTTTCATTTCAAAGTGATTCTGTGTACTTTGGACTGGAGGAATTTGGTGTTTTGCAATACAGCAAGCTCTAGAACAAGTGCAACAACAACACCAACAACAACAACAACAGTAGGCCTATTGTTTAATTATAGTATTATAAAATGTAGGCATTTACACCGAATTCCACTGTCAGCGATAGTGTGATGCGTTGCTAGAGTTATTCACCAACAGACAACCGCTTCCCTCATCAAATATATTCATGCTCTTTGTAGCCTACAGTGCGCAGAAAAGCATTTTTTTTTATTGTTTCAGTGTCTGCGTGAAAATGCCGTTGAACTGTGATGCCGAAGTATACTTCAGCCGTCCGTGTCCCCATATGACGTAATTTTCGTCATCAGGTACACTGTGGCGTTAAACCCAATTTTTAGGCTTGTTCGACTTGAACCGCCACTGCACAGACCTATGATATCAAAGTACCACTAGAGCAATTCAAAAGCATAAGGAGCCGTCTACTTTCTATTCGCTCTCGCGGTACTTTGATGTCATTCACTTTGATGTCATGATCGGTCTTCTGTGCAGCGCCGGTTCAAGTCGAACAAGTTTCGGCTGCTTGCTTCAAACTTTTGGCTGCGTCCGAAAACTTAGGCAGCTGACTTGTTGCCTCGCTGCCCTATCAAGCAATGACTTTGCAGCCAGCGTTTGTACACGAAGGTATCTCACGAAACTGATTTCAGACAGACTTCTGAGACAGCGTAACAGTTTAATGATCTACAGAAAAAATAGAGCGAGCTTTGGTGAAAATTAAGAGAATATTTAATGACTACAATAGTAATTTGTCGCTAGAAATTACATGTACACACAAACTGACCACCAGCCACAACTTTTTTTTATTTTTGTTTCAACTGTCACAGAATCGAAAGCACAGGATTGTGGGATATCAAAGGCAGCGAAGGATACATATTTGCTGCCTTCGAAAATCGACCAGATGAAGGTATCTAATGAGACAGGAAGTGAAATTAACATTGCATTCGGACTTGCCTTGATACCTTCCGACCATGGAATGCGTCCACCGAAGGCAGCATTTATCAGACGCAGTCTTTGTGTCGGATCCGCGCGGACGGTCCGCGTAGAACAGCACATGTTCGACTGACTTGACCCTTGAAAACTTAAGCCTGTTTTATGCTTCTGCGTCGAATCGACGGCGTACCCCCGCAGACCCTTCTGCGTCGACGCGAACCCCTCTCCGCCCCCTCCGCCGTAGGTCGACGTGCACCTCCAAAAAATTGTAACTACGCGTCGAGGCGACGCAGACCACAAGGGCTGTGGTAACGCCCCCCCTAGCGTTCTACACAACACAACCCGACGCAGAACCATAAAACGGCCACGACGCCGTAGGAGTGACGGTGTAGCTACGGCGTGGAGTTGACGCAGAAGCATACAACAGGCTTAAGTCCACTAGATAGTGCGCACGCGCACGTCTTTCCTCGCTCACGGCCAAAAGAGTTTACTTTGAATTTGCGCGCTCGAGTCTCGCAAATTTGGTCCGACCACCGAATTTATATGCTGACATAAAAATAAAAAATAAACAGATCTTGTGCAGGTCGCGTCAGTGTTTAATAAATAAGCTGATAGGAAGGTTAACCCCGTATTTACTGTATCGTGTGAAATATAACCTGGCTACCCAAGATTAGCCTAGCCTAACCCTGGTTAAAATGTGTGCAGTGTGAAACCGTAACAACAACCCAGGATTATGTTTACCCCGGGTTAAGAAAGTGGCTTCTTTTTAGCATAGCCATAATTAATAATAATAAAATTAAATAGTGGTACATTTATTATTATAATAAAAAAAATGTGCGATTTAAACAATATTTGTTATTTTATTTTATTCCAGCACTTAATAATTTCTTACATTTTGTAGCTGTTTTTACATCAGCTAACCTGGCCATGCAGAAAGCAGAGGTGTGCGCTGCATCACATCGTCCATTCATCTGTCTTTTCACTGTCTTTTCTCGCGCTCCGGCTCTCATCCGGCGGGCTCTGTGTGCGCTGGATTAGGGAAAATAGCTGTTTTATCGCGCAGGGATTTGATCTCATTCCGCACTCTGTGTGTCTCCGCTCCGCAGCTCGTCGTTGCTGGGCTCCTGGTCTGCGCGAGGCTGTAGAGCCGTGCCCGTCGACTCCAGCACAACCAAATGCTTGTGTGACAGACTCTCCACCTTCGCCATTTTAGCACGCCTCAATCCCGATGTGGTAAGTCTAGCCATTTCTTTTGAATCATTTAATGCCGAAGAATGTAAAAAGGTGCGTTTGTGTGATATTTTGTGATTTTAATGTACCGCTTTTTGGTCATAGGCGTCATTGTCATTATGTATCAACAGATCCCTCTCTCTCTCACTCCCCCCCTCTCCTCCTCTCCACGACATGACAGAACCATACAGCAGATTTAATGCAAACATTTTAAGACATGTTTCCTTCTTTAATGTGTTCTGAGTATATGCTTATGACAAAATTATGTTTTGGTATGTCTGTTTAATGCCAGAACGCAGTGCATTAAACATGCTGGCATTCATATTGGATTTGCATACATTAAATGTTTGTACAGAGAAAATACATATGATTAATAATATAATGGTTCAAAATAGCTCTCTACTACACATGTTAAAGAAGACAATTTAGATTATTTGTAGTGGAATAATACATTTAGTTTAAAACACACATATATTTTTTTATCCTTATTTTGTGTTGTCTGGACATCTTTAATACATTTTACTTGGTACATTTAAATGTTCATAGTGTTTTTGTTGGCATTTAATGAGTGTAAAGACGTATATATCTTAAATGCACACCATTGGTTCATTTAGGCCTTAGAGGGTTGTCTTTGTGTAAATATGTCTACCTTTAAAATGCCATATTTCTATAAAATGATGCGATTTGGTTTGGTTTAATGCAGGGAAGGGTCGTGTCTTTGTGTGGAATTTTCATTCAGTGTGATTAGTTATTATTAGACTGGAAACTGCCTCTGAAGCAGTTTATTCACCAGTTGCCTTGGAAACAGCATGGGCAGTGGAAGTTCTTAAAGCTATAGAACACGCTATAACACTCTCTTTGTGCAGCTTGGCCCAGATATGAGCCAGAGAGCCCAGAAAAAGAGGGGAAAAAAAGAGGAAGAGGAAGCTTGACACCCTACTGGCCAAAACAATGGCCACGTCTTCTCTCATTTGCTCTGCCAAGATGTTTCAGATTGACTGCTTCAAGAACAGAAGTCACTGTTGTGACACTGTTTTGATTTGGGAACCCAAGCGAAAAAAGGATATGATAACAAAACAGAATTATGATCTCACCATTACATACAGGCCATTTTGCATAAAATTGCAATATGGTGTCCATAAAAATAAAATAAAACATTTTACTTGCTGAATGTGAAAGAGGACATATAAGGTTTAAAAATATGTAGCATGATAATTTGCTTTGGAAAAATATGGGCTTTAGAAGTCAGAATTCGCTACAATTATGCCTGAATAGCTAGTTGGCTATTGGTTTATATCTTACTGGCCTCTCAGTCTGATGTCAGCAAAAAAAGGAAAGTCGTTTCAGAGGAAAAACAAGTTACTAACAAAATTAAAAAGACAAACTAATATTTATTTGAAACAACATGTACTGATTGGTCATTGACAATAAATCCAGGAAAGTGCAATCAGAAAGTTCATTTAAATTTTTTTGCTAACCAAAGGTTGATGTTACATTCAAGCAATGTCTTTGGAATATATTGATATGGTGAACGTGATTTCACCAAGTACAACCTGTTCCTGGATCGATGCCTTTTTGTTCAACTTTCCCAACCAATCTTTTGATGCAACAAGTTTAATTCGTATATCAAGTTTAGGCATACAACCAGGGTTAGGTGCTTCTCCATCAGTGTTATTCGCCTATCATTTCCCTCTGATTTTAGGGATAAGTTATGGGTAGGGTAGGGTTAGGTTTAGGGATATGGTTAGGACAGAATTTCCAGACAGGAATGTTGTTGCAGTATCAACAAAATATATGTATTTGACCATATTGGTATATTGCCCCATCTTGAAGCCAGTTTACATTATACACATCTGTATCTGTGTTTTAGAGGGCTCCTGTGTGCATTTATGTGCTGCCATTTGCTTGCATGGATGTGTGTGTAAAGACAAGCATGATTCGCAGAGCGCCATAGCGGTATGCTAATCTCTCGCCTTATGATGGCTCCGTGTCCTGCTCTACCTGGTCAAATGGACGTGGACTAAGGGAGTGTCGCAGTTTCCGTGCCCTCATGGGAAGCATATTGTGGGGATTTCATTTGTATTGCCGTGTGCCAGCAGAAAGGAGGACCGCTCCTCCCCTTGGCTCCACTCCCTGTCTGTCTCTCTCGTTCTCTAGCCTTCTCGCTCCAGACCCCCACTGCTCTGCTGCTAATTATTCCTGCAGCTCCACTTGCCACCTCAAAATGGCCCATCCAACGGCCCCTCCGCTGGCAACTGGCGTCCTACAGCTTCAGAATGATAAAGAGCCAGAGAAACACTTCTCTTCCTCTCTTTCCCTCCCACATTCTGAGTCTGAATATACAGTCGGCTGCGGTGCTCGTGGAAAGAGACGGAAAACAATAAAGGGAGATAGTACACTGCAGCTATTTTAATCACACGCCAGTCTTTCTACAGATGTTTCCAGCTTTGAGCCAGACTCTCGTGTACATGGGTCAGATTGTCTCGCGCTTCATAAGCAGTTTGATACGAGAGGTGGTTTTGCCCAGGCTGAATATTTATGAGCTAAAGCTTGTAGAAATGCACAGTTACACTGCAGTTGTACTTGGATGAAGCTCTGAATACATCATTCTTGAATATGGGTCAGTGAAGATGGCGAGAACAAGAAACCACACGCTGTGTTGGGGTATTTCATGTTAGTACATTCTTCTGAGGTAGGCCATTGTCTTTTTGCTCATCCCTTATTTGTATGCATTTGCATACAGTTTTTAAATACCAATACATGGTTAGACCAATGACCGTATTTTAACTGCAGTATTCAAAGGAAAAGTAACTTTATAGTATTGTTTAGAATAGCTTTTTATATAACACCCATTATTTTCAAGTATATTCTGACTTAACAATTATATGTATTTATTAACATTTTTGCATTTTGGGCTTTTATCCAAAGGAACTAACGTTGCATTCAAGGTATACATTTTATCATTAATTATCAGGTTGGTTTGTTTGTTTGTTTATCCCTAATACATATGTTTTCATTGTATCATTTAGTGATTATTGCATCTCAATCTGAAACAAAACAATTATGCTTATGAATATTGGTTATGGGACACTTACATGATAACAATATCTATTGGTCATCAATGAAGCAATATTGGCCAGTCTCTATTTTAAGTGTTGGCAAATGTCCTCTTACATTAATGACACATATGACAGAAAATAATAATTACAAATGGCCTAAATTATTACAAAATGTATGCAGATGATGTAGTATGCTATCATTTCAACTTCCCAAGCCTCCTTGAAACATTTCAGAAGTGACGGGACTTGATACTCTAGAGTTTCTGTTCCCAACTTGCTACGGGTCTCCATCTGCACTGATGGACTAAATAATTCCCTTGGTTCGATAGAGGTTGCTCTGAGTACTAGCCTGTCTTCCACAGCTTAGGCTTAGTCAGGTGTTTGATTGGCTAGGGGAAGACAAACTTAGTCTCAGAGGATGCATTTCTTTCTTGATTGTCAGTGGGGACCACACTGCAGTGCAGATTAATCAGAGGGATTTAATTAACTTGGCCCTGTGCGCACATTAAACCTGGAGACAAGACAGCTTATAAACTCAACCAATTATCTTTGTGTGTAAGTGTAAGTCTGTGTGTTTTTGAGCTAAGGTGAGAAGTCCACACCCCGTGGACATCCTTAACTCCACAGTACCACATAAATGTATTTAAAATGTTGAAAGGCAGGTAGTTATAGACATGCATTTTAATGGATTAAGGCTTAAGCAAGGAATGCAGATATTCACAAACACACAGGCATGCACTACTCACACCTATGGTACAGTTAATGCTGCGCACACCACTGCAGTGGCCGCTGTTTCTCCAACACATCACCATGGCAACCAAGACAATGGTTGCGCAAGCCTGCAAATGTGTTATATTTGAAGCTTTTGGTTCACAATCTGTGTATGAGTAATTCACTACATCAAGCATTTAGCTTTTCCGGTTGTCTTTATGGCAATAGAGGCAGTCATAGGCTGCTATAATGTAGCTCTCTGCTGTGCCCTCTGGATATCTCAGTATCAGCCCTTTGCCGAGTGACCTTCATCTCACCTTGTTCCTTAGCCAGAGCCACACGGACAGCAGCCCACTCTCTTCAGCACAGAATCGCATGGAGGACGGCAGGCGGCTAGCCTGATGCACCGTTAGCATCCGTGAGCACTAACTGAGTCTATTTTCTTGTGTTGACAGAACATGGATAAGTCCCAGCTTCCATCTGTGACTCTGATCGTGGGCTGCGGGGTGTCGTCCCTCACCCTGCTTCTCCTCATCATCATCTATGTGTCTGTTTGGAGGTAAGCAAGATCTTCCACTGATAAAACACAATTAGGCTGTTCACCAGTAAAATAAACTCATAGACATTAATGGGAAGCCACATGGGGTTCAGCACCATGGACAGCGGTATATTTTTTGTATAAAGAGCTTTGTGACGCTTTGGAGTTTGAGATTCAAATCAATTATTTGACATGATGTAATCCTGAACAAGTCAGGTTGTTATTTATGATTCAGTTGTGGTTATTAGTGTTATTAGTGACTAGTGTGTTTGATTGTTCTTAATTGACTAAGGGGTCATGCAGTTTACTGTCAGTTCTCTTGAACATTAAAGAATCTTGAAAGAAATGTATCACGGTTTCCACAAAAATATTAAGCAGCACAACATTTGTTATCAATATCTCAATGTTTTCAAGATTGATACTAAAAAAACGTTTCTTAAACAGCAAATTAGCACATTAGAAAGATTTCTGAAGGATCACGTGACAAGACTGGAGTAATGTCTGCTGAAAATTCAGCTTTGCCATCAAAAGGGATACATTTATTTTCAATTGTAATAATATTTCCTAATATTGCTGCTTTACTGTATTTTTGATCAAATAAATGCAGCCATGGTGAGAAGAGACTTCTTTCAAAAATATATTTTAAAAAAAACTTCCAAAAAAACATCCAAAATACTGATGTTTCACATTTACAAAACCTCATTTTTGTCATACAGATTCTATTTTGAAATAAAAGTTTGAACAAAGTCTAAATTAATTTCACAGTGTCTTAGTCTTTGTTATGTGCTCTGTTAGCTTTAATGACAGCTGCAAGAACTCCAAAAGTTTGCCTGCAACCTAATGATCATGTTATCGAGCCTGATTTGAGAGTAACCCAAAGAGCATCTTGTGCTTCAGCTGTCTGTACAGAGGCCTTCACAGTGTGACATCTTGGTCATCACCACTAGCAATCATACAGCAGTTCAGGTTCCATTGATGTCGCCATCTATTGAAAGCGGTGTGAGTGAATGATTGTGAGCAATATATGTCATTCAGATCTATTGGCTCAGTGTTTCTGTGTGTTTTTCTTCAGGTATATCCGCTCAGAACGCTCTGTCATCCTCATCAACTTTTGTCTGTCCATCATCTCATCCAATGCACTCATACTTATTGGACAAACCCAGACACGGAACAAGGTAAGGCCAAACAAACACGCATAAATTGATAAAATCCTTGTTCTGCTTCAAAATATGCTTCATAATCTTCCTATTTTCTCCTTTTACATAACCTTATCTTTGATGGATGGACTCTTTCTGTCTCTATTTTCTTGCTCTCAGGTTGTTTGTACTCTTGTGGCTGCATTTCTGCACTTCTTCTTCTTGTCCTCTTTCTGTTGGGTTCTCACGGAGGCATGGCAGTCTTATATGGCCGTGACTGGCCGTCTTAGAAACCGCATCATACGCAAGCGTTTCCTCTGCCTTGGTTGGGGTGAGGCTTGTCTCTTTGACTTCCTATTATGGGCCTACATGTATTTATAACTGGTTAAGGGGAGACACCCCATGTGAATAGAGAAAAAAAAATACTAATAAATATCAGCATGAAACTTCCCCAGTTGATTACTGACATGAAGACAAATACATTTTGTATAACAAGTTTTTTGAATATTTATGTTTAAATATGCAAATGAGGTATTATCTCATTAAATATACCGTACACTAATTTGCATATATTTCCAGAAGATAAATCTGAACATTGGATAAAGCCAGATTCAAAATTCTTGTTTCATTTTGTTGACATGACACCCATGGTACGGCAGCACAGCTCCTTGATTATTACGCAGGAATGAGAGTATAGTTCCCACTTCCCAGTCATATTGGTCTAGAAATTTGCAACTTTTCATTTTCTGTCAGTCTTAGTACACTATGTAAATACAGAAGAGTCAAGTTTTAAATAGGAAAAATATTCAAACTCTTTGGTCATTTTTTTGAGAGAGATGCTAACGGTCTAATCGGATTCAATGATCTATGCTAAGCTATGCTTATGAGCCTATTTCCAAAAAAAGTGGAGTGTTCCTTTAAATGCTCCATTGTACTTTCACGATTGGTTGCTGATGAAAAAGTAAATGACCATATTTGGATCCGACAACATTGTACAGAAGAGAGACCTTTACAACGGTATATGTGATGACAGGGTGCAGACCGAGATCGCGGAGCAGCGTGTTGATTTACAACACCAACTTTTGTTGCATTTCAGAGAAATCTACAGACGCAAATATACAAAGTGTAGTAAAATAAAGACCTAAATGTGTATTTTGGACGTTTTTTCACCACAAGTCTGAAAGAAGACATGTTATTGAAGACAAATAGCCCAAAATCTCAAAATTGACCTGTAAAAAAAAAAGCGATGTTTTTGCCTGCCGTGTCTCCCCTTCAATTCACGCGTTTTTACTGATCAAATAGCTATCTGATTTGTTAAAACGGTTTCATTTACACGTGGCCACATAAATGTGTCTCCGCAAAACGAATATAAATCCGATCTTCGCTATATGCAAATTCAGCGGAAAGCAACAGATTTTAGCATCATTTTATGTTTTATCAGCTCATGTCAAGATTAAAGACTGCAATAGGAGAGAGAGTGGCATCAGTACTGGTGAGATCATTTAGTCTAACTACTTTAAATGAAAGGTGATTGTGTGTCAAGCTTCATGATGCGATGCCCAACTTTCAGTTTCATTTGCTGCAATTTGCACGTCGGCTTGCTGAAGAGATACTCAGCTACTCATCAGCAGCGGGCCATATCTGGCTAACAGGAGCTGGTATAACACTCTCACATGTTTCATTTTTAACCATTACGGGAAATAGTAAATGCAGACCTCCCACCTCTTCCAGAAGATCCGGGAGTCTTCCGCATACTGATAGCGGCATCCTTGGTGCCCGCAAATCATATACAATATCCCAGAAATCGAGCGAGCAAGACAGAAAGCATTTTTCCACCTGATATTAAGATGCGTTTTCGATGAAAACCGATCACAAGTAGTCAGCCAAGACGTGTTAGCGTTACAGTATTATCACACTTTTCAAATGCGTCTTCTGTGACCACTTGGTTCAGATTTTACTACATTGGCACAGGAATACTATGAGTGAACAAACCCATATTAGGTAGCGTACGCGAATGAATATAACAGCAAGATGCATTTACACTTGTCCAGTTTCATTTGTAATGCATCACAAACCACCTCCTGAAGTGGTTTGAGTGATCAGATTTAAATCTGTCTCATAAGTGGTTTAGAGGGCATTTACACATTGTCTCTTCACGATTGGATAGCTATCTGATCAGAGAAAATGTATGAAGTGACCAGGGGCCTCGTGTATAAAACCGTGTGCAGTGTGCGTACGCACAAAACCTAGAACCTGCACAAAATTCCCTTTATAAAGCCCAGTCAGCGGAAGATTGTGCAAACCCCGTCTCCTCTCCGAAATAACCATAACCATATGTGGAGCTTACAGCGCCCCGGTTTACTATGCATAACGTCATCTGCATACCATTTCCATGCATATTTCCATCCATGTGATACCATGTTTAACACAAAACATCAGGGAAATATAAAATAAGGACTACATATAAAGTCGCTTTACATCATTAAAAATCATTCACCCCACCTTGGTTTAGAATAAATAGATCAATATTGTAGGCTATATATATATATATATATATATATATATATATATATATATATATATATAACATTTCAGATAAAGGTTTTCTCAATCTTTTCCACTGGCCAAATAGCAGGCTATTTTTAATTGTTTTAAGAAAAAATTGTTGTTTGCAATTTTGCCTATAAGGTAAACATGTATTTTAGGATGGTTTATATATTTGTAATGGCCTTATATTTCCGCAGTGTAAATAATTGTCTGACTCGGCTCACTGACAAAACATTTTTTTAAAAATAGACTCTGATGGAGTAAGTGCTCATCATTGTTCATTTTTTGCACGAAAATATTTTCTCAGAACGTAAGTTGATATAACATTTCAGTTGGTTTTAGTAGCATTGTTTGATATACTACATGCTATAATTGATCTAAAATCTTGGATGAAATGTAACTGAATGTAACATCTTGATACATGATATATAGAAAGTACTCAACAGCTCTCCACATTTCTGTTCCTTTATTATAGGTTTACCTGCTCTTGTTGTTGCAATTTCTGTTGGATTCACCAAGGCAAAGGGATATGGCACTGTTAACTAGTAAGTATGATCATGATGAAGTTTGATTAATCATATATTTCTGATAGTCCCTATGGTCAGTCCATCCCTGCCTTGTATCCTTCAAGTAGACACTTAAAAATGTTAAAAACAACTAATGACAACCTTATGATATCACTGATTACTCTTTTCCTTTTATTTCTTCCATCTCTCTCATCTTACTCTTTCATTTCTGCTTTTGTGTTTTGTGTTAGTTGCTGGCTGTCTCTGGAAGGTGGACTGTTGTATGCATTTGTGGGACCAGCTGCTGCTGTCGTCTTGGTACAATATCTCTCTCTTGTTTGATTTATTCACAGAAATCTTCTGTCCTTCATTCCCAGCTTTAGTGACAAGCACTTAGAATGGAAGTGAATGAGAATGCCAACAATCCAGATTTTACCCTCATAACGCCACAACATACAGTAATATCCAACACACACGTGTTTTAGTGGATCTGTTTAAACAGCGTATGCTAGTGTGGTCATAGGAGCCACTGCAGATTAATTAAACCTGATCTCGGCTTACACTATATTAACATGGATTGGAGCAGTATCTCTTTTATTGGACAACAGATTTTATTTTGTCAGACACTGTTTTTGAAAATTTTGAAATGTCATTCTAGTGCAGTTTTTCTGTGTAGAACCAAAGCATCTCTGTTGATAAAAAGCAGTTTTTCAACCATGTTTCAGAGGATTCTGTAAAATTTTTTAAATTGTATATTAATATTCCACTTGAAAAATTAAGGTGTAAATTTAGTAGAATATTAGCATTTGCTGTGGTGTGAAATATCGTTATCCAAAATCATAAAATTGGAAAATGACTGCTAAAATATATTAGTATTATCAGAAGTAGCTTGAACAACAACTATTATTGATATGTTTATTGACTTCATTAGGTTTGTCTGAACACGATAGCGGTAAGCAAACTAGTAAATGAGATACAGTGGAAAAGTCATAAATTAAAGGCAAATGTGCAGTACCGTTAAAGTCCCCCTATAGTTAGGAATTGGATCCCTTAAAACTAATATTTGATCATCAAAATTAAATATTAGAAGAAGAAAAATTCCTTGAAAAAAATCTCAATGCCTTAAAATGGCTTGAATGTTGCTTCTTTTATATGTGGTTCTATGAATATGCAAATTAGCCCCGCCTCCACTCACTCACACCAGCTCATAGATCCACTCGTTGACGTGATTGGTTACAAGGTAGTTTGTGATGTCAGAAACACCAGCGATTTCTTGAGACTGTCTTTGGTTCACTGCAGTTTTAAAGAGAAAATGCGACCATGGTGTTTAATGGTGTTGTGCATGGTTTGTCTTAAAGCATATTAAAAACACCACATAGACATATAAACAACATTAAAAGCTTGATTTTCAACACAGGGGGACTTTAAAACATTACTTACTCTAAAATCGAAGATTTTCTTATTAAAATACAATAAAATACAACAAAACCACAAAGTAAATGAGGCTTTTCAGAATCCAGATAAAACCAGTAGCACACAGGAGAAGTCACTAGTATCGTGCATCTGTTGTGAGGCTGTATTTGTGATGTGTTCACCTTTTTCCTCTCTCTTTACCAGGTTAACATGGTAATCGGGATTCTGGTTTTTAACAAACTGGTGTCCAAAGATGGCATAACTGATATGAAACTCAAGGAGAGGGCCGGGTATGCCTCACAGTATTCATTCATCTCATTGGCTGACCTCTAACCAGCTCTGGGAAAGACATTCATTGGCCAGACCTTTCATAACATCTCTCCCTCTTCCAACAGGACACAAATTAGCATGAATGAATTAAATAGAAAAATTGGTTTGCACTGCAGACCAAAAAAAGCACATTTATTACCAAATGTATCATCAAATCAAATTATTTGGACTTTTTTTCCTCTAAAATAATATCACCTTTAAAATTAAATAGATTTACATACTTTTATGATTGGTTTCTGTAATACATATTGATTTGAGTTGTTCTTAGCCAATTTCCAAATAGTTGTTTTCTTCTTGTTTTACACATCAATTAGCGAACAAACTTTAAATGTTTATGTTTGAAAAAAAAGTATTTTTTGTCCTTCAGAGGGGAAGAGATTGATAAGGACTGGTTATTGGTCTTGTCAAAAGCAAGATGACACCTTTGCTCACTCATTGCATTTCTTTTACATTTCCGTTGGTGATTTGCCATATGTCGCTTAATCATTTCTCCAGCTTCTCTTGATTTTTTTTTTAGGTGTTGCTGTGCATCTTGATTCAAAGTCATGTTTCTGTGTGTGAAATATTTATTTGAGGGGCAGTCGCAAAGGAGCCGGCAAAGGAAATCTCACATAAGGCGTCAGCTTCATGCGTCTGATCGATAGCACTCAAGCTGAGCGAATTTCTCATTTTATATCCATTGATTTTGACAAGTTTTCAGTCGTGCGAGTTAAATGCCATTGAAGCTGAAGTATGAACCGAGAATTGTTATTATAGACCTCATTATAAGGGTTTCTCAATCGTACGCTGTCCATCTCCGTGCCATTGACCATCAATTACACACTGGATTTGTTAATCTTCCAAGATTCACATGTCTTCTACCAATCAGGCTTTACAGCAGAAATGTGTCCTGCGATTTATTACCGAGAAGACGAATATTACTCATGCTATGACTCATGATTGACTGTCTGTGTTTCCTTTTCTGGGCTGTGCTCCACTGCCTGCAGGCTGACGCGTGCCCTTACTGGCATCGTTTTTGCATCCGAGTGTTTTCTTTCTCTTGTTCCTTCTCTTTGCTTTGTGTTTTTAGATTGTGATTATGATTATTTCATTTCAACTACATTGTGTTTGCCTCTGCTATGATCTCTCTGCTTGATTGTGTTTGTTTTTTGTGCTGTTTGAGACATTGTATCCGAGTTACCACAGCATCCCCTCGCTCACACTCAGGGCTCTCCTCTCTGCCCCGCCCACCCGTCACCGATTGGTTGAGATGCAGGTCCGCCCATCCTCTAATTTAGCCTTTCCCACAATTTAGCGCTTCCATTTGCCTGATGCAATCTTTTAGGACTCAACCCTTTCTGATTAATTCTGATGGAAGCATGCCGGTTAGATGAAATGTGCTTTAGATTAGACATTTAGATTTAGAATAGCTGTAGGTTCAGTTTGGATCCATAAATTAGTTTGTGTGTGTGTGTTTGGGAGTGTGCAAAAGTACGCTTGTATGAGAAAGTATGTGGATTTTATTGTTTGGACATTTTGGATCGGATTGGATTTTTTTTTTTTGGGGGAAAGTCAGAGTTCTGTTTGTGTCGAAGTAATAATGGGAAATATTTTTGCAATTCCGAAACTCTTATCAACATGTTTGTTTGAGTATTTTCCAGCCGCATTGCATTCTCTGCGGAAATAGATAAACTCAAGGCTGGCTGCCGTTGTTTGGTGCTGATAGATGGGAAGGGTGAATCACATTTAGAGGGAGGATTTGTATCACTTTTCCCTCCCTCTCTCACCCTTGTTCTTAAACAAAACATTTTTCATTAGCCTAACTAATTAGCACGGCTGTTAATTATGCGGAGTGCAGCCGCTGCATTTTGGGTAGTCTCTGTACACCTGTAAATGATGGCATTTTCTTCAGTTTGAGAATAACAAAGGGCATTTTGATAAATTGCAGTGGTCCACATCAAGAGCTTTCACATTCCTTTACTACATGTGGCAAGACAAAACAAAAGATGAACTGTTTCAAAAATGGAGGGTAAAATAAATGAGAACGTTGTAATGTTTGATATAGGATCATATCAGCTAGGTCTTTGAAGTTCCTCCATGAGGACTAGAAAGATGGTCTTATATTAAAAAAAATGCTGATTGCTTTTTAATATCACTGCCTCTACTGAGGTTTTATTGGTAGCATTGGCCTTTTGCTTGGAATTGAATTTCTTATATCATTCAGGGTTTAATCTACATGTCTGCCAGTAATAGAATCAACTTCCTATACGTTTGGGCAGCCATGCCAAACTGATGGCTTTATGTTTATCTTTATTTTAGTTTTTTGCAGGTGGCTATTTTGTGTGGAACAGTTTTATTACATACATTACCGTTCAAAAGTTTGGCGTCAGTAAGATTTTTTTATTTGCATACATAAATATTTCTAATTAGCAAAGAAACATTAAATTGATCAAAATTGACCAGTAAATACATTTTTTGTTTCACAATATTTCTTTTTGATTTCTGTTCTTTTGAACTTTCCATTCATCAAAGAATCCTGAAAAATGGCTGATGAAAATTCAGCTTTGCCATCACAGGAATAAATTACAATTTAAAATATATTTGAATGAAAAAAACTGTTGTTTTAAATTGTAATAATATTTCACAATATGACTGTTTTTACTGTATTTTTTTTATCAAATAAATGCATCCTTGGTGAGCATAAGAGATTTATTTCAAAACAAATTGTTTTAAATCTTACCAAGTACCAACCCCAAAATTTTCATGCCCAAATGTTGGACAATGCTAATGCAGCCTCTATTATGTGATTGGTTATTTTAACTAGATTTGTCCAAAAAGCAAATGCATTATTTTTCACATTTCATAAGCTGTCTGCAAATATTAAAATGCATATGAGATTCTCAGTAAAAAAAGCATATTTTAGAATAAAAGTAAATAGTCTCTGTCTCAACAGTGGCATTACAAACTTAAATAATGTATACTGCAGTTTATTTCATAATAATAAAAGAAACAAGAGTTCATGCATGCAGGATATTGGCAGTTATGGCTGTGGATGACTTTAATGTCTCCTAAAATGACCGTGATTCAGCTCGCGTCTGTGAATGCACGATCTCCGGCTGTCAACACGCATGAATGTTTGTGTGTATGTTTTTCAGCCAGCTTTTTCGAGTTCCCATGTCTCTCTCCAGGGACCAAAGACAGATGCAGAGTGGGACGGATAAACTGCTCGCAGCCTAAATCAAGCAAATTCCATATGGCATACTAATGCAAAAGAAGATTTTGATGTCATTGATATGACAGAATCAAAATCCTATCATGAAATATTTTACATAGACTGTCAGTGGAAATAAGTGATGGTAATCCATACATACATGCATGACATATAGAGTTGATTTTATTTTATTTTATTTTTACTTGCTAGCTCTTTGTCCCACATATTCAATCAGGCCTATTTAGAAATAAAACTATCGTGACAGCATCTTTTCCATCATTCCTGCACTCTTCCCAAAGCCTTGACAGAGATCTGCCCTGAGTGGGAGCTTGAAGGGGATTCTGTGTCTGCTAGGTCTGTGTATCAACATGTATGTAGGTGTATGTGTCTCTGTGTATGTGTGTGTGTGCGAGAGCGTGTGTGTGGTTATATATCAGCGTACATGTGTATTTCAGTGTGTTGATTTGACTTTGCAGTCAGATGACAGTGCCACTGTACAATATGACGCTCAAATGTGCCAAGTGCGGAGTTATCTCGTCGGCTGACGTTTCCACCACAGCTACCAGTAACGCCATGTTAGTCCCGCTAATTATTTACCAACTCTTTGATGCTCTGCCTTCGGTTCTATTTTTCTTTTTTTTTCTGCATATTTCTTACCTCACCCCTCTTTATTTCCTTTTCTGGTTTTCTCCCCCATTCATTTCCCTCACCCTGCTAGTGCTCCTTAGCTGTAATGTCAGAAGCGATAAACAGAGACGGAGCTTTTATGCTGTTGCACTGCTAAATCATGCAGATTGCAATAGGAGCCCATTTTGGAGCCCTGCTGTGTATGTGTGTGTGTGTGTGAGTGCAAGTGTTTGTAGTGCGCAGTTGACCAGACGGTTCCTTGCTCAAGATGGTACCATGGTAACCATAATTTCTGTCAAAGTAGCATAGGTTTAGTTATAATAAATGAGTTTATGCATTTGGCAGGCGCTTTCATCCAAAATGACTTTCAGTGCATTCAGTATGTGCATTTCCTGGGGTTCAAACCCATCGCCTTGGTGTTGCTAGCATAATGCTAAACCATTTTTGAATAAGCGCTAGATCAATATATCATCCAGCTTTAAAATTGGTAAATCTGCCAGTATTTGGTCATTTTTTTGAGAAAACCATGTCTTCTTAGGCGGTTGACATATGCGTTGGGACTTTTAGATATTTTAATACATTTTGAGTAATATTCAGTGTTGTTATTGTGAACTAAAACTTTTAAAAAGTGTTTTTGGAAATAAAAAGCTTAAATAAAATGTAATTAATGTTACCCTGGCAAATAAATAAAATAAATAAGTTGAAGTACTAAAATTACTTTGAAATAAAATAATAAAGCTAAACAGAAACAGAAAAAATATAAATGACAAAAGCACAACAAAATTATTAACTGAAACTAAAATAAAAGCTAGTTCAAAAAATGAAATAAAATACGAAAAACATTCTGATAAAATTTCACAGATGAGCTAAAATTAAACATTTTAGCACATTTATATACATCTCAGTTGGTATAATTCGAAGGAATTAACATATCGCATACTGTAGATATAGGGTATTGAAAACCTCAGATTTGTCAACCACTATTCTTCAAAAAGTACTGGAATCTTTCTGCATCTTTCTGTCTTTTTTTTTTTTTTTTTTGATGAATGGTGGCCAAGTTATCAGTTTTCGCAGTAACACTAACCGAATGGTGTTTTGGTTGGACTCTATGGTGTTTTGATGGAAGCAATGGTTGCCATGGGACCTTTTTTTTAAGGGCTAATAATAGCAGCCATGCCAAGAATGGCTTTTTTGACTGCGATACTGAAATGAGCCATGTTGGTCTGGTTTCTGTCATAAGCTTTCTGCTGGCTGTGTGTTTTACTCTATACTATGAGATAAAATAGACCAGCCATTTATTAATGTACGTGAGAATCTGTAGGATCTTTTTGTATGTGGCGGCAGCTTAGAAACAACAACAGAGGTTGAAATCGTGCAACCTGCAATACGGTGAATTGCAGCAATTTGTAAACATACCTCAGCAGACATGTAGGGTAAAAGGTTGATGGTGTTTTACAGCATTATGCATGTATTGATATATGTGCATATATGCCTGGGGATGACTACGGTTGTGTTTAGCAGTGCTTGTGAAAAGGATGTCAGGTGAAAGCTTCGTAGGGCAGAGTACTTCATAAAGATTATTATGTACATCCTTATGGAATCTGCTGATCTGTTCATAAAATAAATATATTGTAAATCCTTAATGTATACCAAAGAAAATAATGAATTGTGATTATTTCCCAGTGTAGCCACTGATCAAGAACCTTTCTATGAACAGTTCTGAAAAGAACCGTGTTTTGAAGTGTGAAGAACGTTTACAAAATCCCAAATACCTTTTTCCACTATAAATAAACTTTTGTGAAATGGAGAGTTTCAATGGACGTTGAAAGTTCTTCATGGAACCATCGATGTCGATAAAGAACCTTTATTTTTAAGAGAGTGTGAGCGTTCTTTGATGTGTGTGTGTGATTGGCAGTGTGTTTGTTGGTGAGTTTAAAAGATGCAAATGCAGTAGACTGAAGCTGATCAAGAATACATTTGTAAAATAAAAGGGAGGAATAAAATAGTAAAAATAGTAAGAAGTAGGACTTTGCTGAGCATGCTGGCCCTTTCCTTCAAATCCATGATCAGGGGAGAGTTTGTCTCTAAAGACCACTGATGTGTCTACATTCCTTCATCTTTCACCCTCTCATTTGTCTTCCTCTTTTTCATCGTCCATTGCTCCTTTTTATTGCTTCTTTTGGCTTATTTTTACCTGTTGCACCTGTTCACATATGTTTTGAACTGTGATTGAACCATGTTTTGAGCATATTGATATTATTTAGAGTATAATCAACAAAAAGGGCAACTCTAGCTCATATTGAGCACTGTATCGATCTGTGTATTCATATATTAATGCTTTTTACCGCAATACCAGACTCATGTCTTTTAAAACACTCATCAGATATCCAAGAAATCAATAATATGCGTTATAAGTATTAATTAGTTTTATAAGAAATTTCTAAATATCAACCAAAGTCACTCCGAAAGAAAGGCTTATCCTTTAGTTTTGCCCTCTTTGTCTTTTTGTATGCCAATGGTGATATAAACCTTCACTCACTGTAATTCTGCTCCTGTCCTGTAGGGCGTCGCTGTGGAGCTCCTGTGTTGTGCTTCCACTGCTGGCTCTCACTTGGATGTCGGCGGTCCTGGCCATCACTGACCGCCGCTCAGCCTTGTTTCAGATTCTTTTTGCTGTATTTGACTCTCTCGAAGGCTTTGTTATCGTGATGGTGCATTGCATCCTTCGCAGAGAGGTGCGTGAACCTTGTCCCATACCTGAATTTCAAATTTAAAGGCAGACTTCCAATTTTAGATGCAAATTAAAATGCTTAAACACAATTTTTACAATCGATTAGGTCCAAGAGGCAGTAAAGTGTCGCGTTGTTGATCGTCAAGAAGATGGAAACGGTGACTCAGGTGGATCTTTCCAGAACGGCCATGCTCAGCTGATGGTGACTTGCGACTACATTTCTGTATTTCTGCTACACATAAAACATGAAATTGGGAATTAAATCTCTCATTCTCTCTCTTTTCTCCAGACTGACTTTGAAAAGGATGTAGACATTGCTTGCCGATCAGGTGAGTCTCTCAACACACTCTCTGGTCATTTCAATTTGCTGTGATGTCCATCTGAGAGGTGCAGCCGGCTGTTTAGACAAGACAAGTGCCATTTTACAGGCCGCATAATGCATTTTCTACAAGGAGATTCAGAACACGATCTGATTGCTGGCGAGCAGCAAAATGCAGATAAATAGACTTGTCTGTTCCCTTGCCGTGCCTCAGATCTGCCGGCCTGTCCTAATTAAGTCCCTCCCGACATTTCATTATCAGATAGCAGCTTTCTTCTCTGATATCTATCGGAAATGTGATTCTGATTATTTGTCAAGACGACATTTCAAGCTAGCGTCTAGAAATAGAGACTTGTGTTGTGATATTTTTTGCTTTTTTTGAAGTGTGAAGGACTAAAAATGAAGCCTTCCATCAGCCCCCCTTCACTTGGTTACTCAAAAGATCCTTTCACATGTCTTGCTGAAGCTAAAGTTTTGGCCAAATTATTATACAAAGCATTGTAATGCGACCCTCAAAGTTCAAACAATCTCCACTTTGCTTGCTCCTGTTTTCCGTAGACCTTTTGTAAGGTAACCAATGATTACCTGAAAATTTGCATAGGCTGCATCCGAAATTGCATACTCTCTTGAGTAGGTACTTCTTTCAAAGTGCCCCTATTATGCTATTTTAAAGTTTCCTAATGTTGTTTTGGAGTCTCCTACAACAGCTTTACATGCATCAAAGGTCAAAAAAAATTATCATAATATACATTTACACATCACCACATTTTCAATGATTCTCAAACATGAATCAGATGTCAGATGAATCAATCTCTCTAAATCCCTCCTTTCCGTGAGCTACTCTGCTCTGATTGGCCAGGCAACACAGTCTGTTGTTATTGGTCTACCGTGTACAAGCGTGCGTGTCGAAAACAAAAATGCCCATTGCCATAACAACGTCAGCTCTGCGTGTCCTGAGCATAGACTGTAAAAAATGGTCCTGAGGCTTCCTACACCGTAAACTAAACACAGTAACGAACAATGACGTCGATTTTATCATATCAATCCGACTGCGAGTACTATGATGAAACATTGGAAGAACTAGTTATTCAACCCGAACCTCCATCACGACTCGAGTAGGACGTTTCTCATTGATACGCTACTCAGTTTGAGGTACATTATGAGATGTTGCAACTATAATTCCTCACCATTGGCATTAACAAGTGCATGTCCATCAATAAACCAATTATTTTGCTCCATGCTTAATCTTTCCTCAAAGTAGTGAGAACGACAGACAATCTGCATTAATAGACAGTTTTAGGTAATAGTGGCCCACAACTGATTAGCAGAAGTATTTTAGTAAAACAGTAATAATGTGAGTTAACCAGTTAGCAGGAGACCAACGCAATATAAAACTCAAAACTAAGTATTTTGAACACCATCTTTCAAGAGCAAGCGGTTTGCGAATCCTGCATTGAACTCCGAGATTTGAGAAGCAGTAGTCAGTAAAATAAAGGGAACACAGCAAAAGTTATATTATACTGCTGTGATATGAATTTTAACCACTGATTCTTCACATGCTCGTCCTTGGGCGCAATAAGTGGGCGGGCATTATGCTAATGTTTCGCCTTGACGTCACAACAAAACAGCTAACGACTCGTTTGAAAACCGATTCATTTCATTGACTCTGAGTCAACACTGACTTTTTAAAGACAATAACTTTATATACGGTGCACTTTCAGATTTACAAAAACTTTGTAAAACTTTTCAGGATGTTTTCATTCACTTTGAGCTGTTACACACTACATGAAAGGTAATTTTCACAAATCAACTATTGGGGCACTTTAAATAAGTAATCATGACCGCTAAAAAGGTATATTTCTATATAGTATGAATGTGTGTAGTATGAATGTAATCTGGACGTACTACATGCACCATGTTGTCATTATCATGTGACCTACCAGCGTCAGCTGCGTCGCTTCTCTGCCATTCACAAATCCTCTCCCGTGGCCTCATGGGATAGTAAAGTGTCAATTGTATGTGCACTTCAGAATCTCGCCAGAAGTAGTAAGGTCATCGTGCTTTTTGCCTACTCTTTTATGAGAACTGTGAATTTGGATATACTTATTTTGTCACATACTGTTTTTCGCCCTACTATGTAGTAGGAAGGAATGCAATTTCGGATGTCTCTATGTGAATGAGTGATGTAGTTTCAACTACTACACTTATACATAAGCACATGTGACACTCATGATATTCTAAATACCTGCAGAAAATCAAAGGTCTTCATGACCATCATTGCCAAAACGAATTAAAAATCTTGTTAACTTGAAGAAGTTATGATTTGAGCTGATGAAAGGGCAGTAAAATGTAGCACTGCTATCAAATCAGCATGATCCCTTTTCACTTACTAAGGCTTTTTCCCTCTGATTTGCAGGCACCCTGAAGCGTTCCTCCCAACAAGGCGAGGAGAAGGTAGCTTCACAGCAGATCACGGTACAGAAAGGCTCCAACTTCAACACCCTTCCTGCCAGCATGGCAAAGGTCCACCTGCAAAACGTTGCAGATTACGCCAGCCACACTCTCACCATGCGCCGCGACAAAGGCGGCATTGCGGGGGTCAGCACTGAACTACCCGGAGCCAAATCTATTTACATCTGTGACGGCGAGCTCTTCAAGCAGCTGGACGGAGCTCCGGGAGACAGCGGCGGTCTTGAAGGCGGCGGAGGAGGAGGGTCGGGCCAGGGTTACGTGCTCTTGCCCAACAACAACAACACCCTTAGGCCCTCGAAGGGTGGCAAGGAGGACCAAGCCACTAAGTACAACATCGGCATCGAACAGTTACCCCAGACCAGGCTCATCCACCTGGCCAACCCTGCTGGCACCGATCCCGTGCCAGGCTTCGGGCTAAAGAGCTTGCCCACCGACAGAATCAGCATTTCCTGCTCAGAGAGGGACTCCCCGGGGCAGACAGTGCAGAACATCTCCAGCGAATCCCAGATGATAAACAGTTGTGAGCAAGGGGACTCTGGGAACTCCGGCATGATGTCTAAGAGCGAGACCATCTCCACACTGTCAATGAGCTCTTTGGAGGTAAGAAACAACGATAATCATGAGATCAAACAATGCAACCCTCTACATTACGAGTAAATCACTCGCGTATAGAGTTGGGTATCGTTCAAAAATGTGGACTCGAGTTGCATGACTTGGACTTGACTTGTGACAACTCGACACAATCAATGAAGACTTGCGACTCGACTTGGACAACAATGACTTGCGACTTGACTTGGACTTGAGCCCTCTGACTTAAATACTTTATTGGCTACCTTCTAAAACCAAAGATCAGTTGTGTTCACTATAGGCTGGTCTAACATATGATCACACAGGTATGATTAGCGCTGCTTTCACGCTTTGGCTGAGCAAAGGAGGATCTCACTCAGCCAGTGCTTGTGTAACAAGTCGTATACCAAATAAAAGGGTTGTTCAACATTAAACTATTAGCGTAGCACAGATATATGTTCTCTTACCTACACTAACACTCCGACTGAGTGACTCACACTATTCCTATTGATATCATATAAATGTATGCGCAGCGTATTGTGATGAACTGTAAACTCTAGTGCATAGGCACCTACGCTATTTGCTAAGAATTCGCTTTGCTAAGAATTATCTTTTTTTCACATGCACTCAAAGAGAGAGAACCCGAGAGAGTCTTACACACCATGTAGAATATACGTACTACGTGTCAATGGGATTCTTTCTTGTTTTTTTTCCTGTCAAATTGACTGACGTTGTTTGAAATTACCGAAGCAGAAGTCACTGCCAGATCCTTTGGTAGTGGGCGGAACTAACATGCAAGCTGCAATCTTATTGGCTTGCTCTCACCTATTACGGTTTGATTTCAGACAACATGTTTAATATTCATGAGCCCTACAGCTGATTAGTTTGTTAGAATTAGTAGTATTGGTAGTAATATTGTATTAGTATTAATTTAATTTTTTTTACAGAAACACTGGACCACCCATATTTTCTCAGGCACACTTTACACATACTCAATCTGGTAAATTTTCTAGTAAATGCGATTCTTTTGCATAGAGACGTTCTGATAGATATCCTGTACCTGTTTCCTCATTGTAGACGAGCATGTTTTACTTAATTTTGTCTAAATAATGAAAACGCTCTTCACAGTTTGTGTGGAAAGATTGACAGCTTAAATGATTCAGAATCCCAGTGACATTAACATTTGATGGCTAACAGCACAAATCTGCGTGCGTCTTACAACTCCGTGGATGCTATTTTTACGGTCCTAAATCAAGACATCTTTTCATCTTCATCTTATACACTTTCTTTTCTCAGCCGTGATTATTACTGAAAACTGATGGACACTTTGGTTTCTGGTTCAGAGGAATGTGTTGTAGACCTATCTGCCTATGATGCTGTGAATTCACATCAATGTTTGTCATATCTGCCACAAGGGAACGAGTGTCCTAATTTATGTGCGGAGTGAAAAAAAAAACATGTTTGTGGAGAGTGTCTGTCATTACGTGGCTCAGAATTACATTTCAACTGACATCAGCCAATGCACATACACTCGGTTTCAATGAAAACTGCATCGGAACGCTTAATGGAATGAAAGACCTGCCGTTTTAAAAAGGAAGAAATGAAAGAAGGCTACATAAATTATGCCTCTTTGCATTTGCAATTATCCCGCTTAGAAAAGAAAGTCTCTGCAAAGGTCAGATTTTGCTCATGCTTTAAAAGGGAGCAGATGACAAGCATGGATTCCTCCTCACCTCAGGCCAAACATGCTCCCAGAATGCATTGCGGGCGCACAGCTGCAGCCACGCACAGCACAGGCAGAATGTCAGACTGCCCTCAGACGCTCTCCGACAGGCTAAAGAAAGGCCATTCGGTCACAAGCTGTTTACTGCACACTCTTGCCAGGAGCTCGGCGGAAACATGCAATATACAAGCAACACAATGCTTTCTCAAAGTCTGCCCTAAGTGCCAACATTTTACACTCATTTTTCCCCCTACTTATTGCATGTGGGTCATTCTCAAACAGTGTTGACTTTCTGACATACAGTACAACATATTTTAAAATGTTGAACATTTGAAGTTCAGTCTTTCCTATATTAATATTTTTGTATTTTTTAAAATCAGAATAATAGTTTAACTAATAACTAAATTAATTATTTATATTATTAAAAGATTGTATGTTAGTTTCATTAAATGTTCATTAAAATAAGTTAATTTGATTAAGTATTTTATATTAAAACTGTTTTGCTTTTTTTGCTGTTTAAACTGGAAACACTAAATTATATAATATAATATTATATTATATTAAAATAGATTTTATATTAATTGAATTTAAATGTTAATTGTATTTTATTTAAAAAAATTGTTTTGCTCCATGCACTAATGTTTAAAATAGAAAAAAAATAGTATAAATATATTTTTTCAACATAGATTGTTCAACGGTAAACCATTACATTTATGTATTGTAATATTATGCTATGATGTTAATTATGTTTTTTATAAAGTATTTGTTTCAAAATATCTGAAATCTTTTTAATGACTTGCATGTCTAAGGACATGTTTATCACTGTATTTCGAGAATGACCCATTTGCTGTTTTTCCCCAAGACCACTCTGGAAGGACACACAATAACATCCTTTATTCTTATTTGTCCTTTAGAGACGAAAATCACGCTATGCAGAGCTGGACTTTGAGGTCAGTGTAATGTAAATCTTTCCACAAATGACAGCAGTCTTGCGTGGTGCAGATTCCTTCATCGCTGCAGTGGTTTTAAGACCGGTTTTGTTTTGCAGAAGATCATGCATACACGGAAGCGCCACCAGGACATGTTCCAGGATTTAAACAGGAAACTGCAGCATGCAGAGAAGGACAGAGATTCTCCCCCAGTGGATGGGAAGCCTGGGAAGAGATGGAGTGTGTCGTCAGGAGGCAGCGATAAAACCAACCTTAGTGTACGAATTTACACGAATCACTCCATGTCTTACATCTCTCAATGTATTTGTCGCTAATGGGATCTGGTGGAAAAAAAGTAGTTTCTTCCCAAGATCAAAAGAAACTTTTCATTTAGGAGAATTCAGGTTATGTGACAATCATTTCTTGACAATTAATATAATATAATATAATATAATTAGTGCTGACAAATTTATTAATCATGATTAATTGTGATTAATTGCGATTAATCGCATCTAACATAAAAGTTTGTACTATATATATATATATATATATATATATATTTATATATATATATATATATATATATACACACACACATATATATTCATAAACTTTTATGTTAGATAAAATTAATTCGACTTGACATCCATAAATATAATGTAACAATGAATTAAAATGTATTACAAATAATAATTAATAATTTTACTAAATAATAATGTTCATTTTGTTTTCCCTTAAAGAAATATTGAATAAATACAGTAAAATATTGATAATTGATTAATTGCCTGTATGCAATTAAATGTATATTAATAATAATATTATTATTAATAATAATACAATAATAATAATAATTGTCATATATAATAACAATAATATAAATTTTCTGTATTCCATTAAATCAATATTAAATAACATAATAATAATACTTGTTCTAACAATATTAATTTCCTGTATTCAACTAAATGTATATTAAATACAAGAATAATAATAATATATGCCCTAACAATAATATTAATTTCCTGTATTTGAATATATAATACATTTTTGGTTTTGTGTTTTTGTTTTAGATCTTGACATTTTACATAAATTTCAAATTGAAAACATTTTTATGTTTGATAATATAGGACAAGCAGCAGACCCCCAGTAAGCGGGTGTGGGAGGGCATCAGGAAGACCCACTCCCCACCATCATGGGTGCGTAAGGAGCTGGAGCCCCTACAGGCCTCTCCCCTGGAGATGCAAGCGGTGGAGTGGGAGAAGGCCAGTGCCACCATCCCTCTGGTGGGTCAAGAGATCATGGACCTGCAGACGGAGGTCTGAAAGACCAACAGAACATAAAGAGAAACAGAACAAACTCTACTCGCAGGGAAACAGGGATAAGGAGAGGGGAAGATAATTGAGCGAGAGTGCAGGCAAAAAAAAAGTATGCAAGAAAGACACTGAACGAGAGTGAAAGCAACATGGCTGTGCAATTTTTATTTGTGTTTTTTTCTTCTTTTTTTTTGTAATCCTGGAATGGCCTTTTCCTTAATGTCAAAGCGAATCATAACACTTTCGAAAATCCAGGTCTGAGCCTGTTGCTATGGTAATGAGCTGGCGCTACCAAGATCGGCTGAACTGGGCAAGTTAAGTAGTGACCCGGGATGTTACCATGGGAACATTGGGAATGACTGACTAAAAGGAAGGACTGGAGTTCAGGCTAAGAGCAGATGAGCCTTAGTGAGTGGCCTTCAATTTCTTACACCTCTGGATACATATTAGTGTTCATGTCTCATTCGAGAGCGTTATGAAAGAGAGAGAGAGCGAGACGTAGCGCTACAACTGCCCGACAGGAATCAGGTGTGCTACACGTCATTCAAAATCAAATTCTTGAGTATTCTTAGTATAATTATCATCGTTGTTGATCAGTGTGACACATGCGTACGCTTAGGGCACAAGAGGTGACGTGATTGCCCAAAGCCATCTGCATATGACTGTTAATCTGTCTCGAACGCCCTCCTGAGCCAGTACAGCCACAACTTAGCCACTGTGCTGCCCCATGCGCCGCATCCACCTGCGGATCCTTCGGAAGTCGGTCAATGGCGAAGTGACGTCGGCGTGGGATTCAGGTTGGAAGCAGGTCGAAGTCCAGTTGGTGGGTTCACGTTTTCATTCGCTTGATGTTTTCATCAGAATCACTGGAGCTGAGAGACCTGAAACAAACTGCTGTGTCTCCGAATATGTGCAGAATCAAGTTTGAAAGAGTAAACGGAGATGAATATGAATATATAAATACATATATTATAAATAGTCTTATATATGAAACTGCAGAGGGGTGTTATTCTCTGGCTGGATGTGGTCGCACACAGAGAAAGCACAAGACTCACTCCTCAGAGTCCTGTTGTACAGCATTGTAATTATTTCCAGAAGAGTTCTACAAAATGAATTTTAGCCTATAAATATCTTTCTTACTGTGCTTGGGGACTATTGTTATCATTATTATAGATATCATCGCGATTCTGAGATCCCCCACCCAACTCTCATCGGGTTACTGGACTATATGAGTGTTCTGTAACATCATGTAACAGTGTGTATTTCGATATCACTGACTGTCACTCCAGATGATACGTACTTGCCTGAATTCTCCACCATGAACTCCCTGCCTTTCCACACTTCCTTTTTTAATTTCACTGGGGTTTCTTTGTTATTGTACAGTTTTCAGAGCACAAAATGAATGTGTCATATTTCTAATAAAAAAAGTATATCTATATAATAAAGAGAAATATGTCATATTGGTGCTGCAAAACTTGTTGAATTTGCCCAGGCTGCTGTGTGATAGATAGATAGATAGATGGATGGATGGATGGATGGATGGATGGATGGATGGATGGATGGATGGATGGATGGATAGATGGATAGATGGACAGACAGAGATAGATGATATAAAGTCGGATGGATGGATGGATGGATGGACAGTCAGTAATATAGATGGATAGACAAGTCGGATGGATGGATGGATGGATAGATAGATAGATAGATAGATGGACAGACAGTAATATAGATAGATAGATGATATAAAGATAGATAGACAGATAAAATCGTCAGATAGATAGATAAGATCGACAGATGGACAGACATTTATATAGAAAGACAGATAAAGGATAGATATATTTTTTTTAAACTACAAATATTTAAAAAAAATTGCTAATTCAAAATAAATACAATAATATATAAATAATCCTAAAACAACACTGCACTGCATTTTCAAATGAGGAGCTCATAAATCCACCGATAAAGATTGAACTAATTGCAAATGCTGATGATAAATGTGTGTTATTATTCGATTAAAAGAATACATTAGGATTGGAGTCATGGGAATCTGGTGGGAGGGAAACTGTGGCCGAGCTGCAAATGAAGGATATTAATTTCATGTCAGCACAGAGCAGCCCAGTGTCCTGAACCTAATTATGTCAGCATTAGTTACTCAACACTTTTTTTTTTTATACATCACTGGTTGCAATAAAATGGAAAGAGTAATGTTATAGTAAATAGATCTGTAAAATGCCCGTTAATAGATCCACTGCTGCTACAACAACAAATAATATTTATGAATTATATATTAAATAAATTGTTGGCTAAATAAATAATAACACAGAGGAAAGTGACAAGAAGGAGAAAAAATATGATAACGGTTATAGGTTGCAGTAGTATAGGTAAAAGCAAAATGTGATAAATAGTAGCTATATAAAAAAATAACACTTGACAAACACTAGGCAGTTTTATTGGAAATTTAAGGTTTCGTAAGATTGCAATTGTGAACACAGAGAGTTATTTTTAAAGACAAGCTCCATGTGTACTGTACAGTGCTATGCATAAGTTTAGACACCCATGCTAAAGTTGACTAAAAAGAGGAATAAAAAATCATATTTTGGAAATTTAACTTAATGCCTTAATTAAAAAAAATAGGAAAAATCCAACCTTTAAGGACACAAATTTTCTTTGTGAATGAATAATGTATCGTAAATAAATAAATGTTCTTCCTTAACCCTCAGACGGTCTTCGGTCATTTATGACCGGAAAATTTTCTGTTTTGAATTTCTAAAAATCACAGCTTCATCGGAATGTTACGAAACTTGGTGACGTTTATGGCATCATGTATGTGAACACACAAAAAAATTGAGGTCATGATCCGAGCATGTTAAGTGGTCATAAAAAAAATAGTTACACTTGTGGTCTTTGGTCAAAAATGACCCCCATAGGAAATGAATGGGAAATTGACAAAAACACAAAAATTCACCAAAAAAAATTTTTTTACATTTTTTTTAAGTACACAGCATTAAAGGGGTGACACTCTAAAACATCTAGAGAAAAAAAAAAATAAATAAAAAAAAAATTAAAAAAAATTAAAAAAATAATTTTTCATATTTTTTTTAATTTTTTTTATATATATTAAAAAAATATATATTTATATTTATATTAAACATCATTATATCACTAAGCCATGATGACATATTAGGTGGATTGTGTGATTTCCACTCTAGGATAATTTTTCTAGGCTTTCTAACACAATGTTTAGGTTTGACTAATCATAATGCAAAAACTAACACTTTAAATCACTATTTCTAAAAAAAAAAATATATAAAACTTGATAAGAAATAGTTTTTGAGATTGTTTAAATATATATTCAAATCCAAAAAAAAAAAAAAAAAGTAAATGTGTCCATTAAACAGCTGGAGAAGTCACATGCCTCTCCATAGAGTGCTGTTTATGCCATCTAGTGGTTACAACATGGTTCTACGCTTTCTCTCCATACTCTCACCAGATGGCGCTAATCAGCTTCAACCATTTTTTTTTGAAGGCCTAGACTCTATATTAAACTAAAATACTGCATTAAAAAAAAAAAAAAAAAAAAAAAAAAAAAAATTAAAAAAATGTGTATTATTTTCAATGGCAAAAATAGACCATAAATATTGCATAAATATTAATAAATTCAATCAAATTCTCTCAAAATACAAAATTAAAAAGAAAAAATATTATAGAACAAAAATAAATTGCATTGGTTTTACTGGGATGGAGGAAATTGAATTTTTAGGTGTCCGGTCACTTCTGACCGGGAAGGCCCAGGAGGTGACTCCGAAACGAAGACCGTCTGAGGGTTAAAATACAGGTTGCATAAGTTTGGACACCCCTATGTTAAATTCCCATAGAGGCAGGCAGATTTGGTGATATGGTGAAGGGTATGTGATGATGTGAGGCTATTTTAATCCCAAAGGCCAAGGGAACTTTATCAGGATGCAGAGTATCCTGGATCCATATAGTAACTGGCCTTTAAAAATAAAAATCTGCCTGCCTCTATGGGAATTTAACATAGGGGTGTCCAAACTTATGCACCCTGTATTTTAAGGAAGAACATTTATTTATTTACGATACATTATTCATTCACAAAGAAAATTGGTGTCCTTAAAGGTTGGGTTTTTCCTATTTTTTTAAATTAAGGCATTAAGTTCAATTTCCAAAAGATGATTTTTTATTCCTCTTTTTAGTCAACTTTAGCATGGGTGTCTAAACTTATGCATAGCACTGTATATATGATTCGTGTAAACAAAATTAAACAACAAACCGAAGACATACTGTACATAGACGCAGCTGAGAGGAGAAATAACAGCGGAGGAATATCAAAGTAATAATTAAACGAACATAACCCCACTGGCTTTGTCTCATGGTGTGTGTTCATTTTTTATATTCAGTTCACTAATGCATAAGGACATCTGTTTTCAAAGTTTCCCATGTACTGGAGCGCTAATCATGACAAGTTCAGGCTGTTTAGACCAATAAACAAGTCCATGAAGCCTGTTTAATGCTCAGTTGCTACTGCTAAACAGATCTTTCAGACATTTATGAAGTGTATGCTATAAAAGAAAAAGGACCTTTAATAACCTGTGCAGCTGGAAAGCTTGTGAGATATACACTACAAACCGCCGGGTGACTGGAGAACATATTCTAATTAAACACCTTGAGCTAACGAAGCGTGTTAAGATGAGACCGAACAAACTGCTGGATGTTTATCTCATAGGGACATAAGAACACGTGTTCTGACAAATTACTGTATGCTGTGATAATTTGACCTCTGATTTGAACAGAACCTTATGGAATGGTTTGATTCCACCATCTAATTAAATAGGCACTAATGAGTTGCACTATATGTAAGTAAGCTTCAGGTTATTTAGTCAGAAGCGCCTGGTGGATACTTTGATTCTTGTAGTTTTTTTTTTTTTTTTTTTTGTAAATGTCAGCCATGCAAACTAGTCAATTCCGCAGCTTCCATGACATTTTTTCATAAACATCCAATAGGCCAACAGCATCAAAATATGATAATTCAAATGTATACAAACTAAATGTAAGTCTGGATTCATTTTTAAATAGCAGGGAGTGAAGCAATATGGAAAGTCTGACAATAGACTACAGCTTATCACCCATCCATCTGTCAGTCAGACAGACATTTTTCTGCAGATTTCTAGCGGGCATATTTGCCATTATTTTACTCCGGTGCTCCGTATAGTGTTTTCTGCAACATTGCTTTATTTGGGTTGACTTTTTGCACTAGCTTATTTTAAACAGTCCTGCAGTCAGGCAAATAGTTTTTTTTTAAAACCCATATCAATTTATGAGGTCATAAAATGCACTTGCCTTATAATTATAAAATATACATTTATAACATTTAGATGTCCCACCGCAGGACAATATTCCTCGTATACGTATAGTCCTGTGTCAAGATTTTGCTGAGTTAGACGCGTTCCTGGGTCAGCATATTTTGTTGATCCTACAAAAACATGTAACCCTATCCCTACCCCGAAACCTAACCCTACCCATAGCTTATAGATAGGTGAGACTAACCCTGGTTGTAAGCCTAATCTTGATATAAACTGTGAACTTATCCCTCAAATCTGATTAATTGATTGGAATGTTGTTCCAGGAACATGTTGCATTGGTGAAATCAGGTTGTGTGTGTCAACGTACTGAATAAAAAGAATATTTTGCAGTGTGCTGCAGACCATTAATTGTATATATATATATATATATATATATATATATATATATATATATATATATATATATATATATATATATATATATATATATATATATATATATATATATAAAATCTCAGCACATAGTAACATTAAGTCATAATATAACATCTAAATAGTCAAAATACTTTCTTTGAGGCTTTACAAGGCGTACGGTATGTGTGTGTTCCAGGGATGCGCTTTCATACGTGCCAGATGAGGCCTAATTAAATGTAATCTGGATTCAATTATATGGAAATCACACTCTCAGTATTTCAGCAATGCAATTTTGCTCCATATGTGTTTGTTCATCAGGTAAAATTGACAATATTGCTTGGAAAGCACTCGCTCCTGTCATTCTCATTAGTTCTCATCTGATGCAGCTCCGTCAATAAATCTATGCAAATTTCTATTGCACCTTTCAATAAAAACAGCAAAAGGGATTAAAAAAAAATAACAATATAAGTTTAAGTCTAATAATTAGCATTATAAAAAGTAAAAAAAAAAAAAAAAAGGTATATGTACACTGCCGTTCAAAGGTTTGGGGTCAGTTATTTATGTATTTGTTTATATTTGTAATATAAGAAATTTAGACTTTTATTTTTTATTCATTTTATTCAAGGATGCATTAAATTGTTCAAAAGTGACAGTAAATAAATGTATAATTTACAAATGATTTCAAATAAATGCTGTCCTGATCACGGTTTCCACCAAAATATGAATAAGCACAACTCTTTTCAACATTGAAAATAAGATGTTTCTTGAGCACTAAATCATCATATTAAATTATTTCTGAAGGATCATGTGACACTGAAGACTGGAGTAATGATGCTGAAAATACAGCTTTGTCATCACAGGAATAAATTGCATTTTAAAATATATTAAAATAGAAAGCAGTTACTTTTAATTGTAATAATATCTCACAACATTGCTGTACTGTATTTTTCTTCAAATGAATGAAGCCTTGGTGTTGAGCATAATAACAGACTTCTTTCAAAAACATAAAAAAATCTTACCAATATCAAAATTTTGTCCTGGACTTTGGAACCAAAAGTGACCAACATCATGCAACATTTCTAAAATAATGAAGGCAATTACTGCACTAAATAGCTTTAAGGCAAGATTTGGAATGTGGTTTGAACCCGATGAGGAGCTTATGTTCAAACGACCAAACTGAATCACTTTCCTCAACAACATTAAAAAACAAAATTAGATTCTTGCCATGGTAAATGATGTAATAACAGTCTCAAATGTACTATTTTCAAATGCTCTGTTTATATCCAACCTAACTGTTGATACTTTTTCTAGGGAACATTGCCAACTTATCACATTTAAAGCCTCGGATTATGTCAGGATGACTTCTAAGAGAGGCGTTTAGAAGCCTGTCAATAGTCCAGAATAGCACCCTTGGGGTGTTCTGGTTCTCAGAGACCAATTTGGCGAAATGAGCGTACCAGCCGGATCTAATTGCATTATTAAAAATAGATAGGTGCTGTCTGAAGGTATCAAAATTGACTTGCAGCTTCATCTTCCTCTATTTATATGCAGCTCTTTAGCAGTTTTATACTGCTGCTGATATTTTAATTCATTTGTTTCGAGAGTTTGTAAGCAGAAAGCTGGAGAAGGAATATGTTCCCTTTCAAAGTGGAACTTCAACACCATTTCAGTGTGATAGACCTTATTCAGAGCAGTGCCATGACAGGTATGAAATCAATGCTGTGAGGAAAAGACTTATCGTGTTTTCAATGGCATCAGCTGTTAAAAACTGCATGCCGCTCCTAGATCACTTATAATTTTCCACAGCTCATGTGTCTGGTGTTGTTGTTTTTTTTTTTTGTCTACTTAAAAATCAAAGATTACCTTGTTGTGAATATAGCTCAATACACGGGTTTCTGTGCAACGTCATCACGTAGATGCGCGCGCATCTAAGAGGCAGAAAGCAACAGTCTTTACGGCTATATCTAGCAGAAGCAGAGATGACGCGGAGCTGTTGTGCTGTAAACTAACCTAAATGCATAGGGTATGTCATGTTTTTATGATTCGCAAACTTAGTTGGACAATTTCATACTAGTCAACTAACTAACTCTTTTACATAATGTTATATTAATATGCAAATGAAACACAAGCAAACAGATTCAACTCTGAAATTGCAGTTTATTATTGAGTCAACAAGAATGTACAAACAATGCGAAATCTACGTTAATTACAATGTTCTTTTACAGAACTCGGCATAACATATAGCGGTCTTGCCTCTTGGATGTGCGCGCATCCGGTATTGTTTGTATACAAGAAACCTATGTATAGAAAGGCTTGTAACAATTTTCATTTTGTAAAATACATATATACATTTTTCCCCTTCTCAGGGAACCAAAGATGTTCCCTTTCAAAGTGAAAAAAGTTTTGCGATACTTCAGGCGTCAACACCATAAATAGCCTAGGCCTATTTATTTTATAAAATGCAAAATTTAATCGGCTGTCGGATTTGGTGTAGGATTTACTCTTAAACAACTTTAACTCAGAAATTGCTTGTAAATTTCACAAAAAAAACTACAAAGAAATGGCAAACATTGAATTAAATGTTTAATTGTAGAAAGACTAAAATAACATTTTCTTATGAAACATACTCCAATTATCATATTTTTCAGTGTATGAGAGGAAATTCACCTATGTGATCCATTAAAGACGAGTACTGCACAACACATTCATGCAGGTTATGGGGATTTTGCATCCTCATTGATTCTTGTTTGTTTAAGAGTCTCCAAATGCTTTCCAATGGGAGAAAAAAAAAACGAGAGCTTTCAAAAGCAATTTTTAAGAATTTCACCCTTGGGATTTCTCCCTCTGTCCCACTCAGCGTTTTGGTCTGTGCTTACTGACCTCCCTCCAGCCTCCTGGTCCACCCTGGTGGTAAATGTGTCTCGAATCCATCTGCTGTGACAACCACTGACAGGCCCTGATTTAAAGCCTGTCAGTCTCACTCTCAGACACTGAGGTCTGCCAGAGACGCCCGGCCACGGCCCATCCAAACTGATCTGTTTCTGCTTCTGTCAGTGATTAATGTTTCCCTATTTTTAACACCTTCCTCAGAAAACACACGCTCACATTCATTCATGCACGTTCATTGACAGATGGGGATACAGACTCGCATGCAACTCTACAGACTCATTCGTACTTTACACATACGGCTGCAATAAAAGCCTAAGTGAAGAATTATGTACTGAAATCAGCGACTTCTCTTTTCTGATGACGTGTTTTCGGCACGGAGGCGGGAAAACCTGTCACTAACGTGACATCACAATTAGCAAACCAGAATGATCCAATCAATTCCTGATGGACAAATCCAAGCCCCACCCTACGATTTTTCGAGAAGCTGTTTCACTCGTATATACGTCACAATAGGAACTATTGCAACTTTCACTGTACGTCACAAAAGGGAAGAACAGACTATCACAACTTCCATTTCATAGGACAGTGGCTGCGTCTGAAGTATATTTATATTTGAATATTTATATTTATATTAATTATTATATTGTATATTTATATAAGTATATTTGAATAAGTAATTACTTTGTGACTGCTAAAAAATTATGTTCCATAAGCCCCTTTCACACAGTGCGTTGATCCCGGGAAATTGCCGCAAAATTGCCAGAGTGCCTTCTGTGTGAACACAAACACGTCCCGGGATTGATGCCGGGATCGATCCCGGGTTGGGGACCTAGTAACATTGCCGGGATCAGTCCCGGAATGCGCCCTGTGTGAACACAAACACGTCCCGGGATTGATGCCGGGATCGATCCCGGGTTGGGGACCTAGTAACATTGCCGGGATCAGTCCCGGAATGCGCCCTGTGTGAACAAAAGCCAGGATCAATGCCGTAAGGGGTGTGTCGTAGTGATTCCACATGTGGCATCGCGTAACTCTGTTGCTCTAGAAGAAAGTTTGTGTCCGTCATCAACAAAGAAAGAACGAAAAAATATCTGCAAACTGGAATGAAGCAGAGACCAGGAGCTCCTTACTATCCGCTGAAGCTGAGATCCTTCGCTAGCTTTGTGGAACGGTACGCGTTAGTGTACATGTTTTCGACGCGTACGTTAAACGTCTCATCCTGACGTCATGTGTCTTTATACCGGATCTTACCGGGATGTGTGTGAACACACTCACAGATCCCGGAAAATCACTGGCAGTGTGAATGAACCAAAATCAAACGATCCCGGGACAAATCCCGGGTCACATTATCCGCGTATTTTCCGGAATCTCTGTGTGAAAGGGGCTATATACTGTAGTATGTGTGTGTCATTCAGACATAGGCCTACTGTACATTTGGCATTTTGTCATTCTCCTTTGACCAACCAGCGTCAGTTGTGTCTGAAGTATTAGGTCACCCAGGTACTTTTTGCCAACTCTTGTGAATTCGGACATACCTTTTTTTTGTCACATACTGTTTTTCGTCTACTGTATAGTAGGGAATATGCACTTTTGGATGAAGACAGTGTCTTGCGGACCTTTAACTGTCCGTGTATGGATCGGATAGTCTTGGTTGTACAGCAGCAAAGAAAAAAACAGATCTAATAGATGGTAAAATCAACTTCAGCATAAACTTCAACAATAAACATAAATTTCAACATGATGTCCAATTGCATCAGCAATAACTTCTAATGAATATTGTTGCTTGCATAATTGGAAAAGCTATTAAAAATAAATGAACAACAATTCTTAGTGTGCATAGCGGTATTAGTCAAACATCAGTCACCTTTTCAAGGTATACAATAGCTGAGATATGAGCATCTAAAATGGACAATTATACTTTTAAATATTTATATTTTAGAAGAAAAGTGTCTTATTATTTTAGAAAATTAATGATTTATTTTAGACAAATTAATTAAAAGAAATTAAAGAAAAAATATATATATTTTTGCATGTTTCACTCACTAATGATAATCTGCCCCTGTAATCACAAGTTGTCAAACTGCAGTGAGTTGTATGTATATGTATATTTTTCGAGTTTTGAAAAAATGTAGGCGTCACGGCTGGGCTGGGGATGAAGATGAGGTGAGGTTTGCAGCGTACTTAAAGTCGACATGAAATCAAAATGGACCCTATTTACGTTGTTACCGCATATTACTAATCTTGTGGTGAACAATTAATCTGTACAAGTTAATACACAGAAAAAAAATAGTTTGCCGTGGTAATCTTTGAAAAGTTACTTCCGTTCTGGAATGGCGTTCCTTTTCTGATGACGTCAGTTTGACGGCTTGGGTTGAAAACGCTTAACCACTCCCCTCAAACCGTCTGCTATGAGCCGAGATGGAGAGGAGGAGCGCTAAAGTAAAACCCTGCCCTCTGTTCAATATTCCGTTTCACTTGGAAATACGTCACAACACTGTAAAAAAGTCGCTTGCAACTTCCGGTTCAGGCGGACTTTAAACAAAAGAGGGTAATCCAGACAACGAACAAATTAAACTGAGGGCATTACACAGGAACTCAATTATGTTTTATTAACAAAGTTCAGGAGGAGCACGTTCAGAAAATCAACCCAATCAGCAAGAGTGGAGGTATATATTTATTTTTGTGAGAGACCAACCCGATCCCACGGCAATTCGTATGTATTTTACGAGGTGGCTCACTCGTACCATTTTTGCTAAATCATACATATTTTACGTGTTGCCCACAATTCGTATGAATTAGTAATCACCTACCCCTGACCCCACCCCACCCTATACCCATCACTGGGGTTTAGACAAATCATACGAATTCGTACAAGTGAGGTCGTACGTATTCGTACGAATTAGCCACCTCGTACTCACTCGTACGAATACGTTTGAATTGGTCGTGAGATAGCGTTGGAGAGACCGCAAAGTGTCTTGGGGGAATGAAAAGTTTTGCGAGAGAATGGAAAATATTTTTCCTCCCATACCATTTTTCTTCCACCACCATGTCCCTTTAGGGGCTCCGTAGCTTTAGGCTACATCAATAAAGGTCATGAAAAATTATATTCAGTCGCACATGAAATTCTTTTTACATTAAATAAAGCACATAATCTGCACCAGCGATTATCATTGTCATACTTTGCATGTTGTTCCAGCCCAAATGCAGCTTCCATCGATGTTCCCTCGTTTTCACTGTGCATTGTGGGACTTTTCCGGAGCGATCGTGTCCATGCACTGGAAATATTCTGCGACTGAGACTCCCTGATCAGTGCCTTGAGACACACTCTGCATCCGAAATCACGTACTGTAGGTACTACATTTGAACTTACTTTGTGACCATTAAAAAAAAGTATTTTCTAGATAGTATGAATATTGGTAGTATGAATGAAATTCAGATGTACAACATCCACCATGTTGTTATCACTTGATACCAGTGTCAGTTGCGTCACTTCACTGCCATTCATAAATCCTCTCAAGTGGCCTAATGGGATATTAAAGTGTCCATCGAATGCGCACTTCCGAATCTCGGTCAGAACAGATGTAGTAGGTCATCTGGGGACTTTCTGCCTATACTGTTTTTAGAATACTACAGTATGTATTTAGACATACTACTCTTTTGGCGTACTGTTTTTCGCATACTTTAAAGTAGGGATGTTCGATTTCAAACTCAGCAACACCCTTCGAAAATCTACCTGAAATAATAGCATTGTCACATTTTGAGTTTGCAAACAGGAAATGATGAATGACAAACTAAAAGTCCTTGAAATGAAACAGAAAACACAGCATATCGTGATAGTAGAGGCATGTTTTTCCAATGAGCAACTTTCTGCAGTTTCTGCTTAAATCCCTGTGAACCGGAAGTTGCAACCGACTACTTCAGTGTTGCGACTTATTTCCAAGTGAAACAGAATATTGAATAGAGGGCAGGGCTTTATTTTAGCACACCTCTTCTCCATACCTCGCTCATAGCAGACTACAGTGGATATTCAACCCAAGCCGTCAAACTGACGTCATCAGAAAAGGAACGCCAATCCAGAGCAAAAGCAAATTTTCAGATTCTGTTAATATCTGAAATCAGTTAATAATACATTTAAATAATATGATCTCAGTCTAAATAGATATTATTGTTTTGTAGGCTAATGCATGTAGCCCAGTGCTGTCAAACATGTTTGAGACTTGAAATTGATTTTGATTGTTTACGAGTTTATGAGTTGTTTAGTGTTTTATGGTCAGCTTTCATCTTAGATGTATACCCTTATCTTACACCTTGCCGTCTGAGCCTGAGTGAGACATGATTCGTTCATTAGAGACTCACAATATAGATCTAGGGTAGCCTATGGCCAGAGCTCTAGCTATGAAAATTCAATGTGCATTCAAAATTTGCAATATACAGCACTCTCCTTCCGAGGCAACATTTATGATCAGCTTACACTAACTCCACAAAATCAAAATCAAATGCACTGCATGAGCAGTCAATTACTAATAATGACGTCTCTACCTTCCCGAGGTGTTCGAATAATGCCGTCACTAAAGGTACAAATGGATGCCGTTGCGAGGGATCACTTCAGAGCGCGCAATCTGCCAGAAAAGCTTTCATGCTAATGAAGGAGAGTGGAGCAGTGGCGTTCACTCACTGTAGAAATGAGTCACATGGCTGCGGTCGGGCTAGAACAGCCAGGCTCTGGCGGTAATGAGGAGCAGCAGAGCCAGCCTATTCCCCGTACATTTTGTTTCCGTCAAAGCCCAATTTCTACCTGGAGAAAGGGAGCCAACTTAAAAGGGACTTCATAAAGATATGACGATATCCATTACCGCACCCTGTTAGTCAACAGAGCGGAGATGTGGCCAATAATCAGCAACGCATGTCTGTGAAAGGCTGTTTACACGGGGAGCAGGGGTCATCCTTATTGCTTTTAGAAATGAACGTGGGCGTTGTTTTAAAAATATGAGGGTTGAAACGTAATCTTTGAGGGTACATTTTTCATCTTTTGTTCTGAGTTTTTCATTTCCTGTAAAAGACAATATCCTGTCCAAAGGGCAATTATTCAACCGCCAGCATGTCCGCTTATAGCATTCAACACACATAGATGTAAGGCAAATTACCATCTGATGCATTTTAGAAAAGATGTCTAAATCTGGAATATGACACAGAAATGATTATGTATTCATACAATAGTATTATTTATAGTTTCAAACATATTTATGATGCCCCAAGGGCTTGGAGATAAATTCTGGAGAGAACTTTATACCTGAAGAGAAACCATCAAAGGGCAGTTTTAGGTGAGTGGCTATAATTGAGTTCATTTTATCATAATTAGCTACTACTTTTTTTTTGGAACAAGAACACCATATACCAGTTTTTAAAGCACAAGCGACATGAAGTAAATTGCATTTGCGCACACTTTGTAGCCTATTTAATGGTTAATAATTTCTGTAGACTGATATAAATCTTAATGATTGCAATTGAATTGACTGGAACTGACATTCATTTTAATAAATACATATAGAACTTTTCATCTCAACAATTAAGTTCAGGGTGAGGAAACTGTTGATAATATTTACTACAAGTACAAACTACGAACATTAGCTCTGAATATAGTGGTGCAGGTATGACATCAGAACCTAGAATTCGCCGTTGGATCCTTCGAGATTTTCCTTTGGATTTAATATAGGGTTTTTCGATTTATGTGTAAAGCCTGTGGTAAACTATAGTTTTTGTTCTACAACCTAAGTACACACACCCATACCGAAAACACAAATTTTGAAGCAGTTATGTTCACTTTTTGAAAACGTACATTTTTAATATGTAACTATAAGACAAATTGGGGTGTGAGTGTGTGCAGTGCATGTTGTAGAACAAAACTTCAAAGTATTGATTAAAATTGTGTAAAAATTGTGTTTAATACAGGCTTTATTTTACTCATAAAAATAAAAAATACATTATAAAACACCATCGGAAAATCTCGATGGAACCAGCGGCGAATTAGACTTCCGGGTTCTGACATCATACCTGCCCCATTCTTTTGGTCAGAGTCAAACAGATTGTCAAACCAATATATATATATATATATATATATATATATATATATATATATATATATATATATATATATATATATATATTAGCAAATCAGTTTGTCTATGGATATTAAAACCCAAGATAAAGTATTTGCATATACAAAAATTATACCTTTTTATTATACAAAAATGACAATCAATCTAGGCAAGGCTTCACCAATGCATTCTAGAAGGCTTTAACAAATTAGTTTGCATGTTTTTCTCTTTTGGGTGTACATAAAATTACTGTCATCACTGTACGCATTAAAGATTTATCCTTGCCGAGTCAGATAAAGACATTTATCAGATCACAACAGACATTTTAATTGCATTTTAAATGCATTGATAGAGGGTGGCAATCTATCAGAGAAATGACGTAAAGCAACGCTATAACAGTGCGGGGAATAACATGGGAAGATACATTTGCTGTGTCCATTTACCCACAGACAGCCATTTTTATTGTGTTCTGTCAGATTCCTTGTACTTTCCATCTCACATGGTGAGACAGGCTTAAAAGGGCCTTTCAATGAAAATATCAGGCTGGGCGATGCACTGCCTCTGTATTTAGGATATATTGAGGCAGTGTAGGGATGTTTTATTGGCATGCTCACTCTTTGCTCTCTGTAAAAGTCCTTTTTATTGTTCTACCTTCATCCTCGATTTTTTTCTTTCCTTCTTCTTCCTTAAAGGGATAGTTCACCCAAAAATAAAAATCATTTACTCACCCTCAAGTCAAACCTGTATGGATTTCTTTCTTCTGCTGAACAACGCAAAAGAAGATATTTTGAAGAATATCGTTGGTAACCAAACAGTTGATGGACCCCATTGACTTCCATTGTGTTTTTTCCCAACAAAATAAGAGGACCATCTTATAAAATTAAAGCTTTTTATTATTTAAGTTTATCTTTTATCATGTATATAATTGTTATTATTATATATTTTTTATCGTTAATTATTAAGCTAAATGCATATATAATTGATATTATATTGTATAATTAAAATCATTAAATCATTAAATCAAATTAAATCATTAATTTTTAACTCATTGTAAAACAATAATAAATAATTTATATGCTAAATCTGACTTTTTGATTCCCTTGGAAAATTATCACTGTGCAAACACACACACACACACACACACACACACACACACACACACACACACACACACACACACACACACACACACACACACACTTATTTTAAAGATTTTTTTTTTGCAAAGACTCAAAACCCCCATACAGAGATCATCTGTCCTCTGTGATACCTCTGTGCTTTTAAACCTCCCTGCTGGGATCACACTCCTGAATGATTTTATCTAGCTCAAAATGGGCGAAATTTCACATCAACGGCTCATTGTATAACCATTATCTTTATGCCCATCAACTCAAAGAATGCAAAACACTTCCCACTAGTTCATTTAACTTCTTCCGTACTCTCAGAGTTGTCTGGTGGGCTAAGAATGGTGTTTTGACAGCGCTGCTGAAAGATAAGTGTGTTTTGGCATGCTCTTCATCAGAGGAAGGTCTCCGGCTGACGCTGAGGGTGAATTACAGTCATGGGGGTGGAACTGATGTTCTTGCGTAAAGCTGGTGTCAGTGAGTGGCATTGCAGCTTGGTGTTTTCTACAGCTCCGTCATTAAAGCTGTTTAATCACCACAGCACCTCCCACTCAACAGATGGCTACTGTTCAGGAAATCACGTTATTTCCAAGAATAACAGTAGGCTGACGCTGCTCCTGCATTACGTTATCTCGATCAACTTTTATGGAGAAACTTACTAATTACACAAGACAAAGGAAATAGAGAGACATTGACCCACTCTAAAAAAATGCTGGGTTGTTTCAACCCAATTTTGGGTCAAATATGGACAAACCCAGCCGTTGGGTTACATTTTTTAATTAGATTTTTAACACAACGTTTGGGTTTGTCCATATTTGACCCAAAATTGGGTTAAAACAACCCAGCATTTTTTAGAGTGTACACTCAAGTTGTATGGCTGAGACAATCATTATTTATTTACATATTTTTATTCAAAGCAAAAGCAGCAGAGGCACGCTGGGATCTTAGCAAATCTCAGCCTTACAAAGGTTTGAACCTGCAACCTTCATCTTGGCAGCCAGAATCCTTAAAGGAATGGTTCACAAAAAAATAAATCAAGTAATAACTTACGTTTGATCTATTTATCACACAAAGCGATCATGTGGCTTCAGATGACATGTAGACTAGTTCTGTGATTATTTTATGGTAGGTTATGGAGCTTGACGCTGACAGCACAGGTTCTCATTCGCTTTCATTATACTGAGAATAGTGGTTATAATTTTCTTCAGAATTTTATCTTCTGTGTGAGTAGGTCGGTTTGAAGCAACATGAGGGTTAAAAATGGATCGAATTTTGGGTTACAAATGCATTTTGGAGTAGGAAAGGAGCAAAACATTTTTTATCACCATGTTGAGCCCTAGTGGTTTTAACTGATCATTTAGGATTATTGGAGTATGTATCATTTAGGAGTATGTGTCTACATGTCTACAAACCTTCATTAGAGTGCTAGCAGACTGGTAGGGTTACACTCTAAAAAAAAGTTGTTCTTCAGTGGTTATTCAGTGGTTCTTTGCAGTTCTTGGTGCTATATAGCACCACTGCCATTTTAAGAACCTGTTAAGCCCAGTTTGGTTCTTCAGTGGTTCTTTGTTGTTCTATGTTGGAGGACCATTACAATAATCCAATTTAGCATGGTTTCTATCTTTGCACACACATAAGAATATGTCATGAACCTTTGTAAGCTGCTGATAAACTGATTTTTTCCCATTATGTCAAAGTGAGTTTGTCTTTAATATCAATTGCATTGTAATTCGGGTCCTTAATACAGGAGATTCTCTTTCAGAGTATGTGATGAGGGATCTCAGACTAGGATGGACTGAATAAGTGGAATAATTATATCGACAAAGTGTTGAAGAGACCATGCAGGGGGGACATGGCAGGCGAAAAGTGTTTCTACTGCTCAATACATAGAGTCTCTCTCACAAACAAAGAGGACACATTACTGCCAGCTGAATTCTGTGTATTGGACACATAGTCAATCTTTGAAATCCCCTTACTTAGAGTAAATCTCGTAAATGACCCAGCTGCCTTGGGGTTTTTTTCTCTCTCTTTTTTTATGGGTGTCTCCTGCACAGTGTATATATACAGCCTATAAAGCACTCTCTAAAAAATGCAGGGTTGTCTTAACCCAACTTTGGGTCAAATATGGACAAACCCAGCCGTTGGGTTTGTTCATATTTGACCCAAAATTGGGTTAAGACAACCCAGCATTTTTTAGAGTGCACATTTCAATACAACCTAGGTTACCCAAAGTGCTTCAAAGACTTAAAGACAAACAATTAATGTTTAAATTCGATGCGGAAACGGACCGGCAGCCATTTGAGAGAAGATAAAATAGTAGTAATATGATCACGCTTTCGAGTGCCTGTCAGCAATCTCGCAGCCGCATTTTGAACTGTCTTTAGACGGGCTAGGGCTTTCTGGTTAACTCCCACATAGAGTGTTACAGAAGCCAGATGTGAAAAAATACTAGCATGTCTCTAGGTCTCTGAAAGAAAGCAAAGGCTTCAACTTTGCTAAAAGTCTCAAATAAAAAAAAAACATGATTTGACCAAAGAATTTATTTGCTTGTCAAATTTAAGTTCTGAGTCAAACAATACCCCTAAATTAAAAGATTGAGGAAGGTTAAAATGTCCCATATCTCACTTCACACCTGTTGGTTTGATGCGAGTTGGCGAATCTCACAAAATCTGTCATGAATATTTTACAACAAAATCAGAATGAGAAAAAAATGAGAAATTATCTTTTCCTCATACACTACAAAGCCTATTTAAAGACCAATCCATTTCAGGAAATTTGTTTGGTTCTGTGTTTTGTTTTGTTTTTTGTTGTTCTGTACCAAGTGGCAACCTTCCTGTCTCTTGAAACCAACAGCCTGTGGCTAACTCTGGTACAATGCATCAAATGGTAACATTTATGTTGAAAATTGTACATGGTCCCTAATAAAGAAAAAGAAAAAGAAAAGAAAAAAAAACATGGAAGTGACTTAAACTGCAATTCATCGACTGGCCGCTAGACACAAGCTGCAAACGAGAGTCAATCCCTTACCCCCCCCTTATAGTACGCTTATTATCCTGATTAAATTTATGACTTCACGTCTGTGAGCCTTACGCACAGCTGCGTGTGGCCGCTCCAATTTACCTTCAATGAAATCTGTCAAAACGCGTCAAAAGAGCCAATGCACTACGCAGAGCAGGGTCATAAACTGAACTGACTCGTGACGTCCGTGACATTGTTTTGTCCTCATAAATGCGATATTTTTTTATTCATATTTCCTTTTTTAATTCAGAATATTCACAAATGAGTTAGATTCAGATTCAGTATATATATATATATATTGACCCCTAGAGGGAGGGACCCCCCCCCCCCCCCCCCCGCCCCTGTTCCAACGTCTATGCGCCCAAGTAGCAGATCGCCTTCAGCAGATTTTTTTTTTATAAAATATTCAAAAACCACTTGCACATTATCCTAAGGGTTCCCAAGGATTTGTAAATCCAGAGAAATATCTGTTTTAAATAATGCCTCGTTCCTCGTGGCATCGATATAATATTGGCGCTTTCCTCGGTTTCCGCTTGTAAAAACCATGGATATAATACATAGAAACCTCATTAGCGCCCGTTTCATGGGCCTCTATAGTAAGCCAATGAGGGATCTATATGTTTATGATACAATTATTTCTCGCACGCCGCTGTTGTGTCGTTCAGTCATCATGGTTCACGATTATTGATTGGCGAGTAGGCCTACAGAAAAAAAGAGAAAAAAAGACGTAGACGTCGATAAACTGAGGCAAGAAGGCTTTGGGACAAACGGAGAAATAAAAAACAAGGATATTGGTGTGGCGTATTCGAGATGGAGAGAGCTTCGAGACAAACTTGGACTTGATCTGTCAACAACTCCGCTCTCGCAGATGTTTTAATAGACAGGTAAGCAAATATCTATTTTTTATTGTAGCTTCAAATGCAGTTATATTGCACTTTGTTTGTACTTCAGTAACGCTTTTATCATGTCTGTGACCAATGGCAGTGAAATTAAACACACTATGTGACGTGTTTCACAAAAATATTTAGCCATCTAGCTACTTGCAAATACTGTGGGTTGTTCAAATTTACTTACTGCGATTGTTTTAAACGTGCAAAACTGGGCAGCATTAACTAGCAATAAATAATTTCACAAATAGTCACATTAGTAACTGGCTAATATTACATTTCACATTCCTTGCAGCTAATTCATCACAATGACATGAAATAGTGTGATCAAACGTATAGCTACGTTTGACAAAACTAATTTATTAGCTGATATAGGCCTATAGCTAATTTATTTGATTCATGAATTCCATACATCTCTGGATGGTGCAAAACGACATCTCCCATCGTCCCACTCACTTTCAATGGTCATCAAGCTTTTGTCTTTGTTATTGTTTTGAAGATGCGACCTCTGGCAGTGAAAAAATTACAGATTGTGATAATGTCATACGGCCATGGTCTTTTTGCCTCTCAGACATCGCGTAAGGTCACGGCGCTCAGCGTTAAATGCAAATGGGTCTGTGAGTGCAATTGACCTATCAGCACTACTCAAAAAATAACCTCTCCTTGTACGACACTGTATATTTCACTGGGACTTGCAGAATGGTGCCAGAAGAAAAATATTCGTGTTGGAACATAGCGTCCGGACGATTATACGCCAAAGCTGTTGCAGCAACAAGGCCTATGACAAAAAATATCTCAGGATTCCGTGACTTGATCAGAATTATATGAAGTTTGCGTCTCAGACTATGTGTTTATTATTGTTTATAGACATGAATGCAAGTGAACAGAACTGACAGGCATGCAGTCCAATTGATTAGAGACAGTCTATGACAGGTGAGAGGGAAATGCCATGGCTGAAGAAGGAAGACAAATGCACAGTGAGTTCGATTCTCTGTGAAGAGCCCCAGCCAGACCAATGAAGAGGCGTATTGATCAAGTCTATTGTCTGCAACCATCTTAGTAGGATCAATCATTTCTTATTCAGCCAACCTGAAAAGAAAGACTTTTCAGCATTGTAGAGCATTATAGGTGTATTCACAATGTCCTGTTCCAAAGAAAGGCAACTGAACTATACTTCCTAAGATACTTATTTTATAAAAGACAAAACAAATTATAAGGCAGTATCACATGTATCATGGAAAAAGCAATAACAAAATGCATTGTAAAGAGCTCAAAGTAAAGAAAAATCCAAGATGGGAGCAAAATAAATGTTACCTAATAATATTTTGTTTTATCTAGAAATGTATATAGAAATAGATGTAAATATTGTCGATGGTAATTTATTTAATTATCCCAAAATAAAATAAAAATCTTTTGTTTTTTTCAGCGTTCAACTTTTTGGTTTTATTGTAGTTTTTGTCCAACTCCATTGACTTGTATTGACTGTGGTGCTACCGAAACCGAAAATTCTCAGGCCAGCAACATGTGTCTAAATTTTAATCTTAACCGTTCTATTTCATCAGAAACGATCTGAAAACAGGGCTTTAAGTGTAAAATACCGAACTTGTGCTTTAAAGAATCATTAACTAAAAAAAAGTTGTTTCAGGGTTTAGTTAGGCTACCCGTTAAGCTGGCTGTTTTTAACACATTTATTGTTTATTGAATTATCATTTTTGTTTGTGTATTTTTTTTATATAATTTTTTTTTTTTTTTTTTTGTAAATAATAAATCTGCTCCATAGCAGATTACAAGTGATCAAGGGTTTAGTGTGTTTCCTTAAAACACATTTCAAGGGTTCCGCCAGTAGTGGGCACTCGTGCAACAACGTACAACGACGTACATCCGAGGTAACGAGATGGACTCGCGGAGGGAAGTTAGCGAGGGAAGGGCATAAAAAATTGGACTTAAACACAGCCTGGCAGATCAACGTACTACTACATTTCTCTCTGATACGGTAGGGAATTAAATTAAATTGATTTTGACTGTGACAAGATGATTGACAGGGCAGTCTAAACGGTGACAGGATGCACGTAACTAAAGCGACAGAGCAGTCTGTTAAAGACGCAATTATGACAAATGAGTATATCCCAAAGCTTGCCTACTATTCTGCTACACAATCAAAAGTATGTACTTTTTCTTCACAAAAACAGTAGGCTACATACTTTTAAGGCATAGTAAAACTAGGCAAATTGGGACGCAGCATGAGTTTTTATTGAGAACTGAAACTTGTATTTCACCATGGCAACCATGATGGTTTAGTCACAGAGTCAAATAACTGCACCGACTCACAATTCTCTCTGGATCATTCTTTATTCTGCATCATAAGAGCTGTTTTGCATTGGTTCAGTTTTCAGTAACCTGTGAGTCACATTGGCAATAAGAGGTTAGGCATTCTTTAGTACCCTCAGCAGTCTCCTCTTCAGAACATTTCCATACGTGAGAGGTGTTCACAATATGTGCCCCTATCATCATGGTGCTCAACATCTGAAATAATGTGGTCGTGAATGCCTCTTAGTCAGGCTTTCCACACAACCCACACTGAGGTCACCCCACATTCCTTTCTTATCTTCTGCTTTACTGCTTTACACCAGGCTTAAGCTTCCCGGTCCCTCCCTCTGTGTTACAGTTTATTACAGTAGACTGTCCTCAAGGGCTAGGCTATTATTCAACAGGCATCATCTGTTAAAAAATATGTAGTTAGTTTGGAGGAAAAAAAAATGTCTGGATTTTTTAAAGGGGTGGTTGATTGTGATTTCACTTTTCTAACGTTATACTCAAACAGCAACATTACACACTAACTAAACAACATCTGGAAAGTTACAACGCTCAAAGTTCAAAAACAAAGGGAGATATTGTCTTTTAAAGAAATAGCTTTTTAAGGACTACAACAAACGGCTGGTAAGGGACTAGACATTCCTCCCGGGTTAGTGACATCACCAACCCTAAAATGTACATAAACCCCTCCCCCGGGAACGCGATTTATAGATTGTTATGGCAGTATATGCTGATCAATGACTAGAAGATACAGTAACTACACATCAGCTACATTAATTCATCAACTAACTATTCAGAAATGTCCTGTTGCATTCAACATGTTGTCGCTTCTACTCGAGTCTCTCCATCATTGTCTGACTCCGGTTTGAACATAAAAGGCTAAACGTTTTTGAAATTTTCAGTGCATGTCTGTGTGAGGTAAAAGGACACAAGCTATTAAAGCTCCACCCTCTGTGCTGGGAGCAGCAGCTCATTTGCATTTAAAGGGACATACACAAAAACTGTGCATTTTTGCTCACCCTCAAAAAGTGATGAATTTAACATGCTATATAACAATATCTGTGGTAGGGCTGAACGATTAATTGCATTTGCGATAATATCGCGATATGATGAAACGCGATTTTGTAATCGCAGAAGCTGCGATTACTCTCTGGTCACGTGACACGCGATAGTAAAGTAATCTGCACCGCAGATGAATCATCAACTTGGCACGCTACGCATATAGGCCTGCCATAGGCTACAGGAAAGAACCGTTTGTTTAATTTATGTGATTGTGTTATAGATTCTCTTCAACGATTCTGTATGGATTCAGATAATTTCAGAATCGAGTCTGAGCTTTAAACACAGATGCGTGATGACGCTGCGTGTGCTTTATACACAATATTCTGCTTGCTTATAATTCCTCTGTCACACACACACATTCGAACCTTCCGAAAAATAGTCTTTCATAGCCTACAGTTCGGAAAAGTTGAAGCGAATTGTTGGACATTCGGGGGCTTCATTGCACTGACTAGAAGATCATATGGCACTCGCTGTGAAATACGCGCGCTTGATGTTACTCTAGTAGTGCGCGGTCCCGCCCGCCGGTATTTTCCTTACAAATGCTCTATAAAGGCATCATATGTCTTTTGGAATGCAGTTGGCTTAACGTTATATATTAAAAATAAAAATATGAAAACCATCGACAGAAGCTGCTTTCAATTTCAAATACTCGTCACGCCCGCTTTGTGAAGAGCGCTCTCACATGCGGCTGTGAGTGACTCTGTCTGCATCCCAAAATGCGTTAAGACGCGAAATTAATGTAAACAGTCAGTTATGTCTTAAGTTATTAAACAGACAGGACAAACCACATCATATATTTCAAAAGAGATCTGTGCATAAGTGTGAAGCAGCTTATCGTATCTAAACTGAGAAAGAAAAATCACTTAATCACAGCTCTTGAATGGAAAACATTCAGACTACTCTTAAATACTGAAAGCACTCTTTGTTTATTGCTTGTAATGTTTTTTCCCCTCTTTGTTATTGATAACTTTTATGTTTTGAAGCTATTCGTTTATATAGCCTATTTAAAATTCTTAACATGTAATTGTATTAATTTAGTTTTTTAATGTGTAATTATTTTTAAAAGTAGCCTACTTATAATTACATATGTCATTAAATAAATATTAAAAGTTTTATTAATAAGATTAATTAATTAATAAAAAAAGTTGATCGGCTCATGAGGTGCCTAAAGATTCCCATCCATATTTTACAATGATTTATTGCTTGTGTTTGTTGAATAATATAAAAGATAAAGAGCTTAAAAAATAATCGCATATTAAATCGCAATCGCAATTTTGGTCAAAATAATCGCAATTAGATTATTTTCCAAAATCGTTCAGCCCTAATCTGTGGGGTGTTTTGAGCTAAAACTCCACATACACACTCTGGGGACATCAAAGACTAATTTTACATCTTGTGAAAGTGGCATTATACCACTAATTTAAATAATAATATGGTTAAATGAAAATATGTATATTTTATTGGCACTATTACTATTATATATATATATTTATTCATTTAGCTGATGCTTTTATCCAAAGCGACTTACAATTGCTATATATGTCAGAGGTCGCACGCCTCTGGAGCAACTAGGGGTTAAGTGTCTTGCTCAGGGACACATTGGTGTCTCACAGTGGATTCGAACCCGGGTCTCTCACACCAAAGGCATGTGTCTTATCCATTGCGCCATCACCACCCATATTTATATATATAACATTATGTCCAACAGCACTGGGACTTTTCACAGGATTCGTGGTGAAGATCTTTCAGACTCTTACCGCATGTTACATCGAAATGCCTGTATCGGCAAATGATGTGAGTCATTCGCTCATTTGATTAGTTCAAAAAAACTTCATTCAGGAACGAAACATGAGTGAGTCATTGAATCATTCATTCAAACAATTCGTTCAAAATATTGGGCTGCGTCCATAATCTTAAAAATGCTGCATTCGGAGGATGCTTTCATCTGGATTTTATGTAAAAAGTTTTTTATTATTTTTATATTATAAAAACCTATTTAAAAAAATAGATTTTAATTAATTAATTTATAATAATAAAAAATAAAAAAAATATATATATTCTCCCGACACTGCAAAAATGTAGTAAAAACATTAATAAAGTGAGTGATATTACAAATTTTTTTTTTGTGTGTGTGTGTGTTTTTAATTACATTATTATATTACAAAATCACATTGTTCTCTAGAGACCCCAACATCCTGAGTATACATTAAAAACGAATAGTTCACAAGGGTTAACAACAGTTTAGAACAACATGAGGATGTGTAGATAATGACATAATTTACATTTTTGTGCACATATTCCCATAACCAGATATTCCTTATCTCTTCAAAAAGAAAACAAGTTTATTGCTCCATAGGCCTTTGTTAATCTAAGTAATTGTAATTGTTTTTTTATATTAGGCTAAATTGTTTCTTTTTTTCACCCTTCTTGAGGAGTTTTTCCTCATCTATTTCACTTTTTCATGCGAACTGTTGGCGTTGGCATTTCTGCAGTGCTGCATGAGGAGGATAGGACATTGTAACTGCCTCAGGCTCTGTCAAATAAATCATGTTGTAGCAATTAAACTGCTCTTCTCTTCCCTAGATACCTGGAGAGAGCAGACTGGAGTGACTTAATGCACTTTTAAGTTAGGAAACACCCTAGTTTGAAGAAAAAAAAGATAAGGAAAAGAAAGTGGGCGCATTTAGGCTTTCAGCACTTAAAAAGAGAAAAACATTAATAATTCAGTGACTCAGAAGTGTGGGTTTTATTCCACTTTGCTGTGTATTTTTTAATTTGTAAAGAACACAATATGAACCAATATTTCTTATTCTAAACTACAATTTCTGAAAGCCACTGGACAACTCTATCTCATCTTTTTTATCACCTTTTTTTTCTCAGTGGCATTATAGTTCTATATTTCTGGTTAAGCAGTCTGTTGCCAAGCCCAACATAAGAACATGCTCAAAGTCACTTAGTCATACATATCCAGCAAAAATACATGGACAACATCCACATTGGTTGTCCTAAGGCAGAGCAAATGATTTCATACAATTTGCATGATCAAAAGTATATATAAATCTAACATCAAACAAAACAAACTGAATAGTGCCCAATTGCTGTGGTAAACTATACGGTCAAAATCATTAAAACCCCTCAAAACCAGCATCCATACAATTTAATAAAATGAGTGGTACACCTTAAGTACATTAAATGATGTGTTTTAAAAAGGTTAGTGTATACATTATATGGTTTGGTCAGTCTCAAGCACTCTGTTTTGATTAGAAGGGACAGATCTTTGTCTTTTACAAACATTAAAAGAAATGAACATTTAATATTCAGAAGGACAGGCATCATTTACCATTTAAAAAGCTTCTGTCTACCATTTGCTTTTGTTTAGGATATAAATGAAGATTAATGTGTTGATTATAGTACTAAAGTGCAGTGTACTATGTGGAGAAAAGAGCAAAAGAGAGTGACAAGAAAAGAACATGCGTCTTAGTATGGCATAGAACAGAAATAAATTACAAAAGGGCTATATTTAAGCTTTCAAAGTTGTGATATAGTTTTAATAGCAAAAAGCCTGCATCTTCACTTTGAGTCATATTTGTGGAATTTTGGGAAGTTCTGTCATAACAACTCTTGGAGAGATTGGCATGTTAATGGAAATGGTAATGCTAATGTATTTGGTCTTGGCGGAATAGATCTGCTACGCTGCTGCTGCAGAGCCAGTACCGAGGCTTGCTATTTCCAATACATTCACAGACATGCTGCTTCTGCACATACAGCATGCATGAAATAACCCCCATAGCAGATCTATACAGGTGGAGCTAGGGAAGGTGGAGGTTCTCTGAAAGTGCACTGCAGACCGCTAACAGCAACATTACCAGTATTTGTATTAAGTATACACAAACTTTTATTTTGGATGCGATTAATTGCGATTAATCGTTTAACAGCCCTACTACCAATTGACCGTTCGCAAAGACCCGCCCCCCTTAGTTACTGTCGCTATGTCCGACAAGCCACGCCTCTCTCACGCCACACCATGTTCTCACGCAGTGAAAAATACATCCCGTATCAGAGAGGACACTGACAACGCGCTGACAGACCAGGTTACTTTTCGGTTACTTTTGATATTAAACATATTAAACAAAGTCTCACCTTTCAAATTTGGTCATTTTTTTTAAAGAAATTTAAACAATAAATACCGTTTTGTGGCTCTTTAATGTGTCTGACAGGTCGATGAAGAGCCTCAGTTAAAGCTGCTCGTGAACCGATCATCTCTTCCTTCTAGTTCATTTATAGCATCAAATAAACATGAATGAACATAAGAAGGAATGCTGTTTTAACCGCGGAAAGGCGTCAGTAGGCTACACTCCGTTTTTCAAGTTCAAATCCTCCCATGTTAATCTACTAACTCTCCTGACTGCTTTGTCGGACAAAATGGTGGATGGCGCAGTATGATTGGTCAGATCACCTGTCAATCAAGCTCCCTGCGAAGGGTCAATTGAGTGAAGGACCTATCAGCCTGGCCATCTAGGGTTTCAAGACGTGGTATTTTTGACTAACTAATCGGTGTAAGTGAACAGAAGCAGAAGTATTTATCGGACTGTTTTTGAGTACATCCATGGGAATGATAGAGAGAAATGTTTGGGGCAGGATACGTCTGTCAATCTCCTCTGTGAAATCTTTTTGGGTTGCAGGATATTTTTTAGGGATTATTTGCCCGGCTCTGCAGTAAAAGTCTTCAATACTATCTGACTCCTTCCCCAAAGTCAATTTGTCGTGAAGTATCAAAGCACTCCCAAAGAACGGGATAAAAGATTTATAAAGGCTGTCACAGTATCTAATGGTGCTGGTTAACTCGAAACCTTCGGTTTTCTCCCCAGCGCACACCAGAGAGAGTCCCCGGAGAGAGAGATTGCCTTCTGGGGCGTCCGCTGCGTAGTTAACACTATAAACTGGACGCTGCAGCAGAGAGCAGCAAAGTTCAGTCTCAATCAAAAGGGTCTGATCAAAACTGGCCTGATTGCTTAGATCTACCAAAGCACTGTAACCTTTTTATTGACCTTTCTGTAGCTTTCATCCCCCTTACTGGATTCATTTACAAAGGCTTCAAAGATCCCAAAGGTACAATAAGACAAGTATCGTATGCTTTTATTTTCCTGTTTTTGGATGTTTGATCACGTTGCAAACTAAACAATATACTATTTTTTTATTATTATTATTATTATTATCTTTTGAAAGCAGAGCTTTATCAACAAGCTTTATGACAACATCTCGCGAGCCAAGAGCAAGTTAGATGTTATTATATTCACTGTCATTACATCAAAATGTGAATTGAGACCTGACATAACCACAAGAGCCGATTTGCACAAACTCATCACAGGAATATTTCGTTACAATTATTGAGCAAGACAAAATGTGACTCGGAACTCAGCCACTTCATATGAATACGCACACAAACAGAGTAGACCATGCGTGTCATAGAGGCTGCCACTGAAAATACACAAGACAATAATGAGAGGGACAAAGCTGACAGAAACAGAATAAAGTCAACACACAAAGAAAATTGGATTTTGCTTCGCTTTATTATTAATGCAGTCGGAGATTGAATGCTGTCATTCATTTTTAATTTTGCATTAACTTCGAGATCTTGTTGCTCATGGAGGCTTCATTAACTGTTCAAGTAAACACTGGGATGTTTTCCGCATGAAGCGTGATATAATACTATCTGTGATGATTGCTGTTCTGTCGTCTTGACTAGGCTTGCCTGACCGACGCAGGTATTGAATATTAAAGAAAAAGATCACGGGGAATTATCATTCTTGTCATCATTTACTCATCCTCATGTCATTCCAAACCCGAATGACTTTCTTTCTTTCATAGAACACACAAAAAAAGTGCTTTTGATGGTTCTTTTGTATCCTTTTTGATGCTTGAAAGCTTCCGTCTCCATTCTTTGTAATTGCATGGAAAAGAGCAACGAAATGCATTCTCCAAAAATGTCACCTTTTGTGTTCCATTAATGTACAGCAGTCATTGGAGTTTGGGGGCTAGATTTCTTTTTGTGTGTGTGTGTGTGCACTTCTGTTTGTCAATTTTTAAACATTAAACATCTTAAAAGTGTTGTCCTATCATTACATGACTAATGCAAATTTGTTTCTCAAAAACCACAGTAGGTGGAAATCCTCCTGAAGGTTTAGGTTTAAGAACAAAGTAGAGATTGAATAAAAACTGCTAATTGAAAGTAATACTTTTAATACCAGTAAACCTGTTTGCCATGTTTTTGGACACTAACCATGATAAATGCTCTGTGAAATTGGCTTCCACATTTTTAGCTCAATAGCACCACCAGTGGTAAGAATGCGTAGTTTCAGGAAGAGACTTCTCTGCAAGAGATCACACTGTTAGCTCTCGCTCACACACTTATATTATATATTCTACACATAAGGCTCACATATATAAAAATGTAGTCGTTAATTTATTTTTTCTAATTTATTTGAAATTTTATTTTAATATTACATATAAAAGTAATAATTTGTATACTGCAAATTAAAATAGAATATATATAGGCCTACATGTAATATAAAATAGTATACAATCTATATTTTATAATTCATCTAATATAAAATAAAAAGATACAAATATAATATGTATTATTAAAAAAATTATTTCAGATATTTTTATATTTTGTTTTGAGAAAAGATTACTGCTTCTTCTAAATGAGTATTATTACTTCTTCAAAAATATTATTAATAACCGAAGAGCTCCACTTCTAAATTGATTTATGATGTGGCAGGGATGTATCTCAATTCTTGAAAGTTTGTGAGGTGACTTTTATGCACATAACACTAAGTCACTTGTATTCCCTTTACTGGTTTCAGCCTGCCTGCATATGAGCACATATCAGGCCTTAATTGCCCTCACTAAAATCTGCATAGCATTGTCTGGTGTAAAATACAGCCCAAAATGGTGTAGTAATTTGGCCAGGGGGAGCAATATAGCTCCCTGTTTCCATGGTACTGATGTGATTTTAATCACCAGACCTCAGTCTATCGTGGCCAAGTGTTCTAGGGGCGTCTCTGCCCTGGAGGAGCTCTTTCCATTATCAATGACTGAGACCAAACTGCCTTGCCCTGCTAGCAAGTTACGAGCAGAGCAGGTGCGGGTGTAAAGCCTGACTTGTTACTTTCACAGTTTATACGGCACCTGTGTAGAGGTTGTTGCCAAGGTCAGTCCATTCTGCCTTGTAGTTCTGACTCATTTTAACAGATGTTGATTTCAAATGAACCTTGAGAATGTGTGAATGTATTTTGATTATCCAAGCAAGCATCATTTGGAGGTCTTTACTCAGCATTGACATAATTACAGAAGTCAGTCATGTGTATATGTCTAAATAAAGCTACCGAATAATCTGTAAAGATGCACTAAAAGGTTTTGCACATAAAAAAAAAGCAAATATTTTGGGAAAAAAATAAATATATATATTATATTATATATTTACGAGAAGAAGTATCCAGAATCCACTTTTTTATTCAACATGCTCTTCATGATGATTAGCTGTACTTTGAAATTCAAGTTAATAAACACAAATTTACAACAAACCGGCATTTCTCCGAGAACTTATTTTGCACACTCGGTAGGCTTCTTATTCAGACCAGGAATGACGATTGCTTCTGTTAACTTCTAAGTGTTAATTCCCAAACAAATGACTCTTATAAGTGGTTCTTTTTAGTGAATCAAAAACTAAAATATGGTACTACATTATTTTTTTGTTTTAGCATTGTTGTAACTTGTATAAGTTAAGGCCAATAATTGTATTGCATTTGTCATCTCTAAACAGACTGTGAAATGTAATTTCTAGTAAACACACTGTGTACATTGTTTTAAATGAGTTTATTATTGAAATAGTCTTTTGGCAATGAAATTGCATTTCTTTTATTTCTTTCAAATATTTATTCCTTAAAGTACCACAAGCCGATGAAGAATCATTCAGATGAATTAGAACCAGAATGGAATTATTAAATTCAGTTAGCCTGCAATATTGCATCAGAGAAGCTGATGTATTAGTTATGGAAGACGAACTGGAGCAAAAAAAAAAAAAAAGTGTATCTTTGAGTAAATGTTTTACATGATTCTGTTGCAATAAAAATGTATACACAGTACATATTTCGCTCAATTATGCAGGATTATCAGATACGGCAGTCAGAGACAGAGGATAAGGTTGTCATTTTCCTTGGTGTGGCTGCAATAATAACAAATACTGCCGCATTTTACAAGGTCAGGCGTCACTGTGTGAGGAGTTGCACAAATATTCACTACTAGGGCCTCTTGTGCAAGGCTGGCATGTGATGTCAGTCTAACCTTTCAGCCTTGTCAGTGCATAAATTCCTGGCGAATATCAGTGCTGTGTTTTAGGTCAGGGTGAGTCAGAATGCCCTTTGAAATGCTTGCTGGTGATCAGAGAGAGCAAACCGCTGCCCTTTTCTCTCTCTTTTGGAAGGAGGTGGACCAAGAGATTGGCCACTAGTTTCTCTTGAGCCTTTGTGCTCAGTCTGAGCGGCTCTCATTACCACGGCCTCGGGTTCACTTGTAGTCTTTTAGATTCAATTAGCTCCAGCGCCCAGGAAACTGTTGAAGGGCATTTTGATCAAGCGAGGCTTTGAGGGAGCTGGAAAGGTCAGCAAAGAAATCTCTTCCAACATGCACAGAGAAATCTCACATTCGGAGCTGCAAATACATATAATTTTGCAAAAGAAAAGTCAAAGTTTACATATGTAAATGCTGTTGTGTGTTGCCTAAATTTGATAATTTCTTGTTCTAATGAACTACTTCCGAAACACCAACATATAATATAAAAGCCACTTTTTCCCCCATGCTTATTCTTTGTGAAAGCTCATTATTTAGGTTAATTGTGATTTGCTGTTGTTTCCCCCTGTGTGTCTGCTTCCTGTGAGGATGACCTTGGTGGGCAGCAGGTGTCAGCGAGAAGGAAATAATATGCCTGAAATCACCTGCAGGAGACATAAAATTCCCAATTAAACCTCACAATGCCTGGATGCATGCAGGAAACTCTGCACGTGCCGAGAATTGAAAGAACTACCTGAAAAGAAAGTTTTAACCCTGTTAATGTAAGAAGGCTGAACAAAAGAATCACTTCTAAATATGGTGCAAACACAAGTAGGAACACAAACACCTGTTTGTCACACGGAATTATCCTGATAGGTAGGGATAATGTGTGCAATGATTTAAAAAAAAATGTTTCCATTTTTATAAGCATTATTTATTGGCAATCACTGAAACTACCACATATTGTAAAACAAGACTTGGTTTCCAGTTTTTTTTCAAAGCTATTGAATCAACAGTTTTTAGTAATTGTTTAAATTGTACTGTAATAATCAGTTATACTGTGGTTAAAATGTAATGAAATGCCAAAAGTGCTAAATAAATAAATAGTAAAACACACACACACACACACACACACACACACACACACATATATATATATATATTTGGCTATTTCTTTATTTAGCACTTTTGTCATTTCATTAAATTTTAACTGACTATATATATGTGACCCTGGACCACAAAACCAGTCATAAGTCGCACGGGTATATTTGTGGCAATAGCCAACAAAACACTGTATGGGTCAAAATAAAATAAAATAATTTTATGCCAAAAATCATTAGGATATTAAGTAAAGATCATGATCCATGAAGATATTGTAAATTTCCTACCTTAAATAGCCTATATTTAATATTAATATTAAAATAATATATATATATTGTTTTATAGGTCAAAGATCTGTATGATCCATCTAAAAATATTATTTTTTCTTAACATTTCCAGTGTAATGCAACCCACTGTTGCTGTTGAGTCAAACTGAAAATATGTGCAAAGTTATTCAGACAGCCTCTTCACTTTGTTACTCCTCACAAATTATCAAGAGATTAAAAGGTTGAGAAGAGCATCTGTTTGTGTCAAGAGAAATTAAACAACGTTCAGCTCTTCCGTGGGACATTGGGTACGGTGAAACAATATCTCTTTATTAAATAGCAGCACCGTCATCGAAGAAAAGTCAAGGACTCTCTGTCCTCAGAAGTCAACAGTATATGACTTTAGTTTCCTGCGGTAGTTTGTAATAATCACGCTGGATTTAATAAACCGCCTGCCTCTCAAGATGCCTGTGTTGCATGAGGTTTATTGAAGAGGTAAATGGAGCTTGCATCAGGTCAGGAACATGAATGTACAGACACTTTTCCCACAGTAGTCCATAGAGTTGGCTGTCCTTCTTTATGCGGAAATTGTATGAATAATGAATGTTATGTTATTATGTGCTTGACTTGCTGGAGTTCCCAGTCTTGACCAATTCTTACGCTACATAGAAACAGGGCAAAGTGGCGCTGAACGCATGAGCGGACTCAGTTAAATGACTCAAATTTCCTTTTTAATCCACCTCTAGAAATTACTCTCTTCTAATACATGTGGAATATTCTTATTCTTTTGGGTCATGCTGTTACCTAGTGACTATCTTTCTTTGTGATCTCTGAAGCTGCAGGAACATAAATGAGCAATAAATGATACTGTGAGGAAAAATCAGTCTAAAGTGTAGAGAACTCATGAATCAAATTAATGGCACTGCCTTTCATCTGCAAACGAAACAACACAAATGGCTAAATGCATTGCAACACTCATGAATTAATCTTATTCTAGCGAACTCTCTGCCCATCTAGTTTAAGTCTGACACAACAATACTAAAGTTGTCTTTCAGAGATTCAAATTATAGGATAAGCATCATACTGTAGTGAAGTGATGGGACATACAACAGTCAGCAAGACTAAAATCAATGATAATCAGATGTGCCTCTACCATCTCATTTTTCCTAGGCTCAATACTTGACAATTAACTGAATAAATCTAATTGGTGGCATTTAGTAATGAAAATGTTGCCGCATTCATATGTAAATGCATATGTATCTGACATGTAAATTCATTGGTTCAACTTCAGATTTAATACAGTCCTTCTGTTTTAGTGCGTATGAAACGAGTATAACAAATGCACTATACTCATCTTTTAAACTCATATTTTAAGAAAACAAAAGGAACTCACATTTGAAGAAAACGTGAATATTTCCATATAGCTCGGTATGCCATTTATTCCAAAGGTCATTTTGAATGTACAGAAAACTGGTATTTGTGTGCAGTGGAAATGGCAGAATTTATCTTAAAGGTTAGCATACTATATATTACACTTCTGAAGATGTAGCGATATTTTGAAAAAGGTTAAGTCTAGACCAGAAATTAAATGAAACAAAAACTTTACTTTTGTTATGATGACCCTGACTGACTGAAATATTTGCAGTATATGTATTAACATATCCAATATGTATGCATGTGTATTATAGTGATTGATTGGTGGTTAACGGGTGAAGAATGAGAGACCCAAACTTCAGTTTTAAACACCCCGAAACCACAGTTATGTGATAAGCATAAAAATGCTGTCAAATTCTATAATTGAGCGATTTAGCTTTTAATCAGTGTATATATTATAAACTACACATCCTCAGTGGAAGATTTCTATTTGCCATAATAGCATATGGATGAATATAAAAGTTAAAAGGGCTGTCAAGCTCAAATTACTAAAAGCACAACAAATTATCATAAAAATGGATCATATAATGGCAGTGATAATCAAAGCAACAGACAAGATTTAAAAAATCAATCAATGCAAACTAAAAGACGTGCTACTTGTAATGTATTTCCTGTTTCTATATGTAAACATTTTCACTTGACCTTATTGAGCAATGTTTAACCTACTTAATTAAAAATTATTTGAAGGCTACAAATTCGAATAATTCTTTAATAGTTGATTAAAAAATGTTTGTCAACAATTAAATAACAATTGCTAACAATTGACTGTTATCAACTAATGAAATTTAGATGGTAGAATTCGCCTTTGGCTAAGCCACGCCCTAGAATGTAGATTGACCAATCACAGCACAGCCAAGAACGAGCTCCCACAGAGGTCCGACACTTTTTCACAGCGCTCCATTGACTTTAACACAGGCGTCTCATATTTTTGGTCTCGGCAGGCTATTACCGTCGTAGTTTTATCAAAAATATGGTTAACCGTTGTGCCTGGGGCATTTGTAACACAGATACGCGTTTCCCAGAGAGGTTGGAGGGGGGTGTCCGTTTTTTTCCCTTCCCAAAACCAAAGTAAAATCCTGACAAGTGTCGTTTTTGGATTAAACTGTGCGGACGTCCTCAGTCAGCCAGACCCCTCAAGGATCAACAAGCACACTTTTGTGTGCTCTATTTTTGCTTTTAACCTTACTGTGAAGTTATACTAGTTAGACAGTTTTATGCTGTTTAGGTTATGATTTCGGTTCTCTACCCTAATTGTTGATACGCTAGCACACGCGGCTAATAAATACAACTTTATACTCGCGTAGTCAGTTTGCTTTGTAAATAATAACGATTATAGAAGTGAATAGAGATCTACCCAGCTTTGCATGAACAGTGTTGCTCCTTGATATTGTTAGTCCCAGCCTCCGTCTCGATTAGGATACACGGAAAAGTCAGCTTTAAAGTCAGCATGAAATCAAAATTGACCCTATTTACTTTGTTAGCGGATATTACTAATCTTGTGGTGAACAATTAATCCGTGCAAGTTAATACAGGGAAAAAAATTGTTTGCCGAAGTTATCTTTAATCAAAGTCTGAAAAGTTACTTCCGGGTCTGGAATGGCGTTCTTTTCTGATGACATAGGCTTGACGACTTGGGTTGGTTAATCGCTTAACCACTCCCCTCAAACCGTTACTCTGCTGTGGGCGAGAGATAGAGACGAGGAGCGCTAAAGTAAAACCCTGCCCTCGTTCAATATTCCGTTTCACTCGGAAATGCGTCACAACACTTGAGAAAAGTCGTTTGCAACTTCCGGTTCACGCGGACTTTAATCAAAGTCTGAAAAGTTACTTCCGGGTCTGGAATTGTTTCTGATGACATAGGCTTGACGACTTGGGTTGGTTAATCGCTTAACCACTCCCCTCAAACCGTTACTCTGCTGTGGGCGAGAGATAGAGACGAGGAGCGCTAAAGTAAAACCCTGCCCTCGTTCAATATTCCGTTTCACTCGGAAATGCGTCACAACACTTGAGAAAAGTCGTTTGCAACTTCCGGTTCACGCGGACTTTAATCAAAGTCTGAAAAGTTACTTCCGGGTCTGGAATTGTTTCTGATGACATAGGCTTGACGACTTGGGTTGGTTAATCGCTTAACCACTCCCTCAAACCGTTACTCTGCTATGGGCGAGAGATGGAGAGGAGGAGCGCTAAAGTAAAACCCTGCCCTCTGTTCAATATTCCGTTTCACTCGGAAATGCGTCACAACACTTGAGAAAAGTCGTTTGCAACTTCCGGTTCACGCGGACTTTAAATGCAAAAAAAATTCTCCTTAAAATCACTGTTCCATATCACTCAGCAACTCTAAAGTCCAGGCCTTAGAGAACCATTTGTATCCCAACAGTGAATACTGCATTCCTCTTAAACCGTTGGCTTATCCAAAAACAAATCTGTAAATAGAAACACATTAAATAGCTGTGCTCATATAGAGCTGGCCTGGTTCTGCTGTGAAAAGGCACTCAGGGGTGTATCTGAGACAGTGGAAACATGCTTCGCTAAAGGTCTCCAGCATTCGTCTTGTCAGAGCGAGCGGTTCTTTTATACTTGCAAAAATGGTCGAGCATCTTTCATAAGGACAGCAGGGTATCTCTCAAAAAAATCTATCCTTCGTCAGTTGGGCTGAAGACCTATTGGTATTTCAGATGTGCTATGAACAAAGAACCCCCCATCCCATGGAACACAGAGGACTGATCACCCACTGATCAGAATTCTTATATCTGACCAGGGTCTTTCAGAGGGGAAAATGCTGGAAGGGCCCGCCAGACACCAATAGGCTGCACGTCGTCTGCAGTTAGGCTCTGAATGGTGAGATGAAGAAAAACAAAAATCAATCAATTCAAGTCTCCAAACACTCGACCAAGTATTCTCTCTGACATTTAGCTTGCGATGAGCATTAGTTTTAATACAGTTCTTACAGCAGGTGTAGGTGGTCATGAAGCAGAGTGGAATTCGATATGTTCATGTGTTTTTTTCCGTTTGGGCATATTGGATTGTTCGTAATCCTTTATTCATCAGCAATCAATTCCAATCATTCCATGACTTGCACTTCTGTTTGACTCTGCATGTTCCTTTGATTTGGTCTGTCATTACTCCATTAGAATCTCTGTTTTTGACACAGCAGGTAAAGTGGATATTGAATAAAAACAGCCGAGGTTATCATCTATCACCAGCAGCGAAGATTATGTATTAAAAGCAGAAGGAACACATTAATGAATATCCCCTAGTGTACATTTAAACATGATCCCTTTGACTGATGTTTGGGAAAAAAAAGTATTTCAAATAAATGCTGTTCTTGAACATTCTATTCAAAGAATTCTGAAAAAAAAATGTATCACAGTTTCTAGACAATATTAAGCAGCACAACGGTTTTCAACATTATTAATGATAATAAATGTTAATTGAGCAGTATTTGATTGATTTCTGAAGGATCATATGTGACACTGAAGACTGCTGAAAATTCAGCTTGGCCATCACATGAATAAATTACAGTTTAAAATATATTAAAATAAGAAAGTTATTTTAAAATGTAATGAAAATTCACAATATTATTATCAAATAAATGCAGCCTTGGTGAGCATAAGAGACAAAAAAAAATCTTACTGACATGAGTTATTTTATATAGAAAATTAGAGCCTCCCCTTGCAGTGAGTTACAATGTACAATATAAAATAAAAGAACATAAAGCTATTTAATATCGTTTTCTAACCAGATATTTAAAAATAATTCACAAAGTCTGTCTAAATGATTTGTTCGAATCAAATCTACACCCATACCTGCTAATAGTACACAACTAAACAAAGGTCAGACATGCCAAGCTAATTAATTTGACGGCTATTATTACAAGTCTAGCAAGGAATATGAAAAGTGGGGTGTGAGTGTAAGACATTTGGTTCAGAAGGATGGATGAAGGTGCGATTAGGTCATGTCAGTTTTGTTTGCGTTGCTAGAACATCCTTCGAAACACAAGACATATTCTGACCTTTGACTCATTCCAAATGCCTGTTTGTTTGATAGTTTGACTGTAACAAGGTAAAGGCTCAGGGAAGAAGGATGTGGGACCTGTAAACTTTAATGAAAAATGAAACAAACAACAAATTGAAAGTAAAGTTGTAGCCCCTCACGGATGACTGCTGCACACACATAAACAAAACACACCGTTAAGTCCAGTTCTGGTCCTCGTCTTGCACTGTCGTCACTCCTTTTATCTCTCCGGAGCTCCTCAGTGGGACCACTGATCTATATAGAATGACTGGATAGCTCATGACGTCATAAACGGTGAAGCCACCGCGCCGCCATATTGGTATTCCCTAGTGAGCTCAGGCGTTCTATTGAATCAATAGGATTTTTTATGATTTGACTGAGAAAACATTGCCTAACGAGACACCGTTTTTAAATCTAAAGTCTCCTTGTACATTCTTACAACGCAAACATCCTAAGCATTTAAATGGGTATTTGTTTATAGTCGAACATTTTTCCTGCTTATTAAAAATTGCTTTTAAAAGCTGGGGAGAGGAGCCTGAGAGTATCTGTCTAGGCTAACTGCAGGTGGCAGTAATAAAAGTGTTTCATTTTGTTATTTGTCATTTGAAAGGAAAATAAGAAGCTTACCTCCTCGTTAAAATACACGTTTAAAATATAATATTTAATTTTTAAGGGTCCAGTGTTCGTTATTCACTTATGGGACTTCCGTGTAGCTTAAGATCAGTGGTATAGCTAAAACCCCAAAACGTTAACTAAAACGGCAATTTATTTGCAAAAGGAACAAATAAATCGTCGTAACAACGAATTATTTAGATCAGTGGACAATGGACATGGCGCATATTAACAAGCAGAGACAGAGCCCCGGTCGCGCGCGCGCACTCTCACCGTCTTCAAACAACACGAGCGCTGTATGCTCTCTCTCCCTCGCGCATATCAATATACGATAGTAAAAGGTAGGAAGAGCGATTGTGTTTTATAGATCAGTAGTTTGTTCAAATAAAGTGTTTGATTAGTTAGCAAGTACATGTTCAGGAAAGGCATAATACAAATAGTATGGGTTAATGTAACGTTAACGGTAAACAGACTCTGCACGAAGCTCTTTTGAAGCTGTCAAATGGTGTTTCTATTGGACACTTAATTGTGATTATTGCTGCTCTGAGGTTTCTTATAGACTACTGTTAACTGTTTTATCGTTTTTGTTTTTTTGAAGAAGCATTACTCTTGCCTCGGACTGGAGAATACAACACGGGAATAGCGACAATTGTGCATATAAATGACTACTTATAGAGCTTGTATTACAACCTGTCGGCAATTTTCTACATCCTTTTGTGAATGTCGTTTTACACTTGTATGCTGCACAGTGGGTCATCTTAAAAGTGCCGTCGGAGCTACCAATCTCTGTATAACGGCCGTCGGAGCCCTCTGCTGGTAGGGAATCGTAAGATGGCCGCTCGAACACTTCCGGTGGCGTCACTGCCTGGTGGCAGTTTAGAACGTCATGAGCTATCCAGTCATTATATAGATCAGTGAGTGGGACTCGAGACCGGTGTGGCGCACAGGTGACGCTCATTAACACTCGCGCCACCGACCTCGCTCCGTTTCCACGGCTATTGGCCCCACCCTGCTTGCCACATTGACTTTAATCTCTTAATGCGATATTCTGTTTCTTTTATTCAATTAACATAAAGTATGTGTGGGGTATATTCACTTGTGGAGAGCTAATGATGTATTTTGTTAACCATAGTCTGTACCTTACTTATCAAATTGTCGATTAGCCCTTGAAACACAAGGAATTTCTTTTGTCAGTCCATGGCCCTCCCTCTTTCTTAAAACGTTTCCTTCTCCACTCATTGTCTCAGCAACAATATTGATGCTGCAGTTTTTTTATGAGTGAGTCACTCTTTTGTATCTGCTTTGACCTTTTGTTGCTAGGCTTTGTGGTTGCCTGGATACACTCTTTCCCCCGGCAACATATAAATCAGAAGAAATGAGCCATTAACAGATGCAGTAATTTAACTGTCACCCTCTAAAGAGACATGTCCATAAAGTGAGCTTTAGCGGTACATGAAAACAGATTAGATGGGAGATACAGACAGACTCTCCCTGCAGACGCTGTGGATGTGGTTAAAGGCTCTGCAGTGCTCTTGTGTCAAGATGGTGAACTATGCAAAGAGGGAAAGAAGTGGGCTGTTTATGTAATGGCTTTTCACAGTGGAGGAGGTGAAGAACAAAGAGATGGACTAGTCCACGTGTCATGCACCCACATTTAAAACGTACACATCTCTCCAACTCATCCCCCTACTCACAAGTCTTTATTGACTCTACTTGTATTCTTACGGAGCTCTTTCTTCATGTTTTGCGGTTTTGCATCACTTTTGTGGTTTGTTCTTTTTTGTATTTTCGACAAAGACTTTCAGACAGACAGTAGAGCTTGCTCAACTGGAGGAGACGTACTGGAGTTCTCAGACCGAGAGCATTTTAATCTCATCTCTGATGTTTCTTCTAAGATACATTAGGAGAAATTAAAAAGCTATAAAACTAATGTGAAAATTATAGCCTAGGTAATTTGGTCTTGAAAGATGATAAATGCTTGAATTCATATTGAAATGTTCAAGTTGACATGACAAAATCACATGGATTTTGGTGTCTTAGCAAATCTTAAAAGTGACCTATTTTGAAACTGAAAAAGATGTGAGATTAATGGAGTCTGTTCTCAGGAGAAAAAATCAAAGAAATATAAAAATTGAAATCTCCATTTGCTCTCTATTGAATCTCATAGCTTTCTACAAAGTGGTTCTCAACTGGTTTTGCTTGAGGATCCAGATTTTGGAACCAGAAGCAGCCACACAACACAATACCAAACTCATGTAACTGGTAGCTCGCGAGCGACGTGTTGGAGACCCCCTTGACATAGCTTAAGTGCACGGCACCTTCTCAGCAAGCAGGGGCGCCAATTTGCCAATAATTGAAATGATAGATAATAGAAAACCGTTTTGCGGCGCAGAGGATCATAATTTTGTCTGTTGTATTTTCTTTTACCTTACATTTACCTTAGTTTTGTTGAAGATCACCTGTTCACCCGACCTGGGGTGCGTTTCCCGTACAACTATATAGCTCACTGCTTAACTACCATAGTACGATGCATCGTTGGAGAAATCAACTAGCTAGTCACGACTGTTTCCCGAAACCATATGTCGCAAAGTATCGTTCAACCACGTTGGTTTATGACGTCTCGCACGTGGTGGACTAATAACTTATTTTAATTAATCTGTTTGAGATCGAATTAGTGCTAGATTTTGTCATATAAGTTACAGACAAGGCATCTGAAGACCATTTCTATTTTTTAATTTGCTTTATTACCAGACTCAATATTTGGCTCGTTCTTAAATAGTAGAGCACGTTCCGCAGTCTTCAAAAACGGTGCTTTAAATCTCTTGACAAACTAAAAGATGTAAATTACATTTGTATGTATTCTAAATAAATTACACGGTTTGTACTGAATGTCAGCTTGCTTATTTTGCTAAAGATAAGAATTTATTCAGTCTACATCTCATGTAAACTAGAAACTATGCTTCTAACCACAGCTCGAGAGCTGTCGTTCCAACCACACAAGTTTGCGATGCTTTTTGCGAACGTTCGTTGGAACGATGATTTCGGGAAACACCAAATCGTTGAACTATGCTGATAACGACGGAACTTGCGGCCATAGTTAGCTAACGATGCTTTCCGGAAACACATCCCTGTTCGTGTTGGCATCTGCATAGTTTGGCTTGCTTCTACCAAGTAATGAATTTGCATTTTAAAAAAAAAACTTTTACATCATCAACAACAATAATTACTTGTAAAAAGTAAGCCTGTTTAATTAATCCTACATTTTGATTATAAAGGTTTGAGTTGTGACCCACCACCCTCAATTTGGGAACTCATTTTGAATTAGTTGTTTTTCATGTACAAGTTTTATGACCTGAGTCATATGAACATACTAATTTTCTCAAAAAGTCACAAAACGTGATTAAACAAAACCTATTTGAAGGTCACTGGAAAAAGAAGATCTGGTAACGTGTGTGAGAAATTCGGCCGGAGGCTTTGACCAAGTATGTCAATCAATGAGATTAGTGACCCCCCTCATCCTCCCCAGGGCTCAGGAAAGCAGAGACCTGAGAAACAGCCAGTCTCTTATTGCATTACACTTTCAATTCAGCGTAATGAAATCCACGACGCTGGACAATAGGCAGAAATTACATTTGACCAATAGATGACCAGCCTTTAGATCAAGCCTCTCCACGCACCCCCCTCCTCTTAACTCACTCGCCGTCTCCGCCAAGGCACAGTGAGAACATCTGTAAAGATGGAATTTGCTTTAAAGATAATTTTCCTAATTAACCAACACAAGATTTAATTAAAAGCCAGTCTGCTTTAATTACAGTGATTCTCGCTCGTGCGCTCTCCCTCTCTCTGGCTGAACAATGTGCGTTGAGCGTGGAGAGCTGAGGCGTGGAGGGACTGTGTCTTCCGTGAGGCCGAAGCAATATAACCTGATTGATGGGCTGTGAGTGTCCCTTCAGCATTGCCCTGTTTGATGTAGCCGAAGTTTTAGCTCCCGCTCTACCCCCTTGCCCTCTTTTTTCTCATTCTCTCTATATCTCCATCCCCAGGGAAGCGCTGACGGTTCACATTTTTATGCCTTTCCCAGAAGCAGGTCTGCGTGCTGACTAACGTCCTGTAGAAGAAAGCGTTAATCACATTAAGATACAAAATCTGGATTGATCCTCTTAAAGAAGTGCGGGAAGAGGTGGTGGCATCCCGTCCACAGAATCTCTACAGTGCTGATGTGTTTTTCTCCATACTTGCTGCATTGGCAGGTCGACTCACATATAATGCCAGATTATTGTGTGTATCAGGGAGCAAGACCATGGCGGTGACAATAAGCAAAGACAGATATGAAGTTAATTAAGCTCTTATCCCTCTGAAGACACAAGCGGTCTCAGAGAAGCTTCCTTTATAAATCAGATACACACTTCAGATGGAGAAGGCATCTCACAAACCATGGAACTTTGGGATATGATGAGCTTTTATTGTTGTAAAGTTTGGTAGGTTATCTGCCCATAAACTTTTAAATAGAGTCATGCTGTCATCACTTCTATCAGTGCAACTAGCTGCCTTGGTCAACAGGTAAAAGCGATTGGTCACGTAAAAATGTAAATTGTCACTTAACCTTAATGTTGATCCAAACCAGTATTCTTTTCCATGCAGTTATACAATAATCAAAGACAAAAAAATATGCAAAAGCCCCATAAAAGTATTTTTTTAAATACTTTTGAATTAATCATTTGACCCTGTTCACAAAATCGAAAGTTTGAAACTATTCAGACCAATTCTTAACTCACAAGGGGGGAAATTATCTTTTTGTACATAAAACAGTTGTATAGCTTTAAAAGACCTGGAATGTAGTCCATAATCATTTGTATGGTGGTTTTAGCAAAACCAGTTGACACACTTCATATAAAGGAGTTGTCACAAACGGTGGCTGTATTTGTAAGCTCATGACTAAGGAGTAAGAACAAAAATGTCTTTAATAAATCTAAAATAAACACAAGAGATTGCAGGAGAATAACGTAACCACGCAAAACACTGACGATACGGAACAATGAAACACAGGAAACTGAGAGCTTAAATACACATGGGAAACTAATTAACAGAAACAGGTGTGTAGCTCATCAGTAATCATAGAAACAAACCAGTGGCAGGAAAATGAGGAGAAAGGAAACAAGTACAGGACATCTAGAACTAAACAAAACGGAGCATAGATTACATTATGCACCAACACAGACGGCTAAGGAGGCCAAGGCAGAGCCGCAATGATGAGCGTCTGAGGTAGAGCCAGGGAACCAGAGGATTGAGGCGGAGCCGGTGGGAATGAGAATCAAGGCGGAGCTGGAGGGAAGGCGGAGCCTGACGGAGCAAAAGGGATGAAGGGACGAAGCATAGCTGAAGGCCCGAAAGTATGTGGCACAGGCAGGATGATGTCTAATCAAGGGGGAACCGGAGGGACGAGGGAGCCCGGTGGAGCCGTGAGGGTGATGGTCCCTTGTGCAGCCGAGGGTAGGCGGAGCCAGCAGGTTGACGGCCCGAGGTGGAGTGATGGGTTCAGTAGCTGCAGGCGAAGCCGGGGAATCCGTGGGATTGGCTGGGTGGAACTGGAGACTGGAAGTCCCGAAGCAGATCCCCACAACATAGTGATATTAGAGGAGAAGTCGGGGGGCTGAAGGGAACCAGCAGAGGCAGGCCAGCGTAGGCTTCAGTGTCTGAACTCGGAAGAGGAGAACGTGCAGAGAACGGTCTGGAAAGTTTGTGTGGCACACCAGTTGTAAAAAGTAAAAAGAGCAGAGCAGCTGGACTGCCAGTAAATCTGTCTTTTTTTTTCTTTACTCAATTTGAGGGTTCTGTATTCTATCACAAACGGTGGCTGTATGAGTTAGCGCACAACAAAGGAATAAGAACAAAAATAGTCTTTAATAAATCCAAAATAAACACTCAGGGGATCGCAGGTGAATGACATAACCACGCAAAACTCTGATTAACAGAAACAGAAGCAGGTGTTTGACTGTTTGATCAGTAACCATAGAAACAAACTAGTGGCGGTAAAATGAGAACAAAACAAACAGGTACAGGAACTAGAACTAAACCAAAACAGAGCATACATGTTACAGCAGTGAGATTCAATTGGGAAATGTTTCTTAAATTGTTTTCCATATTCCAGTAATCTCATGTCTTTTCAGTTTCAGAAGAGAACACAGCTCAGATTTGCCAAGTCACCAAAAGACTCACTTATCCAATCACAGTGGTTAACAGCTTAGTGAAGGGGTAAATTATCAGTAAAAAACAAATTTGTCTTTTTACTCAAACAAAACAATCATATAGTTTCAGATAACTTGGAATATAGAGATTGTATCGTATGGATCATTTTTGCACCCTTTTTGATGCTTGAAAGTTGCAGTGGCCATAAATTGTAATTGCATGGAAAAGAGCATCAAAATGTCTCATTTTGTGGTCTACAAAAGACAAAGTAATACTGGTTTGGAGCGAGTAAATGATGGCAGAATTGTTTTTTTTGGATAAACAATTACCTTAAACACTCACGAATTGTGGTTTACATTGAGGTATCACTGTTGTGTCATAGTCATAGTTTTTCTTTACCTCTCTCTATGGACAGAGAAAATCCTTTGTTTACTGGGAAACAGACATTTTCTCTGTTGCCACATCTCCCTTGAGGACTGGCAGTGGGGACAACCAAAAATCAATGGCAATAAAAGAGCTGTGAAAAGAGGCATACAAATTACGGCACTCCATCAACACACAGCAGCTCAAACAGTAACTCACTCACCCCTCTCAGAGGTCTAACTGACTCTTTCAACCAAAAAACAATACACACGATCAAGACAGCGTACAGCACCGAGAAAAAAAAGAGAAAAAAACTCTGCTGAAAACCGCTGGGATGCTGGTTGTGGAAAAAAATGGGGCTCACCTGTTGTCACAAGGTATGAAGACAGCGAATAAACACAAAATTTGAATTAACATGGTTCCACTGAAAAAGTATAATTTGCCAAAATGTTCTCTGCCTCCTGATAATTGAAGCAGATAATAGTTTGTGTTCCTCATGAAGGAGTTTTTCATTCACTTGCTGATAATTGAAACCAATCCCTGCTCATGAATAGCTCTGTGAAGTTTCTCTTTTCTCGACATGACTCACAGCTGACATTTAAAAACACACATTAACGTACAACATCATTGATTTCAGAAACAGACTTTTTTCCCCCGCCCATCTTAAAACAAGAATCCTAGTCTGACACAAAGAATGCCACATTTTCATTCACGTCTCTCTAAATAATTGATTGATCATTCTGAGCCTTTATCTGAGATTTAATGACTGTACACAACAGCACAGGTCATGCATTTAAAAACAATCCCCTCGGTAAACATTTTGTTAATTTCTGGCAGGTTGCCTCTCCACGCCTTATGCATTTTTATTTATTTACCAGTTTAAAGCCTTTTGAAGAGATGAAATATTGATTCTCATCTCTGAATAAAACCGTTTCAGCAATGAGTTTAATAAAGAGTTCTTTACACTCAGTGTAGTGCTCAATGACTCCCTTAAGGCCCCACACCCAACCTCCTAAATCTGACAACACTTAACCGGGGTGTAGCTAATAAAACAACTCAAGAATAGAAAGGTTTTCTTTGACCACAGATACATTTTTTGGGGAAAAGGTATGCATTGTTAAAGCTGCAGTCTGTAGTTTTTCCTCTTTGTCACCATCTCTGTTCAAAATCTGTAATTGCAGTTATTCGCGGAATTATCAACTTTACGTGGGTTGTGCCTCGGCACGGCACAGCGCGGATGAATTAATGTTTTGAGGAGAATGTGCGGCTGTCAGTCACCGCGCCGGTGTGGATACTGTCATTCGGAGTCCGAAGTCTTTCGCATTTTACACCGGTGATTGTCGTTTGAGCCTTTCTGAATCCGCCATTAAATTGATAAGTTTAATTATATCAAGTGCTGTGAGAAAAAGCTATAAATCTCCACCTCCAACATCTTCACACGCAATATAGCCTACTAGCCGTGACACCTTCTTTATGTGTACAGATGTGACGTAATGACGCAAAGACATGCTCGAATTTCCTGCTGAAATCCACCAGTACCACTGGAATTAAAAACATAATTACAAGCTTACCGTTTTGAATCGAGCTAAGGGAAGCAGATTGTGTGGCTGGTTATGTACTTGCTCAAATTTATTTTGGATCATTTTTAACCCCAAAAAGTTACGAACTGCAGCTTTAAATATAACAAACATCAACAAAATTCTTCTTTCCACACCAGTTTAAACAGTTTGACCTTCTTTAACTATTATACAATTTCTGAATACCAATCACCTCCAATATTTACCTGTGCCTCCGAATAAGCCAGGCCAACGAAAACAACAGACACGACGGTCTCCGCTCGGTAGGATTATGCTAATTGTCTCCGCCAAACATAACTGCCCCCCTCCCTCGACTCCACACCCTACACTTTCCAGAAATGTGCAGCGCTTCGGGGGAAGAGTTGAATGCAGCTGCCACTCCTACTCTCTCCATATTCACACACTCCTGTCAGCTTGCTGGAGAAAGAGAGAGGGGGATTTAATAGGATTTGAGGCCGCAGGCAGGCCGCAGTGTTTTTACAAAGGTGAACCGTTTGTTTGAAGATGATACACACGCAGCCCCTAGGGAGAGAAAAACCCAACACTGAAGCCTTTTGGAAGGCTAAGGCTGATTTGATTCTGTTGTGGCACATGGGGAAAAGGTTACATTCATTCAGTATTTCACCATTCCAGCATTCTAAATTGTCAGAACCGTGTTTCGGAAGCATATTTTAGGTGTAAATTAACTTTATCACGTCTCACGGAGCAAATTCGCTAAGAAAGAACTGCAACCCCAGATGGCGCTGTGTATTTGCGCTGTGTTGTTAGAGTCCGATGCACTGAAATGAATTGTACAAATCCAGTGCAAACATGTCCACAAATCTAGCTGAACCTAAGGTGCCATGGCGGCACTACTCCTGCAATTTGTGCCTGCTATTTTAAGTGTAAAAAAGATTACTAACAGCAGCAAGAAATAACATTCTTAAGCCAACACAATTCTACATTTTATACCATTATATTATATCTGGCCCACTTTATATGCTGTAAGTGCACATACTAGACTCCTAAGTCTATCAGATGCATAAAGGAATGAATAAAACGCCCATAATCTTATCAAATGTGACGTTTATAAGCTCTTTCACCTTTCTGTCATGCGCGCACACACACACACACACACACACACGCCCTCCCTGCGAGAAACTGCATAATCAGAACCAATTATAAAGACCCATTTTCATTCATGCATTCAAACAAGTTTCAAAAACTCAGCAGCTTCCTGGATTGACGTTTCACAGTTCGCAAGCGTTGGCCCCGTGATCATGCGTGTTTATACGCCGTTCTCTCACCGAGCCGTTCTCAGTGCATCAGCAGATTTCAAGGTCAATTTGATTATTCAAACATTTTAAGATCTTATTTCTCAGCGAGACGCAGGATTAGGAGCAGCTGTCCCGGGGTGTAAGGGGTTAACAGAAGACAAATAACCTCCTGCGGATCTTGCCTTCACAGTGAGCCCACTGTCCCGCATTATAAACCCAGTCCCTGAAATCTCTCCCGCCTGTCTGGCTCTAATACTGCCTCTATTTGAGAAGGAACATCTTGCATGTTTCCGTATATTGAATCGGACTGGTTTATCAGTGTATATTTGTGGCTGTGAGTTTGCGCACCTGCATACTAAACATTTAGTGTGCTCTTTGTGTGTGCGTTTCTGTGTGAGCATGTTTAGTGTTTGTTGTCTATCTGCACACAGGTTGGCTTACCCGAGGCTTTTGGCTGATAATACAGTGCCACCAGTCGTCAACTGTCAGGAACTGCATGTGCTTGTGTGCAGTGAATCCTCTTGATCCTATATGGTCCACCGGATAGAGACAAATAGATATTGGCACAGGCTGATTCCATGTAACTCTGCATGGGCTGTTTGCTCAGAAAGACAAAATCGGCACACACAAACAAAAGGGAAAAGCTTTTGTTCTGTCTGTGACTCCATCTTGCGGTTACAAATATATATTTATCTATACTTCATGCTATACTAATAATTTATTGTTAAACTACCCATTTAAATGGGAGGCTGCAGCATTCAATATATTTTGAATCTATTTATATATCAACTTAGACTAAATACCAGCAATAAAGCTAGAAAATTAATTTCCACAATTATTTCAGAAACAAAAAAGAACAGCGACATTTGACTATTCATCTAACCATTTAACTGTAGAAATATTATAGTAAATATATTATTCAATCTAATTCTATGCAAAAAATATTGGTGAATTAATTTAATTGGTGAATAATGTGTTGATCTAGTTCACTTAATTGAAGCTGAAGTCTGGAATCCAAAGACTGTCCATCCTCTCTTTTGACACTCCTCAGAGCCTGATCGAAAGTGAGAGAGAGCCAACGAGAGACGATCCGATAAGAATCGGTGTCAGCTCAGGTGATATCACAGTTCCACGGAGTCCTGCATTTCCTCTGAGGAAAACATTCACCCAGCACCAACTATAAATACACCCCACCCACCCAAAACCATTTCCTGCCTGATAAAGATCTATATTCCTGACGGAACTGGGAGAATGGACATAGAATAATGAAATTCTCCATTGGAGAGAAACGAGAGGAGGAACAGTGTGTTCTTAGTCTCAGTTGTGCGTATTTCTCTTCATTTTGTCCTCAGCAAACACGGACTGTGTGACAAGACCCATCACCCCGTGAGGAAGAATGAGATCCCGTAATGAGACAGAGTAAGAAAGTGAGAAAGAAAAGAAAACAGCAAGGGAGGGTGTGTGAGAGAGGGAGAGATTAAAGCGGCAATAACCTTGTTTTTGTCCTTAGGGAAACCAAGAGACGGAAGCCCTAACTTCCGAAAGGTCAGTCACCATAAGGAATACCTTCTGTAGACAGAACGGAGAGCACGTCAGGGTATTCGGTTCGTAATGTCAAGTGACATGAGTGTTTACTCTAGAGATAATTCATGAAGTTTCTACCTCTTTTATTGTATAATGGAGGTATTGCATAGTCACAGTGACCCTGTTAACATCAGCCCAAGGCGGTCTGAAATTCTTGGAGATCCTAGAATACCTAGAGAAGCAATTCGTTAGTATTATCATTCATCTCAAACTAAATGTCCCGTCTGATGTGATTCCCCTGGTAGTATGCGATTTGAAATCTGACATCTCAGTTCTGGAAATGGTCCATTTCACACTTGGAGAATAGAGAGATAAAAAATTGGTCACTGTAAAACTTCTACTTCTACAAAATATATATTTTAAAAAGTCATCAGTATACATTTGAATGTCCATAAATGGAGAGATTCGTTTTGCAGAACCATGCTAACCAACCATATATTGACCCCTTGAGCTGGACTAAAGAACCCAAGGTTTGTTCCCACAACTACTCATCTATTCTCAGTACTTGAGCTCAATCATATAATTTTTTTGCCTTACGAAAATTCTGTTCCTCACTTTGTGCCATATCATGCAGCTGAAGAATGGATTCAGAATTCATGAGTATTCTAACCCAGCCCAATCAGACCACTTAGGCAGCCTCTTGACAAATTTTTCTCTGTCCTGCCACTTTAAAGGCTTAAGATAATTTCTAAATGAGAAAGAATTTGGCATGATTTACCACAGTGGCCAGGTGTGCACAATCATTTGAACCCAATTTGAAATGGATAACTCATGTCAGCCAACAGTGTACTCACTTACCTGGTGACATGAAGTCAACAGCTCTACTATTTGAAGAGAGCCAACTAGAATATGATGAGCCTGGTGGTCTACAGAACAAAAAGACCAGGTGTGTTGAACAGGTTTTTTTTAACATACCAATTTCTAACAAACCAATGAGGCCCATAACACATGAAGAAATCCATTAACATTCCCTTTTATTTCAATGGCAGCTGCTCTACTGGCGCAGGACCCGCCAGAAGAACATGATTATAAATATGTCATCTTTGCTTATGATAGACGTTTGGCTGTGTGTGCCATGTTGGCATAATTGCCAATACTGATTCGCCGATGGTACTGCAAGAACATGCATGGTCCAAAGTCTAGAGCTGTGAAAGGTAGAGGAAGTTAAACTCGGAGCCGAATCAGTCATGGTGGGCCACCTGTCGTTCCACATCTGTCACATTAATAAAACATATTCATGATCGCAATGCTACTTCTCGTATGTCTACACGGTAAATATTATATTATTTCACACCTCTCAAAATGACCGGCACGGCAATCGGGCACTTGGCGTTTAGATGGCAGAAGATCAATAATTTCGTTCCTACATCATGAATGATGGAAAATGAAGCTTATTTGAGCAGAAGTGCAAGGCACTAACAGATTCACTTGCCTCCCTCCGGGGTCAGTGGTCTCGTCCGCCTACTTTGTGTCTTTTTCCTGATGCTGGATCTGAACACATTGGCGGTGGGAGGGCTGACTCACCGCCTCATTGCACTGAATGGCCTCTTATGGGTTTAATTGAACATGAACGGGAGCTGTTGGAAATGCGGTGTGCGTGTGTAAGTGTGTGAATAGGTATGCATAACAGGGCCCTCTTTAGCTGTCATCCATAAAAAATTGCATGTAATGGCTCATCCCTTTAGAAGAAAGATGAGAGGGTGCAATCACTGTCATCAGTGACTACAAGCTGACAATTGGGCCAACAGACAAGGTTATAATACCTCACCCTCGGTTGGAAATCCGTTAGCGATCACAGGACTGTCACAGGAAGGGAAGTGTGTGTTGCTGTCAGATTCTTATGTCAGAGATTGTCAGTTCATCAGCCTCCGGTCCCCTCACGCAAAGCCTGCTAAAACACCTGGCGATACAAAAGTGTGTCCTCTATCAATCACAAAGAAAAGCATGGGAAGCAGCGACATCAGTGCAAGAATGTCCTCTTCTCGTACCGCTTACTCAGGTTAATTGCATCTGTTTTTTCCCCTCGTGTAGGGGTGTAAAGGTTCACAAAATGCACGGTTTGGTTCGATACACTGGTGTCACGGTTCGGTACGTTTTCGATACAGCAAAAAGAAAGAAACGCCAGAGAAATTCCCTTGATTTTTTTTTTTTTTAATTAAAACTAACATCATAACGTATGATAATTCAGCCTGTTCTCACGTAAATGTGTCTCTATAGCACGCAGTGTGTTTATCGTGCAATTTAGATGCGAAAATTGTTTTTTACGTGCATGTGATACGCAGTTTTTGCGTGCATTTGATACGAACTTCATTGCGTGTAATACACACACACCCCACACCACTAATTCTACCCAAACGTATAATACACACGCACCCCACACCACTACTAAACCTACCCTAACCAACCCATGCGTATCCTATGCACGTAAAAACAAATTTTCGCGTATAAATTACACGATAAACACACTGCTGCTATAGAGACGCATTTAGTGTGATCGGGTTGGATAATTTTTTTACTTTGAGCAATGATGGAGCTACAGTATACTTGACTCTTCTTAGGAGCATATAAAACAAAAACATCTCCTTGCTCCTTGAAAAAAAGGAAATGTAATATTGTAGTAGTAATATTGGGCAGCAATTTTATTCATAATAAATAAAAGAATAAAACCGACGTAACGTTACTTGAAAGCATTGTAGCCTACTATTCCTGCCAAACTTCCATGGTTATACAGTTAGTATTACTACAGTAAATCCATGGTGAATGTTGCTGATCTGTGGACACTGGATAGTTCATTCATGGCACAATGTTTCTTCCTTGTTCCCACATCAGCGCTGTTTAATCCGTTAATAACAGAGAAGTTTGAATGCTCACTAGATCTCGCAGCGATGTTATTACTTCAGAGGTGAATTCAAATGCTTTCTTCACTGGATCTCTTAGCGCTGTGTAACAGTGTCGCTTGATCAAGATCTGCATTGGTCCAAACTGATAAACGGTCCGCTAAGCGCAAAATAACGAGTAGCACAGTTTCGTTCCGCTTTCATTACGTTTGCCATTTGATGTTGGGCAATGTTGTGGTCGCGCCAGCGTCTCTTACATTATGAGCGAGCTTGCCACACGCCTACATTAGTAACGTTCGTTATTAGAAATAACGAAATTTGGTCGGCAGGAAAAATGGTCCAACGAACCGTTCGGTTTGTAATGCGTACCGAACCGAAAGCCAATATGGTTCAATACGAATATGTGTATCGTTACACCCCTAATCTCGTGTCTTTCTCAGCACTGAGGCCATAATTTAGGGGCAGCGAACTGACGCTTCTGCAAGCTGTAACTGTAGGTACATTTCACTCTGCAGAGACCCTTGCTGGGAGGCAGGGGGCAGGAAGGGAGATGGGATAGGAAAATCAATAAAGTCATCAAACATGAATTGCACTCTGAAATGACTTCTTAAGTCCCATCAGGCAGAGGTTGAGGAGTAGAGGGGACTCGGGCGATGACTTTTAAATGTCCTTCAGTGGCGTTTGTGGCGACACTCAGTCAACCTCTGTTCTACCTTCATTGAATGGAGCCCGACACTGTAAATGTGTTTGCCTATTCTCAGTCCCCTTTTTTCACTTCACATACACAGAGACACAATACCACCATTCAGCCTTCAAGTCCATGGGGCTCTTTTTTGTGGATGTTACTTGTGGGCCGCTTGTGGGCCACATGTTCAAAGGTGGACAAGAATTTTAAACGGCTTTTCAATCCATGAGTTTGAATCAGAATCACAGAAAGAGCAATTATGGAATTGGATCAAAGTTAGTCAACATGGTCACATTTCGTTAGTCCAACACAATTTTTATGAAAACATTTTTGACTAATTATGCCTATTAATTTCCTGAAATGTTGATGCACTTTTTAAAATGTTTACATTTCTAAACCAATTTCAATATAGTCAAAACAATTAACCACAGATTTTAATATTGCCATATAGCGCCACAATATACAAAATTGCATGATCAAATAATATGCATTCAATATCTTCACATTTAAGCCTAATATAATATAACTTAATAATATTATTTTATTTCAAATTATAATTATGAGAAATGTATAATATCAAAAAAATATAATAATGATTTCATGAAGATTTAGGATTTAATAATATGATAAAATATAATATAATATTATTATTCATATTTGTATGTAATATGCATCTCACTGTTCTTTTAAAACCATGCAATTTCTCAAAAACGTGTGATTCAAACTGTTGATTCAGTGGGGATATATTTTCTAAAGTTTAACCGTAGGCATTGATTATACCATAAATATATGTTTTACATTCCCAGGATAGCTGAGAATCTGTTTCAAACATATTGCACTCCCACTCAGACCTGATAATAAATCCCTTTAAAAAGATCAGAACTTTTATCCTTGATAAGTTGACTATATATATCAGTCACAATCAAGATTTACAACACACACACACACACACACACACACACACCTCAAATATTTTCACAATTATCTATTTAAAGGCAGAAACTTCAGATCTTGTAGTTTATGATACACTTCAAATTAGCATAATTATCTAAAGCCGCTGCTCTCGAACCTTTGTGTGTCACATTGTTAATGTGTTTTCTGTTGTGTCCATGGACTTTTAGGTTGTTTTTTCTCATTCAGTGTTTTTCTTCCTCTCTGTCGTCATTTTCATTAGTTCATTTTCATCACCTGTCTAGTTAATCAGTTAATCACCCTTCATTGTCTTCACCTGTCGTCACTCGTTGTCATCTGTGTATTTAAGTTCCTGTCTTTCTCCCTTCAGTTGTCGGTCAATGTTTGGATGTCATTGTGTATGGAGAGTGTTACCCTTGCCTGTACCAGTTTTGTTTAAGTTTTATTATAGTAAATGTTTGAATTGGAACTTTGGGCCTCTGCCTGTCTTCATCCGCACCATACCCGTGACAGATTGACCGACCCCCCCTAAAAATGGACGAATGGGTAAAAATTTTCGTCCTGGCCAAGGAGAGCCAAGATCTCCCAGCCTTTGCCCATGGAGGGTCGTTTGAGGGAACCCGTCTGGCCAGATTTCGCGGGACCCGTGGAGGCCGCAGTAGTGGCGGTGGTCGAGATGGACCCCGACACCATTCTCCGCTTTGGTCCCTCTTCGACCCTGGACGGTTGACGTCCAGCTCCAAGCCGCCTGCACCGCTGGTCCCGTCCAGCCCAGAGCTTCCTGCGCCAGAGCCCGCTGATCCTGCGCCAGAGCCTGCTGATCCTGCGCCAGAGGCCGCTGATCCTGCGCCAGAGCCCGCTGATCCTGCGCCAGAGGCCGCTGATCCTGCGCCAGAGCCCTCATCACTGCCCAGCACAGAGCCCTCATCGCTGCCCAGCACAGAGCCCTCATCGCTGCCCAGCACAGAGCCCTCATCGCTGCCCAGCACAGAGCCCTCATCGCTGCCCAGCACAGAGCCCTCATCGCTGCCCAGCACAGAGCCCTCATCGCTGCCCAGCACAGAGCCCTCATCGCTGCCCAGCACAGAGCCCTCATCGCTGCCCAGCACAGAGCCCTCATCGCTGCCCAGCACAGAGCCCTCATCGCTGCCCAGCACAGAGCCCTCATCGCTGCCCAGCACAGAGCCCTCATCGCTGCCCAGCACAGAGCTTCCTGCACCGCTGGTCCCGTCCAGCCCAGAGCTTCCTGCACCGCTGGTCCCGTCCAGCCCAGAGCTTCCTGCACCGCTGGTCCCGTCCAGCCCAGAGCTTCCTGCACCGCTGGTCCCGTCCAGCCCAGAGCTTCCTGCACCGCTGGTCCCGTCCAGCCCAGAGCTTCCTGCACCGCTGGTCCCGTCCAGCCCAGAGCTTCCTGCACCGCTGGTCCCGTCCAGCCCAGAGCTTCCTGCACCGCTGGTTCCGTCCAGTCCAGAGCTTCCTGTACCGCTGGTCCCGTCCAGCCCAGAGCTTCCTGCACCGCTGGTCCCGTCCAGCCCAGAGCTTCCTGCACCGCTGGTCCCGTCCAGCCCTGAGCTTCCTGCACCGCTGGTCCCGTCCAGCCCAGAGCTTCCTGCACCGCGGGTCCCGTCCAGCCCAGAGCTTCCTGCACCGCTGGTCCCGTCCAGTCCAGAGCTTCCTGCACCGCTGGTCCCGTCCAGCCCAGAGCTTCCTGCACCGCTGGTCCCGTCCAGCCCAGAGACTATTCACGCCATGTATCCACCGCCTGTGTCCTCAGTGACCGCGACTCTGGCCATCATGGCCACAACCATGTGGTGTGTGTGGGCTGCGCACACACTGGAGCCGGTGTCTGTCCCTGAGCCGGTGTCTGTCCCTGAGCCGGTGTCTGTCCCTGAGCCGGTGTCTGTCCCTGAGCCGGTGTCTGTCCCTGAGCCGGTGTCTGTCCCTGAGCCGGTGTCTGTCCCTGAGCCGGTTCCAAATCCTGTCACTCTCCCCAAGTACTTTTTGGGGGGGGGCTATAGGCCACCGCCATGGCCGCCCGAAGGGTCCTCACCGCCATGGCCGCCCGAAGGGTCCTCACCGCCATGGCCGCCCGAAGGGTCCTCACCGCCATGGCCGCCCGAAGGGTCCTCACCGCCATGGCCGCCCGAAGGGTCCTCACCGCCATGGCCGCCCGAAGGGTCCTCACCGCCATGGCCGCCCGAAGGGTCCTCACCGCCATGGCCGCCCGAAGGGTCCTCACCGCCATGGCCGCCCGAAGGGTCCTCACCGCCATGGCCGCCCGAAGGGTCCTCACCGCCATGGCCGCCCGAAGGGTCCTCACCGCCATGGCCGCCCGAAGGGTCCTCACCGCCATGGCCGCCCGAAGGGTCCTCACCGCCATGGCCGCCCGAAGGGTCCTCACCGCCATGGCCGCCCGAAGGGTCCTCACCGCCATGGCCGCCCGAAGGGTCCTCACCGCCATGGCCGCCCGAAGGGTCCTCACCGCCATGGCCGCCCGAAGGGTCCTCACCGCCATGGACGCCTGAGGGTCCGTCTGCTCCGCCATGGCCACGCCCTCATCCTGCTCCGCCCTGGCCGCCTGCACGTCCTGCTCCGCCCTGGAGGCTTCCTGCTCCAGATCGGCCACCTGTCCATCAGCCTCCAGGGCGCCCACCCTCCCACCCCTTTGGATGTTTTACGGCGCGAGGACGCGCCTGGGGGGAGGGGGGGGTTCTGTCACATTGTTAATGTGTTTTCTGTTGTGTCCATGGACTTTTAGGTTGTTTTTTCTCATTCAGTGTTTTTCTTCCTCTCTGTCGTCATTTTCATTAGTTCATTTTCATCACCTGTCTAGTTAATCAGTTAATCACCCTTCATTGTCTTCACCTGTCGTCACTCGTTGTCATCTGTGTATTTAAGTTCCTGTCTTTCTCCCTTCAGTTGTCGGTCAATGTTTGGATGTCATTGTGTATGGAGAGTGTTACCCTTGCCTGTACCAGTTTTGTTTAAGTTTTATTATAGTAAATGTTTGAATTGGAACTTTGGGCCTCTGCCTGTCTTCATCCGCACCATACCCGTGACATTGTGACTGTTAATTTACCAGAAAATCCCCTTTTATTTAAAGCAAGAGGTGACATTGCTGCATGCCCAGTGTATAATCTGTAAGAAAGGCACCATCCCTCTCTGGAGGATTAAATGGCCTTGTATGCCCTTGTCTTTTCCCACGCTTGGGGTAAATAAAGGTGAATTAGCGAGATTACTCACTTATCCTAATTAAGCTGCTGTAAATGACCCCTTGACAGCGGCAGAACTGCCCTTATGAGCTTCTAACCGAGGCGGTGTAGGCGGAGCCCTTCCCGAACATGGATTTTTATTTTTTTGAGTCACAATAGAGTCTCATCACGCTTTGAGGGTTGAGAGAGAAACATTACTGAAATAATTAATTCCCAAACACTTATGTACCCAGACATTTCTTTTTATTGCTCCTCTCTCTCTTTTTCCAATAGTGCACTCACACATTTTTCCACACAAATATGAGAATATGGTTGTGCAGATTATCTTCAAAGAATGCCCACACACATCATAAGGAGCACTGGTAATTAGCTGCACCTGGTGGCTTCGTCTCAGAAGAAAGAGACAGACTATTATTGAGGTCCACAGTTGAAGGACACCAGTTAATCAGAGAGAGAGAGAGAAAAAAAGGTCTTGAATGTGAAGCGAGGTTATACAATGCCGGACGGTCAAAAGAAATTTCAGCTATTCTTTGATACGTTAAAGCAAAAAGAGGGGACCAGAGAATATAACACAATTTTGTGAGACTGTACTTATACAAATATTGCACTAGCCCTATCAAACTCAAAAAATATTTTTCCATTAATACCTTCCTCTTTGTTTTTTCTATATCTGTCATTTTATGCAGTTCTGCACTTTCTGGGGCAGTAACTGTGTTGTGGGCGCTGTGGCCGGCAGCTGGCACAGCCTTTTCCAGCTGCCTTTAGTGATGGATTCATGCTGAGAAATGACCAGCTCAGCAGATTGACACACAGCAGATAGAGAGGAAATAAGAAATCGGGTTGCTTTTGCCAAACCAAATCCCTTGGAAATGTTCAAATGGAATCTCTACATGGAGAGCTGTGAATTGTGAATAACTGTTGTCACTTTTATGACTTTCCCAAAACAAATAAAGTTTTTTCTTCATCGTGAAGATTTTGTATGCGAATGGGGAAGTAGTCCATTTGAGGCTGATTTCTACACCAAGAGCCATACATCAGGCTTAAAGAAGGCGTCAATGGAGGCGTTAAAAAAAGCTTCCCCATTTAAAACAGCCTTCTCATTAGAATATATATTTTTTATTAATTGATACACTGAAGTTGGCTGTAATAAAATAAATAATAAACAACAAAAAATTGCCAGACACCCCATGAAGGGACAAATCAGACTCAAACAAGAAAAATAAATTATTAAAACAATTACTAAAGACCACTAAGATTAAAATGAAAACTGAAATAAAATAAAATCGTATAAAACTTTTTTTTTTTTAAATCAACATTACAAATAATATACTAGTATATAAATAATACTAAAATAACACTGCTAAAACTGTTAAGTACATAGTTACACATCTGCAACAAATCTATACCTAGAAAAACACATTTGACCTCATGTTTATGTGTCCCTTAATCCCCAACATCATCTTCTGGGAGCAGCTTTATCTAATAATTTAATTGATTAGCATCCACTCATAACAGCCTCCATTTCCCTTTGCTGCACATCTGGTGCATCCACCACTGAGACTCAAGAGCACTTCAATTTTTTTCTCGTTTCCTAATGCATGCGCACACACACACACACGCACGCACCTTAAAATTACATCTTGTACCTTATTTGCCCCTTAAGGTTCAAAGTAGTCCCTTAAGGTACATATTGCTACTCTAAGATGCACCTTTTAGGTGTAAAAAAAGGTCACAAAAAAGGCCCCAGTGACAAGCCATTACTTGTACCCCTAATGGTACAATGTTTACACATTTTTTCTGAGAGTGCGCCAATACAACTCCAACAGAACATTTCAGAAGATCTAGCAAACTCCAAACTGTTACATGTTCTGTGGCAAGAACCACCACAGGAGTGATGCTTGCTTCTAGTCTATGATGAATTCCCTATATCATCTTCCTTAATCGAGAGACAAAAGAAGCACCACTCATTTATACAGAGGGATCTGATGGCAGGAGATTAATCAGCACAGCCAGGTCGGGGGCACTGGCACAGATGAACAGTCACATGAGAGCACCGCTGGGTCTCAGTGGAGAGCCTACTTCCTGCTGAGACAGGAAGTGTTCTCATTTTTAGGCCAATCAAGATGTAATCTGCACTGCTGTGTCATGCAATAGTGGCCTTATTCTGAGGAGCAGGGTTGGGAAGAATGGGTTCTACAGAAGAGGGAAAAAGTGGTAACAAATGAAACTTAATCTGGCTGCATTTCTATTCATATGCCTATTGAATAAAATTAATAATAACAATCAGTGGATATAATGCTCTTCTTTGGCATTTGATCGCTGCTGCAGTAATCATTAGACTCATTAGATTCACTGGATACTAAAATGCCAACTGCTCTATGCAAATATTAGGAGTGTAACAATATATCGTTTCACAATATATCGCAATACAAAAATGCACATGTATCATGGATAGTGACAATATGTATGGTGTATAGTTCACCCAAAATGAAAATCACTGTGCTTGAAAAAAAGTTGACAGAGTTTTAGTGTCAGTACAATAAACTACTATAAATAATGTTAAGTATAATAGCCTATATATAATAATGCTGTGAGGGGATATGTGTGGGTCCTGATAATGCCAAATGTATTATGTTACCAGTAAAGTGGCCTACATTATTTTAAATATATCTAGTAGTCAGTGAAATGAGTGCACGCATGTTCGTCTGAAATAATTCTGTTTTCAGCTTCAGAATCATATATTTTTATTCTAATGTCACCATTGTCCTGTGCATTGGGTTACCAGCACCAAGTCCAAGCCAATTCATTTACACGCACAATATAATATCAAATTTAGCATTTTAATCAACAGTTCATTTTTTGTTAACTTTTTACCATATGTCTTAGACTTAGAGTATCACAATAATATTGTATTCTAAGTTCAGTATCACGATATGTATTGAATCGGGACGTGAGGGTATTCGTTACACCCCTAGCAAATACACAATTGTTTTGTCTTTGCGTTAAAAACTATTTCTGCGATGAAGACCACCAACACTATACATATTCTTTTCCCATTTTATGATTGAAATGAAAATCCTTCACTACCACAAAGTAATTTTTCTTTTCCTGCTGTGTTGATAAAACAGTTATGAAGCAACCTTGATCACAGCAGCTACGGTCCAGTAAGCGTCACTGAGTATTAGGCAACAACAGCAAACTCTGATCAATAATTCCAATTTAATGAAACTGTATACGCGTCAACACCATATGGATTTTTGCTTTATGGCCAGGACCTAGAGGTCATCGTTAGACAATAATGTTTGAGCCGCCATAGCGAGGAACGTGGATTTAAGTCCAGGCTCTCCTCCCAGGAGCTGATTTTTGATGAGCTGTCAATGGATGCGGCACAATGAAGCACCGCAGAAATCTATGCTCAATGACACATTAATGTTATTATCTCCCTGTCGCACTAAACAAGCCGTTCACAGGAGCGGAGGAAAAAAAATGACAAGCACGCTAAAGTAGCTCATTGCCTGCCCTCGCCCGTTACCTTAATAATAAGGTATTGATTGTATTTGCACAGACAGAGTTAAAGGTTCAAGAGCAGGAAAAAACTGGAACATGTCATTTAGAGAGTAAAATGGCTATTAAGAAAAGCACACTAACTCATAGGGTTTACAATGGCGCACATAAATGTCACACCAGGTTACGGCTACAAAAACACTTTGTTTTCTGTACCTGTGCCATGGTATGTGGGAATCTAGAGCAAGGAAAAAAAGGTGAGAGAAGTAATAAAATAGTTCATTATAGGAAGGGACCTTTTCACTCCAAGATGGATATTTGAATTGCTTATGTAGGTTGGTGAGGGTCAAGGTTTGACTGGTTAGCATGGCCCAGTTAGTCCCTGCTGGTCGATGTCATAACTACACCATCTGGCTGCAAAAAAAAAGCATGTTTCTCCATCGATACCCTAATTTAAAGATATTATCATCGATACCTAATTAATAACAGTCCATGAGACCTACAATTTACAGGCTGTAGACAATTAAAGTCACAGTTACAAAAGAAAGAGAACTTTCTATTGACTAAAAACACCAGGAGAAAGATGCCCAGGGTCCTCCTCACCTGCGTGAACATGTCTATTAAAAGTGGGGGGATGTTTATTTTTTTGCTGAGTAACGACAAATATATTGTACAAAAGTCTTAGGCATTTTAAGAGGTTAAGTTTTTTTCGTTGTAGTGTGTCAGTAAGTAATATTATGGCGCTTTTCCATTATCAGTACCAGCTCAACAACTCGCTTTTCGCTCCGTTTTCCATTGCAGATAGTACCTCCACAATAGTACCTCATAGCGACGCCGCAGTAAACTGCCGTGACATAATCTTCTACACGACACACGCCCGCTACCCACACACACAGGACAATGGAGGAAATCGAGTGTATGCTGTTTTACATAATATTAGTAATGGGTATATCACGCAATCTCTGGCCAAACTATTTAAAAATGGCGGGGTTATTCAGGATACTCCGTCTGGCGCGTGCAATGATGACGCAGTGAATAGTGACGATTCTCTCTGACCAATCAGCAGTCTGCCGTGTTTTCACGTCACATTTTAGTATTGTCTCAGGTCGCTCAGAACCTCGCCGGAGGTGATACGAAAGAAAGTATCTGGAGGTACAGGTACTTTTACACAGTGGAAAACCAAACAAAGACGAGGTGAGTCAGGTCGAGGCGAGGCGAGCTGGTACTGGAAAAGCACCGTTAGCTTGCATTTCCAAAAATTCATTTTGCAATTAATTGTAATAATCCAGTGAGATTTTTGTATGCACAAGGAAACCATTTTTAATATATAAAAAATATTTAATATTTAAAAAAATTACTGCATGGGTTCCATCCAGAGATCATGTTCCAGTTGAGATTAATGGGAATGGTAACAGATACCCTCCTTTAGCTATTTCAAGCTTTATTGGCTGTATGCTGGAGAAAGAGATGGATACAGAGGACAAAACAAATAAGAGGTAAGAATGAACATATTTTTTTGTCTTTGCACCCTAAGAAATATAATTATTTTACCACCAGGCCTTCAATTACATTTTAACGACCTAAAGCCACAAACTAAAAAAAAATGCTGATCGGTTAATGTCAAAGTGTATGGAGAGGTGAAGAATTAAGTCTAAATTTGAGAGCTCACCTCCACATCCACCTCAGCAAATATGAAGATCCTACTTTGCACTTTTTCAAAAAATGGGACAGAAGAAGCCAGGAATAAGCGGAATCGCACTCATCACGTGGCTTTGTGTGACATTTTTGGAGGATGGGAAGAAGGGTAGATCACTTAAGCTAAAGGAAGTAGTGGGTGAGAGAGAGAGAGAGAGGAAGATTTCAATCCTGAAAAATAATCACAAATGAACTTGAAGCACTAACACCACAATGACCCAGCTATAGCTCCCCCAACCTCATATTTATTCATCAGATATGGCTTTATGATCTTTTTATGGAAAACTCAAACATCTTTCAAAAGCTTTGCCTTGCTTCACCAACCAATCCGGCACAGTTGAGTGTGTGTTTGTGAGCGAGTTTCCCCTGAAAAGCCATTTTGATCTACACACCTCTGTTCCTAATCGATGATCTTATTATTTTTTGATGCACTCCCCATACTGCCAGGAGCGATTTAGCCGATAAATACAAGTCCCTATATCAGTCACTCTCTCACTCAATCTGTGTTCTGCTATTTGAGCGAAAAGCTTTAAATGTGAATGTAATTTGGTTACACCAAAGAGACTCATAGGTGGAGGAAAATCGTTGTTCTAGTAGATCTGAGACAAAGTTTGCTAAAGGATTTAAAAAAAAATAGTTTTTAGATATCTGTTTCCTTGCTCACTTGTGTTGCCCGTTGTTAGGCAGGGAAGATAAGTGATCGCAATCTTTTTTTTTTCAGTCATTTTTCCAAATATTGGACTGTCAGTGCAGTATATCAACTTTATTAATGAGCAGTTTTCTCCTGGGTAAAAACAAGCAGTTTAACATGCCAACTCTGATTATGTCATCACTGATGGATAAATAGGATACAGACCTACAGAAATTCAAACTAACTAGACCAAACAAATGTAGTCTATTAAGCTTGATTTTATTCTGCGGTGGCTTTTTCCATTTCCAAATTCGACTTCGCTAACAATCACCAACCCCTAGGTGACCTTTACACGTATAATGTCTGTGAGGGCAATATCTTATTCCGGGAAGATTGGGTTTTAAAGTGGGTCTAACGGCACAAGAGAAAACTCACACTGACGCATCTCATCAGAAATTCGAAGTCGTTGTTGTCCTCGGCTGGCGAGCTGGACTGCCAGCCATCTTGATGAGGACTAATCTCATTTCAGATGAATGTAAATATTTATCGAGCCTCTGATTTAATCACAGAGAAGCATACTGAAAATGCAGCACTCACCCATTATCTTGTAAATCTTGCTGCACACTTCTCCGTTTTCTCTATTACTGCACACCGTAATGAGTTGAGGGCTGCCTGAAGGAATAATCACCCAGCATGCTGAGTGGCCACGTGCCTCCTCGAGGGCTTTTTTTTTCAGCACTTGTTCGTGGCTGTCACATCTTATCCTGGATTTAACATATCTAAGGAACAGAATTATTGGCTCAACAACTTTAAGTGTTAAGTGTCTTAAAAAGAGGAATGGTTTAAAGATTGTATGAATACAATAAAATATTTATATATGCTAGGCAAAAGAGTTGTATAGAAATGGGCCAATTATAAAACCTAATAGTTGTTTTCCATTATTCATTAGTTAGAAACTGAGGGGTTTTTAGGTCTACCTGTTTCCAATTCTACTGCTATCAGACTGTTGAAGTAATCTGAGTCTGAGAAAGTAATCTTATATATAAAAGGAAAATACACTTAATAAAGTTAGTAAAAAAAAAAAAAAAAAACTGAAGTGTCATCTGGGATTTAACCCTAGACATTTACTCTTTTACTACTTTCTTATTTCATCAATTTATTTAAATTATATATTTGTACAATTTATTCATATTATATAGTTTTAGCATGATAATGGATATAACAATGTTCGTGTATTTGGTCTTGGCGGGCTACATCTGCTGTTATTTGCCTCCACGTTGTGCATTAATGCATTTGATGCACAGTTAGCCATGGATTATCCTTTATATATATATGTTATTTATATTATATTAAATCAGTAGTGTCCTAAATGAGATATTTTACATAAAGTATGTTCACATATAATCCACAAGACAAAAAATAGCTGATTTTCTAAAGTATGATTTATAAACATTTTTACAAATTTTTATAAACTTATTTATTTATTTATTTATTCATTTATTCAACAGGGACAATGCGGAAACATTGCTACAATTTCAAGCAGCCGACGCTCCACATGCAAGCTTCAAGCCAAAGGCTTATTTGCCGCCCCAGTCCCTGGTTAGGCTTTTGTAACAACAATTAAACAATAATCACACAAAAAGACTGTGTACGATCAGTGTTCACAAACCTGCAGCAGAATAGTGCATGCTTTTGTTTGAAACCCTTTTTAGATTTCTTTGAAATCTGTTTGCATTTTCAGTTCAACTGGTAGGCTGTTCCAACACAGTGTACCTTGAACTGAAAATGTGGATTGTGCAAATTTAGTTTTTCTCCTCGGTACTGCACAAGTCTGATTAGTTGCACCTCTTATTTGATCCCCTTGTGCTCTGTTTTGATATTAATTGGCATATGATATCTGGAGCAAGATTATGCATATTTAAAAAACATTTTAATGAGAGACAAATTTATAACATTTTCCAAAATTAGGCAAACTATATTTTTGTAAAATATTACAATGATGCCATCTAATTGGTTTATTTTCCAAAATGTTTAGTGTTTGTTTATATAGAGATCTACAGGTTTCATAGTCAGTTGAGAAACCTGACTCCAGACAGTCACACAATAAGATAAATGTGAGAAAACCATTGCATGCAGGTAACTTAGCTGCTTTTAGGGATATATACGGTCTAATCGTATAAAAAAACAATTACGGTTTGTTCTGATTGTTCAACTCAGCCTCTTTACATGCATATCAAATTTCAATTGAGAATCTAAAATAACACCTAAATATTTAAAATCATCAACTGTCTCTATTACCTTTAGATTGATCTTAATTATGAAACCATTCATTTACTTTTACTTTTTCTAATTAAAAAACACATTGAGACAGTTTTTGAACAATTCAAGGTCAAACCGTTGTTTTGCAGCCACTGTGACACGCCAGCCATTTCATTTGTTAATATTTCTGCAGCTAAGCGTGGAGTTTGTGCTGATACATAAATGACTGTGTCATCTGCATATAGGCTAGCTGACATTTAGTTTTCCTTACAACAATTTGGTAAATCATTGACATATAAGGAAAATAACAGTGGGCCTAATATTGATCCTTGAGGGAGACCCATCTCATTGTTTCGTAAAGATGATCTTAAATTATTTATTTTAACACACTGATCTTGAGATTCTAAATATGATCTTAACCAATTTATTGCCTGCTAAGAGAAACTAAAGAGATTTAATTTAGGCACGAGTATTTCATGATTCACAGTATCAAATACCTTTTTGAGGTCTAAAAATTCTGCGCCTCACATTACCATTATCTAAAGCTCCCTTAATCAATTATGTGAGAAAGCAGTTTGCCTTTTCTGTTCAATACTTGTTGAAAACTTCTGAACAGGATATAGATTTACATTTTTCTTTTCTTTTTAAAGATCATATTTTTATTTTGTACTGCCCTTCAGACTACAGAAGATAATTACTGTAATTAAATTAAAACTGTTCAGGACAAACAAGGGACTCATAAACAACCATCACAAAAAAAAAAAAAAAATCATTATGACACAGTAATAAGAACCAAGTGTATGTTTTGAATGGGGCCATTTTTTATAAATTCATATTTTCTCTTGTGGACTATTGTTGGGGAAAATTGTCTTCTCTTCCTTGGAAATGTAGCTCAAGAGATCCGGAGTTCCAGAAATCAAAATAAGACTAAGCATCAAAGCCGAGATGCCTGCAGAACACCTGCATTTTCTTTTGACCAAGACGCAATAATTATACCTTTTTCTTATCTGTCATTTTCGCAATAACCAAGTGTCATAACATCTGGTAAGATTCGCCCCTCCTGTTCTCCCACCATTAAGTTCTACATCTATTGCCTTTCTCTAATTGTAGCATTTTGGCAATTGATGGTCAACTCTTTCTCATAGACAAAAAGTAACATTCTCCAAGGCCAATCAACTCTTCCCAGAGGCAAGAAACCTATATGTAACACCTTTTAACAATGCTCTTATTTTTTCACATCATCTGGTGTTTACCAGAAAATCCCAGACTATTAAACTGCTCAGTGGCTGCACAAACTTCTCATCTTGACCTTTGTAGTCACAGTCACATAGGCCATACGGCCTTAAAACACATCTGGCTTTTTATTACATTCAAACTAATTCTACAATTGTTTTCTATAGAATAGATCAAATATTTCAACACTGTAAACATATTTTATGCAAAATATCTTATTTGGGACAGTAAATGAAAAAATAACATGCATTTTGTATGAGTTAAAATAATGAACATTTTGCAGATTCTGTAAACTTTTGAGCACAACTGTATAAATAAAGGGCGTTTTGCAGTCTTCACCATGGGGTTATGCAGTCTTCCTGCAGAAGGCAGTAATCTGTGGAAATCACTGAGTGTTGCCCAACCTCCGGATGTAGAAATAGCTTTTAAGGAGAGAGAGAAAGTATAAATCCAGGAAAAGTCACTCACTGTAAGATGTGGTTTCTTAAAGGTTCAGTGTCGTTCCTCCTCTGCTCAAATCTTCACTTTGGTTCACAATGGAGTTGAGCTTTTCTACACTCTCTGCTTCAGGGGTTTTGAAGCAAAGTTAAGCTTGACTTCACTATTATGGTTATATTTGGAATACCTCCGTCAGTTTGCCACTTGAAAGCATAGCACCTATTTTGTTACATTTTCTGTTTAAAATAATGTTTTTTGTATAGTTTAAGCGACTTGTGATATTCAATATCAACGCCAAGGTCATCAAATAAAAATTAAATAAAAACAATCTTAAAGGAACAGTTCACCAAAAAAGTTTCATTGTCATTATTTATTCATCCTAATGCTGTTCCAACCCTGCATGAATTTCTTTGAAAATGGGTCATGGAAGACAGAAAGTCATACGAACAACATGAACTCATTTGGATGAATTCCTTTAATTGCGCATGTCTGTTAAAAGTTTGAGGTTGTTTGACCTCTGTTGAAGTGCTTTAAGCAGGTAAACAGTTTGAGTCTAAGGTTGACGTGCCTAATTCAGAAACTGACATATAGCATGTCCAACCCCAGACAACTTTCCCTGTCAAACTTCAATCAAACTCCAGCGAGGTGAGATGACCTTTTAATGTCAATACTTGATCTTTTGTTGAATCACACTGACAAATTAGAAACGAGAAAGGGTCGATCAAGGCCAGGGTGGAAATTAGGAGGAACTTGGAAGGCTGTTTTTTCGATTTTTTTTGTTAGTCAAAACTCATGCAAACTTCTATTTATCTCTACACACAAAAAGCAGGATGCATCAAACTACCACTCAGTAGGGCAAATTGGTCACAGAATTTTGGGTAAGATCACGCTGCCTGAAGGTGCACAGGAAGTCCATTAAAAGTATTGGTGAATTTTACTTTGAAGTTTGATAAGGTGCTTCAAGAAAACTGATTTCTCCAGATCTGTAATTGCAAAATGTTTATAAAAAAATGTTTTTAAAAATAGTAAACTACCCTTGAATTTCATTTTATCAGTGCAGCTTGACCAAAAATACAACACAAAATGCCCTGAGCAGCATTACTGAGAATATATATATTTTTTTATTTTCATTGCAACAACTAAAAAATAGATTATAAATTCAAATAGCCGAACTAGAGTGGCAGTAAATTAGCTTATAGCTTTGGCACCTTCCAAACTTATTGACTCCCTGAGCAGCGTGAGGTCTGAATAAGGGCTCCCCTAATTGAATGCGGCACCAAATTTACATTTACGACCTCAATCCAATACAAATCCTCATATCCCCGGATTAGATTGATATTATGTCAGGCCAGAGTGCAATAAAGAGTCGATCAGTGGGTCGGACAAGCGCCATCAAGATCTAATTGGGATTTATTCTAAAGACTGACATGGCTTTTGCTGAAGCCAATTTGGGGGTGATCAATTGGCACAACTCATTCATGTAGCCAACTCCCCACAGAACATTAACTGACCACCTGGCCACCGCACAGCCACTGAGATGAAGCACTGATGTATATAAAGCAGCGATATTCTCAAAAACGCAGACCCCAAGGATGCATGTGCCCTAGAATTGACTCCACAAGAACCTAGTGGCTGATAAACTTTATGTTGTTGTACAGTTATAAATTAGGTAAGCCAGGTAATTTTCTTAGAAGAGGATTTCACAATAACAGCATATTGGTTCATTATGGAGGAAAGTGTCAGGGGAGTGATATTACAGAGATGGGCTGAGAATATAATGTGCAAAAATCTATGCCAAAATCCCTCCAGGCAAAATTGCAGTGAAAATTACCCTACTGTATCCATAATGCTTTTTATAGAATCAACACACATTGTATAAGCAATTGACTAATTCTATGACCCACAGACAGAATGATAGCCGTGTTATTGTGTGGGGGTTGGACAGCATTAAAAACTGAATTGAGAATACCATTCAAATTTCAATTCAATTACTCAAATTAATTTGGATTTGAATTGAGGTAGCAAACAGCATGCCCAAATTACAATTTGAATGTTAGGAAGTAGAATGAAAATGCATTGAAATTCGAATAAATTGCCTTTAACTTTACCTTTACAGTAACTGCAAAAACAATATTTTTCAAGACAATTTTTTAATGTTGAGTTGACAAAGTCTTGTTTGAAAGTTAGACAGGCAGGCTGACAGATATATACACTGAACGATGGATTTATGCTGGTTCGGTGGATGGATGGATGGATGGATGGATGGATGGATGGATGGATGGATGGATGGATGGATGGATGGATGGATGGATGGATGGATGGATGGATGGATGGATGGATGGATGGATGGATGGATGGATGGATGGATGGATGGATGGATCTATCGATCTGTGGGGTGTGGCCGATTCTGCGCGACCCTGTGGAATTGTTGGGTGGCAACGTTGTACCTATCACTGTGTATCTGTAATCCTTAATGGTTTTGAAGGCCAAACTCTGTCAGGAATGATTCTTTGGGTTGGATAAAAGTGTAAGGAGGGGGGGGGGGGCATTAGGGTTGATTTATGGCAATGTCAGGCAGATTGTAGCGCCCGCATGCTTGAGGTTGTGCCCCGTAATGGAGCGTCATTAGCGAGTCGCGTGTTTGCAGCGGACGGGGGCCGAGGCCTGGGCACGGGGCTCAAGACCGCTGATTAGATATGCAGAAAGAGAACTGTGACTGCCTGAAGGGAGGCACTCGATGTGTGGTCAAACGAAAATGAATTTAACGGGATCTAATGGGGTTTAAGCCCTTTCTCTCCCTCCCGTGAAGCCAATGGCATAGTTAATATAGCGAGAAGACGGGCGGATCACGGAATGGAAGCTGAAGGGAGAGTGAAAAGGATTCTAGGAGCTCGGGGGTCAGCGCCGCGTCGCATGTCGCTTCTGGAGCGAACGCTCACAACGTGCTACTATCAGATCTGAGATCAGTGGAGTAAGGCTTTTGTCTGCATCGACGAAACCGCCGCATGAGTTGTCGCCTTGAGTTTAGCTGATGCCAGCGTCGTGCTGTTTAACGTGCAGGACATGACCAAGCAGCCGAGCTGCTCCGCATTACCGACTGCTGCCTCTACGAGACCTTGGTGAGACATTAACAGCATGGAAGAGGTATAATTGCCAACGTTGCATATGGACGAGCAGAATGGACTCACCTTGAAAATGTTTTACAGCCAAAAAGGGAACGGACTCTGGCAAGTGTACTTTAGTTCCCCAGTGAGGTGTTTAGCTTCTTTATGGAACACGCATATGGCGTAATGGTACAGTGTTTGGTTTAACTGGTCATTTATGAGGAGGTCGTCTCATTTGATGGTCGAGGTCCACGTCAGCACAATGTTATTGATTCATATGAGAGCTCTTCTGCTGTTGATAGTGTTTCCCTGCCAAAGAGTTTACTGCTCCTGAAAAAAAAAAAAGACAGCATTAGGATGTTTTTTTTTTTTTTTTTTTAAAGAAGAATTGTTTGTGTGTTTGGCAGGGGCGGCAGTTTTCTACTGTAATCATGGCTGTTGCCATGCAATTTCAGAGCCATTACCTCTGGCCTGGCTGGAGAGAGGTATCAAAATTCCTATTGTGAATGGCACTCCTAATGATCATCAACATTGTAGCTGTCCTATTCTCTCTCTCTCTCTATCTCTCTCTCTCTCTCTGTCTCTCCCTTTATTTTTCTTCTTTTGTACCATGGCACCTGTTTGCTGAGACAGTCTTCCACAGTGGTGTGTAGGTATAATTATAACTTTTATTATTATAATGATTGATTGTTTGTTTTATGGCCACAATGTTTGTCACCTCCAATGGTTTATATTGCCAATAATAATGATAATAATAATGATAATAACTACTCTAAAAAATGTTGGGTTGTTTTAACCCAAATTTGGGTCAAATATGGACGAACCCAACCGTTAGGTTAATATCTTTAATTAAAAAATTTAACCCAACGGCTGGGTTTGTCCATATTTGACCCAAATTTGGGTTGAAACAACCCAGCAATTTTTAGAGTGTAGTAATATAGTTTTATGCCCGCAATGTTTGTTACCCTCAATGTTTTTTTTATTGACAATAAGTTTATTATTATTATCATTATTTACTAATATTATTTTACATTAAATATTTTTTATTTATATAGTGCCTTTCCCCAAAAGCTCACACTCTAAAAAAGGCTGGGTTGTTTTAACCCAATTTTGAGTCAAATATGGACAAACCCAATCATTGGATTATCCCAACGGCTTGTCCATATTTGACCCAAAATTGGGTTAAAACAACCCAGCCTTTTTTAGAGTGCAGGTTTACTTTACAATCAAATGTACAATCAATCAACCAACATTAAAAAAAAAAGAAATATTCATCAACGGTGCAGTCACATAGGGCTTTGCAATATGCTCTACTGTGTGAAAAGCGGAGGAAATGTGATTATACATGCATACATAATTATATAGCACATACAAGCCTTTAAAGAACAATTAAAACGGTAGTAGTCCACATATTGTATATGCCAATTATGGTTACTAAGCATAATCACATTAACATAATCATAGTATTCTATGAGCTCCAACTTAATTGCAGTATTGCTTTAATCCGAGTATAAGGGGGCATGTAAATGTAACCATTGACACCCCTGACCAAAGCTTTGAGGACATTTAGCTTTTAGAGAAGCAATCGCTGGGATGCATGTTAATGTCTGTTGCGTCTGTTGAGTACTGTCAGGTGCGAGTGGTACATTGCTTCTATAATGAGCACAGCCAACACAGTGTGGCAAGATCTGGAAAAGTGTGTGTGTGCTCTGGGGAAGAATGCAAAAAGGTCACCTTGTCTTGCGCCTCTTGCTCTCCTTAGCAAGGACTAGCATTGAACTCATCAGAGATGGGAAGTCTGTCTTTCAATGTTCTGAAAACTGTCCATGTGTGGAACTACAACACACCAAAGAAATTTGCATGCACACAAATACGCACACACTGGCATGTTTATTTTTCTGGAACAGTGCCATGTTTATACAGAGTGATAAATCTGTGCATTCATGAATATGCAAAGAGCGCATTGTGGGATCCTCTTCTGACTCCATCCACTTGACAGAGTCGAGACCATAAAAAGGTGTTGATGTCTCTCACTTAAAAGGTCAGCGTTAATGTTCGAGGTCCGGGTCACTGAAACTGATGAATCACGTCTTTATAAGTGCAAGCTCCGTTTTTTTTTTTTTTTAATCATCATCATTAAATCAAATGAGAAATGTTAGATCTATTTCATTCTCTTCAGTCGTTTGAATGCTTCAGGTCTGTGGGCAGACCTGTCATTGTTTACAGCATAAATCAGACTTTTTTTTAGCATATCTGACTCAAATCTCTTTAAAATAAACAATCATACATGTATTGTATCATATTTCTTGATTTTCTTAAGAAATGTATTTTGTATCAAACTGGAAAACTTTGATATGATCATTTAATTTGAATTGCACCTCATGTAGACAACGAGATGTGGTACCATATTTGTAATATTACAAATTAATTTTAAAAAAGAATTCACAGAATAGAGATCCACTCATTCTGTCACGGTCTCGGTCCACTGTAAAAAGTGATCAGTTGACTTAACTTAAAAAAAATTGAGGAAAATTATTACGTAAATAAACTTCATGCTTAAAAAATTAAGTAATGTAAATTGTCAAGTTCACATAACTTAATTTTTTTCAATAAAGCATTACGTTTATTTACTAAAACCAATGTAAGTGAACTGAACACTTTTTCATGACAGCAGCGTCGGTCGCATTGTATTGTTGACAAAAAAAGATATGAGTGTTAATCCTGAACCACATGTTTCTGGTAAAATGCTTTTCTGATAACAAACTGCAATCTTTAACACATGGGCATTTGCTTCCGGTGGCGATCACTGTTGTGGGATGAAGTTTAAAATGGAATGATATGCCAATTAAATAATCACAATTTATTGCATATTAATATTTCCTAGACAACGCACAAACCCACAATACAAGTACAAAAATAAATGACACAAATTAATCACAAATTGAGGTGGGAATGCTGATCAATTTAGTCCTTGAGCATTTCATCCAACAGTTGAACCAGCAACGTTAAGGTCCGCGACAACAGGCCCATCTGTGCTACAGACCACAGACAAATCACAGTCATTTATGAAGTATTCACAAACACACACAAACGCATAGACGGAAAAGGGATTTAATTCCCTTTGAACCCGGATGCTCCCTTAAGAAGGACTAGACCTGATTAACACTTCAAAGAACTAAAAATCACAAATACAATCCACACAAGTCAATAAACAATGCCACATACACACACGTACACACCACCAATGTCCTCAGACACGCGCGCACACAAATTTGACTTCAACAAACAGCCTGTGGAAATGAGATTCTTTTCATGGCTTAAGCGCTTCTCCCAAATTTTGCACATTTAATCAGAGCAGGAGAAATGCTAGGCAGAACATCAGTGGACCGATTCAACAAAGCACAGCATATAATCGCTCTAAAAAAGTTCAGGGCCCGACCGAGAGAATAGTGCTTTGAGGCAATGACATTGACGTCCATCCCATTGAGAAATTGCCAGAGGACATTTACAGGCAGCCAAGTCTGGTAATTCTCAAACCATCACGAGCAATAAAAGCATGACTAGGGGCCTACTGAACATCTTCCTCATCCTCTTTTGTCAGAAACGCTGGCTTCTATAGTCTTTTATCCACTACAGGCATAGGATTTCAGACAATGCCAATGAGGTATTAGCTACACAACAGCCACGAGAAGACAGGACGAAGTTACATCATGGAGAGAGTTGTCCATCTCACAGATTTGAAAAGACATTAGAAGCATTTAAGAGATGAAATCTTCTCCACATTTAGAACTGGCCGTTTTGGCATTGCTTGCACTCTCGCTTACTCTGCATGATTGATTGAAAAAAAAGTAGAAAATTAATTAAGCCAACACAATTAAACAGAAATTCTCTGGGCTGTATTCATCCCCTCTGATATTCAATCATGGAGTAAAATTGTTTCTGCCACTCACATATTGATTTAATTGTCTCATCTACTGTGTTAATTAACCAGACTTGACAGCCAAGACCGGTGCCCACCGGTAGAGGTTACCCACCTTAAAACAAAGAGCTAAAAAGGAACAGCTGCACAAGTGCAAAACTAAAACGACACATGGGATACAGTGACACTGTGTGCATTCAAGCTTTGGTTGAACCTTTGAATAAAGCTTGCTGCGACAAAATACAACAACTGATTCCTTCCAAAATACTTCAAGAATTGAATTGTCTGGAGCTTCAGTTATAAAACTAGCATCATATAAATATAAAATCAATAATAAAATGACAAAGAAGACCATTGTATAAACACAATACACTCTTGGGCTCAGTAAGATTTTCTCTTTTTTTTAAGAAATTTATACTTTTATTCATCAAGGAGGCATTAAATTTATCAAAAGTGGCAGTAAAGGTTTTTAGATTGTTACAAAACAGTTATAATTCATATATAAAATGTATCTTGTGTGTAACTATTTGATGCTTGTTTTGTGCTTGAGATGCTTTTCTTAAAGGAGAACACCGGTCAATTTTAACATTGAGCTAAATTTTTTGTAAATTTGGAGTGCTGTCAATACAGAGAACAACGACAAAAAATCGGTGTTGCCTACACAGTGTTATCCTATTTTTAAAATTTGCACCCTATTGACTCGAATGGGGCAAATTTTAAACCTGCTTTAATTTCTCTTATCATCCTTGATGTGTCATTACAAGTTCCCAGCCATGTTGAGTGATTCCTTCAGAGTGAACACGAGTGAATCTGACTGCAGTAGATGTGAAAGATATTCATAAAAATTATGTTAATTCAACAACGCACAGACCTGTATTTAGTTCCTGTTTTCGGTCGAAGTCCAAAGTAGTCGATTGTCGAGTTCACGCGCATAGGTTTAGTTACTTAGATCACGCGCGTGAACTCGACAATCGACTACTTTGGACTTCGACCGAAAACAGGATGTAAATACAGGTATGTGCGCTGGCTGATATAACATCATTTTTATGAATATCTTTCACATCTACTGCAGTCAGATTTACTCGTGTTCACTCTGAAGGAATCACTCAACATGGCTGGGAACTTGTACCCTGGGAACTTGTAATGTGGCAACATTTGGTGTAATATTTTTGTGAATTTTTTTTCTCCGGATACTATACATATATACATTTTTATATATATAAAAAAATTCACACAAATATTACACCAAATGTTAGCACCAAATCCGCATATTAGAATGATTTCTGAAGGATCATGTGACACTGAAGACTGGAGTAAGGATGCTGAAAATAGTATATATATATATATATATATATATATATATATATATATATATATATATATATATATATATATATATATATATATCTTCAGTGTCACATGATCCTTCAGAAATATATATACATTATATATGAAAGAAAGTCATACAGATTTGGAACAACATTAAGATCAGGAAATGAGGACAAAGTGTTCCTTCAACTGGTTTTGTTGTTCTTGTTTAGGACATTTCTCACACCACTAATCAGTAAGTTCAGTGGGTCAGATTCCCAAATCTGTGTTATGCATTCCACTTTATGCATCTCTTATCCATCTTTCCCAAACTTCTTGTGTATACTCTTTTTGACCCCATCAGAGAAACCCGGGCACAAGGCCCAGATGGCAAAGACGGGAGCGCCGCATTTTTAAGTAGCTAAAATGAATCCGAGTCTGTTTGGACTGGTCCGTTCCACCTCCTGCCAGTTGTTTTTCTGGCTCCTTATGCATGCCTGACATTTGCCGCCCCATAACAGAAGGGCTGACGTGAAAGCTAATGGCTCTGTGACATACAGAGGTCAGGGGGTCACAAGATAAGTGGCCCTAGAACCCACCTGAGAATAGCATGCGCATCTGGAGTCCATCGGTACCTGTGTGTGCAGTGCATGCGTGTCAGATAAAGAAAACATCTGAAAGATGTATAGGATGGAATGGAAAATTTGGATCATCTCTATCTTCTACTGAATTATATTTAGAGCCATTTGTGGCTATCACCTTGAGAATTGATGTTGTTCCCGGCACACATGCACAGACACAAACACAGACATCTGTTTTAATTACTCTTCCTTCTAATTGAGACTGTGGAGGAATTCAATTAGCTATATTCGGTGTGCTAAGTGCCTGCGCCGCTCCACAAAAGCAGAGGTTTCCAAACAGGCCTGGGCAGCAGATGGGCTTCATTCACCACAAATGGGCCCTCCTATTGAGGTAAGGCTGATGGCATATCACTGCTAACAGGTTCACACCAGCTCGCCACGCATCATTCAAATGCTAATCAAAAGCGGGTTGCTTGAGGACTTTTTCCACCCCACCTCTTAATACCCACGTCCATTCGGCTATACCGCACTAAACCTTTCATTGACTGAAGTGCCAATTACAGCTCACAATATATCATCCTCCTCTCCTACAGACACGGCACAGCCGAATTCAGATATCAGAACAGATGATAATACGCAGAAGACTTGTTATATATGGAGTGTAAATGCACTTTTGATGTTACCCGAAGTGACGCAGGGTAAAATCTGATGAAATATTTATTCAACAGAGCGCATAACATCTTTGACCTCTCTCGGCTGGCAAACCCAGACCACTCTGCGTAAAAGTTATTGTATCTTATTCTATTTTTCGTCATAAAGTTTTTATAGGTGTAACGAAATTAAAAACAAGCCGTAATGACTGCGTATCTCAGCATGATTGAACCTCCATGAAAATTTAATGGGGCTTCTTGGCATGCTACAGTAACCCAATGCTGACTTCCAAATAAATCCACCCCTCCAAAACACACAAACCGGTGCTCGCACGCATAGAGAAGGGTTCGGAATTGACTAAATAAAAGTACAGACAAAAGTCAATTTACTAGCAATAGCACTGGGAAGTTTGATAAATTCCTGTCAATTGTGGCTCATGTGGCTGGTTCATGTAAAGTTTACTATGTTTTCCTCTCAGTTATATAAATTAAATTGGCCACACTTTAGATTAGCGTCCAATTCTCACTAATAACTAACTATTAACTATGACTTTTGCCTCAATAAACTCCTAATTACTGCTTATTAATAGTTAGTAACGTAGTTGTTAAGTTCATGGGTAGGATTATGGGATGTTGAATATTGTGATCAGAATAAGGCATTAATATGTGCTTTATAAGAACTAATAAACAGCCGATATCCTAGTAATATGCATGCTAATTAGATTAATAGTGAGAATTGGACCCTAAACTTAAGTGTTACCATTAAATTATTGTTAATAATTGTTTTATTAATTTGTAATGTATTCACTTGTTCCCTGGTTTTAGTTCAATCATAGCCATGTTATACTAATTCATTCTTGCGTTTTAGTTAAAGGGGTCATGAAGTTATAGGTCATGTGGCCGTTTTTTGAGGTCAAACTTGTGTGTGGCGACATTACGGTCAGATGCAATGTAGTTGGCACTGCATCATATTTTATTTTTAGTCTCTCTGAAAAGCCTGTATCGAATCAACAAATCTGCAGTAAAATGAATTTGATAAACGAACTGTGTCTTACTGACACATTCTGGAAATTTGTTAAATAAAGTTTGTCCATATTTTCTTAATTTTGGGATCACAAAGACAATGCAAAGACTGTGTGCAAAAAAAAACCTGGCGCTGCAAAACATCTTGTAATCCTCAGAGGCATCTCTTATTGTTGCTCGAGTAATCCTGTTTGCATTGCATGTCTCTCGTATTTACTACACCGATGCGAATCGGTGGGCGGGGCTAAAGAGACAATTATGTAGATGTAGCATTGATCTTCTTCTGCACTATGACGTCATACTGAGTAAAAATCTGAAACAAGTCTTTATGGTGCTTGACTGTTTTTGGACTAACAAGGAAGTTTTGACTTTTGAGACTTGCAGGATATTTTTATGTATATACGCACACACATACATGTTACTATGCTGTAACCACTACACAGCTTTCTCTGGAAGTTTATAAATCTTTAATACTGTCCGTCCCCTTGGCTGGTTTCTTGTTTTGGTCTTCTTCATCATGCGTACGTTAGCCAGGTCACATCAGAGACACAGCGGTGTCACAAGGGCAACTCAAGAGAGAAACACAAACTGCTCTCACTCCTGTGTTTCCACGCTGCAGACCAGCATGCAGAGCACACTATTTTGCAGTCTTGTTCTGTCCACAAAGATTGTAGTAAACAATTGTAGAAGTTGTAGTAAACATTTTTTTCAGACAAATGATTGAGCTTGCAGTCTGAGCAGAGATTCCAGATTGCAATACTGTGATGTTGTTGCTTTATAACTTACACTACCATTCAGAAGTTTGGGAACGGTAAATACATAAATAAATTAAATACTTTTACGCGAAGTTGCATTAAATTGATCAAGAGAGACAGTAAAGTTTTTTTTAATCTAAGATAAAATGTCATTGTTCCACAAAAACATCAGGCAACACAACTTTGTCAAATGTGATAATAAGAAATATTTCTTGTTATTAGCATATTAGCTTAATTTATGAAGGATCATGTAAAACTGGAGTATTGCTTGCCTAAAAATGTAGCTTTGCCATCACTGGAATAAATGACAGTTTAAAGGTGCCCTTTATACTTTTTCACCTTTAGTTAGTGTGTAATGTTTAGTTAAAGATCTGCAAGGTTACAAAACTCAAAGTCCACTCCAAATGAAGATTTTCTCTTTAACAGAAAACACTTTTCAAGAACTACAACAAATGGCTCATTGGGACTACAGCATGTATTTTCCGGATCTTGTGAAGTCACAATGTCACTCATTTAAATAATCCCTGCCCACTGAATACGCAAAAAAAAGGGAGCGAGGCCTGGTTGAGCTGCTAGAGAAGACGAAGAAGAATATCTGCTTTAGTAGAGTGTGGTTTGCCATGTCAAAAAGATGTTGTTTCCACCGCTTTGTTTGGCGTTCCAAATGCGGATGAATTTTTTTAATATATCGATTTTTAACGCTGTTCCTGAACATTATAATCCCAACGTTTATCTGTGTGCTGCACATTTTCCGGAGGACAGCTTCCAGAACCTACAGTAAGAGTACAATGCTGGCTATAGGCTACGCACAAAAGCTTCTGCTGAAAGATGGAGCAGTTCCAACGCTATCTCACGACCAATTCGTACGAATTTGTACGAGTGATTAAAAGGTGGCTAATTCGTACGAATTTGTACGACCTCACTCGTACGAATTTGTACGATTTGTCTAAACCCACGTGACGGTTGGGTTTAGGGGCGGGGTCAGGGGTAGGTCATTCGTATGAATTCATACGATTTTGGCAAATCGTAAAATATGTACGATTTAGCAAAAAACGTACAAATTCATACGAGTGAGGTCGTATGAATTGGTACGAATTAGCCACCTCGTAAAATTCGTACGAATTGCCGTGAGATCGGGTTGGCAGTTCCGACTTTTGTTCGGGACAATCAGTTGTTTATGGGTCACAGCCAGCAAGTATGTTTTATTATGAGTGGCTCCACTAGCCTGCTAGCTAACAGCAGTGTTAATGAAGTGTTTAGCTATATGGGGCTCTCACTTTTGTAAGACTGTTCACTGATCTTTAGGAACTTTAAATATGTCAAATCCATGCTTGCAAAGGTTTTGCACGATCCTATGGCAAAATTAACAGCATTGTTAATTTACACATGAGCAGATGAAACTCATTATGGAAAGGGGTGTAACATTTCCGGAACACGTTCTAAGCGGTTCGCCATTCACAACACATTGGGCCAACTAACCAATCAGAGCACATTTCGTATTTCGGAAGGAGGGGTTTCATCAGGAACTAAACAGTGCGTTGGAGAAAAACTGGGAAGAGTTAGGTGCTGCAGCAATGTATAATATGCATTAAAATCCCCTTTAAAATTCATTAAAATAGAGCACAAATATTTTCAATTGTAATGATGTTTCATAATATTCTTGTTTTTACTCTATTTTTGATAAAAAATTATCATCAAATTACAACTGCAACAAAGTCAACTTGATCATCAAAGACCCTATCAGATTCACCCATACCCCCGACTGTGCCTGTTTGTGTGTTTGTGTGTGTGCAACACATCTGTATCAATGCATGTGTGTCTGATTAGATGAGAGGAGTGTATTGCCCCTAATGAGGGTTAATTGTTACTGTTGTGTCAGAACGTGTTTCTTGATTAGCTATGTGCTCCATGCTGCGAGGGGTTCAACCCCACCCCACTGGAACGGATCTCATCTCATCATTGAGCCTATTCCTCAACACAACCTGACGCCGCCCACTGCAGACCAGCATCAGACAGACAGCGGGCAAGAGAGAGAGAGACAGATAGACAGCCAGCACTGGGGGGATGTTAATTGCAAGTTAGAGAGCTTTTGCCCCCTTGAAATCCACAGTTCTGTCAGGACCACTATCGTCAAATACGATTGACAATTAGCATACAGTTAGGATTGGCGGTATATGGTTCCGTTCTGGGCGAGAACTCCCTGCGCATCCATGCAGCCTAGCATGGATAAGAGCAGGCAGCAATAACCCCCCTTGGGGTAAACAGAACAGAACCAACATGAATGTATGCAAATATAATTAATTCAAGATTTTAAAGTACAACATAATTCGAGAAATTATTCTGATTCAAGGGGAATCAGAATGCCAAATCCTGACTGGGCGAGAGGAGGAGCTGGGGATGGAGGAGGGTGATTAACTCCTGAGAAACACGATGGCTGCTGATAATACTGAAGAAGCTTATGTATGTATACAGTGATAGGCGTCGTATTCCTATAGGTAGATGTGGATCAGCTGAGAGTCAGCTGATGCGAGCTTGACTAATGTGACCTGCCAGAACTAACGCTACGCTTGATTTTTACTTCAGGAGAAGCATGTAAGAAAGCCATAAGGTATAGGAAAGCCCCTCCCACATCTTAACTCACCTTTGTGTATACAGTACATGCACAACTTGATTTACACAACTATGACATGCTCTTTGATCAACATCACTTGTTGTTGTTTCTACAATAACATATCTGTCAACCAGTCATCTAACTATGGCCATGGCAATTGTACTTTTTATATTTGCACACAGCTTCTCTAACCTGCATTCTTAGCACTGGGCGAATGAAATCCATTCCTGATTTGAACTAAAACAAAACAACATCAGTCACATTGTCACCTAGTGAATAAATGGCTCAAAAAGACTGAAATACAGCAGAATGTTGCAATGTAACCATTTCTTGTTTTCTATTGTTATATGATGTCATATGATCAATATTTTGTTCAATTCATTCATATATTTACAGTAACAATGCATCATACACTGGGGCCAAAAACAATTCAATAGGCTTTCCTTACCATCTTGTCAGCACAGTCTCCTTATAGCTTTTTTATTTTATTTAAAGGAATACAGTAGTTCGCCAATATAAAATAATAACAGGAGAAAAGCAGCAATTTTGTTTTAAGATAGGTGGAGTAAAAGCCTAAAAGTGTGTGCGTGCGTGCGTTTTGACACTTAAAATAAAGGGGGGGGGGGGGGGGGGAAACAACATTTTACAGATTCCATTCCTAATTTCTTTTCAGTTTACATTGTCTACATTGTATGTCCCTTCTACTCAGTAATTCTCTCTCCCTCTCTCGTTCCCGCATAAACGTATACAAATACAATCTTATGAGCTAAAAGAGCCTCGTAGAGTGGCTACCTCAGTAATTTCTCCTTGTCCGCCCACAGCACTCTGATTATGCCAGCACATGGAAGATGCTTGTTTGGATTAGGGTCTGTCTTTCGCACACAAAAGCAAGGACGCCCTCCACAACACCATCCATCCACTAATAGATCAGGCCAACCTGCGCTAAAACAACTACAGCTTCTGTGCATGACTCTGTCAGAGCACTCCAGCTTCAAGTTTCAACAGCATCTGAAACACAATGCACCTTCTTAAACATTTAATGATCCAAACAAAGACATTTTATTGGACCTCCACTACGGTGTTGGTGTTCAGAGGGAGTACATTAACCTCTGGTGCCTTCATTTTTGAGTAATGTGGAAATTAAAGGATCATAAATGTATGAATACAGAGGAAGTAAGGAACACAGAGGAATGAAAGAGTAATATGAAGTGACGCACCCGCGGTGGGCACAGAGAGATGTGGCGTGCCATCGTGGGGGGGGGGGGGAATGAAATATTCAAATGTTCCTATGTTTGTGCCCTCTGAATGAGGCAGGAGCAAAAACAGCCACTCATCACTCTGGAAATTGAAATGCCCGCGGCCAAACTCGAGCAAGAGCGATAATCACAGCATCTGCTTCCTGTCTCCTTCATACACGATATCAGCCGTGAAGAAACCCATTCTGTCCACGGCGAGCGGCTTCCCTTTCTGGAAATTAGGCTTACTTTGACTAGTTTTTTTATCTTATGAATATTTATAAGGGTTTTACTTTAATAACAATAACTCTAAGTAAAAAGATTCTAGGAATTCAAGCTAAGTCCTCAACAATGTTGGTTCTCAACTGGTTTACTTCAAGACTAGGATTTTGCAATTGACATCAAATTGCAGCTCAACGTAGTACCAAAATTGTTTGATTGTATAAGATGTCCTTTAAAATCATTCACTGTAATGCTTTAATATTACCAACTGCTTGTTCTATGTTCCAAAAGTTTTCAGTAAAGAAATTTAACAAATAATCACAGATTGTTAAGGGATCAAACAACTGAGTTAATCACAGAGGGCTGAATGTCCCCGTAAAAGGGTCTGCAATTACAGTATCTTGGCAGGAATAGTGTATGTTAATGCAAAATAGTCTATTAAGCACCGGCGACATGGCCTGACGTATAAAAGCTTTCCTGTAGCGCACACAGTAACACATGGTGCTAGTGACAACAAGGCCATGCTTCAATCTCTGGGGAATGATTGAACTGCTAGAATATATACTTTGATTCCATTCATGCAAATGGCTTTATCTAAAGACATTTACTGTACTTTGCAATGTAACCAACTCAGGTTTGAGTACAGTAATTTTGAGGTTTCTCAAGCTGGTTCTTGTTCCCTGACACACTAACTTGAATGTAGCATGTGTGTATAAGGGAAAGCAAATTGCAAACGCAATATTCATTGCAATGTGATACATTTTTTCCATATTGCACAGCCCTATTTTTCATTCAAATACCCACTCATCATTTTTATGACTTAGAAGCCAGTTATATTGCTGTAAACATGATGATAAGTCATGTTTTGTTTCGTTTTTTTGAGGTCACTATGGTCGTATCACGCACAAACACCACAGTTATGTTAAGTATAGCTACTGTAATTTGCAGAATTGATGGTTTCATGAGTGTAGTGATGATTTAATTACTATTTAAGCAATCTGTGTTATTGCTTTCATTCAAATGACCCTGTTATTTTTTATAAGTCACACCAAGAACGATAGTGATGTGCAACATTTTTGTGATCTTTGGCAGCAGAGTGGCTTTGTAGAGGAGAAATCTGTAATCATCCATATGGGTGTTGCCAGTCACAAAAGATGGTGTGTTTGCTACAATAGTAAGAGCTTCCCTTTATCTACCAAAAGAACATGGTGTCTGATCTGATGCCAGAGTTGTGTGGTGCACAGGGGGAGAGCAAGAGAGAGAGAGAGAGAGAGAAAGCTAGATACAATTTCCCTTTATCCGCTCATTTTTATCTAAAAGCCTGTCTCTCCCCACATTCTTGTTAACAGTGGTCGTTTCGCGCACGGAGGTTTCAGGAGCAGTCGATAAATGTGGCTACTTTAACACTGGTCATTAAAAGAACGAGGGAGAAAACACTGAAAACATAAAAGCTACCCATTCATTTATGAACACAAAAGATAAATCACTCCACAGTTTCTACGTGCGTGTTTGTGTTTTGTGTGCATGCATGCTTTGTGAGAGAAACCAGCAGGGTCGCCACCTCTGAGTGTCGAATCTCTTTAAAGCATGCAACTAAATTTGCTGCCCATACAACCAACGTTTGTTGCACAATAGAGATGTTTAGACAAAGATGAATGGAGGGTAGCTAATTTCAGGCATTTGTTGTTCTAGATTACCAGCACCCATCGGTGCTAATTGGTTTCTTTCTTTCATTTTTGCCACTAATACGAAGGCATTTTTCTCCTCAGGAAGCCAGCAGCACTCCAGAGACCATTGTTGTTATTTTCACTTTAGATTTCCAATCTTCCCTGCTGAAACCGTGACTTAAGCCCTTAGCGGTGACTTCCTATTTTCAGCGTTCGCTGGAAAACTTTTTGATACCAAGCACCCCCCAAATACATGATTCCCTTCTTTTAATCCAATATTAGCCAATACCAGTAAATAAAAAAAGTCTAATGTTCACAGATATTGGCAACAAATACGAACATATGTTCACAGCAGTGTAAGTGAGATGCGAAAGAGATATAAACCATATGTGTTTTATTTATTTCTGTTAAAACTATAGGGACAGAAATAAAATAAAAAGACTAATTAGTCTTACAATTTCAAACTGCTCTTTAGGAAATAATAGGTTACACTTTATTTTGACAGTCCTCTTTAGACATTCTATAAGTATCTTTACAAATATATGTCAACTAACTCTCATGAGAGTATTAGAGTTTGAGGTTAGTAGAACAAGTGTAGAATAAATGTAGTTGCAAAGTTAACTGTAGAATATCTGTTGGTGGACCATCATAAAGTGTTAGCAGTTATTAAACACAGTCTACTAGTAATACTCTTATGAGTTGCCAAGTTACTTATAGTTAATGTCTAAAATAGACTATCAAAATAAAGTGTTACCAAAAAATAATCAATTACCGTAGTAAATATGTTGAGTATTAGTTAAACGTTTAACGATAGAACAACCCCCAAAATTTCCCTCTAGAACTCCTAGGAGCCAAGTTTTAAAAACCCTTGGTCTAGATAAATGGATGATGGGATTGTTAGTGCTTCGGTCCTGACCTCTCAACTCTACACGGTTCATATCAAACCCATTTAGTCGTACCTGATAGCATCTCTCACTTGTCCAGACAGCACATGACGATTTTGCTTGAATGAGCGGCAGCCCTTTGGGGACCTTTTGCACTGCTGTCCGCGGCCCCAACCACTAAGGGACCACTGCCGATTAATCAGGTGCATCCAGCACAATAAAAATCAATGCGGAAGAAGAAGAAGGTGAGGCATTTACGGAGCCACTCCCTCTCTGCAAAAGCTCATCATTTTTATTGACTCGGCTTTTAACTGCCTCGAAACCGGCTTGCAGTGTCTGCATTTCTTTATTGGATTCAATCTATCTATTAAAAAGCAGTGGGGCTAAAGCAGCTGCATATCTGCTGAATAAATCATGCATGCATACAGCACACACACTCATTCCAGCAACACACACACAATGGGAAATGCACTTAAGCGCCAAGGGCAAAAAAGTAAACCGACTGTCGCAGAGAGTGTCTGAGGAACACGGTGCCCAAAGGTATGACAGACTGGTATCGTTTATCTAAATCAGTTGTGGGATTAGTGGTAGAAATATAATTTTATCTTTTCAGTGAGCCGAGCTCGGAGTGATTACATCGTTGTGCGACATATGATGTTGAACATTCATCAAGTTATGTCCAACAGGCAGTGAGATACAGAAACATATGCGATGTCCTACAGCACAATCTGACAGAAACGGGCACGGACAGAGATATGTGTACACACACATACAGGCTGCTGACCCGGGGTCATGAGTCCACTGTGAGTGAGTGATATCGCTGTTATCCAGAGAGTACCGCCGAAGCTCCTGAGACAATGGGTGGCTCTTATGTCCTCCGGGATTAGGTGTGAAGCTCGCATAACAAACACAATGGCCTCTTATTGATCCCAGCATTTCTCAGAAAGGTTTGTGACCCACCGAAGGATCATTTGCAGTGGTGATACAGGAAGTCTTGGACCAAAATGGTCACAGATACTATCAGTGACCATATCTTTTTACTTGGCTCTCCCTCCTCCTTTGTGGGAATTGATTGCATGGTTCATTAACCGAATGAGTGGTGCTTCAGGATGTCGAATAAGGCAGAAGCTTGAGTAATGTGCTCATGAAATATGAGTGAAAATGCGGTCGAGGGTACAGTTGAGCAGACATTAAATACACACTGGAGCAGCACTGGACCAATGATAATAGGAGGCGCCTGTCTGTTTGGATAGAGATATAAGAGGGAATCATGATGGAGAGAGATAAAGGTCTGGGATTGTGCTTGACTTACTCAAGTTCAGGCCACTGTGTGCGTGGGTCTGTCCTTGTGGGAACTGAATAGCGACCAAATATCCCATAAAGGCCGTCCCATACTACCTATACTTTGTGAGGACCTATCTTATGGCAAACACCTTAAAGAGACTAAATTATTTCTTATATATCATGCAAAATGCCAAATGTTGTCTGTAGTTATAATTAGATTAGCGTAAGAACGATTCAATAGTCAATAGTAGGGTTTTGCCAGGATATGAATGATATGTGTGTGGTCACGGTGGCTAGTGACGGGGACATCACTGAGGGTCAATCTTGGTGCAAAGTTTGTCCTTTAAAGAAAGGGCAAGGAGACAAACCACTGAAATTGCTGACCATATCTGCTGTGTGTGTGAGGTTAAATGCCAGCAAATCCTTACAATCAGACAACTAATAAAGCCACTCGCGGGTGTCGAACTAAATGGAAAAACACATTGAGCTGCTTGTGATTCAGCTCTACCAAATGTGTGATGTATGCTGAAATATAACACACTATTAAGTATAATAGCGCGTACCCGCCTACCTATTTGATAGTCTTTGTTTTGGAAGTATTGCTTTCAGTCTTTTTCTCCATAGTGATATAAAAAATGATTTAGCAAAGTTCTGCAATGCACAAAACAAACCAGCATCAAAATGAATCACGCACGCCAAACAAGAATAAGATTTTGCTATATTGTTCAAAAATACAGTAAAACCCATAATATTGTCACAATTTAAAATAACTGTTTTCTATTATAACATATTTTAAAATGTTATTTATTCCTGTGATGGCAAATCTGAATTGTCAGCACCATTACAGTCTTCAGTGTCACATGATCCTTCAGAAATCATTCTAATATGCTGATTTGCTACTCAAGAAACATTTATTGTTAATATCAAACAACAGTTGTGTAGTAAAAATAGTTGTGCTGCTTTATATTATTGTGGAAATAGTCATTTTGGTAATATAGTTTAGGGTCTAATTCACGCTATTAACTAGTTGCTTATTAGCATACTATGATATTGGCTGTTTATTAGAACTTATAACGCACATATTAATGCCTTATTCTGCATGACCATATTCTACATCCCTTAATCCTACCGAATACCTAAACTTAACAACTACCTTACTAAATATTAATAAGCAGTAATCATAGTTAAAGTTAGTTAATAGTGAGAATTGGACCCTAAACTAAAGCGTGAACGTACATTTTTAATAATAAATTATTACAGACTGAGTTATATTACATTTGAATAAAAGAATGAACTACATAAATATCTTCATGATTAATCTTCATGAGTAATGTACTGTAGTTCTTCTAATATAGAACTTGGGTTATATATATATATATATATATACAGTATATATATACAGAAATCAGTTTCTGATTCTTTAATATATATATATATTATATAAAAATATTAAAGAATTTGAAATGACACTAACTGATTTCTTATACCATTGATTAATAAACTCTGGTGGTCTGTCTTGAAAGGTTTATACAGAATCATTAACCATGGAGAAATTTAATAGATTTTTTTACAGAACCACATATTTGCACAGCACAGCAACACAAACTCCCTCTCTCCAAAACACACATATTTGTCAATACATAACTTGAACACTAAAACAGAACAGGATCGTTCAGCGACGTAGTTGATTAGCCATTAAGAGTGCAGAGAGAGTGTGAAAAACATGAGAGACACTGAATGGCAGTCAGGGCAATTTAGCAGTGACCTCTTTCCCACAAGGAGACTAAAGCCCAGCGCTAATGAGCTAGTCAAGTCAAACTTACGTAGGCTACATTCATACTGTCAAAGCGCAAACAGGCAGGAAGTCACCCTCAGAATGAAGTTGAATCCTTGCCATCAAACCCAGGAAAGAAACCTTGTTGAGCCACGTCTTTATTTAAAATGCTTTGAATGACAAAAGAGTGAGTTTAGTTCATTCAAGCACACAATGTATTAAAGACTGGATTACTCCAACTTCCTGCTTGCAAAAAAAAAAGACAAAAACACAGGTTTTCTTTGAGAACTGCTTTGCTGAGGCTCATTGTGTATTTCAAACAACACACTGAGATACTACTATGTCTTGACATTTCATTAAATGGGCTCCTGCGCTTTCTATAGCCTGTCTGAGCTGACAATATTGGCGGCACAGTGCCATCTATTGGTGAGAGGAAGCTGAAAGTTGGAGCATCTCTTTTCTTCTGTAACTCTCGCTTTCATAGTATTTATTTAAAAAAAACAAGTCTACAAGTCTAACGCTTAAAGGGATAGTTCAAACAGAAAAGAATGTTTTGTGAAAAAAGATGGCCTCGATTGTATGAACCCCCAAAACAGCATTTTTCAAAAGATCTTTTTTTGTGTGTGTTCCACAGAAGAAAGAAAGTCATACAGTTTTGGAACAACATCAGAATTTTCATTTTGGGGTGAACTATCCCTTCAAGAAAGGTATACTCACAACTTTTTTATGATCAATATGTCGAGAAGAAAGAAACATTATTTTGGACCGTCAATAAAGGAGCCAGAGAGAGTGAATCAGACCTGAAGTACAGTAGCATGGTTAAAGCTCCTCAATGCAAACCAGAGGGTTGCTGGTTTGATTCCTACAAGATCCATCACAACTGCACTTTTAAACAAGACTCTTAACCTCATTTTGCTCTAGAAAGATTGTTCCTTAAGGGTACTGTAATTTACTTTGCATAAAACAGTCTGAGAAGTGACTACTTAACAAGGCAATAACGCACAGTTTGGATCTGACTGCATAGTAGAGAGACCACGGTATCTTTTAGCTTTGCTTTTGAAGATAGATCATTTTGGGAGGTCACTGAAAATCGATGTTGACTGCACAGTGTAATCATCGCTGGGAATGCCATTAGCATATCTTAGCATGGATTGAGTTGTCTGGCTGGCGGGCAGAGGGAGGGAGGAGTGATTAGGGATTGATTGTTCTGGCTGGAGAGGCTCTGAGATTGGAGGACGGTATGAGAGAATGTTAATGAAGGCTGAGTCGGAGCCTGCGGCCCCCCGCTCCTTTAATTACCTGAGCATATCTACATGTCCAGGGGGCCCAAGCCTGCTCACGGTGTGTCCGATAAACATGAGCGAGTGTGTGCGTCTGACTCAAGCTCTGATTAGAAGGTTAAGACTCCTACTTTCTAGATGCTCTCCCCTTCCACACTTCCTTAATGCAGAGTACCTATACACTCTCTTTCTTTAATTACTTGTTGGTCCGTAGAGTTCTGATAGTCTCGACCAATGTAAGGCCTCTGGCTGCATTCAGCACCTGGCAAACGAGAACTGTTTGTATGTTTCCCTTTATTCATGAAATCCGCCATACAAACAGACAGTGTCTCCATCTGCTTTGGAGCACTCGCACTTCCCCATAATGCTTCGGTTTGGAATTGGCATTAGGTCTGGGCTGCAGACGTTTATTAATATTCATCGTATCTCATTCTGCCTGTTATCGTCACTGACGGAGCAGAAGACAACATCCTACCGCGCTCTCTGCATTCAGACGTCTATGGAAGTGAGAGGTGGGCCAATGATGTGATGCTTATCTTTCTGTCCTACCAATTAATGTATAAGAAAAATTTATTAAAAATGCATTTTTTTAATATATTGACTTAAAAATATTCCTTCTATGATGGACATGTTTTTTATTTTAAAGTCAGATTTCCAGATGTCATGTTGAGGAAAAAAATGATGATAGTTAAAGTTATATGTCATGTGGTGAAACTTCCCAAAAACTTAATATTTGCATTAATAGTTCATTATATTTAAAAACAAAACAAACAAAAAACATTAAATGTACTTGCTTTTAATAAATAGAATGTTAAGGATTTTGTGTAAAAATACAAATATGTATATTATATTAAAGTTAGTTAGTTACTAATTAAAGTTAGTAAGTAATACAAAAAACATATATATTATAATAATTGTGCTCAAATGGACATTTTGAGTCATTAAATTTCAAATGTCCTTGAAAATGGTACAAACGTTTTTCAAACCCATTTGAAATCAACATGAATACAAATTTAACAATTTAACAATTCTAGGCACAACTAAATTAAAATATATATATATTTATATTTATCATAGACACACTTATGCTCATGACCAAGGTATTAAATGCAGCTGAATGACTCAGAACAACTTTATGACACCTTTGGATGCATTTGGAGATGCATTGTGGAGGTAGTTTGAGACAACCCTCCTAATGACATGCTTTAATTGCTGTCTTCTACCTTCTGCACACACGCTTTAAGCAAATGCATTTTTATTTAGGTCATATCATGTGTGACTGGCATATATCAGATGTGATTATCTCAAGCCATGTGGTTGACAGGTGCTGTGTCCATCATTGTACACACCTGTAGTGATTCAAAACACAGAGCATGAAATGCAACAGACATCCCCAAAGAACATAAGCTACTTGCTAATGCTAATATCCTCTTATAAGCACAGCTGGACATTTGGATTTGGCCCTGTATACCGAGAGTTCACCCAGCCAAGCTATCAAAGCAAGGACAGCCAGCATACCACCACCGATTAAGGGCAGCCTGCCCATAATTAGAGGAGGTCCCAATAGACATCCTCAATCCAAACGCACTCCCCTTTGAACACAGAGACATCAGCCATTCAGAGACCAGTGCCTCCTGTTGTCTGGGAGGGTGGTTTGATGTCACCATATTCTCATTGGATGGTGCCAAATGAGGTGGTTAATTGTAATTAGCAAGCTCCATGTCCTTGAGATGTGAACATTGCTTTCCAATAGTCTAGCCCCCAACAAATCAAATGCACTGTACTACTCATAAACACCGGCCAAAAATCTAGCGCCATCTTGCATGGGTTCCATAGGCTACCAATTGCCTGGTGTGTTTTTTTTTTTTCATCCCTCAGGCTGTGGCAGATCTACTTAAACCAATCTGTCCAATTTCTCTCTCCTATTTCTCAAATAGCATCTCGCACCATCCCACACGGATTGGTATCTTTGAAAGAGGTGTTGAAATAGAAAATATAAATTTGGGAAAGAATCTGTTTCCTGAGCATTCACACACTAGGGTACGTTTTTTTTTCTACCTGGTGTTCTGCCAAGGCCTGTGATACTGCTGTGATAGAGGCAATGTTACTGTCTGTGTGTTGATCTCCTACTCCCTGCTGAATAAGACTCTAAGGGATTCAGGTTGTACTCATGGTGGCACTCAAGTTGATGGTGCAAACGTACGTGGTTTCAACCCAAAAGTACAATCTGAAAAGAGACCATCAAGGGGAGAGTGAATTGAATTGAGAATGCTTTTTAAATGTTGATTCAGTTACTAAATTTGAATGGTCAAAGCAAACAGGATGCAAACATATTAACTCTTTTCCCATCAGCGTTTAAAAAAAGAAAAGTTGCAAGCCACCGCCAGCATTTTTGATCATTTTCACAAAACTTTCATGGCCCCCAGAATATTTAGTTATTTGAGTATCTGAACATGCAGTATATCAAAAGAAAGAACAGGGCCTCTTTTTTTAAAACAAAACAAACAAACAAAAACATTTTATTCTAGCTTCATACATTATTTTTATCAAAACTTTGTTTCATTAAAAAAGCAACATTTTGAACAAAAAGCTTAGAAAATCATGTTTTTGTCACAGATTACATCTGGATCGGATTCAGAACGATAATCAAAACATAGTAGGAGTTTATCACTTCCCTCAACACCCCCAAAGCTTCAAAGTCATTTACCTCGTCCTGGGACGGCATTTCATTCGGTAACGTTGGGCAGTTTTTATTTACTGTTTAATGTTTCATGATCACATTATTTTGCATGTGCATAAGCAATGCTTCTATCGCTTGTTTCTGCTTCTTCTTTTCCTGTGTTTTGATCCGGAGATTCTGTACTCTTTCATAAGATGAGTAATATCGCCTCCTGTCGTATAACAGTGGAAAACGTGGATTCCGTGGGAAAGAGTAAATACAAATTAAAGGGATAACTCACAGCTGGAAAGATTAATGTGTATTTAAATTGGGTCATGTATGTAGTAGAAATGTGAAATTATTTTAGAAGTTGGTGCCTTCTAGACTGAAAAAAATATATATATATATTTTTGGCTCATGTGGATGAAAGACAACAACTCCCAGAATGCACTTGCTTCACTGGCCTACGAGGCCACGCCTACGGGTTAATGAGACCAGTATCGAAAGAATTGATACAAATAGGCTACAAATTGACTCGAAACTGAAAAGACGCCGTTTTATCGTAATTCTCCGTGACGAGACTGCCCGGGCTCTTCCTCCTGACTGCCGGGCGGGTCTCGCTCCTCTGCTGCAGCGGCTGCTCCGGCCGCCTCTGGTTCCTCCATCATCCGCGGCTGTTCCTTGCTGTGTTGCGGTTCGTGCGGGTTTCGGGATGTCCGCTCCGTATGTTCGCCATTCATTATGTTTACATGCACACCTTTTGTTTCAATCGGACTGGTGAATCTGAATGTAGTGTTTACATGAACGCTAAACAAGTGATCGGTTGTTGTGCGTTTTAGCATTGTGAAGCAGAATGCATGACCTGCAAAGCTGGCACGTACGTGTCAGTGTCAAATAATGTAATTATATAGGCGTAGTGAATGGCGACTGTGGAAAGCAGGAGCAGAGTCCCGGACATTTTGAGCGATCTGGAGGTCTGGTCTGGTGCGCGGGTCCGATGCTCATGGTTGCCTGTGCGGGCCGCAGTGCAGCGGGGAGCAGTTGCGGATGGTGGGGGAGCTGGAGGTGGCCGGAGCAGCTGCTGCAGCGGAGGAGCAAGACCTGCTTGGTGGTCGGGAGGAAGAGCCCGGGCAGTCCCGGCCGGACATGTCCGGGAAAAAGAGGACGTATGCTCACCTCTACTACTCAGCTTTCTGCACAGAGCAAGAGCCTGTTAGCTTAGCTTAAAAAAGAGATGGCTGACACTGTTTGTACATTCTGTGAGTGAGATCCCACCCACAATGGGTGGGTTGAAAACATGCGGGTAGCTCCTTTTACTGGCTGAGTTTTTAGCCTCTGGCCAAGAAATACAAAATTACGATTTTTGCATCATAGGAAGATTTTTCCTTGACAAAAAATACATAAATCTCTCGTCTCAGGGGGACATGAGGCAGGGAAGCATGGTAATTCGAAAATACTACAGGTTTTCTACTGATACAAAGCTTAATGCAAATCGGTGAAGAATCCCTTTGATAGTTGTAAAGTTTTAATAAAAAAGCAAACTTGTCAAGACAATCTTTTGAATATTGGCTTGAAAAAGTTATATTAGTTTTAAAAAGTCTTGACGTTTTAAACGTTTATAGTCTATAGATAGATCAATAAATGTTTTTTGTTTTTTTTACTAAATTTCAACCAATTTTAACAAGTCAAACTTTGAATGTTGGCTTAAAAAGTTTTAAAGTTTGAATGGTATAGACGGACAGTCTGATGCACACACACACACACACACACACGCAGAGAAACTTTTTGCCTTTGGCTGATGAAAATCAAGAGGTTCAAGAGGTTTGGATATAATACGTTTATAATAAGAAGTTGAAGGATATAATAAGATTAGCCATCACACTTACATTTAAAATTACCAAACACATATTTATTTATTTTTTTACATTTAGGGGTAGGTGAATCTAAAATCAATGCTACAACTATCATTAATCAGTGACACTTTTGCACTTTTAGCAATATGCACCAGACTACCTGTAAACTGTCCATTGGCAGTTTGTGAGTCATCTGAGTCATCTGTCATCTGAGACTAGTTATTGGCAGCTGGTTAATGGATGTGTTTTGTGTTTAGAGCAATTCATCTTCTTGAATAAATCTATTTTACCTTTAAGGATGAAGGAACTTCTGATCTGTAAAATTACACATGCCAAGAACCAAATGTGAGCAAAAACTGCTTTGGTGAGTAAATAAAACAGTTTATATGCAGTTGGAGCTTAAATAGGACAGATCAGTTTCTCTGGAAGATGGAGGTCGAGTCAAACCAAAATACCATAAAATATCAAATCTAATTCCATCTATATATATATATATAAAAACATAATATAATTACATTTCTAAAAAATCTGTCAAATACAGTTTCATGGCAGGTAAGAAATATTACATTTTGTCAGTTTACTCACCATTGGTGAAGCAAAAAAAAGAAGAAGTTAATATTGGACCCTGGATACAAGCCGTCGTTACATATATATGCACTTTGGTCAATAATTGATAACATTTCTAAGAAGAGCAACTGTTCACGTTCTTGACTAAGATCCAGTGTCTCGACTAAGACACAACGCTGACATCTGAACTACAGTAACCTCTTTTAACTAGCATGTGGCTAATCTGGCTATTAATTCAACCAATAGCCGAGGCTGTGGACAGTAATAAAGAGGTGGTGCTCCTAAAGCAACGGTGAAACGTGCGTTTCTCTCCGTCAGATTATCCGGTGCATAACTCAAAGCGACGACCAAAACCAGCTCCAGAAATCAAAGTCTTCATTCAGCTTTCCAATCCTCTGACTGAAACTGTTTGAGTGGCTCGGCGAAACTTCAAAGCGGAAGGAAAAGGGAGGGTTTTTTTAATTTCAGATAAGGCCCCCTGAGCTGAATGTGAACTGCTGGAACTCTAAAAGTTCACATCTTAATCGACGTGACCAGCTGAATTGTGGAGTGAAGAACTCATCTCCAGAGCCCGCATCTCCTGGCCTCTTTTTTTCTCTATAATCTGTATAATCGAAACAGGACGGAAAGCCTAAAGCGGAAAGAGAAGAAGAAAAACACAGCTACTCTCACTGAAGCCCAGGCTGCTGAGAGACTTAAGCATTCTTAAGTAAGGACAAACACATTTGTTTTGTTGAGCGGGAGTCGCATCAGGTTTATTGATTTACTGTAATGCTGCAATCATTATCGAGCTTTGATAAATCTCTTCTAAAGCAAACCAATCTTTTCATGGTTTGTTTTCTCCTTTCTTTGTTTTTTCGTAAGGTTCATATCTTAGATTATTGAATTTCAATTACAGAGAAAAGCCATTGAGAGTGAATATTTTAAAAGAAATTTGCATTATTACTTTTTAAAAATCAATTACATGAAGGTATAATAACAATGATAGAGTGAAGAAGTGAGAATCATTTGAGTATTCATTCACCGTAAGTGCACATTAATTGTAACGCCCACAGTACTTGGTCGCATTGAAACAACTTGATGCAATAGCAGGTGACAGAGCATAATATGATCCATTAGGCCTTTATAGGTGCTCAATAACTTCAGGACGATGGAACGGGAAGTGTTAAAATGCTAACTCTTTTCCAGGTTTATCTCTGCAGCACCCTATCAAAACCATGTTGCTAGCATTCCCAGTGCCATGCTCTACGGTTGAGAACAACAATCGTATTAAAAAAAAGCAAAAACTTCACAGCAAGGTGTCATTTTAGAACCACGTTTCACTGCCCAAATACAAATGAGCTCTTTTACTCTTCATAACCAAAACGCACAAAGATTTGTTTCCCATTACCTTGATTTCACTCTACAGTTAAATGCTTGTACCGCCGTTCTAGCCGTTTGTTTGCATTTTGATGTCAAAAAGAGAGAAATGTTTTCAGGCTATATCACAACACAACACCAACCACAGGGAGAAAATCTTGGAGGGCTCTCCTTAAAATAACAGCAGCTCAGAGTGAGTCTTAAACAGAGTGCATAGTGAGCAGATCAGATAAGGGGTTTTCTGTGCAGAATAAAACAAATCCTCTTCCTTGAGGCATTGATCGAGAGTGAGAGGAAGGAATGACTCCGGACAGATTCGACTAGCTCTGTGGTGCTGGGAGTAAAACAGGGGACAGTGATTATCTGAAACAGTAATCTGCATATGCATGTAAAGCAGCCATGTCCAATGTGTGTGGTGTTTGCCAAAACTGGACTGGATCATGAAGGAAATGGAATTGATCAACAACAACAAAAAAGTATATTTGATCAAAATTACATATTCATATTATTAAATTAAACAAAATAATAAATGTATTTATTGAGAGTCACATGATCATTCTAATATGCTAATTTGGTGCCTAAGAACCATTTATCATCAATATTGAAAACAGTTGTGCTGATTAATATTTTTGTGATATATTTTTTTCAGGATCCTTTGATAAATCAAAAGAACAGCATTTGTATTAAATATTTACACTATGTCCTTATTGACACTTATGATAAATATATTTTTAATAAATTACATATAAATTGACATACATCATTTTGATAATTATGGCTCACAGCTATGAAAACGTTTTCACAATATTCTAATTTTCGAATATTCGAATTTGGATAATCATCAAAATTATAACAAATAAAGGCTTGAAATATCCCACTTGTAATCCCGCATGTAATGAGTCATAATATATTAGTTTTACCCTTTTAAGTTGAATTACTGAAATAAATGAACTTTTGCACAATATTACAATTTTTCATGTATGTAATGTATGTATGTCTATAGCCTATATATATATTTTTTTTTTTTTTTTGTGTGTGTGTGTGTGTGTGTGTGTGTGTGTGTGTGTGTGTGTGTGTGTGTGTGTGTGTGTGTGTGTGTGTGTGTGTGTGTGTGTGTGTGTGTGTGTGTGTGTGTGTGTGTGAACTTCTTTAAGCAAAACAACTCAAATATAAATGCAACAGCAAAAGAGACGTTCATCCCCGGGCGAAACAGACCCTGTGAGTGACACAGACCTGACAATTTGAATTAGAGGGGACATAAGCCTCTAATAACATCTCTGTTTACCATTTTCACTCTCTTAGCAGTGCTTATCTTTAACAATAAAGCACATCAACCTAGTGTGTGCCTACTTCTCATCCCCATCAATGAATTGCAGATGCTGTGTCCTTGCCTGCCTGGAAATCTCAGACATCATTCATTGGAAAGATAAACAATTGAAAAAAATGATTTTACAAAAGAACAAAAATGCTGCACATTTAAATAGCCCACCCTCAAGGTTGAACGCAAGTTTTTTTTGATCATCCACGCTCAGGAGCGTGCCACATCGAATTCAAACGTGCCACATTTTGAGCTGAGTGGATTTTAAATGCAGCTTAAAATCTTTGATAATAAGGTAACAAGAGGTTTATTGAACTGCACATTTCATCTATATACATGTCTAAAGTCCATCCAATTGAGTTAAACCTTGTGTCACCATCTACTTTCCAACATGTCGCTCTAAATTCTCACAACATTTTGCAACTGAACACAAAAGAGTTATCAAATGAGTTATATTTTTCACTGGGCTGGATGTCAATTTCTGGTTGATTTATTAAACTAATATAAATAAATAAAAAATTGGGATTTGATCCTATTTAGCCTTTTTTTATGTGAAGTAAAACACAGGTTCTCCCCTCGGAGCACTCGGTTTGTGAGTTTTTCTGCTCTCTCTTTCTCTTGCTGAAGGCCTCGGAGTTTGCTTTTTTTGCAGTAACAAAGTGTGGTAAAGCAGGCCCACAGCTATCATAATCCAGCGGTCTGTGGCCCTTTCCATGGCGGAAATTCATGCCTCATCTTTCAAAAGCGGTTGTTCACACTTCAGAGGAGTCAGACAAGCTGCTGGAGGCTCTAGGATGCCGCAGAATTCACAAGCATGAAAATAACAGTACATGCAGACGAGCTGAACGGTTATGAACAGAAGGGCAGTGGTACGAGAAAAAAAAAGTCATTTTGAGCTGATCTGGTTTTTGTTTATTTCACGCGTGGCGGTGTTCATCATGACCTCTCTGCAATCTATTCGATCTCAGTGGAGAGTCTGTTGCAGCTTTACTGTGTAGCAAGAATATATTTACATATATTTAGTTCTCAGGATCGCTCAAATTCAATGAATGTTACATCAATGTTTATTTATAGCCCATGAGTGTTAGCTTTAAGGTCATTTATGCTATACTCCTAAACATTGACAATTTATTTTAAAACCCCATGAAATCATCAATGTGCCCCAAAACAATGACAAAATTCGAACTTAGAAGATATAAGAATTAAACGTACAGTCTCGCACTTCTGCCAATATGGATGAATGATTTTGATGAGATCACTCTGCACTTCAGCTTGTCGTCAGATTTTCTGTCCAATCAAATGCTCTCTCGAATCTGAAGCGTTCCACCCCCTACATTATAAATAGAAGCTGAAGCTGCCACAATTTATTCATGACCACGTTTTTGTGGCCAAAGTATATATTTTTTTAAAGGAACAAACCCTTCAATTTGTCCCACCAAAACTTCTTTCACTATTAGGTAATATGTCGACACATATAAAAGAAAAAATGGTTTTAAGTAATCAAAATTAGGGATGCTCGATATATCGGCAACCGTATTGGTATCGCCCAATACGAAAATTTGGCCAATGTATTAAAGACGATAAATAATGGATCACTTCCTTCAGCTGAGATACTTCAGATGTGCACCGGTCGCCATGGTGGTTTTGAATTGCTTGAAATATGATTGGAATTACTTCAAAAAGGAAAATACAGTTAAGTGCAATATGCAGCGCAAGTCTGTCATAGAGGCTACATCAAATTACAATGAGAACATTATAATCGTGTGCTTGAAACACAGCTTTTAATGGTGAGACTTTTGTTTTTGTAATCAGGCTCTCAAAAAGTATACAAATTTTGATTTACCTGCGAATATATGAGTTATCGGCTTTCAAATATAAAGAATTATCGGTACTGGCCAAAATGTTCCAATATTCATCCTATAGTCAAAATGTATAAATACAGAAAAAAATGTAACACAATATGCATTGTGCAGATATGAGACCTAACATCATTAGGTGCTTCAGTGCAACAATAATAATCAGACCCCATTGGACCATGTCTATACTAGCTTAGAGATCATGAAAGTCAATTGTAGTGAGTTCCTAAAAGCTGACATTCTCACTTTTAACAAACATACAATTAAAATTGACAGTCTTTCTCCACTGGGAAAAATACACAAAATATTGATAATTGAGCTTTACACTTGAATCATAAACCACTTAAATGGTGTCAAAACAACAAACAGGCCTTCATCGTTAAGTAAAAAGAATAGCGTTGAATTCACGTTAAATATATAAACGACAAATTCTGCCTTCATTCCATGTCACTTAATAATCTGGTCTGGAAAACACAAACGTTGATGGATACAAACTGTGGAAAGTCCCAGTGTTTTTTAGGGTTATCGTCGTTAACTAAAACTATTAAAGGCATTTTAACAGAAAGCAATCTGAAATGTAAAAAATATAAATAATAGTTCCTAGTTACTAATATTACTCATTCCAAATATGAATAAAAATGATAATAACATAAATAACATTAAGTTAACACTGGTGCTGTTTAACTGTTTATCAAGACTCCAATCAGCCAACTGTTGTAAAAGTAGGCTAAGTCAAATAAGAAAGCTTCACTGTATCTTATTACAGTGAATTGCAACATTATGTGTAAAAACTGTTCTTCAACCAGTATTCAGCAGGTGTGCTCTCTCTCTTGTAGTTATTTTTGTGGTTAATAGTAGGACATTTGAACATCCTCTATCTCTCTCTCTCTCTCTCTCTCTCTCTCTCTCTCTCTCTCTCTCTCTCTCTCTCTCTCTCTCTCTCTCTCTTTCTCTCTCACTTTTGTTGTCACACACAAGCACACACACACGCACATTTCTCCTGATTCATGTCAGCCTCCAACTATTATTCACATCTGATACAACAAATAAGAGCATTTTGACATCCCCGCGGTCTCTCCGATACCTTCACTCCCCCGCAGTACCGTTCCCATTCCTCTATCCTCCTCTTTTAATGTCTCTGCCATTTTTCTTCATTTGGTCTCAGGCTCTTTACACTCATGTCAGTCCAATCTTGATGGTTAAGGTGTCATCTTCCAAATAAATGCTTGACGTTCCTTCAAGCATCTAAGTTACTCATAATGGGGAGGAAACAGGAAAACAAATCACAACACGCGTGTCTTTTTTAAAGGCCAGTTTTAACTGTGAAATACTTTTTTCTTTTTTCAGACACCTAACACATGGGTATTATTTCTCAACCTTACAATCATAACATTATGTTGCCTAATTGTCTATCAAATGAGCAAGGCACAGCAGTACCCCAGAGGTCCCTACAGAGACCACTTTGATTTGATTTCAAGATTTGTTGGCTGGAATCAGTGGACCAATGAAGGAGGATTAGAGAGGTTATTTCAGGATTAAAACAGGCTTGTCATTTAATTTGCTCTGAGGCAAATGAGATCAAGCAACATTGCCCTGGAAGGTCTAACTCTTTTACATATTAAGGATGCATTTTGTCTATTTGCATGGGTGAGCGGCACTATAGGCAGCACTTAACCCAGTGGAAGATTTGCCGTTTAACCCAAAAGATTTCAAAGGTTCAAGCCAGCTTGTAAAAGTCATGAAAAGGTTGTAATAACGTTTTTGGCCTACATACTTAAAGAAATAGTTTACCCAAAAATGAAAATTATTCCATAATCTCACCCTCAAGCCATCGGGTGTATATGATTTTCTTCTTTCATATGACTTATATTAAATCATATTCTGGCTCTCTCCAGCTTTATAATGGGATTGAATAGTGTCCGATTTTTTGAAGCTTCGTCCATTGTAAAAGAAATCCATACGACTCCAGTGGATTAAAAAAATGCCTTCTGAAGCGAAGCGATGGGTATTTGTATATATATATATAACCCTGGAAATATACTTGGAAAATATTAAGAATGAAATGTGTGTAAAAATGGAAGAAAAAAAAAAATATATATATATATATGGACTATAAATATATATATATATATATGTATATAGTCCAATGCCCAACAATGTGTTGGATCTTTTCAGGCTCAGGTCAGGTAAGAGATCCCTATATGAAATACTGCATCTTTGTTGTCACTTTCAAATCCTATGATAGCTTTGATCAGGAATAGTTCTGTATCTTCTGCATTTGTCATTGTCAGTTGAGACAGTGCATATTTGGCTTGGCCAGTCAGCTGTGAATATCTTGTGCCTTTCCTCAAAAGCTGAAAATGGCTCTGAGAATGAGGAGGCTGCTGTGATTGATGACTGCACTCGCCTCAAATATAAATTAAAAAGGAGAATGATTAGCCCTTAAAAGAGATTCGAATGAAAGACGAAGCTCCCATCCACCACACCACCGAGTGATCTGGGAATCAGTTCCACTGACAGACAGACAGCAGGGTCTCTTAATGGGACACTCCCTACTGGTAAATATTCATATTTATTTGCATTTATTCTCTTGGCAGACGCTTCTTACCAAACCGAAGCTGATGACATTACTGTGGCAGGTGGATCAGGAAAAACAGAAACAAAGTGGCAAATGGCAATAAAAATATTAACAGGAGGGTTAAGCGGAAGCTTATTACATACAAACAAATAATAAACAATAAATCTCCACAGAGAACAGCATCTGTAAGAGAAAACATTTTGCCATTACTCCTGTGAATCTATCAAATGGTTTGTTCAGACAGTCCCTCTTTTTCTTTCCAGTTGCTCACAGCATTGAAATTCCCGATAGTCAACATGACAAAATTCAGAATCCCAAAGTTTTATCCTGTCACCATGTCTGGAACAACAGAGACTTGCACAACATTTGTGCCTCCTGTCAAAGCACAGTAAAAAAAAAAAAAAAAAAAAAGCTTCTTTCAGTGACAGAACAATGACATGTATGTTTTTTTTATTGTTCAGGATCAGAAAAATGGATTTCTGATCACTTGTCAGTCCCAACAACATCGTTTGCTTTTGCATCACCATTTGGACCTCTAAAATAGTTTGGACAGCTCAACAGTCTGTCTATGTACAACAACTGTGTGTAGTTCAATTGGTTGGCACCAGTCCAACCAACTGAGCCATCTGTCCTCTTTCAGCTCTTGACAATGCTATGTTGGACTTCATGTCCAAAACGGTTGTCCAATGGTGTACAACAGGGCTAAAAATAAGAAAATGTGTGTTATCTAAAATAAATTCGGTTTCCAATCAAAATCATACTGTGAGGTAAAAGACCCCCTGGGATTCGAGCAAACGACCCTGACACCAGCATTTCTTTAGAAGCAAGATAATTATAATAAAAAATAGTGGTTACACTTTAGTTTGGGGTACACATATTCACTATTAAAGGTACAATATGTAAGAATTTTGTAATAAAATATCCAAAAATATTTTATTTACAATATCCCAAAAGTCTCAAATTAAAGAATTTGAATTTTTTATTTTTTATTTCAGAGAAATTCCAATTTTAAATAATGGGCCGTTCTGGAAAAAAATGTCGCCTGTCAATGACGCGATATCCGCGCTATCCTCGTTTTCCGCTCATACTGCCATAGCCATGACGTAACCATGACGACAGACGTGGACAACTGCGTAGTGCGTAACGTTTAGCGGCACGCTATTCTTATTTCGTTCAAACATTATGGACCATGGCAAGCAGACTTTGGGACAAAAAAGGAGAACTAAAATGAGGCTCAATATCGGCGTGGCGTTTTCGAGATGCCGAGAGCTCCACGTCCTTGACAAACTTGGACTTGACAGATCTTCACGAGTCACAACTTGACAGCAATATAAAATTGCAACATAAAATATATATATATTCTTAAAACTCGCCTTCTGTGGATAACTGTGACAATATGATGACTATCAATAACATTTTTATTAAAGACTAAATTATAACCATTTTAACACACAAGTGTTTAGGAAAGTGTTTCATCCTGTGTTGGTTTTTGGAGACAAAAAAAAAATCGAAAGGGCCTTTTAACAATGTTGTACTTAACAGAAACTAGCCATTTAGCTTTTCTTTGCACCCATTACTGCATATTTGCGACCCCACATGACCTCCTTGATAAGTGGCCAGGCTGTTGATTAATTTTACAGTAATTTTAGGTCATATTTCTTAGAGGTTTTGAGATGTCAGAGATGTATGAGGAAGGGGATTAAATAATTAGCCTACAGGATGAATCAGAGGTCTTTAAAAGAGACTTGACCCACTACTTATAACCCTTCAGCTCCACCCATGCACACTGATTGCACTTGTTAAGTGCGCTCCTTTTCTTATTAATAAGCAGATTGGTATGACCGCAAGTGATAAACCAGCAGAACAGCCAAGACCTGCGACAAAAACAGCTTCCTTCCCTCTCTAAAGCACCATAGAAACTGAGCAAATCTATCATTACTGTGACATCACTGCATCCTGCTTGCATTCAAACTGATGATGGCCTTCATGGAGAGCTCAGATGGAAGTTTTATTCAAATGATTCGCCGTGCGCAGAGTGGAATCAGCCATGAGAAGAAATTTGCCATCGATGAAATGTGGACCTTATAGCTTGTGAAAAATAATTGAATGAAGCTGCTCTTTATAAATGAGTTTCACAGCACAGTCTCACATTGTACACCCATATACTTACAGTGGGGTCCAAAAGTCTAAGACCACATAAAAAAAATTTGAGGATTAAAAATCTGTTTTACCCTACAAGCAGGTAGTAAAAATTATATGATTATGATTATTATTTTATTTATATAAATGTATGTTGTTGTTTTTTTTTTGTTTTGTTTTTTTACATATGGACCAATTTAAGAACAAAGAAAGTTTAAAATGGAAAACAAAAAAACTCCCACTAAATCAGCTTAGATCTTCATTCTCTCCTAATTGTGACTAATAAGTGGTGCATCCCGGTGGTCCACTTTCAGCACAAACACATTTATAATGGCCGTCACTGCCAACAGCCCTGCTGTGATGACTGTGAATAAGTGAGGTTACTTAAGTTTCTTAGTGCATAGAAAAGCCAATTAATCTCCTCTTATTCAGCTCATCGATTGCATCAAGTGATAAGTCTGAAAAGGCAATTTCAGAAAAACTAATGCTGACAGTTTCTGTTGGCTCATCACAACTTAAAACTGCTTAATGGTGTTTCGGTATATCACTAAATACATACTGAACAATATCTGTCTTGATTGTCTGTCATGGATGGATCGATAAATCCTTGGAGATTCTATTCTTGCTCTCGGCTCCAGTTTTAATGTGTACTTGTATATTACATATGGTAAGGGAGAGGTTTTATTGCCCATCTAAATCAGTCTCACCATTTAACAAAGTTACACTGTGAAAACGTTCAGACAACGCTCATCAAAAATATAAAATATGCACAGTTTAAGATTACTTCATAACACAGATACACACAATATTGGACCCACAAGGCAACAGCTGATACAAGACTACAATAGTATTACGATTTATGAATATTAAAATCGTGGCATTAATGTTTTGACTCTATTGTGTTCAATTGACTTATCAATTGACATGTTTTCAGTCGCATTCACTTAATAAGAAATAATAACATTTCGCTCTGTTCATGACTTCTGCTGCAAACTTTCTGAGGATTACTTGATGTTAAACAAGACTATTCTTTAAAACCTTAAAATGAATAACATTTTCTTTAATCGTTTAACCATTTTGTAATATTTAGTTTGTTTGCCGTGAGACACAAAAGACGTTTTCTCCTATACAGGGACTGACAAAAAGAACCATAAAATACACCAAAACAACATTAAAAGTTTTCGCTAGATTAAACCTTTATTCCTAGGCTGGGATAGTGTAGAGCCCTTTGAAGCTGCATTACATGTGCAATTTGGACCTTCAACCCATTGATAACCATTGCACAATGTCCACAGAAAAATCCTGGAATATTTTCCTCATAAACCAAGGGAACGCACAGAGTAGCATTAGAACAACTTTCAACACACTCAAATATCTAATATGATAAAACAGCGCTGCGTTACCCCACACGCATGACCGGAAGAAGCGGAAGCGGTCTATAGCATAATAAAATCTGCTCTCGAGCCGTGTGTCGTGCTTGTCTCTCATTAGCAATCGCTCCAGCGGCCTCGTTCCGCTCAAATGGCTTCCGTAACATTAATAAATCTTTAATACATTACCGGTCATCCATGAATATGATTTCTGCCAGAGTCCCCATCTATTCTCCACCGGCTGTAGAGGTGAAGACAACAACTCCCATGATTCCGCGAAATCAAGGCGTCATTAAGCTACGCCTTTTTTATAAACAACCTCTAGTGGCGAAAAATTACATAGTGTGCCTTTTAAAGCAGAAATGATTCTGATTGCCTATCAATATTTTTATCATTTATCAGCTGAAAAAAAAAAAGTTCTATAAATTATTCCAATGATAAAGTTTTTCTGTTCCGTTATCGTTATAGATGTGGTCTGAACTATTGTGTGATGCTATTCTTTTTTATATTTAGAATGGTTTTTTTGTTATCTTCCTTGGTGTGAATGGGCCTTAAGACTGGAATTACTGTCAATAAATTTCAGAATCGGTTCTTTTTATAGACAATAACTTCATTTATTTTGCAATTTTAATCTTTGAAAATTTGCAGACCTTTAACATTTACAAAAAGCTGTATTTCTCTTTGCTTGGTTTCAAATATATTTTCTTCTCATTTAGTCTTTTTAAATGGCCATTTTAACGTTTGATTCTTCTATTTACTCTTACTTTATATTTTTCTGTTTATAGATAAGGAAACTATATCGCTTTGCAGTCCTTCTCCTAAGGATGCACGACACAATCTCGCCAGTCTGATTCTCAAAACAGAGGTAATTGGCTAAATATCTGAGATTTGCCGTATTCACACGTACAAAATAACAGACACTTACATAGCCCCCTTGAATGCCACCTCAGGAACTTAATCAAATTGTTTCACTTTAGTAGAGGTCATGATCACCATAAAAAGACGTTAGTCGATCAACTTACTTTTCTTAATATGGCTTTGGTTTAATCAAGGCCGTGGTATAACCACGTACACGTATCTAAAGGAACATTTAAATGAGAACAGAGGTTATGGAACGCACCCGAATCCAGGTTGATCAAAAAGCATTCGCTGATTCTGGACGGAAATAACTCGCTCCCCTCATTCAAGTACACTTGAATCTGATATCAGTATTAGTTGTCACTAATGTCTGGCGCAAACTTGTGGAAATATACGAATCCGTTAATCTATTTTGGAAAAAACAAATCTCAGAGTAATTCAGAATACATTCAAACATAACAATATTTAGTTTTCTGAAGCCTTAAATATCATTTAGCATTAGCCTTAATGCAGCATGGCTTTAGCATTTAGCGTAGCCTTGAGCATTTTGAAAGCAACATGGACAATAGCATTTAGCATTATCCTTGATTGCAGCATGGCTTTAGCATTTAGCCTTGAGCGTTTTGAAAACAGCATGCCAATAGCATTTAGTATTAGCCTTAATATTTGAGTTGTAGCCTGTACATCATATCTAGAGGTCGACCGATTCATCGGTTTTGCCGATTAATCGGCACCGATTGTTGACTGGTGGAACTATCGTTATTGGCAAAAATATATACCGATAGTTTTTCCTGGTTGCGTCTATTCCTGGAGCGGCTGAGAAGCGCGCGCTGTCATTCATTACACAGTGTAAGAGCTGAGAAGGGTCTGCTGGCATGATGCAGTACAAGAGCGGCCTCTAGAGGTGTAATAATAACTTGTGCCTCGTGTTGTTTATTTCGACACGTGATTCTGCGTGCTGCACTGAGAGCACATGCTGCGTGGAGAGCGCTGACATCAGACGCGCGGTTAAAGCACCGACAGCTCAAATGTATGTATACAGTACATTGTCATATCATTATAAAGTGATAAATTTGTTGACTAAATGCTGCATTAGTAGAGAAAGAACAGCACAACAGTATGTTTATTTGCCTTCGAGGCTGAGAGGACGCTAACATTAGTAGTACCTCAAGCGGTTAAAACACTGACAAACATAAACGTAAGTCCGACCCGAATGTTTAATGTCACAATTGTTACCTCTATATTTGCATTAGTTCATATCCAGCTGGTCACTTTTATGCATTAAATATGCAGAGAAGTTGCATATTTAAAGCTAGAGACGTAAGCAAACTGATATGTTCATACAGCCGACAGAAACATAAACGAATCAGAAAAGCATTCGATTTCGGTTATTTTTTTTTCTTCATCTTCACTTTAATACAAATTTTGTTACTTTTTTATTAATTAAGTTGGCTTGAAAAGAACAGTTAAATAGTTACATTTTGAATGTAACTGGTTTTATTTGTTATTTAGAGTATTACTTTTTGTTTCAGTTTGAATGAATGTCTTTTATTGACTTAAATATTTATTCACATTTATATATTTATTTCATTTAGCATGTTTTCATGGTTCAATACAGTTTTTTTTTTTTTTATAATAAAGTTCAGCACTGTTTTACTTGGAGTGTTATGTTTGTTTTTTTATCCAGTATCAATTTTAAAAACTATCGGTTCATTAATCGGTTATCGGCAAGTATGGCCCAACCTAGCTATCGTTATCGGTAAAATCCACTATCGGTCGACCTCTAATCATATCATCCTGTTTTCCCAAAATTTTCTTTCCATAAACAATGCATCGATCTGCCTTTTTATTTATAAAATCACGTGTTTTCCGATCGTTTACAAACTTAGATTTGTATTTCTGTTGTTTGCTCATTCTCTTTGTGTTACTGGTTTGTTTACAAGCCAATGCAACAATGGCAAAAAACATGCGGCTGATTTTAAAACTTTTAGGCTTTATTTTTTCGGTTCTTCGTCGAGTTATTCATTATTTGGAAGATGTTATTCCAATTTTAGGTTTCGTTTCTTGTTGCTTAGGCAAACAAGGAGATCTTTCAAATATATACAAATGTTTTCATTCTTCATCTGCGCTGCCGCTGCTAATCTAATCACGTCCTCACACGTGTTTCTAGACAAAGAGCCTTCCGACCCGTAATAATGCAAACATTTTCTCAACACTTCTAAAAAGGGCAGAAAAAGTTGACTTACCACAGCGGCGGAAGAAAGAAGATGTTCAAACCTCTGTTGATTTTAGATTCCCAATATTTTTCTGGAAAGAACTTTGCTCGCGAAATCCATTTATTGCGAGATCACGTCGGGGTCACCAATTTGTAAGCCGGCTATTCGGCCCAACTTCCGGTTTCTCGAACAGCCGGTAAAGGACATGCGTGTTTAAGTCTTTCCAGCGTCTCAAAGGAATTTTGGTTAAATAAGACACATGTTCTCATATGCAATTATCTCGTTTTAATCTGACTCCATGAATTAAAAAGGTTCAATGTGCAATAAGGTTATGTTTACACTTAAAATAGTTACAACATGATGTAATGATAATTTAAACCATTTGTACCCAGCATAAATGTAAAATGTTACCTGAGAGAGAGAGAGAGAAATAGAGAGAGAGAGAGAGAGAGAGAGAGAGAGAGACAGACAGAGCCTCTGTCTCAGTTCAGCATCCAAAGCAAAGAGACCAGAAGAACATTTGCAATCAAGTTTTGTCATCTCCTCCGACCATGTGACTAACACCTAGGTGTGAGATATTCAAACTGACCAATCAGACCATCACCATTTCCCCCATTGTCCAAAAGCTTTGGCCTAATAGGCCCACATCAGTCTTAGCATTGCTGTACTGGAAATGTCTGAGAGAAAAGTAAGTGTCTTTGTTGCTTTGAAATAATCTTGGATTATTTCCAACCTTACAACACTATATGAAGAAAGCAAAATAAGGGCACTTTAAAGGAGTGGGTGGGTGGGTATGTAGGTGGACAGACAGACACTGTGATATCTTGGCTGTCCCTTAAGCAGAACTCGATTATTTGCCTGCTGTTCTGTGTGTTTTTGGGTCCCTCGAATGAAGCTGCTGAGACTGTCTGCTCTGGAAGTCTGTGCTCTCTAATGATGGCAGGTTAGCATGAGAGTTTGACAGGCACACCTGCGCCAGGCTCACACGATGCCAGTTCTGTCTCTTTATCAGCGGAGGATACATTTCTGATTGAGGGTACCTCAGATTGTTAAAAATGTTCAAGCATAAATACCCACCAAACTCCAACTCCATTCATTGCATTTTCCAATGGCATTTTTTCCCTCTGCCCCCGAAGTCAGCCTGCAAACACCTGGCCTTGTTAACTTCACAGAAAAGAACATTCCCATTTAACTTCATAAAAATGAGCAACTATTTAAATTTATCATTGTGGTTCTTGAGTTGAAATCCATCCAGAGCCTCTTATATCTGCACCCTTTCATTGAGTCTATTCTTCTTGCACACTTTTTCCGCTACTCATTCATTCCATTGAAGCTTTAATAACATGTTTCGTTTCACCAGGTGTGCCTCATGATAAATGTGAATGTTTCTCACATAGCTTGCACCCGTTAATTCTTTCCACTAATTATTGTACAGCGGCTTTGCAGAAGGAAAATCGCTACTTTCCTTCATGTCTTTGACTTTGTGTGCTCTCGCTTCCCTTACACAGAAAGGGACCAGAACTTGCGAATAGTTTTCCAATTATAATGAGAAATTTTGCTTTGCCTTTTGCTTTGCATGAGTCAAAATCCACTCAAAATCATATTTTCCTCTTTCCAGCACAACAGTCCAGTATTGTCAAGCATAAATATCTGTTTAATCTGTAGTCATCTGTATTATCGGAGCAATTTTTCAGGCTATAAAGTACTATTCTCCAAAAAAAAAAAATCCTGAGAAGTGACATCATAAGCTACTGAAACAACCAATTTCAATAAGTCCATTACAGCATACCATTATTAACTTATACAATAAAACTCAAGTTACATCATATGAACAATCAACAAGTCAATAATCTGTTGTAAATCTCACAAACCTAGAAGACACATCACAATAATCGGTTCCCAATTTGTTTTTGTCGTAATCTGGAGCACTTTTGCCGGAAATCAAACGTCTGAGAAGGTAAGACTAGATTCAACACCACTTCACCATATTTCTTCAACTTTATCAGACACCTCCACAGAGTGCCGTTAAATGTACTTTCTTGGAGATAGCTTGCATTCACAGTTTGTTGACATCTACTAAAGTTGATTTTAATTCCGCTATATTACCTCTGAGAGATATCTTGTCATGTGAGGTTAAACTAACCATAATGAAGTCTACAGGCAGGCAATTTGGCAAGCCACTGGGTACATTGCTCCTAACAGGAGTATGTGAGACAAATCAAACTTTATAGACATTAAGAGAAGGAGAGCCGTTCTCCACAAGTCAAACTGTGCTGAGTAGCTTTTAATCAAAAGAAAGAAGCACAACTAAATTGAATAAAATGTTATCCAAGAGCCAGAAAGGGAAAGTGGAATTTATGGTACATTATGTTGCCCTGATAAACAGACTTGATCTGAAATTTAGCCCAGACAAGTCATTCCATCACCCACTGCTCAAACTCATCTCTCCTACTACTCACCCAAAACCAGCTCGGAACATTGGTCAAATTGATTTCGTGCAAACTTCTACAATACACTGGAGACTTTTAGAGCAATGAGAAGCACTTTTCATTCATCAGGCATTTCATTTTCATTTTTGCTTTTCATTCTTCAAGCACAAATACGAAAACATTAGTGTCCTTATATACAGAAGGAGCATGAGGTCTACATTTTGTTCTGTATTAAGATGCTTCAATTACGGTTCTCTCTATGAAGTATTTTATTATTTCTGCTCTGTTGGAATTTTATTATTATAATATTAGTGTGAGTTTAAATTCCAAGTGTAGTTATACATTTTCACATTCTGCATGAAAAAATTATGAAAAATGAAAATGACAGTTCCTGCATTTATGTGTTTCTAATTATTAATTTATGTATTTTAAATAAATGTATGATTTTATGACTTTATGATGAAGACAGGTATCAGATTGAATGTGGCATCCAATAGTAGATAAAAAGCAAAGGTTGCATATTTGAGGCTATACATTCTGATATTTGCACTTAAAAAAAAAAAGACAATTTCTGCATCGTTCATTTGCAAGGATTCAGTGAATCTCCCCCAAAGGTCTCAGACCCAAAACTGGCCATGGCTGGGAGACGAGAACAAAGTTAGCAAACAAAGTCTAGCACTGGTCCTAAACTGATCCATTTCTCACCTCCAGTGCTGTTTCATTATAGTCTTAAGCCCTATTCGGACGGTAATTGTTTCTCATGGGGCTAGTAGGTGATTTTATTGCCGTCCGAATGACAGAATGTCAGAGTTTTTTTCCCACCACGTAAATTTCCTGGCCAAATTGCCTACTGTTTTTTGACAAATACCAAGGTCGGGTGGTCATTTAGTTTCCGTCTAATGCACATCTCTGAGTTTACATTAAGAGATCAATTCAAAGGGCCCATCAAAATAAAGTGTTACCATTTACGGTTTAAATCCTTTTTGACCATTGCCAAGCACCGTATGATAACTGTTGCACTTCGCTGTAATTTGCATGCAGTTTAAAGATGTACACTTTTATTACTGAAATGGTGGAAAGTTTTTTATGGATGTAAATGTATGTATGTTACTTGCATGGGCTGGATGTAAGGCTGGATAAGGCTGGATGTAACCGATGTAAAAATTTCTAACCGGCATGCATTGCTTCAAGTCAGCCGCCGATCGGTCTGCGCAGAGTCGAACAAGCCTAATGTTCCAGGTTTTATCATGTGATTCATTTCCCATCATGTGACCATGTCATGTGCTTCCCTAGTCTCTTGTGTCACCTCCTATTTGTTTATTGGTTCATTGTGTTCAGGTGTGTCTTAAGTCATAGATAGATAGATAGATAGATAGATAGATAGATAGATAGATAGATAGATAGATAGATAGATAGATAGATAGATAGATAGATAGATAGATAGATAGATAGATAGATAGATAGATAGATAGATAGATAGATAGATAGATATTTTGGTTTCAATAAACTGCACTTGGGTTCAGCTGCAACTCGCCTCAGTGGACTTTCCTTTTGTTTCATTAATCCAAACATAACCATTTTTGGTTCTCTCTGAAAATGTCATTTTAAAACTTAAGGTCACTTGTGCCCAGAGGTCAGGGGACGTCAGAGTCCAAACCGTAATTGATGGTCCAGAAGCAAGAGATAAAGATGAAGTTCAAATGTTCAATACTCCAGATAGGTTTTCCTAGCGGCAAAAAGACCCCCTCCCCTCACAATTCACACATTTCCTTTCCTTATCTTCATTTAACCTTGAATCAGAAGATAGAAGCCCTCATCTGTGGTCTCAGCCCCGTTGATAGACACAATTTATTATCTTGTCGCTTGTTCATGCACTTTCATATTTTCCCCCACCATCATTTATTTTCTTCTCTCCAAAAATAAATTCATCTCAAAGCCCGGGCTCAGCGACAGGAACAAATCAATGTGTTTCTCATTTTGGACAGTAAATTCAGACTTTGTTCGGAAAGCTATCGCTTAATCTAATGTTAAAAAGTGTGTGGAATGTGTTGAAAGAGCAGGCGATGGATGTGGCCATTTAGTTTTGATGGGATTCTTAGATCATTAAGCTGTGCTAGATTTCATTGGGCGAGAGGGACTGAACTCATCTCCTTTTCATCTGTATTTGATATTCACCACCGACATGAGTCTAAAATAGACTCTTGTAATTTAGCTGGAAACTCTGGAAATGCCGTTTTATTTAAGACAAACTTGGGGCGGTGTAAATACATTTTTGAGTTTCTCATATTTTAGTGCAGTGGTTCTCACTTAGTTTTGCTTCAGGACCCAGGTTTACATTGGACATCAACAAGCGACCAAACACCAACATCATACAAAAGTAAGCAAACATGACCTTAAAATCAAACATTGAAATGTATTAACTAAATATGCCCAACAATACGCTGTATAATTAAAATGACAGTCCTGGATTTTAAATGTCTTCTGGCCAGATTTACTAAACGGTGCAAAAAAATAGCGTGAGACTGCAATCCCATAAAAGCGCAGATGGGAGTGGAAAGTTCTGCAGCTGATCTGCTGACAATGTGCAAATTAAAGAACACAGTCGCAGCCAGCTTATTTCCATAATGACCCAGGCAATCTACCAAGAGCAACGAAAATTAGCGTAGGGTCGCAGCAAATTAAAAAATAACGTGGCTTGGTAATCGATATGTTCGGATAACGTCTTCCTCTGGCATTCCAAGTAAATTAACAAGAGTGGAGAAATTCTCCCCTCTCTATTCTCAGCGATGCCTCCTCCTAGCAGCAACTATCACAGCCATTTCAAGCGCAAAATGGGTTAAGACATTTTTGGGGCATTAAATCATGGCACAAATACTAGTAAATTGACTACATTAAGGCACCCACACACTACAAGATAATCAGGTCAATTTTGAGCCCAATCCGACAATAGGTAAAGTCCAGATTATCTTGATGGTTCTACAGATTATTTTATCAGATTTTCCTGTGGTGTGACTTGTGTTAAGAGTGAACCGATCTCAAATCGCAAATATCCAACATGTTGAATATTTACAATCATAAATCCTGTTGTGTGAGGGGAACCACGAGAACAAACATGCGCACTGTAGATTGTGGAAACGATACCCAATCAGAAAATGAGCTGACGGAAGACAGAAGCATAACACAACTTGATTCAAACCTTTTTTTTTTTTGCACATTTTCTGTAAAAAGCAGTCCAAACACTGTTATCGCCATTTCTTCTTGCCCGTCGTCCGCCATGTTTGTTTTCTCTAAAGTTACGTTTGACCATGAGAGATTCTTGCGAGATTTCTCATGTTCTGGTTGTTTATTAATGGAATCTGTTTGTGTGTGGTGTTCTGTCTTGGTCCCATCACAGCATTCCACACACTAAAAACTGTTGTTCTATCATCATGTTTCTGGTCTCTCACATTTTGAAAATCATAACAAAAAAATATATTAAAACTCTTTCAGTGGGGCCCTGCCTTTAGTAAATCTCATGGCATGATTCATTTGAATAGTCTCCTCCCTTCAATTTTGCATCTGAAAGTGAACAAATTAATATCCAATAAGGTCAGGCACAAAAATAACTGTCCACTCCTTTTCATTTCTAATTTCTTACTATGTGTCTTTAGTACATAGTGATTCCTGACAGTCGTTTTTAACTGCAAAAGAGGGTTTGTACTGGTGCAAGCTGTTGGTAAATCTTGCCCTTAAAGTCACAAATGTTTTTGCTAATTATATAATAAGAAAATAACATTATATATAACATAAATACCAAACTAAATGTGTTGCTTTATATGACAAACTCTCTGCACCTGCAGTCCTGATCCCAGTTCAGACCATCTGTCTCAGTTTATAAAGAAACTTCTTGACACTTGATTGGTTTGATTTACAACAGTTAGGCCATTTCATCCTGTTATCCACTATTGTCACAAACACTGAATGTAATTAACATTAACAATGTTAGAATGATTTGGTTAAGCATTTGCAGTCTGTTAAACCATTCAAAACAGTCCACAATTAAATAATCAGTTACTGCATCACATATTTGTAGTTCAGTTTGCTTTGATTAAGCCATTTTCAGTAGAATGAAACATTTGCAAGTTGTAAAATGGCTCAGATATGGAATGACCTGGAGGTAAAAGATGGCACATTAGATGATTTGATTTGATGTTTGATGACTGAGTTTAACAACAATCATCCCCAATATAGGGGTGGGAAATGGACCCCAGCCACAAAATTTTACTGATCTTTTCAAGTTTGTATAAAAAGGTCCAGGCTGTAAAATCACCATTGTAAACCATTTGCTATTACAGACCTCAAGTCTCACCAGTTTTATTCATGTTGACGGGTGACTACGGCATTAATTCATGCAGCAGATTTCATTTTCATCTGACAACTGGGCAGTTCCACAATTAATTTTGAGTCTTAGTGTCAATTCATAATAAGAATACTTAAGAGCTCATGAATATCACACAAAAAAAGTTTGAGGAAAAAAATTATGGAAAAATGGCACTTGCACGGGCACTCGAGTTCTTATGGTTGACCCCTTTATCCACTGTAATAAATTTCCTCTTTAAGAAATATTAAAATACCATGCAGCTGTACTCAAGCCATCATAACAAAGTGCTCGGAAAAGCCCCAGCATTCAAACAGTCATTAAAAATGGCCCCACGGTTTAGATGACCCTTGAGTGGAAATTAATTGAAATGGGTTAGTGGGAAAATGATTGAATGTAACTGCAATGAAATTCTAAATTTAGCAATACGCCATCTCACATTTAACTATTTCAAATACTGCCTAATACTGCAGCCGTTTTGACTTTTATTAATTCCCAGGATGTGAATTCTTGATATCAACAATTCCATTTTCACTAGTTAAAATGCTAATTCTTCATATCAGGAATTGGATTTGTACTAGTAACAATAGCCACTAGTCAAAAATATTAATTCTTGAAATCAACAATGACTTCATCACTCGCAGAAATACGAATTCTTATCAAGCCCTGACCCTAGCATTTCATTTAAAAAAGTTGTGGAGACACATCCTAGATTCAAATCCTCATAACATTGTTCTCAGGTCGGCTCAGCATCTTTCCAGGTGGGTGAGCCAAAAACCAAGTCCCACAGGGTTTCTTATTCTTATCCTAAAACACCTTGTTATTCAAGCTCCCACGGCCAAATCAGAGTCAAAATGTGTATTGTTTTTACAATGACCTCTACAAAGACAGGGCTGTAGCATTTTTTATGGGATCACTCGTCATCCCTGCCCTGTCCTCGTGCCCTTCCATTTGTGTCCCATCTTCGGTGCCAATCATCTTTCCATTAGTATTCATTTATCTCTTTATAGCTTACTCCCTCTTGGCCTCAGGGAGGTCTCGCTCCCTATTTTTCTCCCATTGTTTTTTATCTGCCCACATCGACATGCTTGGCAACCTGCCACTCCGCCACATCCCTCTCTCACTAACACACACACACTAAAAGCCTATCAATTAATGGTCTGCTGGCACAGGGACGCACAAACACGGACAGATACACTCCCACCGTATAAAGGAATATAATTGGCATGTGTCATCCATATACTTTATTTATTTATTTTGCTGTGACTTCATTTTACTAACTCGTGTTCACCAGCTTGATTCACTTTAATTATTATTTGCCAAATGGCACAGACCATAGTATACCTTTGATTACACAGACAACGAGATTGTTCTTCAAATGATAGGTTTTTTGTGGTGGGACCGTGGCCTGTTGCAAAGCACGGTTTGATGAATAGAAATAACATCGCGAATTGAACCCTCATTTGAATTAAATGATTGCAAAACATACTTTTCGTCCATAAAAGCGCTGCCGTGTGACAAAGATGCTTTCGATCATTATTCTTTGATTCTCTAAAAGTTTCTAGATGATTGTTTTTGGGCTGTGCACCTGGTTTCGTTCAAACAGCCCCCTGTTGCTGAAGTTCATTTTCTGTCTTTGTGTTTCAGGTGTGAAACTAGCTGTCATAAGGACACACTTTTTTCCAATCTGCAAGTGACAGCTTTATTTCTGATTGATGGCTTCTGCACAAGTAGAAAAAAAAGTGAAGAAGAAGAATAGAAGGACAATTAAACGGCTCAGATTGAGTATACTTCACTAAAGTTGTTGTCTTGCTGCTTAATAGGTAGGAGTTTGTACAAGAAATTACGAGCCACTTGATATTCACAGGTGACAACACTTCACATAAATAGATTGTTTTATGCAAAATAAGGAATGTGTGTGGTATGGCTGTGTATACCATTTCTTTAAGATTAAACTACTCATACCATAATATAAGATATTAGCCACACCACTCACTCCTAATTTGCCAGGTAGAAGATATTCCCTGTCTCAATTGGTATGTAGTGGCAGCAGTGATAATGCACTTTCAATTTGTTAGCAAAACATTGTCAATTGGAACATATATGTATGGCTTATTTAGTTAAGATGTTAGGGGTTATACACGCAAGACATTTTCTTGGGTTTATCAAACACAATCTCATGGCAAATTTGTTTACACTTAGTGACGAATTAGTGGCTAATTCTTTTAAATTTGTATAATCTAATTTGTATATTTTTACATGATCTACTTACTCCCCACCGAAGCTTTGGTTTAGGGGTGGACCTTTTTGCTTACTTTTTTTTCTCTAAAAATAAGTTTCCGTACTTATCACATTGTACAAATTCATGCGAAATCGACACCTGGCGAAATAATTATAGTTTCTCATGAGATTGGTTTGGTTTATCTTTGTCCAATTTGGATCCATGTTAAACATGCTAGACGGACATTTGCTCTTCTGACATGTTTCTCTGTCTTTTCAGATGCTTAAAGGCCAACCCGATCTCACGGCAATTCGTACGAATTTTACGAGGTGGCTAATTCGTACCAATTCATACGACCTCACTCGTACGAATTTGTACGTTTTTTGCTAAATCGTACATATTTTACGATTTGCCAAAATCGTATGAATTCATACGAATGACCTACCCCTGACCCCGCCCCTAAACCCAACCGTCACGTGGGTTTAGACAAATCGTACAAATTCGTACGAGTGAGGTCGTACAAATTCGTACGAATTAGCCACCTTTTAATCACTCGTACAAATTCGTACGAATTGGTCGTGAGATAGCGTTGTAAAGGCACACCGCGGACTTTGTGACCTAAAGATTTGAAGCATATGAGTTATTTTAAATGATTCCTCAAGCCGATATACAGCGCTTGACACTATCAATGCTCCAAGTGGGGCTGCCCTCTTGAAATACCGCCTATGTATGTTTGGAGAAGACGCACCGTCTTTGGCCAGGTCATGTGACCTGGAGAATGCTTGGAGAACGAATCACTTTACGACCGTCAAGTGACCACAAGCTCTGATATACTCAAGGAGCTAACGTGTTTGCTTCTATTTTTCCGCCTGCTCAACTCCTGGCTATGGCTGAGGCAAGGAAAAAGTTTTAAACTGCTTCTGAGGGGGCAAAAGAGAGAAAACGCGAGAGGGATCGTGGATGTCTTCTTGACTTTTGCGACAGTTCTGCGGCGCTTGTGGCCTCTAGGGGCACTAGACCTGTAACTTTCACGTCGAGCACCCCTAGTGGCCAAAAGTTCCGCGGTGTGCCTTTAAATTAGAAAATCGCACATCCGCTCTTCACAGTCACTATATGGAAACAAATTCCTTCAGGTCTATTATTTGTCAGAAGCAAAAGCAACATGAGATATAACCCGACCAAAACCTGAAAACACTCCAATCACTTTTCTTTTTCATGATCTATTACTGTACATCTATAGTATTTTGCCAATAATTATGAACCTGCACCCAAGCAAACCTGAAGTTATACAAACACAAAAACTGACCTAAAATCAAAGCGTAGCTTATGGACAATTCGTTCAACCAGTTAAATCGAGTTTGTCTTCAAATTAGAATATCAGAATGATTTCAGAAGTATAATGTGACACTGAAGACAAGAATAATGGCTAAATAAATGGGATTGCTAACATATCTATCTTCACAAAATATAGACCTTCTTGACCTGAACCCAAGCTGAAACTCAACAAGTTTCTCCCCTACACTTACATATACATACAAGACATGTAGCATACATATTATAAGCAGAACCACCTACAACCACTCTCCCACTGTAAAAGCAAGCACACATCAGACATGCAATATGATGATGCACTCCAGATTCCTTATATGTGACTACATGTAAGAGTGATTACACGTGGCTTCTGCTGTGGGTTTGATGGAGACCCGTTTCATTGGGGAGAAACACAGTGTAAATCGAGTGTGCAGAGCAATTTAAAAAGTGCCTTCTCGTGCAGGCTGACACTGCAGTGAGGGGATAAAATATAAAGCAGACCCTGGAGCGCTTGGCAGCACTGCGATAGAAGTGTCAAACACGCTTATGAGAGAGTTTTTACTGCCTCTCTAGCCCCCGCAGTCAATGCAGACAGACACTAAAGGATCCACCAGCTTGTGTTCCTATTGTGCCTCAGTGGGACTCGGCTGTCAATTCATCAGAGATATAAATATATATACGTTCACAAAAGTGCAACAAGAAGTGGCTTCTGCTCAGTCTTCAGTGGGTTCGTCAGATGAAGGCATAGCTGGCTGGAAATACATTAGATGGCTGAGTGCACAACATACGTCTTCCTAATATCACTTCATTAGGGTTGCATCAAAGTCTTCAACTCCATGGTGATCTAAACTAACTTTTATATTCCCTGCTAACTGAGTGCTAACCAGCTGTTTCAAATAATAGAGAAGCAATAACACCCACACCTTTTTTTAAAGTTTGAGCCTAAAAATAACATATCCAAAGTAAAATCGTTGCAGTTCTTGATTAATTAGTTTAAATGAATAAAAGTAGTATACAATGAGTTCAAAATAGTTTTTTTTTTTAACTACAGTATCATTATATTAGATAGCCGCAAGACCACAGCAAGCACTGTGAGTGTGTGTTAGAAACCAGGAATGGTGAGAGGACACGTTTTTTCGTCTTCAAATCGAACTTGGGTCTCCAGCCAACAAAGTTTAAATCCCATATGGCTAGCGCGCTTCCCAATGTTTACGCATTAGGTCAGTATAGGCGGAGAGAAGCCGGTCTTTTGTGGCTGTTCGAACGCATTCGACTACATGAGCAAAGAAAGAAAGAAACGCAACTCAGCAATGCGTCTTCAACTACCTCTGGAAGTGGACGAAAGCGGACAAGTCCATAACATTTTAGACCCTATTTATACCTGTATTTAGTGTCATTCACTTGTGATCCAATTGACCAAAACACGTCTTAATACCAGATGTAAACAGGGCCTATGAGCTTTATACAGCGTTTGACAGGGGATACCATTGAAAACACTGTTAGTATATCCCTCACAGCCTCGGTTTCATACCTGTCATGGCGCTGCTCTGTATAAGGTATAGATCTACATTTTGAAGAGCTAATTCAGTTGTCTCGATCGCAGTGATGGACTGTACAGTAGCAATAAAGTACACTAGATCACAGTAGTCTGCTCCATCATCCTCAACAAGCACAGCATGCAATGTTTTTATCACTACTTCATTTAAATTATTTCATTAATAATTTGGCTACTTAAACAATGCACACAAATTAACTTCTCTGTTAGTGGGAACGGTTCTTTTTTTTTAGGAGAATTCGCTCCAGAGTTTGTATTCCAGCGAGTCGTTTCAGTAGGGCTCAGCTGGTTAACTTCAGGTCACACCCGGCATGGAATGGAAGAAACTGATCTTTATACTCAGTGCAGCTCTGGATGGCTTATAGCACCCAGAGGCAGGGGGAACTAATACGGTGTGACCCTAAAGTCGTGTATACATACACCAGAGGAATTAAAGAAACTACCCAAGAGCAAGAGCGGCCACGTTGCCAGGGAGATTAGCCCAGCACGCTTTTATGCACGCATCAATGTAAGCAGGAAGATGGCAAAATAAATAAATAATTGCGGTAAAATGGAACATTATTTGGTGTTAAATCTGTAGAAATGAAATGCTAATGCCTGCACTCTCTCGCTCTCTCTTTGCTGTCTCTTTTTTATTCATACCTTCTTCTAAAAGCTGGGCTTGTTTGCCATGCTGGGATCATTTAAAAGTATAATCTATTTGTAATGAAGTTGGGAAGCTTTGATATGACACTGCGAGTTGGAATGAGTGAACAGTGAAGAGAAAAGCCACATTTCTGTTTTACATGAAATGTGTACAGGAAAGTAACTGTCACTTTCTCTGCCCACATCAAGGCATGTGCTAAACCAATTAATTTCTGGTAAAATATGGTGAAAGTGAAAGGGAAGAGTTGAATAATATGCTATATATATGCTAATATGTTAATATATACGGCAAAATGTTGTTGAAATTAACATTCTGCAATATAAAAGACACTCAACTTTTGAATAGTTTGCTTACTCAAAAATATAAAAAGTACGTTAGCTGGACCTCCTTGAAAAATGTACTGTATAATACCATTGTTGTCTGATTTTATAGCTCATTTGAAAAATGTTATTAAAATATTATCTTGACAAAGTTATGGACATCTTACTATTTTAAACAGATTTCAAGAGTTGTACTTACATGCCTATTACCTAAAATAGCTGCCTGGGAGGGGGTTTCCAAAACAGCCACGAGTGAACTGAATTGCCTTAAAGGGAGTTTAGACATAATCTGTAAACAGAAACTGGACTTTCCACCTGCAGATATTCTTTGAAAAAAACCTCAAAGCACAGATCCTGTAGGTTATCGCATGCCTGTTTGCTTTTCTCTAGGGAAGAAGAAATGGGGTTTTTCTCTTTTCAGTCACCACATTATGTGTTTTAATTTCACAGCTGTCATGTTTTGAATTGAATCAGAGCTGTTAGGATTAAGATGAATGCATTTTGATAATTCGTAATCCGGAACTGAGACCGGGCAACAGGGCAGAACACATCTGTCATGTAGACTTCACATATTTAACCACTTCCTCTTAGATAGGGCGAGAAAATAAGCCTGAAAATCGTAACTCTCAAAGCAAGGGCCCCCATACACTGAAAAGATTCGAAACGAACGCAGTTAGCTTCACAAAATATCCACAGCCTCCTCAAGAAATTCCAAACCCATGTTCTGCTGCATCATTCAGGTAAAATAACATGACGTCGTGTACGATTTTTGCTGTTATTCTTTGTTTAAAAAAAGCTCTGCACAAACTGTAAATGAGATGCAAGAAACACTCTGAAATTTAAAAGTGTCTGTTCCTGTTAATTTAAACAAGTTTATGTATAGATGTATAACAATACCAACAGGAAAATAAGGTACAAGACATTCTTTTCATGCCAACATGATAAAAATATGTGATAGAATACAAAGGGGAAAAAAGATTGTTGAAAGTACTCAGATCAGTATCCTATCAGTATTAATATATATAGAAAATAACTTTGAGGGAACCTTGGCAGAATGTTAGCCAAAGCTCTGAGAATGTTCCCTGTTAGCTGGGAATGTGCATTAAGAAAGTAAATAAGGTGAATTGTGATTTCATGTTGACTCTAAGTAGGCTTGTAGTCATTTTATCAGATGTTTTGATGTTAAATTAATATCTCATTCTCCCTGCAAACTGCATACAGAAATGATCAAACATCTCAGCCTTTTGTTTGCCATCTTGGTCATCGCCATTAAAACATTAAACACTGAAGAGGAGCTAAAGGAGACTGGGTTTGGAACTCCACCACCCCGACACGGACTTGCTCTAATTAAGTGGTATGTGAAAAATTGCATTGACAATAACATGGTGGCTCTCTGCAATCCTGTGGCTGGAGAGTTTGGGTTCCATGTGTTTCACAACAGCGGGCTCCTGCTCCCTCCACTGAAGGACAAACGGACATATTCCTACTTCACCATAGGAAACCTTCACTACCCACACTCTGAGGATCTTCCCTATGAAGTGAGGAAGTACTATGATCCACATAATAAAATGAGCAACATGGACAGAGTCATTGTGAAACTCAACATGAACAAGAATAAAATCGAAGAGATCTACATATCAGAGCACTATAATCCTCCCAGAACTTTTCAATTAGGAACCTCTCTCATCGATGACTTACGATGGCATCAGACCTCAACGCAGAAGGTTTTCCCAATAATCTCTCAAAACATTTTTAGCTGAGATATTCTATTACAAAAATCACTGTATATTTCCCCACAGCAGATGCCTTTTGCACTTTCAGTTTACTAGAGATTTATTTAAACAACTTCCACTTCTTCTTCTTCTTTTTTCTTCTATATTAACCAATATTATACCACTTCTTAATTTCCTTCTCTCCATCACATGCCATGAAACAATTTAGAAACTTCCTCCATGAAGTTGAATGTGGACTTTGAACCTGGGTTGGCTTACTGTAATGATTAACATTTGCCTATACGTTTTGTCATATATTATATTATAAATATAGGCTTTAAGCTGAACTGTGCATTCTGTGCAAGTTTTCTTTGTTAATAAGTTTTCTACTATCCCAGCTTAATATATATAGTCTGATCTCATGGTGTTCATTGGTGTTCTCAGCATTTAAATGTATATTTTTGTATGTTTAAATATACAATTATTTACACTGTAAATACAATACAAACAAATTGACAGCATCTTAAACATAAAAGTATAAATGAACAGCTTTAAAAAATATATGAATCTTTATTACTCCTTTACATTATATGTATATAATGTATGTGTATTATATATGGTTTGAATTTGGGGCAGGAATATCTGTATAAACATTTCTTACAACATTTATCATTTCTGCAATTTTAGTTGATGATGTAGTGGTGGAAAAATTATACATTTCACCTTTAATTCTGATGTAATTCAAATGGTTAAAATCACTGAAGAAGTGCTAATGGGTTGTATTCATTAATTATGTGTATTAATGTAAATGCAAGACAATTTCCCTTCTACAAATAATAAGACATCTGACAATAAAACATTATACAGCATTTTTGCACAATGTAAACATCTGCCTATGTATACAGTAACAGTGACAGATTACTGTAATGCCTACTAATGGACAAAATAATGTGTATTGTATTGTATTGTGACGTAATGTGATGGATGTAAACTGTCTAAACCTCACATGATTCAAGAATTGCAACACATTCACTAAAGATCTGGACAAGCTTTAAAATGTGAGTGGACAGTTAAAATCATGTGACAGAAGTGTGGACAACATTACAATAGTTTGCAAATCAAAGATCCAAATCAATATTTGGATGAAACAAATGATGTAAGAACATGAACAAAGCAGCACTGCCACCAAACACCGTGTGCTTATAGACATATAGCTACTGAATAGACAGAAATCAGAATCTATATTCTGAAATGTCATTAGTGTCAATTATATCTCATTACAGCCCGATCTCATCCCAAGGCGTCATATACTGACGCTTTTGACAAATCGTCTACATCCAACGCACATGGCACCCTTTAGCGTCAATATGAGACGCAGATAGATATGGGCCAGAAGGCGCCTCCCAGCGGTCTAACCCTAATCCTACCCCAGACCTAAACCCAACCATAACAGAACAAAGCTCTGTGCGTCTCATATTGACGCTAAAGGGTGCCATGTACGTTGGATGTAGACGATTTGTCAAAAGCGTCAGCCCATGGCCATAGGACAACAAACTTACAATAGTCTTTTTTTTCATAAGTCAAGAGATATGAAAGCTTAGCTTAAGTTCTGCCACGAAGACTTAATTACTACGTCACTGTTACCTTCATTTCTATCACCACTTTCTGTATAAAAGATCAGTACTTACACATGTTTGAGTTCGCAGATGCCAACGCGACAACAACCTCCACCCTCCCCACCACAACCAGGATGGTCCTGTCCATACCTCCCGGGGGGGTCGGCTGCGCCCCTGCCTTCGTCTTCAGGCAGGAGATGAAGATCCGCTACCCTCGGATTACGAACTATGGACGGGGCCTACGCCAAAGAACTTTATAAATGATGCTTGCTGGGCTGTCAATAAATGTATGCTTCGTTACATCGTTCTATCTCCCGAGTCTTTCTGGTAGAACTAATATTAGGCTAACAACTGTCATAAACACACCACAACCCATTTCTTTGGCAAACTCTTTATAGCACTACAGGCTCTGAACAAATGACACGCATAATTGCCTTAGTATTCCATCGTGTTAAGATTAGACATTACACTGTATCAATGCCGTTATTTGTATAAATATATTTTAGCACCTAAACGGTGCTGGTTTATGTCTGAAGTACTAATAGAGTCAATTAAATGTCCAGAAAACAATTAAACATGATCGCTCAGCTATGATTTCGCCATGATTAATGTTCAATTTACTGCAGCGGTACGCAGAAAATGCTGTCGTTGTTCCACGTAATTTCTAAATTACTTGAATTTCGAATTGCCTGCGTGCTTCTGTATTAAGGCCCTTTTACACGAAACACGGCAGTCGCGAGTGTCCAGTTAATTTTCAATAGGAGATATGCGGAAAGCAGCAAAACACGGTGGGTTTCGCTGGTGGCAGAGAAGCGACGCGCAACCGGTGCTCGTGCACCAAAAATCCTGCCGCTTTCACAAACATGGCCGAAGATAAAAATAAGTTATCTTTTTGTGAGTGGCAGATGAATGTGAATTGAATGTGAATCGAATGTGAATCAAATGTGAATCAAATGTGAATTGAATGTGAATTGAATGTGAATTGAATGTGAATTGAATCAAATGTGAATCAAATGTGAATCGAATGTGAATCGAATGTGAATCGAATGTGAATCGAATGTGAATTGAATGTGAATTGAATCAAATGTGAATCAAATGTGAATCGAATGTGAATCGAATGTGAATCGAATGTGAATTGAATGTGAATTGAATCAAATGTGAATCAAATGTGAATCGAATGTGAATCGAATGTGAATCGAATGTGAATCGAATGTGAATTGAATGTGAATTGAATCAAATGTGAATCAAATGTGAATCGAATGTGAATCGAATGTGAATCGAATGTGAATCGAATGTGAATTGAATGTGAATTGAATCAAATGTGAATCAAATGTGAATCGAATGTGAATCGAATGTGAATCGAATGTGAATCGAATGTGAATTGAATCAAATGTGAATCGAATGTGAATTGAATGTGAATCGAATGTGAATCGAATGTGAATTGAATCGAATGTGAATCGAATGTGAATCGAATGTGAATTGAATCAAATGTGAATCGAATGTGAATCGAATGTGAATCGAATGTGAATCGAATGTGAATTGAATGTGAATTGAATGTGAATTGAATGTGAATCGAATGTGAATCGAATGTGAATTGAATGTGAATCGAATGTGAATTGAATGTGAATTGAATGTGAATTGAATGTGAATTGAATCAAATGTGAATCGAATGTGAATCGAATGTGAATTGAATTGAATGTGAATTGAATGTGAATCGAATGTGAATCGAATGTGAATTGAATCGAATGTGAATCGAATGTGAATCGAATTTGAATTGAATCGAATGTGAATCGAATTTGAATTGAATCGAATGTGAATCGAATTTGAATTGAATCGAATGTGAATCGAATGTGAATTGAATGTGAATTGAATGTGAATTGAATGTGAATTGAATCAAATGTGAATCAAATGTGAATCGAATGTGAATCGAATGTGAATCGAATGTGAATCGAATTTGAATTGAATCGAATGTGAATCGAATTTGAATTGAATCGAATGTGAATCAAATGTGAATTGAATGTGAATCAAATGTGAATCGAATGTGAATCGAATGTGAATTGAATCGAATGTGAATCGAATGTGAATCGAATGTGAATTGAATGTGAATCGAATGTGAATTGAATGTGAATTGAATGTGAATTGAATGTGAATTGAATGTGAATCGAATGTGAATCGAATGTGAATCGAATGTGAATTGAATCGAATGTGAATCGAATGTGAATCGAATGTGAATTGAATGTGAATCGAATGTGAATCGAATGTGAATCGAATGTGAATTGAATGTGAATTGAATGTGAATTGAATGTGAATTGAATGTGAATCGAATGTGAATGGAATGTGAATCGAATTTGAATTGAATCGAATGTGAATTGAATGTGAATCGAATGTGAATCGAATGTGAATTGAATGTGAATTGAATGTGAATTGAATGTGAATTGAATGTGAATCGAATGTGAATGGAATGTGAATCGAATTTGAATTGAATCGAATGTGAATCGAATTTGAATTGAATCGAATGTGAATTGAATGTGAATTGAATGTGAATCGAATGTGAATTGAATCGAATGTGAATTGAATGTGAATTGAATGTGAATTTAATCGAAAGTGAATCGAATCGAATGTGAATTGAATGTGAATTGAATGTGAATTGAATCAAATGTGAATCGAATGTGAATTGAATGTGAATTGAATGTGAATTGAATCGAATGTGAATCTAATCGAATGTGAATTGAATGTGAATCGAATGTGAATCGAATCGAATATGAATTGGATGTGAATCGAATGTGAATCGAATGTGAATCGAATCGAATGTGAATCGAATATGAATTGAATGTGAATTGAATGTGAATTGAATGTGAATTGAATCAAATGTAAATTGAATGTGAATCGAATGTGAATTGAATGTGAATTGAATGTGAATTGAATGTGAATTGAATCAAATGTAAATTGAATGTGAATTGAATGTGAATTGAATGTGAATTGAATCAAATGTGAATCGAATGTGAATTGAATCGAATGTGAATTGAATTGAATGTGAATCGAATGTGAATTGAATCGAATGTGAATCGAATGTGAATCGAATTTGAATTGAATCGAATGTGAATCGAATGTTAATCGAATGTGAATTGAATGAGAATTGAATCCATAGTGAATGGAATGTGAATTGAATTGAATTGAATGTGAATTGAATCAAATGTGAATCGAATGTGAATTGAATCGAATGTGAATTGAATCGAATGTGAATTGAATCGAATGTGAATCGAATGTGAATTGAATCGAATGTGAATCGAATGTGAATCAAATTTGAATTGAATCGAATGTGAATCGAATGTTAATCGAATGTGAATTGAATTGAATGTGAATTGAATCCATAGTGAATGGAATGTGAATTGAATTGAATTGAATCGATTGTGAATCGAATTGAATTGAATTTTAATTTAATTAAAATGTTAACTGAATTGAATGTGAAATGAAATGTGAATTGACCTGTAATATATAATATATATAATATAATATAATACTAGACCTATCAATAACCAGATCGATGATTGTTTAAAGCTGCCACTGCCGCTCACAAATAGGTCAAATATTTTAATCTCCGGCAGCCACAAGAGCCGTGCATGTGAAAGCGGCAGGATTTTGGGTGCACAAGAACCGCCCACGTTTTGCTTCTTTTCCATCACTTATCTTTTCTGATGATGAGTTTACAAAAGGAAAAACAACCTGTCACTCACATGAGATCAGAGCAATAACAAACCACAACGATCCAATCAATTCCTGATGGACAAAATCAAGTCCCATCCTACATTTCTTTTTTTTTTTACTCAGATAATCATCACAATAGAGCAAAATTAGTCAAATGAAGCCCACGGTAAACTTAACTTGCTGATATTTTGACGTTTTGTTCTACAATGTAAACTGCACACACTCCAAAACTCTCTTTAGTTACTGATTAGAAACATTCGTTTCCAAGAATAAACATAACTGCTTCAAAATGCGCTTTTTCGGAAGGGTGTGTGTAATTTACATTGTAGAACAAAACGTTAAAGTATCGTCAAGTTGTGTTTTTTTCCCACAGACTTTATTTTACTCATAAATTGAAAAACCCCATAGGAATATCTCAAAGAAACCAGAGGCGAATCAGTCTTCCGGGATCTGACGTAATCCCTGCACCACAGAAGAAAAGACTATCGCATACTAGCGTTTCATGCCGACTTTAAATGCCCACTATAGCCGCCTGTCAATGACTCAAATAAAACGAATTGGAATTTAATGAGATGTGAAGATCATAGACTTAAATCTAATGTTTCACTCAGTCTGACCATGACAAAGAGATGAGAATGTTGGGCTTTTTCCACCAGGTCTCGTCTTTCTTTTTCTTTTCTTTTTTTACCATTTTTCTGTTCGGCAATAGGGTGGAAGTCAGGAGCGCTTTGACAGAATTCTAAAGCAGCAGAAAGAACAGATGTCTTGGGATGATTAATGTGGCTCTCCTCCTCTCCACTGAAGAGCAGTGAGTCTGTGCCTCTCCAGAGTTACTGTGCAGAGTCCCTCCCTCCCGTCCCCCAGAGTCAGGGCCACCCTCCAGCTCTGCGTCTCGCTACCCATCTCACTCTTAACCGAGGGATCATGAGAAGGTGAGCTGCAAAGAGCCAGTCAACTGAGAGACACAATAATGTGCCATCTGAAAATCCAACGCCCGTGAACGTTGAGGGCAGGACAGCTCACTGGAGACCGGGTTTTAGGTGAAGGGCCTCTGAGAGATGAAGTGATTCTGTGAAGATAATGAGCTGTATTAAACAGCGCAGTTCTGTTTTCTCATAGTGGGTTATATTTTGACACCTTTGTAGTGGTCTTAAGACAGATGCACTTGGTGATCAATGGGCTTTGTTCGGTTAAGGAGGAGTTTGGAGGGCAGGTTTGTATGCTCAGGGGATTACACCTAAATCCCACAGACAGAGATGGGCAGAAAGATGAACAGACGCCAAGTGTGACTGTTTCTAGTGGTCAGGGATGTTACAGCTGAAAACGCTTACATAGAGCAATCCTGCCCCCTTCTGGAAGATGGTGGATGTGCAATTTGCCCTCACTAGCAGACTAAACTAAAGCTGCATCCGATAATAAGCATGCTTCTCTAGAATATAACAGATTGCGAAAACAATATGTCAGCACCAGTATAGCAGCACCAAGGTGATTGGTTCGATTCCCAGCGAGTACACTAACATTACGACTTTTACAGTAAATGCAGTGTTACATTTTTCACTTTCTAGAGCAGGGGATTTACATTTTTGAGGTACCACGAACCCCCAAATATGCTCATTCTCATGCCAAGGAACCCCAAAACATAATGCCCTAAAACTGAACAAGGATCTATATAGTTTTTTGTAGATTAATCAAATATGTCAAAAAAATATTATTTGGAAAATATTTAGTTTCTATTAAGTTTATTACAATGTCTTTCTACTCATAGTGCTGTAGTGTTTTATTAATTAAATTGCTTAAATTGTGTATTTTACATCTAAAATTTTATATAAATCCAATAGTAAGTGCTCTTAAACATTAATTCAGACATCTCTGGATATTAAAAGGTTCTCCCAGTCCAGCCCTCATAATCTTCAATTTATTCTATAATATATACCGGTTTATATATCTCCCAAAACACTTGGTTTTTATCAGCAGATGTTATGACAGGTCAACAAAACTGAACAAAATGGCCTAAAACTATAGTAAAACATAGGTCATGAATCACAATTATAGATAATATGAGTCTGTTCAGGAAGAAATTACAGTGAAGAACCTGTGTGTGTGTGCGCGTGTGTGTGTGTGTGTGTGCGTGTGCGTGCAGCGTCATGTCAGGAGTGGACACACACGTCTCAATAGCCAAAATCCCCACTAATACCATCATAAACAGCTTCGTCGTCTCCTCTATGTGGCAGAAATAGGCCTGAGGCAAAGAGCCCAGAAAGCTGATGATGGAGCGGGCTGCCAGGCTTGAGTGTCCCCCGCCAAAGTGTTTCAGGAGGCAGTAGTAATTGATCGGCCAGGAGAAGAGCACGAGTGAAGGAGATGATGTCTGGAGAGACTGCCAGCCTCAGTGTCTAATGGGGCTCATCTCTTCTCACACGTGCAGGCTCATTTTTCTTCACCCCTTCTCAATCTATCTGAGCCACATTTAAAGAGGAATCTACATTTATATCCCTCTTTTCTTTAAATTCAAGAGTGGAGAGTGGACTAGAAATGTAATATGAATTATTGTTTTTCCAAAAAAAAAAAAAAAAAATCATATAAATTAATTATATATTACATTAAAACTAATTTATAAATTGAAAATATATTAATTAATTAATACTATTATATTCACATTATGCCTGAAAAACAAAATAGACCGTGTTTTGGTTGACTTTGCTTTGAATCCACTTGGACGAAATCATTTTTGGTTGAAATAATCTCCCTAAAAACATTTAAATATACAAGTATGACAAAGTTCATGTACCTTGGAAGGACAGCACTACATATCACTATAGCATCTGAAGAACTGGTTATCAATCCGTTGGATTTATTCAAAGTTGCCTGACAAATTAAACTCAGAGCCATTGCAATCTCCAAAAAAGCTGATCCTGATGAACTGCATTCCATGTGGCTTTTAAATATATAAGTTTGCTAAAGGACTGTCAATGTCAGTGTACTGTATGATCCTGAAATACAACTGAAGGTCAGTCCAATTATCTGTAATGGAGCCCCTCCCTTTTCAAGATGCACACCCCACCAAAATATTAACAGGGCCTTACATGAATATGAATTACAGTGAGGGTGGGGTGGTCAGGGTGATCCTGTCCCGATCCTATCAGTGAGTACACCAGCATCCCAATGTCAAGTCGACGGGAGAGGACACTGCCTTCATTAAGGTAGCGGGTGGGTTTGGTGGACGATGGGGGAGCATTTACATGAGAAACGAGGGACAAGGGAAGCATTCACATCCTAATCACTCATTCACTTATCTCATTCAGACAGAGTCAGATAGAGCTCTGATGACACAGGGTCACGATTAGAATGCATTAAGCATTCATTTAGAGAAATCGGAGACAAAGATGAGCGTGAACCACACTCAGATGTTCTTGTTTCTGTATTCCCGGCAGTGATTTGCTGATTGTCCCATTCAGGCACCCATCAGGGGGCTAATGCAACAGAAATGACAAGGCAAATGATGTGCAATGGATGGAGCTTTTTTTTTTTAACGTTTTTTTATGATCTCACTCACTTAAGGTTCATATATTCATACTGCACATGCTTAATTATGTTACATTTCAGATTCAGGTGGTAGCAGCAGTAGCCTAGACACAGTATGGTTTTAGGTTTTGGGTAGACTGTTATTATTTGTTATCTGCAAAAGTTGTAACCTACAGAATGTGTAGCCTATGCAAAAATTGAACAGGCAAGAGTGACTAATCTGTGGAGCAATACTGCCCCTCGAGGTCATTCACAGTCAGTGCTGTATAGGCTACACACAATATCAGAAGAAGGCTTGAATTAGTAAAAGTGCATTTCCTGAACAATTTTTTCTTGTTTGAACAAATATCACAGGGGATAGGTTACACGTATCTCACAAAAATAGTATAAGAATCTCAAGGTAAAGCAAGGCACTGAAGGCATGCAGTAAAGTATGACTTTCTCCAACATGGCAACCCAACTAGACGGAACTGAACCGCCCAATCAAATCTCCGGACCGATGTGACGTCACACGGCCAATAAGCTGTCAGTAATCCCCCGGCTATTGTAGCGGGAAACTTTATGCTAAACTGTATCATTTCAAAAACAATGTGAACATTAAAGGATTTACTGTATTCATATTCTATCTCATTCTGTATTGGTGAGTCGTTTGCGTCCTGTGTTTTCTTCAGTTTAACATGGTGTCCGTTTCTCTCGGTTACCATGCCAAATGAGCTAGCGAGCTGTTTGTTTATAATGCATTCTCTCCCAGAATCCTTCTCTTTAACGTTAGATGTTTAATGTTTAGCAGGTTGAACTTTGTTTAACGTTATATGTCTTAAATGAGTTATTCTTATAATAATACGTTTATATAAAACGTATAGGCCTGATTCTGATATGAATTTTGATATGTTTGTCACAGAATTATGGCTCATAGACTGACTAAAGAGGAGCTGGATCAACAGTTCGAGCAATTCATGAAAGAGGTACTTTTGATAGTCTTTTGTTTACGTTACTTCTTACAATTGTTTGTTTAATTACGTTTGTGCTTTGATATGCCTCTTGCTGTATGACATGCATGATGCTGTACTCCATCTAAAATCACTTTAAACATGTTTTTTCTGCAAATTCAAATTATTTTATAATTCTATAATATGCTGTCCAGTATTGCATGTAGACCTAAACTTTATGTTTTTGTGTACGTGTACTTCTGCTGTTTTCAGTCTGTCTCTGATGACTCTGTTGATTTGGGCTCCAGCACCAAGCCCTCTAGTGTCCTTGACAGCTTGGGAAAAGCACCTGTCAGGCCAGTGAAGAAGGCTTCTGTGTCTGTGCCGTGGTGGCAGGACGATGATGACAGTGAAGAGGGAACTGGTGAGTCCTGGTGTTACTTGAATTAAAATGAGAGCGTGGCTGAAATCTCCAGCCTGTGTGAAAGCTTTAGCATAATCTTCGTTCTGGGTTTGAAAGCGAAAGATTTTATGGTTCACATCCTGGAGAGTTTTTGAGATCCACAGAAAGACACTTTATCCCAGATTTCCAGGGATGCGTGTTGATCTTGTAATAAGTGTATTGTAAATACTTTTGAGAAAAGGTGGTGTCAGTGCATGTATCTTAGGCCTTGTTCAGATTGCCAGCCAAAACTTATCAACGTGGGTTTTGGAAAGTCTGGAGTCTCTGGACAGCAAAAAAACACACACGAAATTAGATTTTTTTTTTTTTTCATATCTGATCAAAACCTCATATGGAGGTAGTTTGAAATGTAATTCCAATCAGATTTGTACAGATGCGTCTCAGTCTTACGCTCTGGCTGCTCAAATCGATTTCAAACGCAAATTGATTTCAAACGGTCTTTTCCCTCACTCTAACGAGACAAAACCATAATGACTAGTGACGGAAATGCAGGAAGTATTTATACGGTGTTCAAATGGTACGTCCACAGATTGTGGCATTTTCCTGTATGACGATCTGCACTGCGATTAGACGGTGCTTATTTTCAATTAAATTCCATTCACATTTATTTGTATAGCGCTTTTCACAATACACATCGTTTTAAGGCAGCTTTACAGAAAATGCATGTGTCCACATTACAATTTAGAGTGGTCTGTTATCAGAGATAACTGTATTTCATAAATGTACATATACAAATCACACAGTTAGCTAAACATTTATTTATTTAAACAATGTAATAATTTAAGGCAGAAACAATGAGCTCATTGAAGTAATGAATACTTGTTTGTTAACAAATATTTATGACATAAAGAAAATTGTAGCATTGGTGCATGTTGATTCAGAGTTTGCGTCATCTGAAGTCCTGGCAGGAGTTGGTGCCGTCTCTTCACAGGTGTTGGGCATCTGAAGTCTTCATAATAGGCTGGATCCAAACTGGAGCTGACATACTCTTTAGTTACCTCAGGATGGGCATCCCGTGTTAAAACAGAGAAGCAAGTAGAAAATAATTAGCGTAGCTGGCGTTCATAACTTTAAGCACGGATAATCATGTACATTTGATCTGATATAACTGGACTATAAGATTATGAGATGCATTATATGAATGCTTGACTAAAAGAGATACGTCTTTTATCTAGATTTAAACTGGGAGAGCGAATCTTAGCCCCAAACATTATCAGGAAGGCTATTTCAGAGTTTAGTGGCCAAAGGTGAACATGCTCTCCCTCCTTTAGTGGACTTAGATACTATAGGTACCAATCATGAGGTCATGAATGCATGAACTAACTTTTCTGCATCAGAAACAAATAGCATGTTCTGTAACTTAGCAATGTTTCTGAGGTGGAAGAAGGCTGTTTTTGTAACATATGAAATATTACTTTAGAAAGATAAGTTGCTGTCTAATATATGGTATAACACCCAGGTCTTTAACTGTAGAGAATAAAGTAACAGTACATCCTTCTAAATGCAAATTGTATTCTAAGAGATTCTGTGTACAGGTTGTTGGTCCAATAAGTAATACATTTAATAGAAGAAAAGTACAGGTCCTCCAATATTATATATCTTTAACAAATCTGTCAACTTTAATTTTAGAGATAATTTAGAGATTTAATCTGGTCGTGATGAAATATATAACTGACTCTGAGTATCATCGGCAAAACCGTGGAAACTAATTTTAATGTTTTCTTATAATATTACCAAGTGGCAGCATGTATATTGAAAATAGCAGAGGGCCTAACACAGATCATTGCGGCACTCTATAATTGACTGACATTATCTTAGATTTTTCCCCGTTTAAATAGACATGATGTCAGCGATCTGATAGGTAGCGATCTAAACCACCTTAATGCCTGTCCCTGATTACCATTGTAATTTTGTAGTCGATCTAAGAGTATTTTATGATCTATCTATAGTGTCGAACGCAGCACTAAGATCAAGTAAAACTAGTATTGAGATACAGCTTTGGTCAGAAGCTAGAAGTAAGTCAATTGTAATTTTAACGAGTGCAGTTTCTGTGCTATGGTGCGGCCTGAATCCTGACTGAAATTTTTTATAGATATTGTTTTCTTGCAAGAAAGAGCACAATTGAGCGGACACAACTTTTTCTAGTATTTTAGATATAAATGGAAGATTTGAAATGGGTCTTTAATTTGCTAATTCATTTGGGTCTAATTGTGATTTCTTTATGAGAGGCTTAATAACTACCGGCTTGAACGATCTTGGAACATGACCTAGAGATAAAGACGAGGTATTTGAAAATTGAGATGATGATACACCTGCATTTTTCCTTCATCCATTTTGAAAGCCTCATCACATGCGTGGGTACGCTTTCATCATTACCAAATCAATCAACCAATCTTATTTGGTCACTTGCATTTAATAGTGCAGACACTCTGCCTGAAAAGATCTGTTTTGAGAAAAAAAAATATTTCCTTGCAGTTTGAACATAGTCTAACTGTCGTTGGGGTTTTTAAACAACAATGTTGTAGTTTAGGTGTTTGTCCACTTGAGGGCAGCAAGCACAAAGCAGTAGACAAAATAAATTATGCAAAGTGAGTTTAAGATTTATATCAGATGTGTCATCAGGAATCCCCTAAATTGCAACTATGAATTGCACTTGCTTTGTTTCTAAATTGCTTGAATGATCCACATCTGTAACTTGAGTGGTTTATTTTTTTAGCAATTTGATCAGCAAATTGTTTTATTTTTTCTGAATAGAATAAATTGAATAGGATAGCTGATTAGAGTTTTGGGCACATTATAACACAAACAAAGCTAGACTGATGTTTTTTGTTTAATACATCATTCTGGATATGAACTGATGCATGTTTGATTTGATATGATTAAACCTGATTTAGTCTTCACCTGATGTTGTTTATCTAGACAGCCTAATTACTTTCTCTTCTGTGGTTGAGGAGTTGCCATTTTCAGCGACGAGAATACTTTTTGTGCGCAAAAATAACGACTTTATTCATACTTTACATACAACACAGAAGCGCTGCACTGTTACACTACGTGAACTCACTCAGAGGCCCACAGAGAAGAAAATAAATTGTTGTTATTTTTGTTTGTTTTTGCGCACAAAAAGTATTCTCGTCGCTTGATAAACTTATGGTTGAGCCACTGTAGTCACTTGGACTATTTTAAACATTATCTCTACAAACTTTATGGGCCGGCAAGTTTCGATCCCATAGAAGCCTATGGAGTGATCCAACTCTCAGATTTAATCAAAAATATCTTAATTTGTGTTCCGAAAATGAACGAAAGTCTTACGGGGTTGGAACAACATGAGGGTGAGTAATTACTGACAGAATTTTCATTTTTGGGTGAACTAACCCTTTAAGGCCTGGAGTCAGAGGTGCCAATTCATGTGTGAAAATGATTCTTCATGCTCCCTCCCAAACATTCTTTCACAAATTGAGCCTGATGAATCTTGACATTGTCATCCTGAAATATGGCCATTCCTACATGTTTTTTTTTTTTAAGAATTGAAAAGCTGCACAGTTCATCAATTAGGGTTAGGAGAACTGTTGCCTAACATATAACATGCTAGAAACATAATAATCACTGTTTAAATTAACTTAAGCTTTGGCTTTCAAGAAATTTTCTAAATTTAAATTAAAATAAAACTGCTTGATGTTGATTGGGCCTCTTGCCCCATATGAAATTCAATGCAAAAAAGCCTGTTGAATTGCACTACTAAAAAATATGCATTGCATTAACCATGCTTGCATTTTAATGCGTTGTATTTTTAGGACTTGCATTTTTTTATTGGCTGAAATTCAACATGGTTCAACAAGCTGTAAATATTTCAATTCAAAACATTTCAAACACGTTTTCATTATTAAAAATTCAATAATCCATATTCACCTTTCATGTTTTAATGTAACTGTGTTTTTTGATGAAATGTGTTTTAATGTATGTTAAGTATTGTTGAATGTTTTTATGTATTTTACCTGACATCACACCTGCCCAGGGACTACAGTTGAAAATTTGTCAAGTAGACTAAACTGGCACATTTACATTTTCATAAATGTTATTAATGTGCACTGTCCCTGTAAATTTAAACTTTTTAAATAAATAAAATACTTAACTTCCAAAATATTCAAACTTTTTAAAAATACAACCTATAATATTCAACAGGCAATTTTCGGTCCATTTAATTTCGCTTTACAAATTCGCTTCCACAAATTCAGTGGTTCAAATTCGACAGTAAATTCAACATTGACATCCAGGAACTGCAGGAAAAGCAGTAGATTACCGAGCATAATCTCCATCTGCTGTTAGTGGATCTCACCAGCAGGGGGTGCACGGTCCGATGCTGATGTACAGATCAAATGTTAGATTTGGCTATACAGGGACCGTGAAGACACTGAATTTTTCAGCTTTTCCTGCAGTTCCTGGATGTCAATGTTGAATTTACTGTCGAATTTGAACCACTGAATTTGTGGAAGCGAATTTGTAAAACGAAATTAAATGGACCGAAAATTACCTGTTGAATATTATAGGTTGTACTTTTAAAAAGTTTGAATATTTTGGAAGTGAAATACAGTCTGAAAGGTGAATATGGATTATTTAATTTTAATAATGAAAACGTGTTTGCAATGTTTTGAATTGAAATATTCACAGCTTAAATATTCAACCATGTTGAATTTCAGCCAATAAAAAAAATGCAAGTATTGTAATGCAATGCATATTTTTTTTTTAAGTAGTGCAATTCAACAGACTTCTTTGTTTCAAAAACATTTGCCATTATTTTACTTCCATACGGTCACCCCTATTTTATCCACACTGCACTGGCTACCTGTCAAATTTTAAATTGATTTTAAAATTGTATTATTTGTTTATAAAACTCTCAACAAATTGGCCCCTGAGCCTCAGTACCTGACCGTTCTGCTCTGTCCGTACACTCCTTTTCGAACTCTGAGATCCAGTGATGACTGTCTACTCATGTCTAGATCCCAGACTTAAAAAACAAGGTGATCGTGCTTTTGCTACTTTGGAACAGTCTACGTCTTAACATCAGATTAGCTCCCTCTGTTTCCACTTTAAAATCTTGTTTAAAGACCTATTTATTCTCTTTGGCTTTTAATACTCCTTGATTTATTATTGTTTATCTATTGTTGTGTGTTCCTTTTATTGGTTGTTTTATTTATATATTTTTCTGTTCTGTACAGCACTTTGGTCAGCCTTGGTTGTTTTTGAATGTGCTTTATAAATAAATATTGTATTGTATTGCAGTGATGATCCAATCATAGACTCTTAAGCATTTACTCTTAAGATTTGATTTAAATCCAAACAGTGACTTTTTTTGGTGTACTTTTTCGACAGTGTATATCTATAATGAATTTGTTTCTTTAATCAAAAAGAGCTTCATAGTGAGAACAATGGAAGATTTTTATTTTATATTTATAAATTCTATACATCTAGTTTTCTATTCAACAAGTGTGCTGTTTACTACTGATAACAGAACATTGTGTGTATAGTGTCTGATAAATAGTAATAATTCCAAGAATGGTTTTTGTACTCTGTTCCTTGAACATCTGAAGTGCTGTTCACAGAGATGTGTCATTTACTGTTATTACTGTTCAGCATTTCAATGGATGAAAAATTCTGCACCTCACGCACCACTTATTATGTCATTTGTCCAATTTCACATTTTATACATCAAGCTGTAGTGTTTCTGTTTTTCTTTGTATTTGACATAATCATCTTGTTTGTACTCACTCCCTTTATTCTGCTTTTCTTTTTGTCCATTAATTTTGCAGAAAAAAACACTAAACATCGTTTTTCTAAAATTCAAAAGTACCAAGCTGTGGACCCTCAGATGGGATCCAGACAGAGAGAAAGCCCCCCTCTGGGTACATCTCACTCAGTATTCAATGAAGTGTGTAATTTCTGCAACAGAGAATTGCCAAAAAATAGTTTTCAAACAGGTTTCCTGAAAGTACTGTAACGTTGCAAAACTACACACTTCATTCAACAGTATTACTAGGCTATTCCCTTATATTTTTTAATGTGTTAGACTTAGACAGTTTCTAGATCCATCTTGTTTTTGTTTTCGTTTCCTTAATTGAAAAAATAATCTAGTTTAGTTGTCTAAACTTCAAGGATCATCTTTCCTATTGCTTAGCGCACTGTACGACTTTTTAGTCTCTTTAGTGTCTACCTGTTTAACTTTTTTGTGTTCCTTCTTTGTCTGTCGCCCTTATACACTGTAGTCCCTATTAAGCCCAACCCCAAACCTCGTAGCGTAGCTCTTGATAGGGTGAGCCAGCTGTCCAATCAGAGGGCATCCCACTACGCAAGCCATCAGAAGAGTCCTGAATATGATGCAGTAGAGAAGATGCCATCACCTGAACATAGTTACTGTTTAGAGGAGAACAGGGTCTCAGAGGAAGACTCTTGCTGTGTTCCAAGTCCAGCACCTGATAACTCTTCCAGTACATCAGGACAGAAGAGTCCCATTCACACTGATTCTAATGAGTTTTCTGTGGAAAGCAATGCTAGTGATTCAGTCGAGAGAGAAGATGGTAAAGTTTCAACACGTGAAGCATTAATAGATTGTGTTATTTTGATTTTTAACATGATGTTTGTTTTTGTGTATATTTACTCCCCGTTATTGACCTTATATCTATCTAGTTTTTAAGACGCTCTCTGTGGTATTATAGTTGGAACTAATCTTTTTGCTTTTTTCCCTTATAATTTTACCTTAATATCCTATATAATTATATGCAATAATTAAACGCAACAGACCAGAGCTGTTGTTTTGGCAATATGTAATTGCAGTTGCAGTGTTTTTAGAACCAGTTTTCGCTGTAAACAAATTTCCTGGAATAGTGCATGTTTTAAGAACATGTGCTGTGCCAGTTAGTAATTTCTCTAATGTCTAGTTAATTGAATATGTGCAGCTCAGAATGATAATGTGCCACACAGAGGGCCAGTACATCAAACAGTGGATTTAAGGCCTTTTCACACACCAAGAACGCTAACTATATTAGCGTCCACACCAACGGATGATAACGTGTTGTTTACTACAAGCACGCACTGCAGTTAAGCCATGTGGCTTATGAAATGGCTCAGCCTCTTTGAAGTCGGGTGGATTTTTATTGGCTGCCAATGGTTTTTAATCCTTCGTTTGCTGGAAAATATAGTTCTGAGAGTTATTCCAACTACCGGTATATAATTCCTCAATGTCGTTAACGTTATAGTTGTGGTGTGGACTTCCCAATTCTCAAAGAATTTTTAATGATTATTAAAACTTGATTAAGTTATGGTAATCATTATAGTTACCGTATTATCCTTGGTGTACATGGACCTTTAGTGAAAATAAGTATTTTACAATTTTTAAGGAAATCTGGTGAACTGTGTAGACGTTCTTTTTTTTTTATGTGCTATTTTGAAGTTCTCCGACATGCATCTTTGCTGAATTGCTTCTATACAGTGGCTAGTAAAATGAAAAATCTGTTCTAGATAGTTTGCTTTATTTGAAGTGTAAAAAACTGTCACTGTTTAATACTTACAACATATTTGCTTGGCATATAGGGATGTCGTCAACCGGAAAGTCCTTCCTGAAGTCAACGAGAAAGACTCCATCCATTAAGGAGGTGGATGAAGAGCAGTCGAATGACCTATTCTTGGAGGATGAAAGGAATAGAGACCTAGTAATCTTTAGCAGAGACAGTCTTGAGTCTGAAGGTCAGTCTAACCCATTTTCCTTCAATCAAGCCTACCTCTGAATCCATAACATCCACCATTGCTCTGTTTGTTTGACCACCAGCATCTGTTTTTGCTTCTTTACAAATTATGTGATGGTCTCTGGAACAGTACCAACTGCAGGTGCTCTTCACCTGGACCAGTTGGATGAGAATGACAATACCAGGTTTTTATCCAATCTGAAGAAAGAGTTCTCATCCTCCATTGACTATTCCAGACTGAATCAAGAACAGGAGCAGTTCACCCCCACCAGCCCACAAAGGTGTCTGAAAAAAGCTTTATGTGACTCAAAAGCATTATGAATTCCAAGAATGCAGTTTGTGAAGGAGCATTTGCTTATTGTCCTTCTTTAAATTTAGTTTCACTGTTCCTTTCAGGAGAGAAGAAATGGATTCAACAAATGAAGAAGAACAGAGGGAAAATAAAGACACTGCTGGTAAGAGCAGAGCTGAGAGAATAAGAATTTGAAATGGATGTGTTTTGTTGTTATTACTTCCTGAAGCAATAAAACACTTGCATATTGCTTCTCTGTCAGGATCTCCTGCATATAGTGAAGATTTTGAGGAAGAGGCAAGTGAGAAAAGTGACGAGGGGCTTCAAGAGAAGGTGAATATAAATTGTTAATGCACTTTAAGCTTATAATATGATCCCTGTTATAAACTGGGGAATTGAGTAGTGAGTTATGTAGAGATGCATGGAAACAGATGAAGGTCGCACTTGCGCTTGTCCATTTAATGGCAGGAAAAAGCGACCAGCATCAAGCTTTTAACAAAAAATAAGCATAAGTATCACAAAATGATCCCTTGTGACCGGTGTCGTACTGTATATTCCAGGTGTTCTTAGGGTATACAATAGGGTTTGGTAAAATAAAAAAAATAAAAATATATATTATTTCATGAAAATTCCTTGGCCGTTGGTCTTCTGTGTTATTTGTAGAAGTATTTATTATTATGATGACTGTTAATAATAATATTATTATTATGTACAGTATTAGGGAGAGATTATTGGCTGAAAAACAAAAAAAAAGAGGATTATAGCACATGCTAATTTGCATCGCAGGTCCCTAGTCATCTGGAGTCAAAATTGATCTAAATGTTCATTTTGCTGTTTTTTGTTTGTTTTTTGCACACCCTACACCTCAATCGCAATATTTGTCAATATAAAAATAATTAGATTTTATGGCAAAATCTCTAATTTTAACAATTCCTTGATCCTCTTTGTTTCAGAAACCTGAAAGACATGGGATGCTGGCCAAAGGTAAACAGAATCTCAATTTTCAGTGTAGATGTTGTAAATGTTCAGATCAGGAGGTAAAATGCTCTTCTTATGTCCCAGTGTCACTACATGACTCTCTAAATTCTACGGATGGAGCATTACCTCCTGCAGTTCCCAGTTTGGCAGCTGGAAAAGAAAAATGTCCAGACACCAAACAAGCAGTGAGGACAGCACTGGAACCTGCAGGTTTGAGAACCAGTTTATTTTCTTAAAGCTTGTATTGTTTTAGTAAACTTCCAACAGGTGATGTGACACATTCTCTCCTCCATATCTTTGCAGTCCAATCATATGGTCAGAGTGGAGGGAGTGAGATCGAGGCGCTGCAGGAGGCGTACAGGCAGATCAACAGCTCAGCGGGGGAGTGTGAGGACGGACGAGCCGAGGCCGGCAGGACACCCCTCTCTCTCTCTTCACTCCAACCTGTCTCCACGGTGGAGTCAGGTCAGACTCAGCACCTAGCTCATTTTTGCCAGTCACTGTGTGCATGCCTGCGCTTTAAACCTTTTGATTTGCAGCTTTCCCCCCACAAATGCTTCCAGTTATGCTTTAAACCAAATACGTGAGGTTTTTACCAGCCGCTTTGTTTGCGTCATCAGTTTAGGTGAAGTCCTGATAGCTGACTCTAAACAGCTCGATTTTGCATGAGGGTGTCACACCAACAATTTTTCCTGAAACCTTGCTGTCTTCTGTTGGAGGTCTGTCACCCTGACTGAATAAGAATGGAAGGGGGTGATGGACTTAAACAGCTGTCTCTGTCATTTCTTTCTCATTCCTTGTCGCATGAATTGCAGTGCCTTGTTTTGGCAAATCAGTTGAATATTGGATATTTATGGACCAAAATGGTCATATGACTTTTAAAAATAGCAATACATTATGACTGCTCTACCCTCTTTACTTTAAAAGCAAACATCAGAGCTCTGTGCATTTGGGCATTAAATGAGCTCCTTTCCTGAAAGTACAGCGACCTTTATTAATGTTACTTCAACTATTTACTACAGTTTTTTAATGATTTTATTCTGCTAGGATGCATTTAATTGATCAAAAGACATTAACAACATTTACAATATTACAAAAAAGCTATTTAAAATAAATGCTCTTTCTATTTATCAAAGAATCCTGACAAAAGGTATCACAGTATCCACAAAAATATTAAGCATTTTCAACATTGATACCGGTAATAATTCTAAATATTTCTTGAGCACTAAATCACCAAATATTAGAATGATTTCTGAAGTATCATGTGACTCTGAAGAAATGGCTGATCAAATTGAGCTTTGATCACAGGAATAAATTATATTTTAAAATGTAAAAAGAGTTCATTTAAATTATGATGATATTTCATTATATATATTTTTATATATATAATGAATATATATATTTACATTATATTTTTGTTTTTTTCCTCCCAGCTGTCTTCTGTTGGTCTGATTTTTTTATCAAATAATGCAGCCTTGCTGAGCATTAAACTTCTTTCAAAAACATTGATAATCATTAAAAAAAAAAAAACTTTTGAACGGAAGTATATTTGATTGAATTGATTTATCATACTATACATTATAATGCTGTGATGTCTGAAATCACTTTTTTCAGCATACAAAACTTTTAATTGATTTTTTTGTGTGTTTTACTTTTTTTTTAAACAGTAGAATGGATTTATAATATCATCCAATTACTGATTATGGGACAGAATCGGTTCATCCCTACTTCTTGCTCATTTTGTTAGTTATTTAAGTTTAAGTGAATCAGAAACAAAAGCTTGGTTTCAAATTCGCCATGGATGACAATCAAAATCTGTGATAATTGGCTTTGCATTTGCTGAGGAAGTTTGTATCTGATCACTCCAAATCTCTAGAATAAAATAAAAAATGAAGACTGTAAATTGGCTAGTGTGACTCAGGCCCTAGTAAATTTTTTGTCACCAGGGTCTCATTTATGTACTGTAGATTTACCAACTGCTGAGGAACTGATGCGGCCAATTAGACCAGACTCTGTTTTCACGCGTGGCTTCTCTCTCCAGCCTATAAGGTGAGTTCACTGTTCGCCTTCACACACCGTGAGTCATATATTCTCAGTACAGCAGCTTTAGAAGAAGTATTTGTCTTACAGTGAGGCTGTGCCTCGAGGCAGCAAAAATCATAGTCCATTAAGGATATCTTCAGATGACAGCCCTTTCAGTTCCACTAATGAGGGCTGTGGAGGGGGTATTAAAGCTAGTCTTACAGGAGAGGAACATCCAGCCTCCCTTCAGTACACTCAGAAGAGCATCGCTGAGGAGATCAAACGGCTGATGCAGGAACAGGACAGCTCCTCTGTGGAACCTCCTCCTGTTAAACCCAAGACACGTCAGGTTAGAGACTCTGCTATTATGAGTCATTTGCCTCATGAATTTCCTTCGTAAATTAGATCCTGTAATGTCTGGGGTTTAGAGAAATGAAAATTCAAAGATAGAGGCACATACTCTGCAAAGTAAATGAGGTATAATAATTGTTGTGGGTAACTACGTGCCTTTTTCATTCACATGGTGATGATAGTCATATTTATGAAGATAATGATGAATATTAACTTCTCTCTCTCTCAGGTTCCTGCCAGAACCAATGCATTTGCATATGCGTCCTCTAGAAAAACTCCTGTTCCATCAACAAGGGCCAAAAAACCTGAGACCAGACTGTTACCCAGAGGACCTGCAACCAGCAGAACCGGCCAAGCTGCTAAACCTCCATCTCCACTAACACAGAGAAAAGCTCAGAACCAGACCCCCCAAAAAACTCCCAACCTCAGTCAAACACAAACAGTCAAAGGTACCTGTACCTGGGTTAACCTCACCAAGATTGAGTCAAAAAAATATATGTTTTGCATAAAGAAAATGTAGCTGATTTTCATTAATTTTTTTTAGCATTTATTGATACATTTTTATTATTTTCATTTTCAACTCATGATCATTACATTAATGCAATAAATATATATAGAAGTAGGCCATTTTAATTTCATTAAATGTAGATTTCCAATTTGCCAATTTGATTACAATTAATCACAAGTATCAATATTTATCAAAATGAAGAAGATAATTATTGAGTTTTGTGATGTAATGAGAAATTGGGGGGAACATAATTATCTTAAATAGTCTTAATTGTTATGTAAATAATGTCACAATGCAAAAAATTTTTATAATAATAGTGTTCCTGAAAATATGCTAAATCTTTTCTTTTTTTAATCTGACTATTCTTTGTAAATTCACAGCCATATTTGCTTGCTTGATAATAAATGGTCTTTTTTAATTGTTTGCATCCCTTACAGGTTTAGACACGAGTTTAAGGCTAAGCAGTGAACTGGTTACATCAGTGCAGTCCTTTGCTACATTTCTACAGCATCAGGTTGAAGCCAGCAGAATCACACCAGAAGCAGTGACAGGAGTGAGTTAACTGGGACTGAATCAGAGCATTGGATCAAATCCTCCAGCTCATTAACCACCTGTTCTGTGTGTCTGTCAGCGTGAGGTGATGCAAGAGAATATGGATGTTGGTATGCCCTTTCAGCAGGAGCGCTCATCACTGGAGCGTTTCCGTCTTCAGCTCGCCCAAAAAGAGAGAGAGCTCCATCTGAGGGAAACCCAGTTACAAGAGGAGCACAAGCAAGAGCTGGCAGCACTCAGACTGGAGAACTATACGTTACAGAGCAAGGTAAGCTCTTGTGTACCGGTAGTTATAAAGCTTAGTTTATATTTTTTGAATATTTTAGAATATAAGGACATTTTGTTGTTTGGTGGATAGTTTTGCCAGGGCTCTACATTACCAGCGGGTAATTTTGTGTGTTCTGTCTGTTCTACTGCCTCTTCATAATTATGACTGAGGACCCAAAAATGATAATTCTGTCATCAATTACTCACCCTCGTGTCGAGTTGTTCCAAACCTACAAGACTTTCTTTCATCTTCGGACAAAAATTAAGATATTATTTGGTAGTAAAATCTGAGAGAATTCTTTCCCTCCATTGAAAGGCTGTGAAGCTTCAAAACGTTCATAAAGAGATCGTTAAAAAAAATCCATATGAATTGAGAGGTTTAATCCAAGAAACACAGTCGCTTTATATGATGAACAGATTTAATTTATTATTTATTCTTTTTTTTTATATATATGTATAAACATTGCTAAGCGAATGAACATATAGAGCAAATTTGGTAAACAGAAGCTCAAGCATGCTCGCTTTGTGCACAAGAGCAAAGCTCATTGGTATAAGCAAGTATGTTTCAGCTTGCGTTTACCATATTTGAGTGCTCAATGTATGTTAGCTAATCAATGTTTATATGTGAATTTATATGATGGATTTATTTATTTACTCTTTAAAAACCTTTTGAACTGTCAGAGCTTTGGGTGAATTTACTTTTTTCTAAGATTTCACTAAAAATATCCTCATTTGTGTTTCGAAGATGAACGAAAGTCTAATGGGTTTGGAACAACATAAGAGTAATTGATGACAGGATTTTCATTTTTGGGTGAACTATCCCTTTAAAATTTACTCAAGTTCATCTATTTTCATGGCCTATTTAACCAGCCTTAACGCACATAGGAGCTTCTTGATGAAGATCAATAGAAAACCTTCTGCTGTCTGGCAGCTCTCCTTAAGTATGAATGAAGTTTAAATTGTATGTTTTGTAACATGCTGTATAAGTGCGTTTGGTAAAAAGGGCAGTCTGTACTTGCAGATGAATGTTTTGGTAATGCATTCATAACGTCTATGGCAGTATATTTCAGTGGCTGCTCTACCAACAGTATGAACATAGATTTTACTTGTATGCTGTTTAAGTAGCTGTTCAATATGATGATGAATTTGTGCTTTTAGCACAAGTACATTATGTAAGGTTTATTCTAGTTATTTGTTTCAATACCCTTTTTTTATTGTGCATTACCATGCTGTGATTCAGTTTGGAAGTGCTTCTTGTTGTTCTGGCAAATAATGAGTCTCATTTTTAAAACGTAACTTTTCAACAGTAAATGAACATAAAACAGGGCACATGGGGGCACGCAGCACTTTATCCACCCTGACCCTTCTGGTGAAGTCTAAATATTGATTATTTTGACAGCAGATTACAGGAAGAAGAATTAATTACATTTGAACAAATTACCATAGAAAATGACCAAGGCTGAATTTGTTTTCATGATTTATACACAATGAGCAACCTTGAGTTAAGGGCAATGGAGATGACTCACAGCTCACTCCTTACAGGGAGCCCTGAGCCATTAAACCACACCATTAGACCTTTCAAAATTGTTAAACCACCTAATTATTTGATCTAGTCTGGCCTCATGATCATTCTGCACTTTAATTTCCAATTACATAATTATAATTCCAAATTAACTAACTTTGTACTGCAAATGTGCAAAGACCATTTTTATGGCTTTCCATTTATATTTATGTATTTGGCAAATGCTTTTATGGAGAGCATCTTACATTTTCAGTAGATACATTTTCTTAGTTCATACATTTCCTATGATCAGATACATTTTCAAACAACCTGGCTTTGCTAGTGCATCACTCTACTTTTTGAGTTAAGTGCCCTATCCAGTGCAGTAGAGTGTGTTATGCAATTGACTGTCTTGGATTTTACAAATACGGTTCGAGAGCACAACAAGCTCTGTGTTCAGCACTACATTTTTTTGCCAGGTTACCAACTTGAAATTGTTTTTCCACATGTGGAATAAGGGGAACATTAAACAACTTTTCTTCCTTTCTGTGAAATAAGCCTTACATTCTAACTGGCATGACGAAATAATACAGTTAAATCAATAATCACAATTACCTGCCATAGTGAAATCATTGTGATAAACAGCTATATTAACCTGTAACTAAAGATTTTATTTGCTACACAAATACATTGTGATTCAATTAAATTAGTTTTGTAACCAGTTCATTTATGTGAACCTGTCTAAATGAACCGGCTTAATGATTTGGACTTACCAAAACTGTTTGAGATTGACAGAGGAAGACAGTACATCTCTGCCCACTCTGTTGAAAGGCTTATGCAATTGTTAAAAAAACAACAATGTAGCAGTCACAAAAAGAAAAGCTTTAAATGTAAAAGCTACACTATTATTTAAAAAAATCATAACTATTTACATACTCCTGAAAATGCATTTAAGTTAGTAGCATCAATATTTTTTTACTTTAATAATCTTAACAGCCTCAGCCTAAAGTCTGAGCAAACAATTCCCTGTCATTTCTCAAGCTTAGGTTCTAAGCTGTAACATTCATTATTCCATAGCTACACCGTGCCGAGGAGGCAAGTAACGGACGAAAGTGGAGTTTTGGCGAAGCTTCAGACCCTGTGACTGAAGAGAAACTCAAGCTCATAGAGAAAGAGATGAAGGAACAGGAGACTCTGATTCAGGGCTACCATCAGGTGAGTCTCTCTCTCCAACTCTGCTCATTTTCTGGCATATATTAGAATGAGGCATGCTGAAACATGACTCGCATGAACGTGCATTTATTATAATTAGGCTTTATTTTTATCCCTTGTCCTAGATCTCTTTCTATGGTGAGGTCTTATAAATGTCAATGAATGATACAACACAAAACTCTGTAGCCTCTCATTTTTTAGATCATTATACACCATTTCAGCATAATGGGGTGCATAATTAAACACGGTTATTTAAAATGACATTATTACTACTCAGAATTTAGAATAACGTTGGTAATTACTTCTCACGTTTCCTGTAATTACAGAAGAACTTGTGGCCTTTCCAGAAACCAAATCCAATTAATTCTTATCTGGAACTATATTCAATGTAATACATGCACTGAATATATTTGCATTTTGGTCATTAGCATTCATATGCTACAAATAGGTTCAGAATATGTGAAACTTCTTTCCGATGGTTTTAACAGGAGAATCAAAAGCTATATCTACAAATGAAAGCGCTCCAAGCTCAAAGCAAACAAAACGAGGAGGCTTTGTTCATGGAAAACCAGAGACTTCTCACTGAGCTTGCCCTCACCAGGTCAGTGCTCTAAAAGTGTGCTAGTAGTGTTATAATACATATCAAAGCAGGTTTTTACTATTCATGCTGTTCTTTTGCAGCAGCTGATATAAAAGCAAAGAATTTTCATTCCCCAGGGACCGGTTGAACATGAACAGCTTTCAAAGAACCGTCGCAGGGAGAAGCACTGCTGACCAAAGCTTCAGCATTGCAGAGTTGACAAGTCAGGTACAATCTGCACAGGTAAGAGAACAACATAATATCAACAGATCTGTTCCAAAACCTTGTGAGCTGCCAACCTAGACTGCATTTTACGTGCGCTTCTGATGCAACGTCTTTCTGTTTAGAAAAAGGAGGAACGACTGCAAGATGAGATCCACAGGTTAAAACAGGAGAAACAAGCCCTGCATGTAGACCTGGAGATGGTGAGGAAAGAGCGAGATTTTGCCAGAGTTCAGGCTGTCTGTACTTCAGGTAAGAGCCTCAGATATGGAAGTGTTATGGAAGCAGTCTATTTTTGGCGATGTAATAGCCATATTGACAGAAATAAGCTTCTGGCAGGTGATAAAGGTTTCGAGCTAAAGGTGCTCCAGGAAAAGCACCGGGAGGAGGTCGCAGATATGAAGAAAAGACTGCAGTGGTATGCTGAGAACCAGGAGCTACTGGACAAAGATGCATCCAGACTCCGAGCCGCCACCGCTGAGACTCAAAGGCTCACTGAGCAGGTGGAAAAGCTAAAGATGGAGGTCAGCAAGAGGGCCAATGAGCAACAGAGAAAGACAAAGGAAAGGGCGGGTGAAGCTAAAAGAATCCAGGACATGGAACGACAGGTCAGAAACAGCTTTCTCCCTCTCTAAATATTCTTGTTGCCTTGTTCTGCAGGTACATATCATTCAGGGCACGTTCTTCTTAGTGCTCTATTTCCTGAGAGCTGGAATTATTCAACCGTGTCCGTGAGAAGCAGACCATCCGGGTAGTCAGTTTTCCAACCACCTTCTCCTTAAGACCTCCTCTTTATGTTAAACTCCTTTCTTTGACTGATGTGCATCTGCAACTAAATGATTAACTTTGTATTGAATTGGCTCAGTGGTTAGCGCACTTTTTCTATTCAGTTTGAGCCGTGTTGCTCATGTACAGTAGGTTTGAGTTTGGCTTGCAACATTTCACAAACCCTTAATAGTTTCCTGTCACTGCTTCTGTATCTTTCTGAAAAAAAAATAATACCAAAAAAAGTCATGAATGAATTTGGATTTCCGCCTCCTGAGTGTCTTGTAATATTTATTAATGGCTGCATCATGTGTGTGCATCATAACTTTTTAGATTCTGTTCCATCTTTCACTCATGTTGCCATTTCCTCTCTCAGCTCAAACAGATGGAAGAGCTCTTGAAACGGAGGCATCCAAACTCCCTGCCAGCCCTGATCTTGGCCGCTGCGTCTGCCGGTGCAGAAGTTGGCGGATTGGACGTCCACTCCTCAACTGCCCCTCAGTCCTCCCAGACAGCGGCTCTTTTGGAGAGACGAGTACATCGACTGGAGGCGGAGCTAGAGGGCCGCGATGAAGCAGCCAAACGCAGTCTCAGAGCAATGGAACAACAGTATCACAGAATCAAGGTACTCATATCAGATTCAGTATTCAGTAAGAATTAAATGTTAAATCTAAATAATCTAAAATTGAGACCATGTACGAAACAAGTTTTGAACTATTGGATCTAGGTGGCCCTGAACTCTCTGACTGAAGTGCTGTGTGTTCTTAATTAATATGGGGAAAAGCAACTCAAATACTTTTCTTTTTTCCAAGCATGTTATTTACCAGAGCCCACAGCTGGATTGATCGATTTCTAGAAAAACAAGTTTGCCAAGAAAATTAGGTTTCTATTTTAAGTCTTAAGTGCACAGGGCCTTTAATATGCTTTCAGAGTGGCAGCATTTCTCTCATTTCTAAACCCTGCTGTGTGTCCTCATGACTAGAAATAGAAACCGAAGCAAAGTAAGGCTTGGTGATATATTGAAAATTCACTATATATTTACTCATACTATACATAACAAAAGTTCAGGGTCAGTAAGATTTTTTAAATATATATTGAAAGGATCCTGTTATTCTCGCCAAGGCTGCATTTATTCAAAAATACAGTACTCCAGTCTTGAGTGTCACATGAACCTTCAGAAATCATTGTTATATGCTGATTTTCTGCTCAAGAAACATTTAATATTATTATCAATGCTGAAAACAGCTTAATATTTTTTTGTGGAAACTGATACATTCGTTCAGGATTCCAGGATTCCATTTTTTCAGGATTCCTTGATGAATATAGTTCAAAAAACAATTTTCATTTGAAATAGAAATCTTTTGTAAAAGTCTTTACTGTCGCTTTTCATAACTTCAATGCATCCTTGCTGAATAAAATTATACATTTCTTGAAAAAAAATCGCAATTGTTTTAATGCATCTTTTATTAGTCCATGAAGTTTGCTAAAGACTGTCATTAAGACTCTGTATTATTATAATATAATTAATAAAATATAACAAATAAATATAAAAATAATCAATTTAATTTATTCATTAAATATAATTAACTTTTTTTTTTTAAGCGATATAACCCAGCCCTGATGCAATTACACGTTAAGGACTGATATATTTAAATGCTATTTTATGCCAGCTCAAAAATGTTAGCACTTTTATATATATTCTTCTCTTCTTTTTCAGCTCCAATATGAACAACAGATCACAGATCTGGAGCAGCGTTTGGCTGAGAAGAATCAAAACAATCAGGCCATCTCATCAGAATTGTCTGAATCACAAACTCAGAGGTTAAAGGCAGAGCTGGAGGAAGTGAAGATGGCTCATCAGAAGCAAGAGAGCACCCTCCTGGCAGAGGTGGCCTCTCTGCAAGAACAGCTCCGCCAGGCCCAAGCTTTGACGCAAACAGACAAGCCTGCCCGCAGCCCCTCACGCCACCAACTCAATGCAGAGGCGGCACAAGCAACCCGCATCGAGAGACTAACCCAAGAGCTGAGCTCCAAGAGCCGCACCATTCAGGAGCTGAGTCGCACTGTAGAGCGTCTGCAGCGGGAGAGGAAAACCATGCTGACGGGTCCTGGCTTGGATCGTGATGAGCCCAAGCGACATTTGGGTTCAGCCAAAGAGCCCAAAAAAAATGCAGCCGAGACTTTCCCCCCTACCCAAGATGAGAAAGACTACCATCCCGGAGCGTTCTCAGGATCACACATCTCAGAGGTGCAACTGGAGAATGATAGTTTGAGGATGAGATTGGAACAACTAGAGATACATAGAGATCAAGAGAAGGTTTCTTTGCAGGCTGCAGTCACACATGCACAGAATCAGCTCCTCAGGTAAAGTCTTTTGGAGTGGTTCATGTTTTTATAAACCATTTGAAGCACCCTAGAAATGTTCTGAACAACAGATGAAAAACAGCAGTCATACTACATGAAGTGAAACCTTGAAACAGTCCCACAATTCTCTTCACATGATTTGAGCCTGTTAAACCGAAGAAGCACCTGGCTGCAGCCTGCAGAAAGGGGCGGGGCTACACGTGTCGCTCTGCCCTATACTTATTCTGATTGGCTTGGTCTTCCTTCACAGGCATACATGATAGGAAATGTGCTCGGAGTTGTCTTCACTATAATGCACAGACAATACAACATTAGCCTACATCCCGTAGAAGAAGATCTTGATTCCTTCACGTTAAAATAATGAGGAACAGTATGTTTTCCTGAAATGAAGTGGAGGAAAAAGTCTGATATTATTCAGTGTAGTGAAAAAAAAAGATAGTTTCATAAAATCTAAATTAACAAGGCAGACACATTAGCCTATTACAGTGTCATTTAGTTTACATACAACTGCACCCAACATGGCTTATAAAAACCAATAACACATTCTGTAGAATAAATGTCTTCCCATGTTATTTAAATTAAAACGATACTGATACATCTTTTTAATTTCCTTTCTTATACTATGGGTATATGAAGTAATCACATTTCATGAATCATTTCATCCCTGTACCTGAAGACCTCACCCTCCTGCTGTGGAAGATCAACAAATACATTTTTGTTTAAATATTGCGGGGTTGTTCGTGCGTTAATCTAAAGACCAGCTTAATTTAGCAAAATAATTTCAGGGACATTTCTCTGCATTATAATGAAGGCTTTTTTGAAACTTCACAGCTTTTCCAGTTCATATAGATTTGCACAACAAATACTTCATCCTACAACAACTATGAACACATTTCCTATCATGTGTGTCTATGAAAGACGATCGAGCCAATCAAGAGGAGCTATGGGTACACGTGCAACCCCGTCCTGTTCTGCAGGGGTCAGCCAATCCCACAATAAAAAAAAAAGGAAATGAGAAATTATATTTTAGACCCTTTTATTCTAACTAAATGAATTATTTTTTTATCAACAAGTTTCTTTTAAAAAAAAAAACATTTTGAACAAAAAGCTGAGAAAATCGCGTTTTTGTCAAAGACTACGTCCGAATCGGATTCAGAATGATGATCAAAACATGGAGTAGATTGAATCAATCAACACCCTCAAAGTTTCACAGTCCTATACCTTCATTCGACCTTTCATTCGTTAACGTTAGCCAGTTTTGATTTATATACCGTTTAAAGTTTGATGATCGCATTATTTTACATAATATAACATAGCCAAAAGATGGACAGCGCAACTCCGCTTCCTTCCACTGTAGAAAAATTAAGCCAAAATATCCCAGTAACGGTCATTGCCGATTACTTATTTCGGAGCCTGAGTATGCGCAGTAGTGATTTTGAGGTGGAGCCAAGGCATCAAGGTCCTGCCCACACTCCCGCTACCACAGACTCAATACCGATCGAACTCAGCCAATTTGAAAGACGTCTCAATTCTCTAATTGCACCGCGAGGAAGCTTCTTGAGGAATCATGAGCGAGGACACCAAGGGTGCTTCTCATTTCTTATTTGAGCATCTTAGTTTCCTTCCCTCGCGTCTTAGCTCCACCCCTTAGGATACGAGGGAAGGAAACGAGGATGCTCAAATAAGTAATGAGAAGAACCCTTGGTGCTTCTGTCGCTTGTTTCTGCTTCTTCTCTGCCTGTGTTTTGATCTGGAGATTCTGTACTCTTTCAGAAAATGCATAATAGCACCCCCTCTACCGTAGAACAGTGAAAACATGGATTTGTTGGTAAATTCTGTCAATGGCAGGGAGGCGTTGTGTCATAAATGACAGAAAGTTTGTCAATGGCGGGGAAAGAGTTAACATGATGATTCAGTGTAATCGAGTATCGTGTAACAATATTAAAATATCACTTTTTCAGGATTCAGGAGCAGAATTCTGAGCAACTTGCCTCGGTCAAGGCTGAGCATCAAAGAGAGATTGAACGCCTTCTAGCTTGCCATGCCCTTGAGCATTCCTCCTCCAAAGTGGCTGAACTCAGCAATCAAGTGAACACACAGGAGGTTGGTTTTTGAATGAATGAAATTGTAGCTTTTTATTTCTCTCCAACATATCTATTTATATGACTGTGTGCATTTGTTTGCCGCTAAATGTTTTCTTGGCACTAGAAACACTTATGTCATGGGTAAAGAAAATTAAATACTTTGCTTGCATTGTAAGTCGCTTTGGATAAAAGCTTTATGTATTTTGAATTCTGAATTCATGTAACTTTTCTATTCAGATCATAGTGCAGCATTTACAGGGTCAAGTAAAGGAGCTCAAGGGAACCAAAGATGCTCTGGCTGTGTCTAAAATCAGAGAGGAAACCCTGCAGAATCAGGTAGTTACTCAGTAATTCAATTTCCATTCTTCTTTAAACTGGATATTGAATTTTCTCTCCATATTTCCTGTTATGTGTGTGTGTAAAAAGCTGTCTAAGCTTCTGGAAGAGCTGAAACAGGCCAAAGAAGCCCACAGTCCTGAACTGAGACACTTCACTAGCCTGGAGCAGAAGATTCAGTCCATGGAGCTCCGCTACCATCAGCGTGAGAAACAGCTTCAGCAGGTAACACACCCACACACACTCTACCGTTCAAACGTTTTAAGCTTTCACCAGCACACACATTAGGAGTAGTGAACACGCATTGCAAACTGTGGACACACAGCACGGGGAGTGATTGGGGGTTAGGTGCCTTGCTCAAAGGAGAATCGAACCCTCAACCTTCGGGTTACCAGTTTGACTCTAACCATTAGACCACAACTGCCTCTATGTGGTGATCGAGGACACTGATGTTAGGTGTGTTGCAGGTGATTGCAGACACACGGCGGGTGGTGGAACAGGAGCAGCAGGGTGAGGTGGAGCGCTGGAGGAGACTCGCTCACGGCAGGGCTAAAGAGCTGGATGCCTTCAGACTGGAGCTGGACTCTATACTGGATGTGCTCCGAGAACTCCAGAGACAGGGTGTAGTCATCCCCATCCCCGAACACACCTCCACCATTACCCACACATACCTGCCTCTCCGATCCTGAGCTGCCTTTGCACCACTCAAAACGTTTTCTTTTTGTAAAGATTATTTAATTATTGTCAACGAACATTTTGGGTATGTAACATCAAATACAAGATATTTGGTGTTAGTAATTGTAGCATAAATCCAAATGTTATTTTGTATTAAAGTTAATTATTACGTGCACAATTATTTGTCCTGTTTTGCTGCTCCGTTGCTTTTACAACATTGAGCAGAATGCAAAACCCATGAACAAACAACAGTAAAATGTTTGATGATACACCGCCCACATAAGAGTTATAAAAAAGGCTTCATTTTAAAAGCTTAAACTAAAAGTACGTTTACACAATATAAAATACTGTAGACGTCATGATTTATTACTCGCCTTAGAGGACACAGTCTGAATGCTAATGAACCACTAAAAGAACATAAATTACATAAGTGACTGGAGATGAAGCTGCTGCATTGTGTGATGATTATTAAGAGCTGATCAGCATGCAGAACTGTTTATAAACACCAAGGGTCCTGACAAAATAAAATTTAATTGGGTACATAGGATACATTTGTGTGGAGAGAGGTCATGAAGTGTTAAGAAATTTGAATGGGAAATTTACTTAATGAAAGCAAAATCATTGCCTTTCAAAATTTACATTTGCATAATCGCAAAAATGACAAAGTCTAGTGATTGAGTCAAAATAAGTACCGATATCCTGCTAAGGTTCATTTGATCTCTGTTCAAAGCTGTCCTTGGCTGTCACCTGTCTAAATTATGAATTATTTGTCTGCAGGTTTGAATGTGTAATGTTGCTCAGTAGAGTCATTTCATTTAGAATTTTTCCTCAGGCAAAGTTTTTATCTTAGCTAATGATAGATACTGTAATAATAATAATCATATTTTTTAAAGGTTAAAACATTGTATGTTATCCCATAATTCTACACTATAAACTACAACAGTATTTCCACCTGAGTGTTCTCAGTGGTTGCCTGGACATTGCTGTATTGTTGGTTGCTATGGTTTTCTGAGTGGTTGCTAGGTAGCAACTTGCCAAAAAAGTTTGTATGATATTCTGGCCTCTATATGTGGCTGAATGATTTGAGGTTTCATTCACGTGTGGCCTTAAGGTTAGGGATTTGTTTGCGTCAGCCAATATCACCACAGGAAACTACGCACTGAATTTTATTGGCATATAGGTGTTCAATAAAACAAGAGAGACAGAACTGAAGCATTGAGTTGCTCAGACAGCTGTATTCAAACAATTACAGAGAGTTAGTATGCAAGTATACTGCAGATATTCTGCAGAGAGCCACTGATTCAGCTAAAACTATTTTCTACTCAGGCATTTGCTCACACGACAAGCCCAGAGAACCAGAGAGTGCGATACCAAATTGCTGCAATTTTGTCATTAGGCTACACAAGTACAATGCGGCATCGACGTCTTCCTACTGCACATCTAGAGATTTTTTTTTTTTAATAATGCTGATATTAGGAATGAAGTATGAACCAATAAGGCATTGCAATCTGCTGGAATGTCTTCCTACGTATTTTCTTTAAATATCACTTTCTAACCACAGGCTTCCCAACATTCTTTTAACATGCTGTCAAGAGCATATTCTCAAAATCCCATTCGTGCTACCAATCTTTTTCATCTTTCACGCTGCTGCCGTTTCTCACTGTAAACCCCAGATGTCAGAAAATAGCTCCACTTTTGAAGCGAAACACATCACTCTTCGCTTTTAGAGATAATAGACTGAGTTGAGGACAGTGATGGAGCCATAATGAGTAAATAAAGGCATCTGACCGTCTTTAAACCGGTGGTTTAGTCAATTATGTGATGGGTACAGCGTGGACGGGCCTCCTCCATTATGATCGGTGGATCGCCCAGTAGTAAATCTTCGTCTCCAAGAGCGGAGCTCAGTTCTGAGTTCACAAAGTTGGGAATGTTGAAATGTGCCAAGAGCGCTGCCTCTCGTTCCGCCCTGGTCTCCATTCCCATGCTTTGGACGACAAGGCCGACCGCTTCCACCTGCCCTCTGGAGTGGCCGCTGCCCGTGCGTCCAGCGTCACTCGTGACCCTGCCTCCATCTCGCTCTTCTTCATTAATATAACAGTGAAACAGAGACCGGGACTCTTCCAGCAATGGCCGGGAGAGACCCGTTCGGGTCTCCGCCTCACGTTGGCGTCCCAGACCCTCTGCGCAGCTGGTGAGACGCATCCTTTTCTCGTACGGCTCCGCAGGCCTGTGGGATTCAGAGAAGAATATTGAACTCGAAGCTTCATCAGCAACGTTTAAAGAGCTTTATTTCCCTTTTCTAATATAGAGGTGAAATGAGCACCGGTGCTTCTGAAGAGTGGGAGTACCCTCATCTTATATTTTATCCTCCATCTGTGTGTGTGCGTGAGCACATTTTCCTCTTTTAAATGATTTGGAGTGTAAGAGGTTTCTGCCGGGCTGTGTTAATGGATGACTCACGTCTATAGAGCAGTTTAATTAAAAGAGCTCTAAACAGACGCTCAGCCTGACCCCTGAGCTTCCTCACTGCTCCATTAGACCAGAGGATGGGGACTAATAGTGCTTTACTATTATAACTGAGTGTAATTATACGCAATAAACAATAAACGCCCTTAAAATTATTTAGCCAATATATTTGTGTGTAAAAAGAGGGCTTTAGTGGACATTAATTTGCTTTTAAATGAATTCTGAATTGCTACCAGAACACTGACATAGATAATTATTGTTTGTGTATGTGTATGCATTATATGAGTGCATTTGTTCACATTAATAAACATGAGAATGCACCACTAGAATAATAGATTGGATTAAAACGCCTTGAAATAAAATGGATGAATGTTTGAGTTTAGGATAAAGACTTCATGTTAATTAGGCCGAGATTGCAGACCATTGCTGGTTTAATCAAAGTTTTCTGAAAATATTGTTTGTTGGTCTAAAGGAGTGCAACATCGGAGACACTGACCTAGCAGAGAGTTAATGAGAGTGAGGAGGCTGAAAACACACACACACACACACACACACACACACACAGCTCTCTGAAGCAAAGGATAATGAGGCAGCTAGCTGGCCGGAGCGCAGGCAGTGGGAAACAGAAAAACTGTGCTGAAATGCTGACTCGGTCTAGTACATCGTGCTTGTGGTGCAGATGTGAGCGAGATCATTCCTTTGGGAATTTACACTGCCTTTACTTTTGTTTTGTTCTGTTCTGTCGTTGCCACAGATTCACAAAGCTTGTATTTCACAGTTTACTGTATAAAAATACTTACTCGGGGTGTGGGGCTCCTGTTTTGGTCAGAAGAGTCAGAACAAAAAACATAAATATGACAAAAACTGCAAGACCCACCCAGAAGCCGATCACAATGGAATCTGGAGGAAGAAACAAAGCTGAGTGATGTGAAAATGCAACTGAAATGCTAAACTGTTTCATTCAAATGTATCTAGCCTACTTCTATTAACCTGAATAGTTTTTTTTAATGGACTTTAATAAAAATGTTACTACAAATAATTTAATTATAAATAACAAAATAATAATAAACAATGTAATTATATACATACATATATATATATATATATATATAATTACGGATATATTTCTGTTTTCATCATTTTGACAAACAAGGATAGGCTACTAAATGGTGCACTAAGAGTAAGAGATGACAATGCTACTTTATATGTATGTATGTATGTATATATATATAGGCTATATATATATATATATATATATATACAGTGTGTGTGCGAGTGTAAATATATACATATCATTTTATATATAAAAAGGTATATATGGTTGATTATATTTGCATTATTTTCATGTCTTACTGTATGCTGGATAAACTTTTATTTTATTCAATACACGTTTAAAAAGGCATTTTTATATCTAAGAATATATTTTATCCTTGTTTCATAGTTAACAAAAAGCTGACAAAAAAAAACAGAATCAAACACATCAAGCTATTGTGGACTTAATGCTGCAGAGAAACAGACTTACATCGATGTGCTTTGAGTCCTTCGAAAGACACGGGCTCTTCGTCGTCGTAGTATTCGTAGCTCCATTCATAATTGTGATTTGGCATACTAGTGCTGTTTAAAAACTGGAACCTCGGCATCTTAAATCACAGATCAAAACTGATAATAACAGCTCTTACGGGAAAGAAGCATCCCAGTTCAGTTCCTCATAGCAGCCAGTGTGCGGTCCACGCGAGCGCCTCAATCATCAACTGCATCCAGAGAACAAAACGAGCTCTTAAACACCGATGCTGACGCTGATTTCATCCTTATCCTGCAAACATCTCACGTCTGCGTGCTCCAAGACAAGATTGGGGTGTAGGTGGGCGTTCTGTAAGTATCATCGCTACTCGTGAGGTCTCATGTGGTCTCGGGAGAATGTACTGAATATATGATGAGATCACGCATCTCTCTCATCCATGAGCTCGCGTGCGTTGTGAATGGAGAGATTTCACGCGCCTCAGGGGGCGTCCGAGAGCGATCTTTTTCTTTTTAAGGTGTGAGTGGAGCAGTAAGATAAGAATCTAGAGGGTTCCAACCCAAGAGAGAGACTGAGGCTTTCCCAGAGACTGTCACCTTCCGGTCCCAGCACTAGTTGATTTCATTGTGGTTGTGGTGTCAGCTAGTGGTTATAATTCATAGTTCAGAGTGAACGAAGGTGGGTGCTAACTTCTATGTGACTTTGTGCTAACCTTGTGTTTGTAGTTAGTTAACATCATCTAACTGGTGTGTGTGTGTGTGTGTGTGTGTGTGTGTGTGTGTGTGTGTGTGTGTGTGTGTGTGTGTGTGTGTGTGTGTGTGTGTGTGTGTGTGTGTGTGTGTGTGTGTGTGTGTTTAAAGTTTATTTTATTGGAATCATTTGTAGGGAGGTGGATGCCATTTTATTTGAGAATTAGATTTCTCCTGTGTTATATAGAGAGGGAGTAGGCCTATAGGGGATGGTTTGTCTTTTGGTTTATTTTAATTTTGAAGATAGGTAAGTTATTTTTAAAAACCTTTAGTAAGAATTTCTTTTGTTTGTTTATTTTTGCCATTTCCCCTCCTGAAGTTCTACCTTTTATATCCCACTGATTATGTACAAATAAAACTTGTGAAAACTTCTTTACAAACTGTTGTCATTGTCATGTGTGCTTGTCCTCGGACCTGGAGACGGGAGTTCTCTCACAACTTTTGTTACCTTCCTTTTCCTGTCCATAGAAACAGATCGAAACAGTACAACATGCTTGGGTGGGATGGGTCCTGTTACATTATGTGGGGTAAGCTGTCACAATTACAAGCAATTTTGTGTGCTTCGGCAACATTTAAATTTTTAGAAATATGAAACAAATCATGCAGGGAAAAGCAAAAGATCTGTTTTGATCTAAACTGAAATTTATAGAAAATTTGAAAATGATATTCGAATAAAAACTTATTTAAAAAATGCAAACCTATAAAATAACCTTGGTTTGTAGTAAGGTTTTTAAAACAAATAGATAGAATAGTAAGTGGTAGTATTGATGGGTCAAGTGTTTTCTTGAAAGTGGCCCAAGACTCAGCTGCTCAGGTTGAGTTCCACCAGCAGGGAACAGTCCAGGTAAAGGTCAGTGAAAGTGTTTTTTGTGCCTCTTTGGGATGGCACCACAAGGTGTCATTCACTGGCAGTACGCAAGCTTCTGGAGGACACATAGATCTGAAGCAGTGAGTTTAGGTATGGGGGTCCAGAGCCAGTGGTTGTTCTGTAGGCAAACATCACTTCTTTGAATTTGATGTGAGCAGCTATTGGCAACCAGTGAAAATTGATGAAGATTGGTGTGACGTCCGCTCTCATCGATTAGTTAAAGACCACTCTCGCTGCATTCTGGATCAGTTGCAGAGCTTTGACCGTACATGGAAGGCCTGCCAAGAGAGCATTACAATAGTCCAGACTGGATAACAAGAGCTTAGACAAGGAGTTGTGTAGTATGCTCTGATAGGAAGGGCCAGATCTTCCTAATGTTGTATGAGGCAAATCTGCAGGACCGGACAAGTCTAGAAATGTGGTCTGTGAAGTTTAACTGATCGTCAATCACAACCTCAAGGTTCCTGGCTCTCGTGGAAGGAGTTATGGTTGACGGACCTAGCTGAATGGAGGAACTGTGATGAAGTGTTGGGTTGGCTGAGACCACAATCAGTTTCTTTCTTTGAAAGGTTGAGTTGAGATGTGAGCTGCTACCGTCGGATCATCTGATTGGAATGAGAGGTAGAGTTGTGTGTCATCAGCATAGCAATGATGGGAAAAGCCATGTTTCTGAATGACAGATCATAGCGATGTCATGTACTGTAGGTGGAGAAGAGAAGTGGTCCAAGCACTGAGCCCTGAGGCACCCCAGTAGCTAGATGTTGTGACTTGAACACCTCGCCCCGCCAAGACACCCTGAAGGACCTACCTGAGAAAGACTTGAACCATTGTAGTGTAGTTTCTGAGATGCCCATTGTCATAAGGGTTGACAAAGGAGGATCTGGTGGTTAACTGCGTCAAAAGCGGCAGACAGATCCAGCAAGAAGAGTACTGTATTTAAAGTAATGTATTTTTTAAAGTAATGTGATATGTGTAGATTTGTGATTTTTGTAAATTGTAATCATTATTAAACAAAGCTAAATGTCTTACATCTGACCTTTTATACAGATGAGACTGTAGTCAGACACTCTGCTTTAATTAGCATGCATCATAAATAGCATTCGTCTTATTTACTGTGAGACAAGTCCCACGGCTCCAGACCCAAGAATCTCATTAAAGCGTCCGTCTGCCTATGCACAAATATGTCTGACAGTTTGCTGAACAGGGTGCAGTATTCTCTAGTTCTTGTCTCAGAAACATAAAGGGTAACCTTGCATTTTCAATAAATAATTGATCCAGGAACAGCACGTCACTCAAATGATGGAGATAATGAAAGTTATGTTGTGTTAAAAGAGTGTATTGTATTAACAACTACAGTATAAACCAGTGTTTGAAAGGTTTAAATATTAAGGGCTGGAATTTTTCATTAGCCTGATGGTTCAGTGAAACCTTTTCAATGCACAAAAGGTTCTTTATAGTGGAAAAATGTTCTTTAGATGATTAAAGTGTTATTCACGCTAAGAAAATGTGGTTCTTTTAAGAACGGACTTGCACAACTACTTCCGCATAGTTAGTAGCCTATGAGTTTCCGGTTAGACCGTTCACCGCACCTACATACATGAGAATGCAGATTCTCACTATATTTTATGGCTTCCAATTATTAAAACAATGAATAATGATCTCTGTATTAATTATCTTGAGCCGGCTAAAATGTTCCTATAAATATATTTTCTTTCCAACTCTGCATTCTGAATAATAAATAGGCTAAATATCCTATCTATCCACTAACTAACCTCATCTTCTCATTAATAGTGTTTTTCCGGTACAGGATGAGAGCTTATTAATTACGAAAACTAATATTTATTTTGCTAATTATTATTTTATTTCAGTTAGTTTTTCAGTAACTGTTGTTAGTTTCGTTTAGTTTAAATTTTTCATTTATGTTGAAATTTCTACTTTATTTCAGTTTACGAAAATGTTTTTTGACCAATAGCCTAGATTTTGTCTTATAGTTTCAGTTTTTGTTCATGAAAATAACCTTGAAGTGTACTGAGCTAGACTAGCTGGTCTATTGTTGCATATTGCACTTTCATTGTTGTTGCCCTATTGTTGGTTTGATTACTTCTATTGTTCTCATTTGTAAGTCGCTTTGAATAAAATCGTCTGCTAAATTATTAAATGTAAATAATAACAACATCTGTCTCTTATCCAGTTCTCAATGATTTTAGCCTGCCTATTTTTGTTCTTAAATTATTATTTTAGTACCTCATTAAGATTTTGTGAAATATATAAATAAAGTTCACACTTCGAGCTGGAAGTTGCAGACATGTAAATCAGACCAACATATATTACAAATTATTTATTTCAATTATTTTTTTTTTGCAAAAGTGTGAGAATAAAGGTTAGTTAGAAAAGCTCCTCAGATAATGAATAGACCCAATAAAGCATGTAAAACAAAACAGTATGCAATGTGCCCATTTCAAGTTAGATACAAAAGTTTCAACCACACAGATATGTTTAGTATAAGGATTTTTTTTTTTTTTTTTTTTTAAAGCTCCAGACTTTAATTCAGTGAAAATGTCAGTATTGATGCCACAGTGTGCAGACAGTGAAAGGTTGTTTCCGGTCCTTCCTCTTAGATGATATCAGTTGCATAATATCTTTGAAATATAAAAAAAAACATGTTATTGTGACACTGACATGTATAGCACGATCATAAATTATCACACTGCTGTGCCTCTAGACTATTATGATATACTAACAGTGCGGTGCAATCAATAGAGATTTCCTAAATCCTAGCTTTGGCTAAATATAGACTTTGTGCCTGAACAATGCATTTCTTACTCCAGGCTGTGAATGTTCTGTAAAACATCATAAAGAGAGATTGAGCCAATGAAATTACTTTTACAGTGACCTTGTGATTGGCTTTTTCAACTCACTTTTGTTTGGTCCGGTGTCAACTGTCATTTTCATGTTTGCTGGCAGATCTGCAGCACCAGCAATCCTACTAATATTCCATAGTGTCTATACACTGACACTGAATCCTAAAAAAACACAGCAAGAGTTTAAGGAGTCTGTAAAAATATTTTCTCCCAGTCAAGACAGTTTGCTCTTTGATTTCCTATTTGGCCTTCAGCATTCTTGGTAAAGCAAAGCCATCAAGCAGTTGCTTGTTCAAGAGATATTCTAAAGTTTCTACCTCATATTTCCTGTCATCCTTCCTTTTATGTGTCTGTTTAATTATTAATTCCTTCACTTTATGTAGTGACAGTAATAGCAAAATTAGTTCTATTCATTTCAATTGTCACAAGTACCAAAAAAGAAGGTGGTTAATTCGGCTTTTAGAAATATGATGCCTGGAGAGTTTATGCCACTTTACCGTATTCCCTTGATTTCGAGTATCGTGTAGAACTGCATATATATCATAATTAATACTTTCGGTGATATCTGAAATGGAAACAAGCCATAAAAAACAGTTACATGTATGGCAATACACATATTTTGCATATAACATTACATTTTCTAGGACAAAATACAATTTTATCCATTGGGAATTGTACGAGTTGTACAACTGGACCATGAAAACGAAGTGTCACATGCCAGAATCGAGACCAAATGTGAGTTCGCTAAAACAGCGTCTAAATATTGGGTAACAACATTATCCATCATTTTTTCATTACACATATCTCTCGAATACTCGATTCTGATTGGTCAAAATTGTGCCATTGAGTGGTCAGATAGCCTATTTCATAATATTTTTCGTCTTCCACTTTGTATCTCGAATCCCACCGTGGACTCTCACTCTCAGATCGTATTGAAAATGACCTCAGAAGACTTCAGGACGTCTGTTGGCTGAATGCACTGACCAGTAGACAGGAATATAATGGTAACTTACTGTACATATAGTAGTCGAAGGTAGAGTTGTAGTCGTAGTCTGGTGTTGGTGTCGTGTCTTCATAATCATTGCCAAATGCAGTACCTGAGAGGATTTGAAAATAATAATTTCTCTTTCATTGGGATGTCTATCAGAAGAGCTTTAATTCTTTCTAATGGCTTTCTGATTCTTTTGAATGAATCATACAACAATAAGCATGTACTGTAAGGGATAGTGAGCAGTTAACTGCCATATAGGGAAAAAAAACTTGTCGCAGTAGATTGTTTGAATGGGGGCAGTTATTTTAGTATCATTGAGATACTATGTTTTTGTTTTCATTCATTTTCATACATTTTCATTAATGTTTTAGTAAATTTTATGTTTTTTTGTTGTTATTTTGATCCGTTTTTGTGTTTTTAGTACATCAAGTTAAACTAATTGAAAATGAGAAATGTTGCATTGGCAACTAGCTGACATAAAATAGCTTTAAGTTTTTTTTATATATTTTATTTCAGTTTAGTGTTTTATGGTTTTAGTTTTAGTTAACTATAATAACCTTGAATGGGGCAAAGATAAATGATAAAGCTTAGAGTCATTATTAAAATGATGTATTCTTAGAAATAGTATAATCCAAATCAAGTATTCAGAGAACCATGGAATTAAAATAATAAAAGCATCTTTGAATTTGAATGATGTTATTGCCATTGTAACTTTCTTATTTAAAACTATTTGAGTGTTGAGTAACTATTATTCATTGTGTTGATAATATCATCTTTAACTTCAGCAGCCAAGAATGGGAAATGCAAGATTTGTCTGGGCCTGTGTTCAAGTGGTGCAATTATTCATTCCAAAGAACGATGTGTTCACTGAGAGAATGAGAGTCGGATAACAAAACAGCCAGAAGACAGATGATCCAAACCTGTTTTAGTCCTGTTTGGCCTTAGATGAAGATCAAATGGTCCATTTATATGGACTTTTCTGTGCTACTGAACATTTGTGTCCTTCTCATTTCAACATTCTTTCTTTCATTTATTGATGATTTTCCATTTTATTTATCTCTTAAGCATGCCATTGCAAGTCCATTTTATCGGATTCCATCACTCAACCATGCACAATGATTCAATCAAAAAGAACATTTTTACTTATTTATGCATTTTAAGGGCTTTCAAGCCATGAGAATCATTGATGAGAAAAGCATCAAATATACATTACAAAACGTAGCTTTAGAAATAAATATTTTATTTGATTCAACTTAAATTAAAGTACACATAAACGGTCATGAATTTTTTTCAGAAGCTGAACTACGTAGTTCTGGGGCAGGTGCGTTCAATTATTTTTAAACGTTACTTTTCCATAACTAATAAATGCATTAAAACGACAGCCATTTCAAGCCATAGCCATTCTTTGCTATCGAACAATCTGTCTGTAATTTCATTTTTAAAAAGACCGCATTATTCCTGGAAGGACAAATGGCACCAAACTTGAATGGGTTGTGTTATAGCAACATTAGTGGAACTGGGCATTACAGAATAGACCTCTTCATAACATCTGTCAAAAAAAAAAAAAAAGTCCTTGGCAGACTCCATCGATTTGGCAGGCTCATTTTTGCCTGCATTTTACAACAGGCAGAAACACGATATAGATTTGCTCTAAACTTAAACAAGATTAAACCATTTTTCCCTTCCCTAAAATCTGTCCTTTTCTCCCTCCCTCGCTTTCTTTTGTTATTGAGACACACTACCTTGGGCTATAGTTTGTTGAGTGTAAGATGAACCCAGTGTGGATGTTTCTTCATGTTCTCGTGGTTAAATCAGAGGCCATACAATTTACTTAAAATAACTGTCTGCCTTAATAACATCATTTAAAGGAATAGTTTATGAAAATAATAAATAAAAGACAGAAAATAATTCTGTCATCATTTATTCACACTCATGTCGCTCCAAACTCACCATTCACATTTATTGAATCATTTTTATTTTATTCACAAAACTTCTTTCAGAAAGTCATACAGGTTTGGAATAATGGATAAATAAAGATATAGCATATAGTTAAATAGTGTGTGTGTGTGTGTGTGTGTGTGTGTGTGTGTGTGTGTGTGTGTGTGTGTGTGTGAGTGTGAGTGTGAGTGTGAGTGTGAGTGTGTGTGTGTGTGTGTGTGTGTGTGTGTGTGTGTGTGTGTGTGTGTGTGTGTGTGTGTGTGTGTGTGTGTGTGTGTGTGTGTGTGTGTGTGTGTGTGTGTGTGTGTGTGTGTTTTATCCCTTTAAGTATCATGCTTAGGCTCTGCTGTTGAGTGCTGTTGGCATATTGGCTTCAGTGCTATTCCGGATGTGGTTTAAGCATTCTCAAATTCTTTCGGAATTCTTTCAGATGGAGATAATGTCCGCAATATTGCAGTGGAAATTCCCAGCAAATGCCATCTATGTAAACCATGCCAGTCATGCCCCCCACCACAGATAAGGCCCAATGCTGGCTCTTTTGTGATGCCCTCTGATGGGCATCAACGCAAGCTAAATTTACGGTGTTTTTTGATCACATCAGTAGCAACTATATAATTGCTCTTATAAATAAAAATATTTAATTTATTGTTTATGCAGCAATGTTCAAAAGTTTTGGGTTTAAGTAAGATTTCAGTACACTCTAAAAAATGCTGGGTTGTTTCAACCCAATTTTGGGTAAAATATGGACAAACCCAGCCGTTGGGTTACATTTTTACATTAAATTTTTAACCCAACATTTGGGTTTGTCCATATTTTACCCAAAATTGGGTTGAAACAACCCAGCATTCTTTAGAGTGTAAGGTTTTTTAAAAAGTCTTTTCTGCTCACCAAGTCTGCGTTTATTTGATCAAAAATACAGTAAAAACTGTAATATTGTGAAATATTATTAAAATGTAAAATTACTGATTTATATCTTAATATATTTTAAATGTAATTTATTCCTGTGATGGCAAAGCTGAATTTTCAGCATCAGTACTCCAGTCTTCAGTGTCACATGATCCTTCAGAATTCATTTGGTGCTCAAGAAACATTTCTTCTTTTTGTTATCATTGTAAACAGTTGTGCTGCTTAATTTTTTTGTGGGAAATGTGACACTTTTTTTAGGATCCTTAAAGGATTAGTTCACTTCCAAATGAAAATTCTGTCACCATTTACTGCACCCTCAAGTTGTTTCAAACCTGTGTGAATTTATTTCTTCTCCTGAACACAAAATAAGATATTTTGAAGAATGTCGGTAACCAGACAGTTGATGTACCCCATTGACTTCCGTAGTATTTTTTTTTCCTATGGAAGTCAATGGCTACCATCAACTGTCTGGTTACCGACATTCTTTAAAATATCTTATCTTGTGTTCAGCAGAAGAATTTCAAGACAATTTCAAAACAAGACAGAATTTCCATTTGGAAGTGAACTATTCCTTTAAACAGCATTTATTATATACATTTTTTTATAATGTAAAAGTCTTTACTGTCACTTTTGATCAAACTTTCGAAGGATAGACTAGTATAAGCTTTAGTTCCTGCAATGTGACAACAGAACATTTCTCGGTCATGTCTGACGTAAATAATGTCTTCTTAGCTAACCACATATTTTCACATCACACATTTTGTTCCTCAAATTGCCAAGAAAAACAGTAAAACAGCATTCTGACATTTCTTCGGTGGCCTACAGTATACTTTTCTGCTATAAACCCAAGTAGGCTTAAGGCAAATAAAAACAAATAAAGTTGAAGAGCTACAAATGGAAAGATGCATTTTACTGTGCAGAAGAAATGTATAGACACAATGGCATCTTATAATATGCATGAATGTCTGTTACAGTTTTTTACTTACCGCAGTTCAGGGGCAGCAGCAAAGCCCCAGTCAACCAGAGAAAGAGCAGCCGTGTGAACATGCTGGAGGAGACAGGAGAACTGAGTGCTTTGTGTCTTACTATCTGAGCGTGTGCTGAAGTGAAAGAGTGGGAGACAAGAAGACCGGGGAGGGTTTAAAACAGTTACGAGAAATCTCCTGAGTGGCAGGACAGTATTGCTACGCAGGTCATTCAGTTTCAGTTGCATACCGGTAATATTTCAGGCCAAAAGTGTTAACATATTTAATTTATTCTCTTTGCTATTTTTCCTTCAAGTATGAAGAGCATAGGCCCTATTTTAAAATTCTTTATGAGTTAAGGTTAAATTCATGTCCTAGCTACCACTAAAAGAATATGAAGCTATAAGTTTCGCATAGGCTACTGACAAATCCAGACATGCTCTAGACATTTATCGGCAGTTTCATCTTGACATGTTTCGCTTGATTTAAATGAGCTTTCACGCTTTTGTGGACTGAACGTTACTGTTTTAACACAAACATTAGATTGAAAACAAATGATTCTGGGAAAGTAAAATGGCTTACGCAGGTGGCTTTTTAGGCTATTACTTTATAAGAATTGTTTTCACAATCTCACAAAAGATAAACACTTCGAAGGCCATTTCTGTTTTACTAACTGTCTTTTATATACTATTTTTTAAAGGATTTTGTTACATTTTGAATGTAAGAAGATTCTTTCTTATTCACGTTTTATCCTCGTCTCTTTCCCAAATAGGTAGTACAACTGTTAAAATGTTTGTATTTTCAAATAGCCTAATCTGGATGCAATCTAGCCTATTGCTTTTCAAGTTTTATAGCTGTGAGCAGTTACACGGTGAACCTGTTAGCCAACATCATCAACATCATTATACGGAATAAGTTCTGACAAGTATCTGGAAATCACCACTTTCCCTTGCCAACCATGACTTCAGGTGGTGATCGATTACATTTCAATACGGCAAACAAACAACCAAAATTATTATATATATTATTCTGACTGTATGGTTTCATATTGTGAGTCCACTTTGTTCCAATTAAGTAGCCTCCTTTAGCCCCAAGGACAGGATTCTGTTATGCAAAGTATAAAAACAATGTTCAAATGTGCTAATCAAAAACAATCAGGTGAATTCAAATTCTGAAGTGTCTAAACTCATATCTAAAAAACGTTTATGTGCGGCTTGTCAATGAAGAATCTTTCCACAAGATGGCGCTAAATACTACAATTTCATGCAGAACCAGCTAAAACAACCTTTGTAGTTTCCTCAAGCTCCCCCAAATGTTTTAATGAGACACACAACAATATAAGAAAATAGGATATATACGAAAATGTTAAATGTCTTTCCTTTGTTAAATAATTATTAATGATTAGTGTTAGGTTTCTGCTAGTCATAAAACTTGAAAGTGCGGGGCAAAACTACTAAAGTGTTAAACTAGCTAATTTGAGAAATGCGTTGGTAAATATTTAAAACCCAGGTGCAGTATTGGGCAAGGATGTTACTACTACAATATATTAGAAGACTCTAGACTAGACTGTAGCAGAACTAGATACGCCAATGAATCACTCTTGATGAATGAATCGTTCGCACGTTATCAAAAACATGATCAAAACGGTCTGAATCGATTCGTGAATGATTCACTTTTGCGAGTCAATTGCATAATGAATCAGTCACCGATTATCAAAATAATCTGAATCGATTCAGGAATGGTTTGTTCTTACGAGTCGATTGCTTTAAACGAATTGGATTCATTTCGGACTTTAGGACGGTTCACTAGAGAAAAATCCTACAACAGCTGCAACCACGTGTAGTCTGAAGTAGGCTACTGCAGGTAAAACATTTCCTAGCCAGAAGAGAATTAACGTTAAAACAATAGCCTAACAGTATGCCGTGTTATTGAAGCAGGTAATCATTCAGTGCACACACTTTTTATTTTTCGGGGTTTAATTTTATTGGCGATGTTTAAAACACGAATTTAATTGGTCAAATTACATCTGCTTACATTTAATATTACATATTTTTACAATCATGAAGTCGTGTGTTGCAGTAACTAGCTAGCTGTACTTGTTTTTTACTTTAGCTAGGCCTAATATTATTTTTCTCTGTAGCTTAGGCCCTGTTTACACGAGAACGCTCGCGGGTGAAAACGTAAAAATATTTTATCGGATGTGCCTTTCGTTTACACGGCGACGGCGTTTTGGGGGCTTAAAAACGCAAAAAAAGTGAAACCACCCTCCAGAGTGGAAATCTTAAAAACGCTCCACCATCGCGTTCCCGTCTGAAGGGTAAAAACACAAAAGTCTGCTAGACAGTGAAGCGTGTATGCGTTTACGTCACAGGCATGCACCAGTACAAGAAAATAACAAAACATTATCAAACTAAAATATAGCATTAATTTCATTGACAAAAAAAATTTCTGAGCGACACGCGAAGAGCACCGAGGGTTAAAACGTACTCGGTTACTAACGTAACCTCGGTTCTCTCTAGGAGAGGGAACGAGTACTGCGTCGAATCGACGCTGCGGGAAAGATATTTCTTTGTCGAGATTGAAGCCCAAAAATTAATCCTTAATTTTGTAATATGTAAAACGCTTTTCTGTAGCATACAACCCTAGGCGGAGCAATACAGCTCGCCCATTGGCTGCTCCGCCAGAAAAGCACAGCCTATGCGAGGCCAGTGACGCTGACCAATGAGGGCGCTTCGCGCCCTTCTGCGTCATCTCCCGCCGAAACAGGCGTGGCCTAGGTCTATAAATACCAAGCATAGCTGCTTCCACTCCGATTTTTGTCACAGAAGCGACACATCGTGGGCATGCACGGCATGAGACGCAGTACTCGTTCCCTCTCCTAGAGAGAACCGAGGTTACGTTAGTAACCGAGTACGTTCTCTTACGTAGAGTTCTCTCCTACTGCGTCGAATCGACGCTGCGGGAACCCCTGTAAGACGCCGTGCGTGCTCTTGGACCGACCCAGACACCCGAGGGCGCGCGCACGCGCCCCGGCATGCCAGAGCCTACACCAAGAGTATACAGGGAGAGCGGCTAGGATAGCATCATCCCTTTATAATAGGGCCCCTAGGGGCATAATAACATATATATGTAAATAATAGATATATATGGGGGGGGGTAAATAGCATGCTCATGGGACACATTGTCGGTGAGTGATGCTTAAACATTAGTGACCTGGGCCGCAGTGCGGGGCAGAAACACTATACCTGGTCTTAGACCGAGAGCAGTTTAGCCTGCAACGCGGGAACCTCTAGGTTATAGAACCTTATAAATGTAGACGGGGAGGCCCAGCCTGCCGCCATACAAATATCATGCAAAGAGATTCCGCTATACCAAGCCCACGACGAGGCCATGCCTCTCGTAGAATGTGCTCTGATGCCCAGGGGGCATTCCAAACCTCTAGATGCGTAGGCTAGCGCAATGGCATCCACTACCCATCGAGATAGGCTCTGTTTCGTCGCAGCACGCCCTTTAGAGCGCCCACTGAACGAAACGAAGAGCTGCTCCGTCTGTCGAAAAACAGCGGAGCGGGACACGTAAGCTCTTAATGCCCTGACCGGGCAAAGAAAGCTATTTCCGTCCTCAGAGGCCGGCAGAGCCGACAGGGAGATGACCTGAGCCCTGAACGGTGTGTTGAGGGACTTAGGTACATACCCGTGCTTCGGTTTCAACACGACTATAGAGTCGTTGGGCCCGAACTCCATACAAGAGGCTCTTACTGAGAGCGCTTGCAGATCCCCCACACGCTTCACTGAAGCGAGAGCCAAAAGAAACATGGTCTTGAGAGACAGATGTTTCATGTCAACTGAGTGAATAGGCTCGAAAGGGGCCCCTTTCATAGCGTTCAACACTGTAGAAAGGTCCCAAACGGGGACTGAGGGAGGCCTTGGAGGATTTAACCTTCTGGCTCCTCTAAGGAAACGTACCACCAGGTCGTTTCTGCCCAGTGCATGGCCAAGCGTCGGATTGACGAACGCTGATATGGCTGCCACATAGACTTTGAGCGTGGATGGGGTCCTACCCTTATCCAACAGCTCCTGCAGGAAGGAGAGAACCTCCGTTTCACCGCACTGAAGAGGTGATAGACCTTGGTCTGAACACCAGTCAGAGAACACCGACCATTTGGAAGCGTAGAGCCGTCTAGTAGACGGGGCCCTAGCCTGCTCGATCGTGTCTAACACTCCTCTTGGGAGTTTAGCGGGTACCCGTTTATGGCCCACACATGAAGGGACCATAGCTCTGGGTGAGGATGCAAAATCGAGCCCCTGGCCTGCGAGAGGAGATCCCTCCTCACCGGGATCGGCCACGGAGCAGTACTCTTGAGCTGCATCAAGACTGGGAACCAGGGTTGATTCGTCCAGTATGGTGCTACAAGAAGCACTGAGCATCCGCTTTTCCTGATTCGCTCGAGCACTTGGGGCAGGAGCGAGACAGGGGGAAAAGCATAGAGCGGACGGCGGGGCCAGACTCTGGCGAGCGCGTTCGTGCTCTTTGAAAAGAATTCCGGGCAGTGAGCGTTTTCCTGGTTTGCAAACAGGTCTATCTCCGCTCTGCCGAACGTTTTCCACAGCAGACGCACTGTCTGTGTGTGTAGGGACCATTCTCCTGTCGGAACATTGTTCCGTGAGAGTCTGTCTGGTCCTACATTCAGGCGACCAGGCACATGGATCGCTCTCAGCGAGCGCAGGTTGTGCTGGGCCCATACCAGTATGCGTTCCGTCAGCCTGTAAAGGTTTCGGGATCTCACGCCACCCTGGCGGTTTATATAGGCTACTACCGACGTGTTGTCCGAACGGACTAGGGCGTGGTGTCCTTTTATCCGAGGACAGAAGCGCCTCAGCGCTAAGTCCACTGCCATCATTTCTAGGCAGTTTATGTGCGGTAGTTCGACTCGTTTTGCCCATTGGCCAAAAAACGGTCTGCCTTCGAGCAGTGCTCCCCAGCCTGAGGTGGACGCGTCCGTGGACACCACCTTCAGGCTCGAAGAAGTCCCCAGGCTTACACCTGACCGGTACCAGTCTGACGCTCTCCATGGTGTCAGGGCTGAAACGCATTCCTGATTGACCTTGAGGCGATAACGACCGTGGACCCATGCTCGGCGCGGTACACGCGCTTTTAGCCAGAACTGCAGTGGGCGCATGCGCAGCAGGCCCAACTGTAGAGCTGTCGATGCTGCGGCCATGAGGCCTAGCATTTTCTGAAATCTCTTGAGCGGCACTATGTGGCCGCTGCGGAAGGATTTCGCCATCCGCAGGGAATTTCGCCTGCGTTGTGATGACAGTCGAGCTGTCATAGACAGGGAGTTCAGCTCCAGTCCTAAAAAGGAGATCCTTTGACTGGGAAACAGTGAACTTTTCTCCCAATTGACTCTCAGACCCAAGCACTCGAGGTGATCGAGAATTAGGGTCTTGTGGCGGATGAGTTCTGAAGGTGATTGAGCTAGAATCAGCCAATCGTCCAAATAATTCAGAATTCGAATGCCGCGGAGTCTCAGGGGTGCCAGCGCCGCGTCCATGCACACTGTAAATGTACGAGGTGCTAGAGACAGGCCGAATGGCAGGACTGTGTACTGATATGCCTGGCCCTCGAAGGCGAATCTCAAAAATCGCCTGTGACGTGACGCAATTTGTATGTGAAAATACGCGTCTTTCAGATCTATTGCCATAAACCAGTCTCCTCGGCGAACCTGCGCGAGGATGGCTCTGGTCGTGAGCATTCTGAACTTTCGCTTTGTCAGCGCTTTGTTCAGATGCCTGAGATCTAAAATGGGTCTGAGACCCCCGTCTTTTTTCGGTACCAGAAAATATCTGCTGTACAGACCCCCTTCGCTCTGAGCTTGAGATAAAGGCTCTATGGCCCCTTTGCTCAATAGCTTCGCTATTTCGGCTCGAAGTAGATGTGCTACTTCTGTTTTTACCGTTGTTTCGACTTTCTCCGTGAAACGGGGAGGGCGTCGATGAAACTGTAGCGAATAGCCTCTTTTTATAGTCTCTAGCACCCATTCTGAGACCCCGGGAAGTCTTTCCCATGCATCTGCACGTGTGACTAGGGGTTGAATGTAATCTGGGCCCTGGTCGCGAAATGGTGGCGACACGAGAGCAACCGTGTGCTGTGACATGGACGCCGTGGTGTGTGAGGCGGGGGGCATGTTTAACACAGTATGCATCCCGCGCGCGCTCGGCTCTCTGTGTCGAGAGAGAGCGCGCGGGACGAGTCCCGTAGGGCTCGATATGTTTGTGAATAAACGTGGGCGCTTGGTGGCGGGCACATTTATAACACCGGGGACATTGTGTTTGTGTACTGACTGACCGTTCGTTAGTTTCGTTTTTACAGAAACCGCGGAACGTGCAGTGTGTAGTGGTTGTGGGCACTGGATAGTGGGCACGCTCACTACATGCAAAGCACAATCGGCATGAGCCGATTTTATGTGTGCAAACCCTGTGTTGAACGGGGCTGTGCTTGTGTGAATGAATGGGCACTGGGTGGGCATTGCAGTTACACACATTACACCATCGGCCTTGGCCGGAACACCAGAAATTAAACTCTTTTTTAGATTTATCTGGGTCGCCGTGAAAACGGCGTTTGTGTGCAGGCAAACGGGCTTTACGGCCGGTTTGTTGGCTGCTAAATACACTGGTACAAACACGGAACTTAGGGCTGTACAAGCGAAAATCTTTGGTGGAAGTCCGGCCGCAGCGGGACCCGAACACCGTCTTTTTCCTAGCAGGGCTAGGATGGCGCCGAGGCCTCGGGCTTGAGTGAAATCTTGGGCCGAGGACCACGCGGTGGCGGGCGGCGTCCGGCGGAGCGAGACCGTGGTCTCTCTCGGGCCTGTTGCTGCTGGGCCGGTGCGGCGGGCGCGGGGCGCTGCTGAGTTCGGGCAGGCGGCTGTTTAGGGCGGCCTGTTACGGAACTGGAGCGCTTTGGCAGAAAATGTCTCATGGCCTGCGAAGTTTTCTGTACCTCGGCGAATCGGTCCGCGAAGTCCTTCACGGAGGATCCGAAGAGGCCCGTCGTTGAAATGGGAGCGTCGAGGAACGCAGAGCGCTCCGACTCCGCCATTTCAGAGAGAGTCAGCCACAAATGTCTCTCGGAAACAGTAGCTGAGGCCATAATCCTGCCGATGGCGTGTGCGGCGGACTTTGTAGCGCGAAGAGCTAGGTCTGTGGCGCTACGTAAGTCCGGAACACTGATCGCGCCCGGGCCTTCCTCGTCTAGCTTGCAGAGGAGGTTAGCCTGGTGGATTTGGAGCACCGCCATGGTGTGCAGCGCCGATGCAGCTTGTCCGGCGGCGGAATACACGCGGCCGTTCAGAGCTGACGATGTGCGGCAAGCTTTCGATGGTAGGACTCCCTTAGCCCGCCGTCCAGCAGAGGGTGGGCAAAGGTGAGTCGCTACGGCCTCCTCGACCGGAGGGAGAGCGTGGTAGCCTCTGTCTCGAGCACCGTCCACTACGGAGAATGCTGGCGAGGCAGAAGTACGCACTCTGGCTGAAAAAGGCGCCTTCCACGATTTCGCTACCTCTTCGTGAAGCTCAGGAAGAAATGGTGCGTGTCTGGAGGGGGGCGCAGCGCGGTCTCCAGCGAGGAAGCGGCCATCCAGCCGGTTGAGTGCAGGTTGTTCGGGCGTCGACCACTCGAGGCCGAGGCTCGACACGGCCTGTGTGAGCAGACGCATCAGCTCTGTCTCGATGCTGATCTTCCCTCCTCGACGTTCCGGAACGGCGGGGGAGGGGAGATCCACAGAGCTCGCCCATCCCTCGCTCTCCGAAGCGAGAAGCGAACAGCAGTCGTCATCCCCCTCAGATACAGCTTGCTGGTCGTCCTCCATAACGGACAAAGCGGCGTGCTGCGGCTGTTGTCCGTTGGTGAGCGACTCGAGCGAAACGTTGAGAGGAGCTAGCGGCGGCGGCGAGCTCCTCGTGGAGGGAGGTTCCGGGACCCGCTGAGCGCGGCGCTTCTTACGGCGCGGCGCTACAGGGGGCGGTTGAGCAGCTTCAGCGAAAGATGCCAGGCGAGTCCGCAGAGTCGCGATTGGCATCATGTCGCAGTGATGGCAGCCGCCATCACCGAGAGCGATAGCTGCATGTTCCTCGCCCAAGCAGGAAACACATAGTTCGTGGTGGTCCCCGTCGATGAGCGCGGCTCGGCAGGAGCCGCAGGAAACGCGAGACATCTTTAAAAAGACACTCGTGCTCTTTTGTGAGGAAAAAATGTGTGACGCAGTAGGCGAACACACACACAAAACACACACAAAGACTGAAAGGATATTCCACGCCGGAGAAGCGCAGCAGGGAACGGCGGCTGAAGGCGGCGATGACCAGCGGCTTCAGGTAAGGGCTCGTCCTGCTGAGGTGCTGTGTCAGACGGCTGTGGTGGCTCGAATCCGGTCCAACGATGCGTGTAGCTTCGTGAAGTAAAGAAAATCGGAGTGGAAGCAGCTATGCTTGGTATTTATAGACCTAGGCCACGCCTGTTTCGGCGGGAGATGACGCAGAAGGGCGCGAAGCGCCCTCATTGGTCAGCGTCACTGGCCTCGCATAGGCTGTGCTTTTCTGGCGGAGCAGCCAATGGGCGAGCTGTATTGCTCCGCCTAGGGTTGTATGCTACAGAAAAGCGTTTTACATATTACAAAATTAAGGATTAATTTTTGGGCTTCAATCTCGACAAAGAAATATCTTTCCCGCAGCGTCGATTCGACGCAGTAGGAGAGAACTCTACGTAAGAGAACCATAGACATCATATAGACGCCCTATCGACCGCTACTGCCTACTAGCGCGGTCGAGCCGTGGGGCCGCCATCTTAAACCGGTCACCCGCTCCACTCAGTGTAATCTGTATGGCAGGTGCAATGAGCTGTTTAATTAATTATTATTATTAATTATTAATTAGCGCATTTAATTAATCATACCGAACTGATACCGAACTGATTTTCACGCGGGGCGGGGGGGGGGGGGGGGTTCTGCAAATGTCATTCATGTAGCTATGATATACAGGACACATGGTTCGGCGTATTTTAATATTCATAGGCTTAACAGTAATAGCCTACTGATATAAGATATGTGACCAGACGTCCAAAATCAAAATATGTGATGTAGGATATAAGGTATTTTATAAATTACACACTGATATTTTTGCATAATGATGGATTTAAAAGTGAGTGGCCAAATATTTTATCAGGTTAAATGTTGATTATTAGTTACCCAAAGGGCTCAGCTAAACTCCTCTCCTGTCATTAATACATCTGGTCTAGTCAATATAGTCATCAATAGAAAATTAACGGATTGAGAGGGGAGAAAAATGGATTTTAGTGTGACATTTCTTGCCTGTGCGTGAGAGCGTGAGATTGATGCTGAAAGCGTGAGTATCACGCCAGATGCGTGAGGCAACCCTGCCCAAACCCCTTTATCTAACCTCTCTAGTCTCTACTTAACCGTCTGTGTAGTTGACATGGAGATAAGTCAGTGTGATAAGAAAAATGTGATTTCACTGCATGGCAAGGCATCTCGCAAACAGAATGGTAAAAACAACAACAACAATATGCAGCATATTTCCCCGAACCTGCAGCTCCTGTCCAACAACAACCAGACCGTTATTTCCGGCGTGATGAACGAGTCTGTCCCAAAAATATTGAGTCTGTTATCTCCCCCAACCCCCCCACAAATTACACCCCTGGGCCTACCTCTCAATGCGCCCTCGTGGACCTATAGGTGGACCTATAGGCCCTATTGGTGTCACCAAAGTGTGTACTCTGAGGAAGTCCACAAGTCCGGAGTGTGCCATTTGGGACAGGGCCAGAGTGTGCACGGATCCACACTTGGAAAATCTACCGGAGTAGTGGACTTTTGACATACTCTTTTCAACATACTATCCTTTAAAACACAATTATTCTAATCTCACATACTATTTGGATAGTATGCACATTGGGGTGCAGGGAGAAGTAGGGTCACAAATAATTTTTCATAGATTAATATAATAATAAACGAGCTCTAATGTGGACCAAAAAAGCATTAAAGAAACGTTATCTCCTCTTTCTGTGTGTTGATGTCCTCCTCCAACAGTCCCCTGTAGTGTATGGGAGCATATGGACAAGCTCAACAGCTGTGGGGTTCAGCCCTACTGGACCCTTGAGATTAATTATTGCTTGGTACCACCAATGTATCCCTTCCCATGGAAGTCGCCATGGAAACCCTTCTTGCCAGATTCAAAGTGCTTTTTTGCATTGCTTGATAGCTGTGTTTAAGAACATGTTAGCTGTTTTCTAGCTGGTCTGAGAAGGTCATTGGCAGGTCCAAGCTGATTTTTGGACCATGTTTGATGGCCAACAAGCTATTGGAGTGACTAATAACCAGCTAAGGACCAGTTTAGATCAGCTAGAAACCAGCAACTATATAAAATAAAATAAAACTACTAGTTTACGCTGAATTTTAGATCTGTAAACTGCTTTTTATTAGTTTTTAAATGTCTATAATTTAATTTCCGTTTTAGTTTTTTTTTTTCTTACTATTCATCAAATTAAACGAAATGGAATAGAAAAATCGTCTTTTGACAACTATAGTTGAAAAAAAATATATAGTTAACTAAGCTATTTCAGTTAACGTTTTATATATGGTTTTAGTTAATAACCCCGGTCACTCCTGGGGTTCATCATTCAGCTTCAGACTGGCTGATTAGGAAGATCCTGGTAACACCTTCTCATTTCTGTTCGGGGTGTGAGGAATGCATTGACACCTCTTGACACAGTCCTAACCAGGTGAAACGTTTCTATACTGCCATGGCAACACACCCTACTTGGCTCATAGCCAATCAGTGGCTTCTCCCGTCTCCTGTCAGTCAGACTGCTTACGTTTCAGGCCACATGCGGTTTGGCACACGCAGCACCTGCTGAGTTTCGTTGTGTTCTTACAGCTCCCTCAGTACTGTGTATTTGCACCCAATTGATTTATTTCAGTGTAAATGTGTAAACCATACATTGACTGTGGTTGAAATGAAATATGTATGGTTAATTTGACAGTATTTAATTATTAATGTAATAAATAATAAATTAATATTCAATTAAAGTTTAATTTAATATATAATTAATTTAAAATGTTTAGGTCATTTCTAGGTTGGCTTAAATATAAGAATAGTCTATTGAGAATATATTTATGGATTAAATATATGCATTTGGAGTGAATTTATTGCTTATAGTGTGATAGACTGATATGCCAGCCAGGCCAATTAATTTGTAGATGTTTGGCAATTTTGAGCATAAGCTGAAACCTGTGCCCATTTCTGATGAACAATTCTTGCTTATTTAATGATGGCAAATGAGACTAGAGGTCGAGCAATAGTGGATTTTACCAATAACTAGGTTGGTCTGATAACTGATTAATCAACAAATAGTTGTTAAACTGGATACTGAATGAAACCAAACATAACACGTAAAATAGTGCTGAACTTTATTACAAAATTTGAAAAACAGCACTGAACCATGAAAATGTGCTGTACTTTTAAAATATAAAAAAATGATATTAATTATACCTTGATCATTAATGTTAGTTCATAGTGCATTAATTAATATTAAGAAATGCAGCTTTAAAATGTAAAAATGTATTAGTAAACGTTGAAATTAACAAACAATACTTGTATCAACCTCAGTTAATGTTACAAATGAACTCTTATTGTAAAGTGTTCCCATTTCATATAAATCCAAAAAGTCATGCTTAAAGATGGCCATCTTTAAATATCTACACAAAGGCCACAGCATTGAAATTAGACGCCTATGTATATTGTATGCGTTTTATGTTTCTGTTCGGCTGCACAAGCGAAGATACAATTTGCTTACTCATGTCACTAGTCTTTGTCAAAACAAACTCCATGTGGCGTCAGTGATGGTTTTTATTTCGTCTCTAGAGGCCGCTCTCGTACTGTATAATGACAACAGACTTTTCTCAGCCGTCCAGCAATGGATGCAACCTGGAAAAACTAAATTAAAATGAAAACTAAATCAGAATTTTGTTATGATATGAACACTCAGAATTCAGGGACGTTACATGAGGATCAATTTAATTGCACAAGTGGTTGTGTCTCAAGTACATCAGAGATTCGCCGGTCCTGAGCTTACAAACACCCACAGGGTTCTGCTCTCTCTTCACACTGCAAACTGACCCCCATTTACAATTAGCTACAGAAATGTGAAATAATGTACACAGAGATTTACAGTTTTCCATATAAATGTGATTAGCTAGAGCAGAAAAGACAATTGAGTATCTGAGTTGTTTACCAGCAGCTTTGTATTGAACTGTCCATCTGAGAGATTGTGTGTTTGTGAGGATGACGGAATTGAAAAATTCCAAAAACATTCAGATTTTCTTCTGTATAAATGTGCATTTCAAACCTTAAAATAGCCAGAGTCTGTCATTTGAAGTAGGTAAAATCGATTGTCCGTTTCTTTCTGATTGCATAAGTCCTTTTTGCAGTGGCAGTCTAGCACTGACGCACTAGCTTACACAAATTCAACATCCCTATATGCAAAATGACTAGTCTGACCACAATAACACAGTCAAGAACCAAATGAGAGGTTTTCCTCTTCATTCACATTCACATTTTATCAAAGGTCTGCAGAAGTTCAGAAAAATAGAGACAACAGATGAACAATGTTATGGCATACATATATAGTTCAAAAAAGCATGAAGGAAACATCAGCTCTAGGCAGTCACATGGTTTATGATGTCAACATAAAGTAAACGTGTCATAAATGAGAAATTTAATGTATGACTATCAAAGTACAGGAGCAATTTGGCTTGGTTTCTGTTATCCTTTGCGATAGGATCTATTGGATATAGGAAAGATGTCAGGATTGGTTTTGATGTAATCTAATATGAGCCCGGCTGATCCTGGCTACCTGACAGATGCTCTGTTAATTAGATTCACCTTCCGCTGGCACTGTCAGAAAAATCAGATCATAACACAGCCAGCTGACCAAACAAAACCAGTTCATCTGATTAAACCTGAAAAGATCACTCAACATAGCTCTGTTCGAGATACGAATGTATGAGGTACAGAAAACCTTTGGCATCTGTGTGGCGATAATATGATAAGAATATAACTTAAAATGTGAGGGGTAGTGAATAAAACCTTTGAGTCATTCACCTGTACTTTTAAAAAAAAGCTAAGGACTGCCATAGGCTTTGTGCTTTATTACCTTTGGAAATGGAGATTAACAGTTGGTGGGGGGGGGGTTATGACAAGATTCCAGAAGCGAGGAATGCCTGGTCGAGTTGCGTTTCCAGGGAAGTGTTTTTTTTTTTAATCAAGCGTTTTAAAAGCAAAAACTCTCCTCGTAGTCTTCCTCTACAAAAAAAGCACTTTACAATAAAATGTACAAAAAAATATAACACTGTTTATAATCAAGTCTTCGTAACAGAACAGGTTGACCTGTACCCATAGAATTGTGCAAACACATTTATTTAGCTACTAACTGTAAAACAAGGTGTTTTATACTGGCAAGACATACCCTTTGGTCGTTTAACACAATACCGTACTGCACACTGCCAGTGAATCCTGATACCAGTGGATTATTTCAAGCTTATATGTAGGGGAATCTCATGAAACATGCCCAAGTCACATTTTAAGCCAAAATTAAGAGAATTAAGCAAATCAGCATAAATGGATGCATTATGATGTTTGAAGGGATAGTTCACCCAAAAAGTATAATTGTGTCATTAATTACACACCCTCATGTTGTCAACACTTTCATTCATCTTCGGAATGAAATCTGAAAGTTTTCTGTCCCTCCATTGAAAGTGTATTCACCCAAAACTCTTGATGTTTCAAATTGTTCATGAAGAAATTGTAAAAGAAATCCATATGAATTGATCGGTTTAAAGTCTTCTAAAGAGACTCAATCGCTTTATATGATGAACAGATTTAATTTAGGCTTTTATTCACTTATAAACATTGATCAGTCAACATGCATAGCACACTCAAATATGGCAAAAGGAAGCTCAATCGTACTTACTTGACAATTTGTTGCATTACGGTAATTAGAATTGGGTGGGGATATGCGCACATATTGGGGAGGGTGCTTAATTGTCATAAAAATATACAAATTTCTTGTTTCTTTCAAAGAAATTTTGGAGTGAAATATGACACGTTTATGTTGTTGACTGGTTTCGTGAGATTCACCCATGCAACCTTGCATAGTTCCCCAAAGACAAAAAGCAAAGCAAAATAAAATCATGCTTCAAAAGCTCCTCTTCAGGTGCAGGCAACTTGTTGGCGAACTTTTCGAAAATGTACATATACAAGCGTTCAGAGTCTTTGAAATGCAGTTTGCATGTGCCCTTATGAAAATACGCTAAGGCAGCTTTTGATTTTGAAAGATACCAACATTTTCGGAAATACCACTTAGGTGTAAAGACTTGGAGCTACACGACCCATATTTCCCTGCCTACAGTAGATTGTCTGTTCTGCCTCTTAGGTTTGAAAAGATAGCTTGCCAGTGTCACTCTCGTTTTACAGCATTCTCCATAGTGCAAATGTGTAATTATTATTAATCGTTTCCTTTACTGCATGGAGTCTCGTCTTTAATGGCAGCTGTTTCTTCCTCCACTTTCCGCAGCAACTCTGGCACCAGACGTCATCTGTGTTCATGTTCATGGCTTTGTTCACAATTGGAGCCCATCTGATGGGATACAGAGCACCGCCGGACACAGCACGTTCCACTATCCGTGAGCTTTCCGCCAATCGCCTTTGGCTGCACTCTGATTGCATCTCATTATGAGCATGGTTTGTGTTAACAGCAGAGCAAGTATGCTGGGAATTATTATTATTACGTACAAAAATGACCCAGGGAGTAAAATAGACCTGGGAGTCTGTGACCATTTTGAAACAAAGCTCCTCCAGTGTAACATTCACATTGTGATAGGCTAGTGATGACAACAACATCACCGCCATCTGGTGCTTCTTCACCCTGTCTCGAGACCGCTTGGTGACTCCGTGGTTTTACAATCCCTGTTGACATCACTGTGAAAAATGATACTGCAGGGTATAGCGCAACAGCTTGTTTTTGGTAAAACCACCGGTCCCTCGTACTTTTGCTCTGACGCTGATATTAGGGAGTGGAAGCTCTTTAACAATTCATACATACACGTATAGCTCATGTTATTTGATTCCAGCGATACTAAAGCAGTCAACAGGAAGAGTCCATTGAAAAAACGACGCCATTAAACCGTTAGAGGACCTTCTGTGTCCTCACATCATGCTTTTCCGGTGGTTTGATTGTTGAGGGCTGTTTAGTTTGCCGTTCTGTGAAGGACTGATTGGGGCGGAGTCAAGCTGCTTGTATAAAGCTCTGAGTTCTTTCACTTCTTCCAGTACGTCGCGAGCCTGACCCCAAGTGGACGCTGCTTCCTCCAGAAGCCGCTCCGCCTCTATCCGTTGACCCTCCGGGCTGGAGCTCTTTCCAGCCGGCGATCCCTTCCCCTTGCCCTGTGCCCGCACCTCTGTCAGCAGTTCTTGAGTTCTCTCCAGTTTCTGGGTGATGAGGTCCTGGAGCTGGCTGATGGGCTGCACTGGCGCTGAAGTCGAGCAGTGCGGAAGGGCCCGCGTCTCGCAGTGCGTGAGGATCTCGTCCATGGAAGCACAGCGGTTCTTCTCGGATGTAGGCGGTTTTTTGCGGAGTTGCGGCGTCCGATGGTTTTCCGACCAGTCAAAGGCGCTCTCGCTTTTCCGCGGCAGACTCTGGGACTTTCCGGGGGTCTCGTTACATGTTGAGAGCTTCAAGGTGTCTGGATTGGAGCGCTGGGAATCTAGGGTATGCTGAGAAGCGGCTTTATCGAGGGTATCCTCATGAGAGTCCTGACACTGCTCTGCAAGGACGTCTTCTTCCTGGATGAGGTCAAGTGTCAGCATCCCATCCGAGTTTGTGGTAGAAGCCTGAAAAGGGTGCGGAGATTTTAGAAAAAAGTCTTTCTGTAGGTTAAATGCTAAAATGTAACCGCTTCATTCATTGTGATGGCATTTGAAATTACATTTTAAGGTGAAGAAGTACTTCACGCTGCTTATGTTCTCAGAGTTTACCTTTTTTAAATAGCAGGGCTCAACAAGGAGGATATAAAATGATCTATCTGACCGACATAGATGATGTATTATCAAAAATTCCACTATGTATTGTAATAGTCTTGGTTGCATCAGTAAAAATGGGTTTAAAATTACAAAACGATTATTAATCTTTTACTATATATGCATTGTTTTGCAGCATAAGTAACTATAATTTATGGTATGTATAATTTTCAGCTATTATTGGCAATTTTCTTTGTAAAGAAAGTTTAACATTTGATGGGAATTTTTTTATATATTTTATTAGATATTATTATAATATATGTAAAATATAAGCATTTTTAATTATAAATGCAATGTATATTTTTCAAAAATCTGATTTTACTACAAAAAAAAAAAATTATTGGGGCTAGTGAAGATGTTGGCAGGGCAAGTATAAATCTGAACCACTGGTCTGACCTGAAAAGCAGAAAAGATTCCATACAGTTGGGCTCTAAATTGTCTTAAAACTGATAGTATAAAGAAGAAAGTATTTCATCACTGAAAAAAAAAAGGTACATACTATTATATGTATCATTACAGCCTTTTCCCAACAGGCTGTTCACGTTTAATGAGGTGACATTCAAAGCGAATGTACTTCTTACCACAGCCATGAGGTGCCCGCGGGTGGGCAGGCGGCGTGTGTGAGGTATCTTAGCTCTGTCACGCGTCGGATGGGCCAACAAGCTGTCCTCTTCCACCGTCACCTAAAGGGGTCAGACAAAAAGCACTGGAATAAAGCCCAACTGAATAAATCAGTCACATGGAAACTATCAGCAGCTACATGTTTCACGCCAGCCTGCAGGAGGAGCAGAATTATGACTGGACATTCAAATGAGTAGTTTATTATTTGTTTGTGATGTACAAATAATGACACATGACCAATTGGGAAGAGTAGATGAATGTTTGAGTTCTGGGCAAAATCCTTGTACAAGCTAGAGGGCATAATCTGAGAATTTGTTACACTGAAAAATAACAACATGCATCAAACGTGTCAACACAAGTCTTGTTTACGAGAAAGCTTAAGCTGTAAATGTTAACAACCAAGACTTTGTGTTCTGAGCTGGCTTGTGTTTGTTGGCCAATGGAGTGCATGTCTAATCTCACTGTGTTTGGTCAGGGTTTATGGAACACAATGAAAGGGTAGTACACAACGAAACCAAATATTTGTTTAGAAGATTACCTTTGTTTCTTAGCATTTAGCATCTTGTTTCTTCATCTAGCAACAGCATGGTGACTGCTTCATGTACCCAAACCCTACCCTACTTGTGGTGGTGACTGAGTTTCGCGAAGTTAAGCTCAGGAATATATTTAAAATCTAGAATATATTTGTGCATGGTGTTGTTTGTGGCTAGTGAAAGCATATTCTCATTGTCTAGTAGGCACTAAACCTGCCTACACATTTCCCACACTTGCAGCAGTGCTTGGCAACGGATAAGCAGCGCATTGATATACTGAAATTAGAAAAACCAAACCATCCAGATCAGAAAAAGAATACGTCTGATGTTGAGAAAACTAAAACCACTGTCAGTGACTATTGCATTTTTCAGTTCCACGACCTCAAATAATCGATGTATGCCTGTTGACATTATAAGTGTAATCATCACAAATGAGTTATTATCGAAACGCATAAAAATAAAATCGAATCGAAAGCTTGTCAATTGGAATTTAATTGACTGAATAGATAACCAGCCTTGGGGAAAAAATAGAAAGTGCAAAATACCTTTTTATTGTTTTTTGTTCTGTTTTTTGTTGTTTTAAAGGGATAGTTCACTCAAATGAAAATTCTGTCTTTACTTGCCCTCATGTCGCCCAAACCGACATAAGAATTTGTTCATCTTCGGAACACAAATGAAGACATTTTTCATGAAATCTGAGACTTTTCTGTCACTCCGTTGACAGATGCGCAACTACCACTTTGATGCTTCAAAAAGTTCATAAAGAGATCGTAAAGCTAATCCGTATCAATTGAGCGTTTAGTCCAAGTTTTGATCGTTTGAGCTTCTGCAAAAAAACAAATTTGTGTTCGTGCGTCAAGAAGATTCGTTTGAGCTTCTGTCTATGTTCGCTGATCCTACATTTAATCTGTTCATTATATAAAGTGAACGAGTCTCTTCAGGAAATTTGGACAAACCGCTAGATTCATATGGATTTGTTTTACGGTAAGTTGCGTAGCTGCCAACTGATGGACAGAAAGCTCTTAGATTTCATCAAAAGTAATTAATGACAGAATTTAAATTTTTGGGTAAACTATCCCTTTAATTATTTTATGTTGATATCGTGACTGACAACCGCAAAAAGAACAATGTGATACAGTACCATTCTATCATTTTAAACTGGTATAAGAACAGTCTAGTTATGAGGAAGGTTCAACAGAAGCACTCTCAACATAACCGGCTGTTATCGTGTGCTGACTCAGTCTGTTTCCTCTCCTGTTGAGTGGTATGGGAGACCTTGCCTGTTTAACTCAACTAGATGTAGGGTATGAATCACACCACAGTCGCATGTGAAAGGGAAAGCACACGCTCTCTCTCATTTATTTAAATGAATCTCTAGAACATTGACTGTGTCACAGTCAGGTGTCCTCATCTGCTTGTGTGTATGTTTATGGACCTAAGCAATGACCTGGTCCCTATGACATGACATGTCAAGTGTTGATCTGGAAAAAGCAGACAGCATGCATGGTTAAGCCAGATTAAATCTCGTTCATTAGCTGAAGGTGAAGATAGGCTCTGATATGGCTGCTTTAACACTGAAAGTCGTGACTGCCGTCTATTTTTGGTGGAGTGATTCATTTTCTCCCACTGTGTGTCGAGCGTGATTATAGATCCGCTTTTAAATTGAGCAAATCCCTTTCGCAAACAAACTGGGAAAAAAACAGGGAATGAGAGGGCAGGAAACTTTGCGATTTAAAAGTTTTTATTAAAGTGGCTTCTCCAAGGACCTGTGAATGACAATCTGTATTCAGTTTTTTTTTTTGAAGAAGAAAATATAGAGCGGTGCTTGCCCATATAAATCACTGCTAGGGTGTTATGGATGGTTGCCTGGCATTATTTGGGTGGCTATTTGGTTGCTAGGGTGTTTTGGGTGGTTGCTAGGTGAATGCTCACTGACCCAAGTAAAAAAAAGTCCTTGCAACCACCATTGTAGTTCGTTGTAGGTAGTTGCCTGAGCATTGCTATGCATTTACAAAGGTGTTCATAATGTTATTACTTATTAGCACATTGTTAGGGTGTTTTGTGTGGTTGCTAGGTGAAAGCATACTGTATGATATTCCCATCCCTATTGTCAATCAACTTCTTAAAAAACTAATGCTGTGTTCGAAATCTCCCCCTAGACCCTCATTCACTATTCCCTACACTTCTCCCCTAATTTAGTCCACTGAAGGAGTGAATGAAAACGAGTGAGTGAATTTGGACATGCACTGAGTGTGGCAGAAGCGTGCTTCTTAATAATCATTTAAAACGTAGCAAACTGGCAGCTCCAGTAATTAAAAGATTTATCTTGAACTCTGTCATGCAAACTAGCAAACATAAACCGTAGTTAAACAATAATCAATTAAATTAATACCTGTATGATAATGCTAACCACATTAATGATAACCACATTGGACCAGTGGTTTGGAAAATGGATGGATGATTCAGCTGCAGCGCCATCTTCTGGTCAGACGCGGAAATTCAATCGACGCGTGACTCTCACACTGCATGCATTATGGGTATTATCTAGCCGTTGAGCATACAGCAGTTGTACACTCGTTATTGTGGTGTATTGTGGGATTGAATGAGTGCACTCAGTAGTAACGTCCACTATGGTTTTGGACACCACTACAAATGGCTGTCCCCTTAAATAATGCCCTACTTAAGGGTAAAAGGGGGGCAATTTCGGACGCAGAGTAGCACAGTTTTCTTCAACACACCACACGATTGGAGGTGCCATTTATATCTGTAGCACAAGATGTTGTATGCTGGAATGGAAGTATGCTGTCATATGGTCAATGCATAGCTTTCGCTCTGGTTGAAAATGCTTAACTCTTTTCCTGCCATTGATGGAATTTTATTGCTTTCCGTGTTTTCACTGTTATGCGGTAGGGGGCGCTATTACGCAACTTCTGAAAGAGTAAAGAATCTCCGGATCAAAACGCATGCGAAAAAGAAGCAGAAACAAACGATAAAAGCATTGTTTATGAATGCTTTTTTTTTTTTTTTTTTTTCGAAACCCGCATTCAACTGTTGATAAATAAAGAATACATGAAGCTAGAATAAAAGTGTTTTGATTATATTGCATGCTAAGATATTTATTCAATAAAATATTGTGGGGGCCATGGAAGTTTTGTGAAAATTATCAAAGATACTGACAGTGGCTAGGAACTTTTTTTTTTTTAGACGCTGGCGGGGGTTTTTAAACAAGCAGCACTGTTATATGCAAAGACATAAGAATGTCTAGCTTACCTCATCCAATATGCGGTTCTTGGCCCTGGTGATCGCTGCATTTAAAGCATTGATCCATGACTCCTTCTCTTCTGGACTGACGGCCAAAAACACCAGATTTGGAACCTGCATTTTGAGGATGAAAAATACTTAAAAACATGTCTTTTTGGAAAAGATAATTTATCCAAATACAAATATACAGGCCAGTGCAGTTTATAGAGTAACTGTACAGTGTGATGTATGACCAGTGTTGCTCTGAACCCTGCTGGCGTTTCATTTTACGCCTACTAACATGGTGAAAATTTCTTCAGTCTTGTGCTAGGTGGACACAAACATGTAGTGAGCCAAGCATAAATGAGCAGGTACAGCCATATGGCTCTGTCTATGGACAGCTGATGCAGCAACAGTGTGAGGCAGAAACCACCATATTAGGCAACAACACTGCAGGTCTTACCGACACAGTCTGCTGGAGCCGTGACAGACAGGCGGCCCTTCTGTTGATGCTGCAGCTGTGTAGATAAGACTCTGATATGCTCCCAATGCTACGTATTTGTACTGTTGTTGACACAACACTTTGACAATTAAAAAAGACATATCATTTTAAAATCATCGCTGATTGCAGACAAAAAACTATATATATATATATAAACTATTGCAGCTTTAGTGAGCCTAAGAGACTTCGGTTACACTTTATTTTGATGATCCCCTTTAGACATTCTGTTGACTAGCCTATAAGAAGTAACATTGCACCTACATGTCAACTAACTCTCATTAGAGTTTTAGTTCAGTATTAAAAGACTGTTAGGGTTAAGGTGAGTAGATTAAGGGGTTCAGGTTAGTAGAACAAGTTGACCTGCAAAGTTACTTATAGTCAGTAGAATGTCTGTTGGTGGAGCAGAACATTAAGTGTTAACAGATATTAAGAAGACAGTCTACTAATACTCTACTACTGTAATACTTTGATTGAGAGTGAATAAACGTTACTTGAAGTCAACAGAATGTCTAAAGGGGACCATCAAATTAAAGTATTAGAGAGACTTATTTGACACAAATTAAATTAAAAACACAAATTATTTGAGTTGCAAAAACACCTATAATAATCTAGATTTGTTTACATTGGTGGTACTTTTCCAGTGCAAAACTTGCTATCACTATGCAGATGGTTGGTTGCTCAGGCATTATATGATTTTTAAGGTGTTCAAAATATTGTAGTCTGTTGTTAAGTAGTTTCATGGGTGTTTTGGATGGTTGCTAGGTGAATGCTTACAGCAGCAAAAACAGCTTGGTTAATTCAGCTTGGTGTCAGGGAGGGTGCAAAAAATTAAATTTTAAATTATTGTAACTATGACTAGCTATATAATGCTGCAATGTGCATTATACTACAAAAGTGCATACTGATCATGTACGGCTTTTGAATTCTTTGGTAATCATAAAAATTAGGTGCAGAATCTCCCAAGTTCTCCCAAGTAAGGGTGCAAAAAAAGAGGCAGGCGAGAGAAAAAAGCAGAAAGATGATGATTTTCATGAGGTCATGTAGTAGGGTGTCTCCCCTGTTGAGCTGCATATGGAACAGCTGTTGTAAGTGGGGCAGAAGGACTTATTAACCATGTAGTGGTGTGTTTCTGTGTGTGAAGGGGTGTGTTTGGGAGGTTGGGTGCTGCTGGATTTTCCTAAGACCCTCCATGTTTTTCCCTAGGGATTAACCCCTTGTCTCAGTGCTGGATTTTAAAGGATTGGTCAGACGTAACCCCTTACAGTATGTTTCTCCTAGCTGTGAGAAATCCTGCAAATGTGCTGCAGAGTCTAGACTGGCAGAAAAATTATCAACAATCAAGAACTAAAGCAGACTTCTAAAACCAATCTTCCTTTTACTGATAAAATGTATTTCAGAAGAGGTTAAATTAAAATATATAGAGATGGATGGATGGATGGATGGATGGATGGATGGATGGATGGATGGATGGATGGATGGATGGATGGATGGATGGATGGATGGATGGATAGATGTATAGATGGATATATAGATGGATTGGTAGATGGGTAGATGGATTGGAAGATGGATAGATAGATAGATAGATAGGTAGATAGATAGATAGATAGATAGATAGATAGATAGATAGATAGATAGGTAGATAGGTAGATAGGTAGATGGATGAATGGATAAATAGACACACTTCACCTTTAAGAAACTTGGAGCTTTAACTCAATTGGTAAGATGTACTATTTGTGTTGGTCTAAAGGATAAAGGATATTTGTGGTGGCCTGTGGTTTGCTAGTGAAAGCAATAAGCTGAGCCGTTCTTACTGAAAGCCAATTACACCGGATAGGATGACTACAGAGGTCGGTCCAAGTTTGTGCTTCGTAACATGCTGGAGTATGATTTATTGTCTAATATTTTCTTAGACTAACATCAACATGTCTTTGACTTTTGGTAATGCAGCCATTCAGACTCGAGTCTGTGTTTTGTACTTATAACCGCATTTACAAACAGGTGTGACTCTTGAATTGTCCTATTCTTATAATAGATTACAGAAGCAGTTTGAATACTGTCTGTATGGCTGAATAACCAGTTAAGAGCACCTATTTTATTCTCCTTTTGCTCATATGTGTGAATTTATGTAGAGACGCATATCTGAGTTGTGCAACAGGTGATTGCTTTTCATGACTACAAACTGACTAATAAACCAGCCCTCAGCCCTGACTGGGCTAAACCCATTAGCTATTATCCTGTACTGACAAACCCAACTTCCTGTAATGACTGACCGTGTTGCCTGGCTGCCGTGAACGCAGAAGCGTGAACTTGCTGTGGTTCTTTTTGCTCCTGCTCTTGGCCTTGCGAAGTTCCTCAGACCTCTCGTAGTCGGTGAGATCCACCACCTCCTGGATTTTCTTCTCATCTTTGACCTGTGGGATAAAGTACAGATTTAGTGTCAATATTGTGCTTTAAATGTATATTCGACACAAATATCTCAATATTTAAAGGATTAGTTCACCTTTAAAGTGAAAATTCTGTCATCATTTACTCACCCTCAAGTTGTTTCAAACCTGTATGAATTTCTTTCTTCTGCTGAACACAAAGGAAGATATTTAGAAGAATGTCAGTAACCAGACAGTTTTTGGTTCCCATTGACTTCCATAGTAGGAAAAAAATATACTATGGAAGTCAATGGGAACCAAAAACTGTCTGGTTACTGACATTCTTCTAAATATCTTCCTTTGTGTTCAGCAGAAGAAAGAAATTCATACAGGTTTGAAACAACTTAAGGGTGAGTATATGATGACATAATTTTCACTTTAAAAGTGAACTAATCCTTTAAGTATTTGTTCAGAAATAATTTAAAAGGGTGATTTTTATTTCATTTTTTCTCCCCAGAAGAACCATCATTATAATTGCCATTTTAGTAGTTTTAATGTTTCATGTAATGACTAAAAACCTTATTATTAATTAATGCTGTTTTTAATTTTTAATAATAATACTATGTTATTTACAAATAAATGTTTTAATTTTGTAATTTTAAAATAATAATAGCATTTTAATATTATTTTATTATTTAAAAACATTATATATATTAAAAGTTTCATTACATTTTATTTCTGCATGACACAAATCACTAATTAAAAAATATGAATGGCTCGTGGATGATAAATAAACAAGGTTGTGCTTACAGTCGACATGCAGTGGTGCGCTTTCCATAAATAATAAAAATATAAATATAATTTCCTTACAAAGGCAAATTTAAAATGACCCTTTTACTTTTGGTTTCGGCACTGGATGTCCAGGTGTCTTGTTTCAAAAAAGAATAGTCATTTTGGTGCATCATTACTCAAAATGTACTGATTATATTGTCAATCCCTACAGCATTTTTAAAGTATACAATGATTGAGGTCAGTGTTTTAGTCTAGTTGGTGCAGCTACAAAAGTTAAGGACATCTGGATGACCAATCTGACTTTTAACTGGGGCAGACGTCAAAACGTAGCTCGAAAACATCATTAGGCGTGAAAGAACTTTTTAACCCAGATTCACAGTGAACACCATGGTCTGATTTGGTATCACCTGCCAAACGATCTCATTCAGTCACAATCAATTTCCATTAGTGCTCTTCTAAAGACAAATAAAGCTCTGTCCACGCAAGGCCACATCTGGTGGTGTGCTGTACTACAGAGCCGCTCTACAGTGCAGTACTTAAGAGTATTGGCATCACACCCAGTGCACTATGGGGTGTCACGACAGGGAATGGCTGTACAAATAGTACATCTACTGTTCCAGCAGTACAAAGGCGGCAATTAACTAGCAATCTGATCCAATCCTTTTTTCCAGGAGAGGACAGCCGGGGCACAGTACATTTGCACTCAATACCGGACATTGAAAACTTTTAAATACAACTAGATTCAAGATTATTTTGCAGTTTGCTGTAGTGACTTCTGATGCACTATATAGTGAATTAAAAGGAGGTATAGAAGAAAGCGAAAATATGTATTTGGTGGTTTTTAATTGTTTTGTTTTTTAAGTGTGGTACCACATTGAAGGATATTTATTTCACAAAGATTGCATGTAAAATGACCCTGATATATCTGACAACACATCTGGCTGAGTAAAAGTCTGTAATCCGAGATCCTACTGAAACAAAAAACTTCAGTGGTCAAATTTATTGAATGAATGTGAACTAGAATAGGCCTACTACTTTTGTTGTTTTGCTCTTTGCTCCTTTAAACTGAGTAGGCGCAGCTCTCCTGAGTCTAATTGAGTGATTGTATATGAATCTAACACCATTTCTTTATGCCCTATTTGGACTTCATAGCATTTGAAACCGCCACAGGAACTGGCAGATGCACCAGCAACAAGCCAATTTTAGTATTAGTGACCATTTTAACTGTAAATAAAGAGCATCATCTATATTTAATACTGTGTGCATTATGCTTTTTAAAAAGATGCATCCCTTTGCAGAGGAGACAAAGTGTGTGAATAGCCAAAAATGGCATCCTAAACAACCAAATGACAGTTAGAGAAAATTGGTCGACCTACCCAACAAGAGAATGAAGGGAGGAAAAACAAGTCGTCTTGCCAGGCTGTCTGAAATGTACTCTGTAATCTAGCTACTTGCTGTTGTGTAACTAAAGCTGTCTGGAGCTGTAAACAATATTTTTGTTGTGTGTGATGTTAGAGAAATGTTCCGGGCTCAAAAAAAAAAGTAAACTATACAAACAGCATCTGTGGCATGCTGTTGAATACCACAGAAAATCATTTTGACGCATTCGTGTTTACATTGATGCATGATAGGGAATAGTATGTAGGAAGGAAATTGATTATATCAAGAAAAAAAGGATGATTAACAACTTTACATCTCGTATAATACAACTAAAATAAAACAAAATTCTCCTTTGACCATAGAATTTCATTATTGTCCATTTTAAAATAATGTATATATATACACTGCTCAATAAATAAAATATTTCTTGTTATTATCAGTGTTGACAACAATTGTCTTGCTTAATATTTTTGTGTAAACTGTAATATATTTTTTCAGGGTTCTTTGATAAATAGAAAGTTAGAATATAATAAATAAAATGTTTTAAAAATATAAAAGTATCTTTAGCATCACTTTTGATCAATTTAATGATTCCATTCTAATAAAAATATTGTAAAATAAATACTTTTTTTTCACAATTATTTTCTGTTTATCAACAACATGGAAGAAAGTTAGACCTTAACTTGTATCAAACCTGGAAAAAATCGTTTAAAGTTTGCACTTTATATGTTGTGTGAAACATTTGCTCACCACCATCGTTTCCAAAGTGTATTCATAGTCATGTTATTCAACTAATAAACTGTATTATGGAGCATTTCCTGTGCAGGTGTCCTTTCGGTTAGATTTGAGAGCAGGTGGACAATTCAGAGACACAGTCATCATCTCGTATTTCATGTCATTCAAAGGACTGTCTGAATTGAATTTAGCCATTTACTTTCTCCATTAACCAGTCTAACATTTCATATACGTCCATTAGGGTCACAAAACATTGCAGCTGAGAGGGTGTGTAAGAGAGGCCAAATACCCTGAAGAGGAATTTGAAATGAATACTCCCTGGCAATGTGTCCCATCGGCCCACACATGAAAAATTAATTGCAAAAGTTTGGAACTATGTGAATTATACAGCCAATCCTGATTTATGATATAAAAGCTGCTGGAGAGATCTCAAAGGGTTAAATCCAGCATGTTGGTTTAGTTAGGTGAGAGAAGGGGAAGTTTCTTGACAAGTTGACATCAGCAACCGCAAACAAATCAAAGATAGCTTGAAGATTTTTTTCTCTTCTAGCAAAGTTGTTTTCAACTGGTTTTGCTTTACAAGTGGCGACCCAGCACAAAATTGGCAAAATTGTTTACACTCTTAAAAATCAAAGGTTTTTTTTTTTTTTTTGGCACAGGCGGTTCCATGAAGAACCTGTAAACAGCAATAACCTGAAGAAATTTGTGGGAACTGGGAAGTACTTTTTTTGGCACCTGCAAATCTGAAAAGAATGTCCGTATATTGTGCCGTATGCCTTGCATTTTAAGACTGGCAAGAGAAAACGAGCATGGCTTGCAGCACTTAAGTTAAAATACTCCCCATAAAATATGTGCGCTCTTATCATTTTGAGGACAAGACCCCCTGAACAGGAGCTGTATGTAGGATATGAGCACCCATCTGTTTTCAGTGTACTGGTAGTTAATTTATGACAGCTTCATGTCATCTACACAGTCATTAAACTTTGACGGGTGAGGCACTGACACAAGTCAAAAGTAAAGTCATGACACTATAGAGCCATGTGGTTTTAAAAACCATTTTCATAGGTTTAATGTTGCATTTTCAGCTCGAAAAATACAATAATTTGTTTAGAAACACCAAAGACTGGAAACGTAAAGGATAATTCCGCTATGAGTCGGCTATGCGGAAAAAGTTTGAACAATCGTGTTTATTTTTTCCTAAACATTTAGTTTTATTCTGATCACAACAGATTTCGGGGTCATGACCCATCAGTTGAGAACCACTGTTGTTGTAGAGTTTATGATTTCTGATTTTGAACGCCCCGATGCTATTTAGCACACTGTTGTTCCAGGGTAAAACCAGCCAGCAACAGGAATTTCTCCCTGACGCCCATTCAAATTCTTTGAAACAACTTGCAATTGCAGTGATAATCATCTGACACAATGTGACCAAGATCCCTTAAAGACACCACCTAAAGGAACCAGATGGAGAAGAAATGCTTTGATGACTATACAGGGCATGACAACCTCCAGCGATCTCACTTTCCAGTAAGTGAGTCAGAGCGGTGCCAGGCCCTGACGTGTGAAATGATTCATCCTTCGATTTCATTTGCGACTCCACTCGTGTTAATGTAGCTGAACGACTGCACCCCATTACCTTAGAGAGCGATGACTGACCGCAATTGTAAAAGGAAAACTTCACACATGTTCCCTTGAGTATTTACACGCGTATGACATACGTGTCTGAAGACATGTTACTTTTACTATTGCACTGCATGATCTCATCATTTCATGACGTTTTCTATTTACATCAATTCACAGCGCTAGAATAATGCAGCCCATCTGCAGATCTCTTTATTAGGAAAAGCAATACACGTACAAATATGACAAGTAAACTGAATTTAGATAAATGGGACGCATGAACTAATTCAAGCACTTAAGTAAAGTGCTTGAATCAAACTGTAAATGCAATATAACATGATCTGTTTCTTTTTAGGGTGGATACTGATTGTGAATCATCTAAATGGAAGGGCTGTAATTTCAATGCAGTTTTAGTGGCGTCTTTTAAGGAAAGCAAAGGGGAAGAACTTTGTGAAAGAGGAAGTGTCAAGTCCAAAACAGGTTGTGACCACTATACCCACGTCTATCATCTTATGACTTCAAAAAGCAGAAGAGCAATATATGTCAAAGATCACAACTTCCTTATTTGGGCTTGAGTTGGCAAACAGAAGACACAGGCAGCTCTTATCTTTTTCTTTTTCTTGTGTGTCGAAGCTCTGGTTGATGCCATTGAGGGTAATCGGAAGAAACATTTTGACGGAGACATGAAATTGTGCTTTATTGAAAGTGCAAAATCAGAGTTTGTGTTGATTGGTTGTCTTGGGCAATCGTGAGAGAGAAATGTATCAGGATAAGTGTGTGAATGTGAAGACAGTCCAGGGTGAGTGGGACGAATCTCTCATAGTATCTGTGCACTCGCCCTACATCTGCCACATCGACGCCGAGGAATCTGACCCCAAACAACACTCGCATGGACATCTGTTCAGGGAGAGTTTTGCAGGACACATTCTCAGCTTACTGCCACCCTTCAGTCTACTATCATCTGACTGAAATATGTCAATTTGATTTAAGCAGAATCCCATACAATGAATGTCCAGTGGTGCTTGCTATTACAATTTCTCATACTTAGATTTCAACAAACCCTCTAACTCTGCAAATGCCATAAATTGTGCAGTTTGTTGAGGATAGGTGTGCTTATACTTTTCAAAGCAATTTACTTGAAATTTATACCTGGTACACTGTAAAAAAATAAAAAGTTTCTGTATTTTGTTATGAATTTTTAAGTACAATCAACTTGGATGTTTAAGTAATTTCAACTTAAATTACATTAAACTGACTTAAATGAGTTGAATCTTGTTGAATCAGTGTCAAGTAAGAGTGGGATACTTGTCTAGATTTCTCTGCTTACTTATGTAAGTTTATTATAAACAGCCCCTTCTATAGATTTGGAAGATTAGTTCAAAAGGGTTTTTACAATAGCCTAAATTAAAATTATATCAGTAAATAATAAATTAAAAGACATATACTTCATATGTGATGCACACAAGCAGAGCAGATGAGCTTCTATAACGCCCACATGTAGAAAACACATACTCCCACCTCCTCTGTAATAAACACAGCGCTGTTAGTCCTGTCTGAATCGGTACATGAAATCTCAGATTTCAAATGATAAGAATTGTTACTCAAACGTAATTTGGAAATCAAGTCCTGTACGTATAGGGCTTCACAGTCAGCCAATCTCCCTCCATCCAATCAATAACCAAATGAAAGAACCAAGTTCCGCTGTATATTTTTTCTGATTGTTGAAGTTATCATGGTTGAAGTTATCATGTCACAATATGGAAGAAAAGATCTGCCGCTACTTCGGTTTCATTGCGACTTTAAGCAACCTCCAAGCAACCACACATTAATGCAGTAAAAACAATACATCTCCCTAGTAGCATGGCAGCTAGTTTTGCATAAGCATGTATCACTGACATTTTCATCATAAAATCCCAAAAACTGTTTACACGACAGCATTTTCAAATGTTTATGCATTTGGCCGTTCATTTACATGACAACAGCGTTTTGGGTGCCTGAAAACAGGTTTCAAAGTGCAAGTTTTTCAAAACAATCCTCATGTAAACAACAAAAACGCAAATCTGTGAAAACGATGACGTTTTGCACATGCATTTTACATATTCAGTCTATAGTGTTTCATCGCATCTAATAGCCTGGCAGCAGAATACAGAGTTTTTAGTCATTTTCGCGTATCCGTGTGAATGGGAATTGTTTTTACAATGGCGTAGTCTGTACGCGGAAAACTCAAAGGAAAAACTTCTCAGTTTTAAGCATATTGTTGTCTTGTAATCGTACCCTAAATATAAGATGGTAACTTTAGTTTCTAAAGTTACTGTTACTACTGTAAAATTATACTATATTAATTGGGGCACTTTCAGAATATGACAGTTTACCATAATACATTTTTTGCTGAGGAAAGTAGTATTATTAAGTTCCCACAACTTTGTTGTAGCTAATTGTGGTGTTTTGGCAAAAACTAGTTTCCATGATACATTTTTGAAAATTTATTTACAATTAATCATTTTCTGATATTTTGATGGTACTTTTGAAGTCTTAATTCCTATTCACTGACAAAATACAAAGTTCAATCATGAAACTCTAGATGGCACATGCTAATAGATCCTTAACTCAATCTGCTTGCAATTACATCATTCTCTATAGGGCACAGCTGATTGGTTCCTGCTGTATCAGTAGCCAATGAGCTCGCTGATCAACTTTCAAATACTTGGTCAGCATTTGCTGTAGCAGTTTGTAGTATGCTTCCAAAAACCATCCACCTTCCCCAACTCCACCTGTATAAATCTGCTTTGAGTAATTCATGTATGTTATATTGTACAGCTGAATGTCAGCTGAATGCAAAATGTCTTACTTGCTCACAGCAGCGTCATGCATGTATTGGCAGTAGCAAGTCCTGTACTTGCTCTGCAGCAGCAGCAATGACCAACAGCAGCAGCAGATCTATTCCACCAAGGCCAAACAGATCAACAATGTCATATCCATTACCATGCCAAATACTCAGAGTTGTCATGACAGAACTATTGTTAATGAAACTAGTCTATTCATTACAATTTCTACAAATATTCTCCTATTGTGTTCTGCAGAAGAAAAAGTCACATGCTTTTGGAGTGAAATGAAGGTGAATAAATGAAGACAGCATTTTCATTTTTTGGGTGAACTGTGCATTTAACACCTAGGAGACAGCATAAAAAAAAATCACAAATAATATTTTGTATAGTATAAGCCCAGATACCTGATGGTATATATATGTTTTAGAAATATATTTAACTCCTCAAGCTGGGATATTCAGATTGGCATATAAATATGGGAATCATTTTGGCGTTTATCTTTTAGGAAACATGATACCAAAAACAACAGCATCAGATCATTAAAATCTGTTGTCTGTCTAGACAGCTGGAGAGAAACATCTAGACGACAGCATGATGAAACCTCAGTCTGTTAAGCACTAAAAGGGTCAATCCTCCCTCTGAGCTGTGAGCCACAGCCCATATGCTGCCTCGGCATTGTTTGATCTGATGCTGAGCACAGCAAACAGTCTTCTGCGTGACCATGACTCAACCTCAATCCTGCTTTCCTTCCCTTCGTCCTCCCACACTGCAGTAAATCAGCCTCGCTCCAGAATAAAGGCCCTTTATTTTCCTGTTCCTTCATGCTTACTGAACTTGTTAAACCTCTAACATGCTGGCATGCACATGCTGACAGTATGTGTTGCATGGAACTTGGAAATGACAGTCTGCTAATTGAATGTTAACATGTTTATATTGTCATGCTTGGCTTTTCATCACAACCGGCTCTAATTCCAGAACAACGTCTGCAATTGGATGTAGCCTGACCTGAATAGAGCAGGATATTAAAGGATAGTTCACCCAAAAATCACAACTCTACCATTTACTCCCCCTCATGTCTTTCCAAATCTGTGTGACTTTTTCCTTCTGTGGAACACTAAATTAGTTTTTTTTTATAGTGTTGAAAGTTCAAACTGCTGCTTTTCATACAGTGAAATATAATGAGTGACTAATTTTATAATCTTTTATGGTGCTTTTTGGAGCTTGACAGCCCCTGCTTCCAATCTACTTTCATTCTGCTAAACTTTTCATTTCCAAGAAAGAAAGCCATACGGGTTTCGAAAGACATGAGCAAATGATGACTTTTATTTTTGGCTGAACTATCTATTTATTTCTGTGCAGCTCATGTGAGGAACAACCGGAGGAACTCATGTGATTTCATTGCTAGGACGTGTGGCAATTAACTTCCTGTATGTCACAACATACCATCACCAGAACATTCATCATTATAATCATATGATGATGTTTTACCTCTGCAAATGTTATGCTAAAGATAGTAGATAAACCTCATGCGGTTTGACTTGGATCACACTAGATATTTGTAAACTATTTGTTTACATTAAATGCATGCATTTGAATAGCCTGACTCTCTAGTTTTAAAAATGAATGATCACAGACCCGTTATACACATAAACTCAAAGTTATGTAATCTGCCTACTTTCATCATTAATCGGAATCGAAAAACAATAAAATTTATTATTATTATTATTATTATTATTACCATGGTGTACCATGAGTGTGCCATTGAGTGATGGGTTTCTTCTTGTCTCCTGAATTTGAATACATTGTGGTCAGTACAAACCATGTTTATCTGCATTGGAAGTATACCCTTATATTGTAGTCTGGATCATATTTTCTTTTACGTTGTGTAGTTTTGTTCATGGTTTTCGAGGATGAGGGCATGTCATGTAACTCGTCCATGCCTCCAAGCAACTGGAACACATTTTACACACTTTCTCACACACTATACTGAAAGCAGTACTGAATATCATTGTAAGAATGTTACACAAGTAGAATCTCATCAGTCAAATGATGATGATGTGGAGGAAAGCATGAACAGAAAAAAGGTTTTGTCCAAAACTTACCTCTTTTTCGGAAATGTAGAGTTGGTCTCCTTTCAGTAAAACAAATCTGTTTTTCCAAATTTCCCTGAAAATTCCTTTGCCACAGAACTTGCGAATCCAGCCAGTTTTGTCAGGCTGCACGGGCTGTTGATTGGCTTCCTGAGGGCCCTGCGTTTACAGAGAGAACACAGAAGCATGCCAGTGAGACTTAAGGTTCCCAGTGAGGTATGGTCGATTGTCTGTTTCAAAGCATTTTGGGGCCTTCATAAATCTATGATGCACATTATGCCGTCTAGGAAGGCAGTTCACAAGTTTTTGAGACCGCCGTAATCTCTAGCAAGGGGGAGACTTTCTTAAAGACATTGCCTTTGTCATGTAGATCATATCACATTCCTGGCGCTTACTCACTTTTCTCACACAGCACAAGCACATACACACACCAGTGTTTCCTCGATATTTTGCCTGAGTTGTGATCTTGCCATCTGAACTGAGTATGATGAGATTAAAAGGCTGTGTGCATGCAAAATAATGGAAAGAAAAAGCTTTTGTCTGTTGTGTTAAACTCAAAGAGTGCAAAAACAAACATTACATCCATAATCTGGTTATGACTTTATTTTGAAAAATATGTTTAAATGCTCCTCAGCTTTATGCTATCAGCATATAACCAAAATGTATTTAAAATACATTTATTTCATACTTAGTACAAATACATTAACATTACTGACACATTACTTGAGACTTGAGACTAATATTATAATTAATCTTTATTTGGAGTACTTCTTTATTGCACAATGCACATTTCTTAATATAAAGCCTAAAATGTGTTCTAATCTCATTATTAGTAACCTTAAGATCACTGTACTTCAGATGAAACATGTCATGCCCATTCTTTGCCTGCTATTCTTGTCTGGAAATATTGGAGGCGCCATTTATTATGCTTTTTAGTCGTTTTTGGACAGTAATTTAATCGACTCATTAATAGTGCATGTTAAGTGTTCAGTTTGTAGATCTAAAACCCAGAAGAGAATTAGCATTTTTAAGCCATGCTTCCCTTGGGAATTTTCTTTCTGGTTTTTAGAATGGATAATTTGTTTATATGATATATATATATATATATATATATATATATATATATATATATTTATTTATATAATTACAACAAAAACTTACTCATTTCACTCTGCCTGGTCACTTAGCCTACTCATTTCACACAGCCTGGTCAACAACTTCCAAAAAGGGCGTGCAGAAGAATATCATGTCGACTTTAAAATTTACAACCAGAATAAAATAATTATAATGCATGTGCTACGTTGGAAAATGTTTTTAAACGTTGTGTTATAGTAAACTGAAGTGTTCGTGCTGCAGTGTTTCAGACTAGTGCACAAAGGCTCACGGCGCTCCTCACTGACAATAGAGTGAACTCGATGTCTTACCCGCTTTGTTGAACTGTTCTTCTTCATGGCTCAATAAAACGGAGCTTTCCGACTCTCCCTCCGCTAAATCCAGATCCTTCCGTGCACAATGTGCTGTCTACAACGAAACAGAATCCTGGTGTGGACTCGAAACGTTACACTCAAAGAAAAGCACGGTGCTGCTGAATGAGTCGCTCCCCCGTTTGTTTCTTACGCCTCTTGTCTATTTACTCCCATTCAGTGTCCTCCAGATCCGCGCAGATTATCATCCAATGGCTTTTTCTCAGTGGTCACGAAGACAGATCTGAGAAATGTGCTTTCTAGAGCAGCATATAAGTCTGTGATGGTGGCATCAACATCATGATCGTTTCGTATGGGTTGGTCTCCTGCCGTCATGTGTGTCTTTCGTGGAGTTGTGTGAGTGAGCTGGAGAACTTGAAGATGTGTGGTCCCTCTCTTTGTCCTCGACAGCTCCACCTATGGACACCACGGTGATGTCACTGGAAAGAGAGAGGGAGTCTTACTGTACTGAAAGGAATGTGCAATATTTTGCTATAATTTTACATTGTGTAACACAGTATTTGCCTGTATTGTAGGCCATAGCGAAAATAGTATGCATATATCATCATAGCATATTATTATTATTTTAAAAATATCAATAATGACGTGTTAAGTATGCCTACTAAGTAGGCCTATAGAGTCAAAAATTTTACTTTTTTTTATTATGGAACAATATTTGCCTCATGGACTTGTTGAACTAATTGACATGACAAAAAAAATGGATGACATGCCGATGATAGAGGCCGGAGGTTAGAGAAAAATCTAACCATATCTTTCTTGAGTGTCAATTAAGAGGAAAGAAAATCAATCTGAGCAATTATGATCTGTACGCAGCAGTAAATTATATTTTGAAGCATTTTCTTCACATTCTGTGTTTTTCTACATGCTGTGGTAATATCTAAATTAATGGTTTTATGGCTTTATAAGTGATAAATGTGTTCCTGAGCTGATTTCAGTTTTTTGTATTTACTAAGCAGTAAATAAAATAAATATATAAATATAAATAAATAAGTAAACAAAGTCATCTATAAATATATTAATAAAATTTCAGGTATAACAAATGTGGTCAAATCTTTCTTCTTTTTTTAAAGATTTAAAAGTCATAAATATTATTTAATATGACTGAAGCAACTTTGCTGCATTATGTTTTAGTTGACAGAAGTCATTTTTAAGGGTCAGGTAAGATTGAAATTGTGCATACCTTCAAAGGCTATTTCAGTTTTTACAATTTTAGGATACACTTTATTTTAAGGTGACATAGTTACATTGTACTTACTCAAATGAGTAATATTAATGAACTACATAGGCTATTTAAAGAGAAAGGGTTAAGGTATGGTTTAGGGTTAGTTGCTTGTAATTATGCATTATTTATGTTATTACTTTAGTAAGTACATGTAGTACATGTGTAACTGTCACCTTAAAATAAAGTGTTATCCAATTTTAATATGTACAAAATAAATGTAATGATTTGATATATTTAGATTTTTAATTTCTTTAATCCCCTTTGATATAAACATAAATGATGAATTCTTTCACCTACAGATTAAAACAAACATTTTGCCGTTCCGACGGCAAGCAGCCCATGAGGTGTTGTGATAAGGCTCTCATAAAGTGATGTAACTCAGCAGCAATATAAACATGTCCACCTGTCGTCTTAAAACCATCATAGTCCTTCTTAAGAGTTTAAAAATAGTAATGAATGCTGCGTTGATAAGCTTGAGTCTAAAATGCCCCTATTCTTAAATATTATTTTCTTCATTACTTCAACAATAAGGAATTCACTGCTAAATGTTTTTGTCGTTAAGCCAGGAGAGATAATTAGGTTACCTGAGAAGGTAATAACTGGATTAACGTTCTATATATAATCGCAAATGCAAAAACAAACATGTTATACATATAGAGATATAATGATCCAAAATTTAAGTCGAGCTGAGAACATGGTTATCATATCACGGATTACAGTTTAAGTGCATTTAAGAGGGGTCAAAATGGGTCAGTCGGAGCATCTGTTTGTCGGGCGTATGACGGGGTGAACGGCTGTTTATCTGTTAAACAAAGCCTGACACATTTATGTTAGTCCCCTAATAAAAAATTCCACATATTAAGTGAGAAATGAGAGCATTTAAAAGCTGTATCAAAACAGGAAGCTAAGGCTTGTATACCAGGCCATGTTCATCTCTTCTTATTTATTGGCTGGTGAGACTTGTAAGTGTAAAGATAATTCACAGTCTGTGCTGAATTCTCAATGCTGTCATTTGCCATTTAGTAAATGAATGTCCTTTTTGTGAGCATTGCTGTAGAGTTCATTCCTTAAGATCAGTATTCACCACACAATCCTTCTGCTCGGCCAAAACAAGAGACTGAAAGCAAATCCGTCTAGGAATGGGTTGAAAACAACAAAATGGTCCAATCTTTCTTTCTTTTGAGTAGGCCTAATGCTTTTAACACAATAAACTATCTTTCTGCATTTCGCCATTTTATGTGAAATAGTTTTCTAATCCTTGCTTGTATAATGCCCATTTTTTAGTTAATGCTGGTGTTCATAAACCCAGGTAATCTTACAGTGGCATCATTGTAATGACACACGCTAATCCAGCACTGAAGTAGAATTAAGCAGCGCCGCTGTCCCAGTTTAAACAGAGCTCTTGCACAACCGCTGCGGAAATCAGCTTATACAGTTGCTTCTCGTAAGGCTTTCAACTGCTGCCGAAAATAAGACGAAACATAAACGGCCAGACTTGAGGTCGCTTTTCTCATCGGGCTAAATTGTCCATGTGAAGAACTAGGCGTTTTGCACTGCTAATCATCTGTCCTAAAATGAATGTCACTTTATTTTATCATACTTGATCGGTTCAAGTGTTCTGTTCTGACACACATCAGGCTTTGTCTTTCTTAATTGTGATTGAACACATTTATAGTTTAATGTATGGTTTGTTTGTTTTTTAATCCAGACGCTTGTTTCAGAATAGCATTCTCATTTGCAATCGAGTGCTAAAAGCTATATTGATTTCAAGGTTAAGTTTGTGTAATTGGCTGGTTTTTATATTGATCTTGTGATGTTGGGGAAGAGACACAACATGGGCACTATTGCTCCGCTGGATATTCTTGAGTGGAGATGAACAGTCATTTGTACAGTAGATTATGGGGGCGCAGCTGGCCTTGGTTTATCCACCAAAGTATAGGCCACAATACAGACATCATTTATAAGTGGTGGAGTGTCTTTTAAACGGCTAATATTTAAAGGTTATGGTCTTCATTGGTGTAGAAAGCAACAAAAAATCTATAGAGAGTAGAAGAATCCAACCTGTCTCCAGATTTGAGAAGAAACGGATGAGTGTGTAGTAATGTAGTCTTAGTGGAATCACATGACAGATGCTGATAAGAAATTGATCTAAGCGACCAACTGTATAATGACCAGATGTTGCTATGCTGCTTGAAGTAGAGATAATGTTTCAGTTTGTCCTCGGCAACGAAATACCAATTAAATAAATACCATTAAAGATACTGAATGACATGAGACAGAGTTAAAACAAAATCTGTCAAATTTGGTCTTAACAGTTAGCCTATATTCAAATGATATATTCAACAATGTTCATTGAACTGATGAAAAAAACATTTCAATTTCATTATAAATTGTTTATAGTTAATTGTTGCTGTTAATTTGCCATTCTTTCCTGCATTTCTGCATGTTGTTGTTACTTTGTTTGCCCGTGTCTTTGTTTTTAGTCATTCTGTGTGTGTAAAAGTGATTTTAAAATGACCAAGATTTCTAGTTATTTTGGGTACATTTTTAGTAATTTTAAAACATAAAAAACAGCCCAGCATGCTGGGCTAAACATTTAACCCAAAACAACCCAGCACGGGTTACGTCCCTTTTTAACCCAGCGCTGGGTTTCCAAAATGAGCCAAATTGGGTTGTTTTTAACCCATTATTTTTTAGGTTTGGGGTTGAGTAAATTCTAGCAGAATTTAAATTTGTGGGTGAACTATCCCTTTAATTCTTTAATCACAGGTGCTTGAATTATAATTGCAATGTTAGCTGTGTTGCTTATGTTGTTCTCATACGTTATCTTCATCCAAATGAAGCGAAATGTTTGGTAACTCTAACCACGTCTCATTGGCCATTTGCACAGGACAGAAACATATACTTAAGTTTGAAGGCATGAGTTTTTGGGATGGTTTTAGAAGGTTTATTGCGGCCCAGAGGGAATGTGGAATGTGAAAATAAAAGCCTTAAAATTTGAAGTGGCGTTTCAACTGTGCTGACACAATCAGACAATCAAGACACACCATCCCACATCCTCATACCGCGGGTGCTGATTCGACAGAAAAGACGCCGCAATAATAAAAGCTTTTCCAACCTAATTATCTTGTTGTTTCAGTCTGGACTGGACAACATGCATTCTTTGCTTTGAAAGTAAAAACACACCACTCCGCAACAGTTCTGGCCTGAAGATTCACTTTTAGACTAACATAGGTTTCCGAACTAAGTGCAATAATAATTGGGATGCTACATTAATTATTCATTTGTTTTTAAATAATACAAACTGACTTCTGTTTTTTATTCATTTACTTTAATTATATTCCTTGATTTGCATATACGTTTGAGAAGCTAAATGAAAACATAAAGCTAAATGCCCATCAGGTCACTGTTGGCTCTCTGTCGTTTGTATTGTTACCTTACACTAGTCAATAAAACATTCAGTGAAACCTCATCTCCTTCACACTGATGAATCTACTCGTCAACCTTTGAGTGACCAAGTAGTAAAATGTTAGTGTAGAGTGAGTTGTGGAACTGTATCCGTTCTCAGACGTGTTGTCCCACTAACATTTTCAGGAAATATCAGGCACAGAGGATCTGATTTCACCACTTTAAAATGCTCCGCAACACAGGAGCACTTTATTATCGAAAACATAACCAGGGTCAGGGTTAAGTCCGTTTCATATTCTCTTTTCTGACAGGCACTTGAATTGATGGATTGAATTGATTCCAAATTGCACAGAGAAGGAACAATATGACTGATGTTGCATACAAAAGAGCAGCTGCTTCTACATTTAGTTCCAGAAATGTACCACAACAGCATGTTGTTTCACTCCATTCATTACATCAGCGGGTCATGCAATGCTAATCTCATGGAGAATGGACTCTTGAGCAAATGTCCCAGCTTCATTGGGATTATAAATGAAAACAGGTGGATTTGGGAGGGCATAACAGTCTACTGTGCTATAAAAGCTGATGCTCTCTTTCAGAGGTACAGAGCATTCTTTATGAATTTGGATTCAGTGTTGGGCAAAGTTTCTTTTAAAAGTAGCATTACAATACAATACGTAATGTGTTACTAAGTTACTGTTCAAAAATGTTTAAACAATCTTCAGAAACTAAAAAAAAATATGAAACAAATATGTTTATATAGGCCTAAATTAGCTCATTTGTATGGTTGAATTGGATCTTCGAAGTTCAGCAGCTGGACATTGGTTATTAAAGTGAGATTAAATTATGTTTAAGTATATTATGTTTTATTTGACATATTTGCACAATCTTCTGAGTTTGCATTTCACTGTTTTTCAATTTTTATTCCTTTTGAGGAATTTTGAATCTGTTTTTGTGCAAGTGATGAGATGCCGGCTCACATTTAGAACTACAATAACCATCATGTTTTACCCAGCGCACCCAACACCTCTGCACTTGATTCCTCTCAACATGGGGACAGGAGAGGAGTCAGTCAATAAAAGGCAAAACATAAGTTGCGTTACTTGTTTGAAAAGTAACTCAGATATTTTGTTGTAAGTTTAAAAGTAACGCGTTACTTTATGTTACTTGAAAAAATGTAATCTGATTACATAACTTGTAAACCACATTGGTACTCTTTTTACCTTGTTTATAAAATGTGTAAAGAAAAGTAAAAATAAATATATGCAGCATTTTATTCATTGTGGGATTTTAAACTATTTAAAAAATATACTGTATATATATTTTTGCTGATTTTCTTTTGGGTCGGCAAGCTGTATAAAATAACAAATGCAGTAACACTTTAGAATAATTGTCCTTCATTAATAGGTAACTATGCAGTAAGTAATGCATGACTAATAAGTAACCTAGTTCTAACACTTTAACTAGCCGATATTTACTAATATGGAACTAATATGGTCCAGATCACTTTCTGCAAAGCTACTTGACTGTATGGCCATGCTCATTGTAAAAAATAAAATAAAATAAAGCCAATTGCTTATGTCTCAAACACATTAATGTTGTGATTAATTAATTGATAATTCTTTAAATTTGGTCATAGCTAATAGTTCTTTATGAGGGTAAATTCAGTAAATGTTGATTACCTAATAACGAACTCAGTCTTAATGTGAGATTACTTGCTTATTGGTTAATCATGCTTCACTAGTTAATACAGTAGGTGATATGTTAAAGAATTACTAATCACAAAAAAAAATGTATGAACATGGCCATAAAATGAATCACTAATCAACTAGCACTCTGCAGGAACTACTAGAGATTTGGATCATATTAGTCCCATATTATTCAATAGCAGAAGTTGAAGTGTTATTGTAGAACTACTCATCTCTTCCTGCATAGTTATTTGCCTATTAATGACGGATCATTATTCTAAAGCAAGGATGGGCAACTTTGGTTCCTGGAGGGCCACTGTCCTGCAGAGTTTAACTCCAACCCTGGTCAAACCGAACCTGCCTGTAGCTTTCTAGTAATCATGAGTATATTAATAAGCTTGTTCATGTGACAGTAGGAACAATTGTTGTATACTTTGTTGTAGTGGGGACTTCAAAATTAGGAACACACCTGGGGTTAGGGTTAACCTCAGATGTGTGTGGGGCTCATAAGTTCATTAAAGAAGAGTCAAGTTAGTTTCGGATGCTTGTCTTTATTGAATATAAAATATACATACTTATTTCAGGAGTGTTTGATTAGATTTGGAACTAAACTCTGCAGGACAGTGGCCCTCCCGGACCATTGCCCATCCCTGTTCTAGTGTTACCACAAATGCTGTTATTTTGTTTTGAAGTAACTTGTAAGTAAGTGTCACATTACGACAGACAGTCCACTCCAGAATGATATATTTGAGAATGTTAAAAAACAAGCCCAATCTGTTGTTAATTCAATTTTCAAATGATAAATGTTCTAGATATTAAAATTAGGTGCAAGGGAAGCTTCTAGTATTTTTAGCGAGAATGTTTTGGACAAAAGATGGTTTGGACAGATCTGACAATAGCTGAAGGAGATACAACCGGGTCTTGTAATGCTAGCTGTGAAATTCAACTCTGGAGACCTATCAATTATAAAGCACATCAACGTCAGGGACCTTTAGTGACACTCTCTCCTGCCTGCTATCTTTCTTTAAAATATTTCTGCGCCATTCAGAACAACAGAAGAATAGCTGCAGTTTCATTTCCCAAGCCTCATTGTGGTTTCAGGAAATAGCGGGAAATGCACACAGGTGTGTTGATTCTCTCTCTCTTAACCATCCAGATTTCTGCATGCTTTGCATCACTGAACAGTGCGTACTATCAAGGAATTATTGAACCTTTGACAGATCTTGTGGTATTCTAGAAATAATATCACATTTCCTGCATACAAGCTCATTTCAAAATTAGAAAAGGACTTCTGTCTCGTAAAAGGTTTATCAAAATGTTATGACATCGGCATCAGATTTTAGTAGATCACATTTCCTGCATAACAACATTAGTTTTTATTTTTTGTAAAAGGTCTATCAACATTTTATGACATCAGCATCCGATTTATTTTTGTATGGTTCTCTGCATTTTCTATTATATTTTTCTTCAGGCTTTAATGAGGATGTGGAGTCAAAATCCACAGTGCATCCTTTGCAGCAGAGTGTCATTTTAGGACTGTGTTTTAGCATTACAGGTTGGTCTGAGGTTTATGTGTGATCTGAGTGCCCTCATTCATTATTTAAGCATCTTTTATTGGGTTGCACATTATTTATAAGCTTTAAAAAGGGAGCGGTGTCCTCTCACTCATCCTTTAGAGATCCAGTCTTGTCATTAGACCAATCCATACCAGAAAAAAAAATATATAGCATTTAGAGCAGGGGGTTTCAACCTTTACAGATCCTTGAACCCCCCCACACAGTCTCTGAACAAGTTAAATGTTAAAAAAACAAGACACTCTATGATCAATTTCAGATCATTCATTTATTAGCTGAAATACTTAAAGGGATAGTTCACCCAAAAATTTACATTTTCTCACCTTCAAGTTCCCAGTTTCTTTTTTCTGTTGAACACAAAAGAAGATATTTTGAAGAATGTTGGTAATCAAACAGTTGACAGTATTTTCATCTTTGGGGGAACTATCCCTTTAAAGTTATGAAAATGTAAGAATATGTTTATTATCTTCACAGACTCCTAAACGTACCACCATGGAACGCTGGATTTAGCCAGGCATCTGTTTTACAATTGGCTAGAGGTAATACAAATCATTTTCATATACTCAACATGCAATGTTTTGTATATCCAAACACAAAACATAACTTGACTCTGCCAGTTATGCAATAATATTAGACACCACCATGTCCAGTCAGTTCAAACCAGGTCACTGGGTTTTAGATATTGACCTGCTCCACTGCAGCACAGCGCTGTTGTGTGCCATATGATCTTTCTCCATCACAGACAGACACTGTTTTGTGTTTTTCCATTTAGAGCACAGTGTGGTCACTTGAAAATGTCTGCCGGCTACATTAGGTTAGATAACGCAATCGAAGCTCTCGAGATCAATACAGCCTTCTCTCTCACTCATCACAAGGCCTGTGATCATGCATCAATGTCACAGTGACTTTCAGTGAACATCCGATGTTGTGATGAAACATATAATGTAACATTTCAGATTGATTTTTTTTTATGATTTTGGAAAAATATGGATGAGAAAGCATTATTTTGATTCAGTTCACAAAGGAAATATGTAAAAGAAAAATGTAATTTAAATGTCTATGTTGATTGACCATTAATTTGAAAATTTGTATGTACAGGTAGGCCTATTAATCCTTTTTTTTATGTTAAAATGTTTCCTGATTCCTTGCAATTAGTACTTTCTTCCTCAGTTCTTAAATGAAAACGTGAAAGAAAACTGCCATTTTAGATGATCTGAAGTATATATGTGTTTTCCCGTGTCAGGGAACATTGTTTGGCTAACGTTCTGGAAAGGTTCTCTCAAAGTTATGAACAAACATTAGGCTATTCCAGTAACGCTAATAGAACATTTGTTCAAAGTCATGGTCTTTAATAATATTCTCAAAACTTTAGACCGAAAACATTATTTATGAATAATGTTTTTAAGAACATGTTAGCTGGGTGGTTGTTGATGTGTTTTGAGTCTGTTAGCATGTTGCTATATGGTTGCTAGCAATGCTCTAGTCTGTCACTAGTTCTGGTCCCTATGCTCAGTCTACAAGATGTTTTACCTGTTTTACTGACCACAAGGTGAAATTCATAAATCTGATCACTTATATAAGTAATGGCATTCCTCCCCAGAACATTCTGGATGGTTTTAAGGTATCATTCATTTAAACAGTGGGAAAATTTGCACTTAAGTTTCATAATTAGGCTAGTCTAAACTACGGATGATTAAACATTAGTGCAGCTCTAATACAGCTCTAATTGAGCTATCAGCACTACTTAAAAAGCCACAGCACTGATTTTAATAGTTCAATTGTTAGTTACCGGTAGTAGTAGTTAGTGGTTACAATAATGTCAGGATTGGTCTCCTAATTATCACAATAAAGGGATGTAGATTAACAGTCAGGAGGTTTTCTTCCTGTTCCATTTGAAAGATGTCTGTGGGGTTGATTAGGTCTAAATGGATAGGATTAAAAATGCATCAGTATTGATCAAAATGACGGGAAAAATGAAAAACACCAGGCCGGTATAAATGAAGATCACTCATCCAAAACAACAATAGTCAGCATACAGTAATCTCAAGAACACAAAGGTGAATTTCACAAAAAAATATGAAATGCAAAAAAATCGTATAATGTGGAAAAATACTACCTAATTATTTTAATTGTGAAGGACCTTTGTTAAGGTTTTTAATTTAAAAATATGTTATTATGTTACAGATTGAGAATTTGAATGGAAAATGTACTTGATTATCATGAAAATGTCACGGTGCAAATATAATTACTATAGAAAAACTGTTTCACCGTTTCCACAACTGTTTTTAACACTGATAATAATAAGAAATGTTTCCTGAGCAGCAACTCAGCATATTACAATGATTTCTGAGTATCATGTGACTCTGAAGACTAAATAATGCTGAAAATTCAGCTTTGACATCACAGGAATAAATTACATTTTATAATAAATAAATATGAACACATTAGCATTATTAATGTTAACACATTAACTTACTGTTTTTTATTGTAATTGATTAAATGTGCATTTTTTCAAAGCATTAAAAATGTGTGCACCTCAAACTTATATATGATATATCATTTAATAACTCAGAAAATATCTGAATACTAAAAGTGATTATTTCTTTCTAAAACATTGAGTATTCTGTGTCTTCTGAGTCCCGTGTGCCTACTTGCCATGTGTCTGAGACAGCTGGTTGTGGGACATCAGTTAGTTTCATCAAGGAAAGTCTAAAAGTTCAACATGCAACACCCACAGATACCATGAAACCTTGTGTGTGTGCCAAGGCTTACTGACCTGCATTTATAAAAGCAGCCAGCTGTTTCTATATCACTCACACTAAATCTGTGAGCATGTCCACACATATCTGTATAACAGAAAGCAGTCCGCAGCGATTATTGTACCCAAACAGCTGCAAGCTTCCGTTAGAGATCAGCATTAATTACACAGCAGCCCTGATGTGCCGTCTTCCTCTAAAGAGCCCAGCTTAAACTCCCATCAGACCACTGCAGATGAGAAGCTGATGGGTGCTTGGTATGATTACGCTCTTGTTCTGTGGAACCTATCCTCACAAGGAACAGCACAGAAGAAGGACGTTTGAGGAAGATATACCTCTTATCTGGATGTTTTCAGTTTTATCAGCTTAGCATAGTAGTATTTCTAATATTTGACCATATTGTTTTTTTAAAATTCAGTCGATAGAGTGGATATTTCGATGGTCCACTTTAGACATTCTACTAAGTAACTTTGCAACTACATTAGAGTATAAGTAGACTTTCTGCTTAATATCTGCTCTCAATTTAATTCGATGGTCCTCAGACATTACTGACTAACTTTGCAACTACATGTCAACTTATTCTACTAACCTGAACCCTAAAAGCAAACCCTAACCCTAACAGTCTACAAACTCTAATGATAGTTAGTTGACATGCAGTTTTATAGTTAGAATGTCTAAAGTGGACCATCGAAATGAAGTGTAACCAAAAGTCTGTTTGTTTTGACGTATAAACAAGTCTTTAAATTTGCATGTTTAATGTAAAGATTACAATCTATGCAATGCCACTGAAAACCAAAGTGACATATTTCAGAGAAAAACATTATAAAAACGTGGATATTTTTTTCTTTGTTTCGTTTTTTTACATCACAAAAACCTTGTTTAAAACAGGGGTGTAGACTTTTTATATCCACATATATGTAGACACACAATCAAGCTTGTTTTCATATTGAGAACCTCCCACTACAAATATTTATTTATTCAACTTTGTTTTATTGGCATTTTATCCAAATCAACGTACATTGCATTCATTTTGAAAGTTTATAAAATGCCACATTGGTCAATTTTAAGATGTATAGTTTATGTGAGGACATTTTCAGAGATTTTGGCGCTGGCAACTATAGCAAAACAAGTACAAACACGCACACACACATCAGTATCCTCACAAGACTTAAAATCCCTACATGTGTGTTTGCAGGGGGTGTCGTGCTGAGTAAGCAGACAGGGAACGACTGCGGTATCCCATCAGCTGTTGATGATAACTGGTGGCCTCGGATTTCACTCTCCCTCACCTGTTCTCGCCCCTGGCCCACTGCCCCGCCACATCCTCCACCTTCTCTCACAGTTGCAGCATGTTTACTGCGGTCCGATCCAAGATCGGGGAGATGAGCTCTCGGGTTTCAATGGACTGTTATGCATGGCAGTTCTCGCTGAACTGATTATCTCTCGAGATAAAACAGTTAATCTGTGAGTAAAAGAGTGATATTCTTCATGCCTCCCTCTTGTCCCTAGGCTATTTCTGTTAGTAGTTCCCTTTGTCCCGGCACCCCATGATTCAAATAGCTGTGGAGGTAGCATGTGTGCGTGTGTGTGTGTACTGGGAGACAATAACCCCTAAGGGACTGCAAATCAGACCGGGCTTGCCCGGAATTGAGTCCCGTACACTAGTCCATTCTTTCAAATGAAAGACCTCTTCATGTACCATTATTATTGGGTCTGCTGCATTCCAGCACTAAGTTGGCCAGAAAACCGCAGTTACGCTGAATCAAATTCCCCCAGAGCTAGCGAAGGGCTGACTTTAATGGGGCCCCTAACAGTCGAGTCAAGCGAACGGGTCAGCAGTTGCCGTGACCCCTAAGCTCTTGGAGCCAAGCACACTGACTCAGGAAGATGACGCTTTTATGATCTTTCAAAGCTCAGCTGGTCTCCAATGAGGTTTTACTACGGCCCTCCCATTTCCCACAAATCCTCCCAAAAGCCTCATCAAGCCACAATGGATAGGGGGTTGAGCACAACATTAACCCCCGGGGCAAAACAAAATAGAGATGGTCACGATGACGAACTTTTATAAGAACAGCCATTTTTGACTTATAGACTCACTCACGTCTGTTGTTGAAAGTGCATCACAATTTTGACTCCCTTAAAAAGAGATAGTCATACAGGTTTGTCATACTTTTTTGTACAATTTCAACTTTTTCTCAGAATTGCAGGTTTATATTGCATGCGGTTCTGACTTTTCCCCCTCATAATTCTGAGTTTGCCTCTCACAATTATGACTTTTCCCCTCAAAATTCTGCATGTGGTCACTCTAGTGTCTACTAAGTATATACAAATCCATTAACATTTACTGACATATCGCTTGAGACTTACTGATATGAATGCTATAATAAAAATTTATTTGGAGTACTTCTTTATTGAACATTTTGTTATTAAGCCTAAAATGTGTTTTAATATCTTTATTGGTAAGGATAGTATGAATAAATTCAGTTGTATAATAAATAAAAAATATTATAAATAAAATCATTGTATAAAATCAGTCTTTAAATGTAGGCTAATTACAATAGTTCCATTTTAACACAATCAAATAATTATATCTTTAGTTGCACCTCAGCACTACTTTTGGATAACTAAAGACTTTAAGTATAACAATTTATTACACCAAAAGTACAACTTTAAATTTATAATTTATATTAAAGTACATACATTTGTAAATGTATTTGTAGTTGTTAGCATAAAATAAATGTATTTCACATACATTTTGGTATATTATGTATAATATATTTGGTATATTAAGGTATATATGAACTAGCAATTCTGAAAAAAAAGTAGTGTGATTAAAAAAATCACAATTACCTTTTTTATATTTTTATTGCATGGCAAAAAAATACTCTTCACAATATGGCTCCAGATACAAGAGCCGTTGATCAAATTCCCCTAAAAATAAGCTCAACGACAGACCACATCACATTTGAATACAAAATTCATATTGGTTACATGTAAATTATACTCAGTGCGATCTGCAGGAATGACACACTGTAATATATCCGCATCTGATGATATCAGCACATTATGGATATTCAAGTCTGAAAGATTCGTGACACATGAGTTATTTCTTTTCTTATATTCATGTAAAAGAGAATCAGCACATCTCTGTTTAATGCTCTTCCTCTTGTGTATGAGGCCAGTGGAGACGAGCCGGCGCCAGGCATTGCCCACAGGGGCCACGCATGCAGAGCGCTCATTGATTGGGTTCAGCTCTTGACAAGCATTATGGTGCTGGATATGATGGAATGAGTTTAGTGAATTATGCTCTGTGTCGACCATAAATGATGTGCTAATGCTACAAGCTAGATTGCGCTGGGAGTTGGTTTGAATGGCCCGGCAATAGGTTTTTAATTGGATTTCATCTTTATTCTCTGTTGCAAGGCACTCAGAAATGACTCAGGGTGTCGAGCATTGTCATGCCTTGATTCATCTTATGTTTATACGAAACATCTTTGTCCTGTCGAGGTGCAAAAGTGGTTCTGTTTGCCACTGTCAGCCACACTGCACACTTTATTATTATCACTTGTTTTCAGTAATAAGCATACAAAGAATTGAATATAGGAAAATGACTCCGCTGTTTGGAAGCTAATTTCACACAGGAAACTTTCTCAGGCTCAATTGAAGAGGAAGATTTGTTATTTGCTGGCAGGGAATTCATCAGCAAAAACATTTCAGTCTCAATCAAACAATTATTTCCAAAAATGTTAGCATTACATTATGCAGCACCTTTTTTCACATACATTGTTATTTAAAAGTTTTGGGTTTGCGGTCATTTATTTGATAAAAAAAATGCAATATAAACATAATAACGAAAAATGTAATATTGTTGTAAATTATTGTAATTTATTGTAATAATATTGTAATTTCTAAATAACTGTTTTTATATTTTAAAATGTAATTTATTCCTGTGATGGTAATGCAAAATTTTCAGCAGCCATTACTCCAGTATTCAGTGCATATCTTGGACATTGTATGAAATCATGATAAGTCATTATATATACTGTATATATACATAATATATATGTATATATATATGTATATATATATATATATATATAACATGGTACAGTATATATATATAAAACAGTATGAAATATATTTAATTTTCAAGATACTTTGATGAATAGAAATAAAATAAATAGCATTTATTTGAAAAATAATTATTTTGTAACATTATGAATTTGATTACTGAATAAAAAATATTACTTTCTGGCACAAAAAAAAATCTGAGAACAAAATTTTGAACGGTAGTGTATAATGATTTTTAACAAATGAAAGATTTATGAAATCATAGCAATATGAGAATAAGAATAAAAATGAATAACCATGAAATGGCTACAATTTTTTTTTTTTTTTTTTTTTTACAGCCACAACATAACCAGGCAACTTGGACATCTTAGAATTTTACATGTAAAATTCAATAAAGAGAAAAAATAGGAGTTGTGCTGTTTTATATTGATTTAGTGTCCTTGTTACATAATTGCAACTGTAACCCAACCACATCACAGGGTGATCATGTGATCCAGGGTCTGCATCTTTCCAAACCATATTTTCCTTTAGTTTTCAATTGACCTGCAGTGTTTCATTGTGGAAGGATGCAGGCTTGTTGTCTCATAATTCAAGTAGAGGGAAATGCATTGCATGCCATGTTTCCAAAAACACATATTTAACGCCATCTAGTGGTTAAATTATGTATAAATTATAATAAACATGATCTATATACGTAATTAGGTATGCACATACTGGACACAATGTACCTCTCGTTTCTTTTTAAAGAATCTTACGGGACTTTGTTCTGATAAAATGTGCTAGAAGTGCTGGGCACCATCATGTCATCAAGAATGAATCCTGAGAACAAAGATAAAACATAAAAATAAAAGCAGAACCTATTGTTGGATGGTTAATAAACAGAGCATGATTTGCTTCTTGTTCTTTCTCTAAAGTGGTCCACTTATAATTTCTAAGAATGTGATCAATTAAAAAGAAAACAGCCACACACCTGTGCTTTTTTTTCTTGGAAACTGTTCCAAAAATGAAAGAAAAAGAAAAAAAGCAATGCTGGCAAATATGCATCTCTCGATGCAAATCATGATATTTGCCTTGGTACTAGCTCTGCCATGACTTTTATCTGTGGTTCTGCAGTTTTGGGTCACAGGTATCACCACTAGGGGGCGCACTTGCAATCAGGAAGAGTGTCAGTGCTGGTTGTTTAGTCCGACCAGTAGAGCACTTTCCTCCCACAACCTTCTTGCCACTGCATCATCTTTTCCTTCTGGAGCAGGGTCTTTTTCAGCACAATCACTGCACACAACACAGATGCACAGAAACCAGTCTGAGTTTATCTATAGTTGTCTTGCCAAGTCTTTAAGTCAGCACGAAACGGAAGTTGTGACCGTCTTTTCTTCCCTATTGTGATCTATATCAGAATGTAACTTTTTTGCTTGCAAATTGTGTTTGAAAAAAATGGTCAATGCTTTAGCAATTGACAAAGTATTGTGTTTACCTGAAGTAGCAGCCAGACTTCATCTCTAAGCCTTCGGCGACGGCGCAGTAGATGGAGGTCTGTGCGCCCTGCCAGGGAGTTTTCATCAGCAGCATGCTGGGCAGAGACAGTATAGTCTTCAGCATTGGGTACCATAACAGAACATGCCGATTCAGCTCTGTTCGAATCACTCCTGGATGCAGGCAGTATGAGGAAACTCCTGTACCTATGGAAGCATCCATTTATATATAAAGCAACTGGTTGCAAACTTGACAAAATCAACAATGACGTAACAATAAATCATAGAATATTGTCTACTTTTTGCTTAAACTTGTTTGCTATACCAAAAACTGTAGTAGTATCTTACCTTTCATTCTTCGTGCAAGTTCTTTGGAGAAAAGCACATTGGCCAGCTTACTCTGTTTATAGCTGGCCAAAGGACTGTAAGGCCTTTTGTCAAAGAAAAGGTCATCAAATTCAATCTTACCTATTGGAAAACAGTGACAAATATGGGTATTTATTGGACTAAAAATGTCCCATTGTTTTGTCGTCTTTTACTTTAACATCTACACTACTGTTCAAAGGATTTTAATTTGTAAAGAAAGAAATACTTTTTTTTTCAGCAAGAATGCATTAAATTGAACTTTCTATTAATCAAAGAATCTTGATTAAAAAAGGTTTCCACAAAAATACTAATCTGCACAACTTTTTTCAACATTGATAATAAGAAGAAATGTTCCTTGAGCACCAAATCAGCATGAATGATTTCTGAAGGATCATGTGACACTGAAGACTAGAATAATGATGCTAAAAATTCAACTTTGCCATCACAGGAATAAATTCAAAATTTAAACATAATAAAATAGAAAACAGAAATATAATTGCACAATATTACTGTTTTTTTTTTATCTCTCTTATTTTTAATCAAATTAATGCAGCCTTGGTAAGCATAAAATAACTTTTGGAAATGAGTGAACTTTTTTAAATTACCACCAACATGTACAACACTGGACACATTCACTACGCGGCTGGGGGAGGACCTCTTTAGCACTCCTAGTAGTAGATTGGTCAGAAGAAAATGTCCCAAGTGATTGACAGCCAGCTGTGTCTCAAAGCCATCCTCTGTGATCAACTTTGGACACATCATCACACCTGTCAGAAAAAAAACTTTAAAGGGGACCTATTATGCAAAATTCACTTTTACAAGGTGTTTGAACATAAATGTGTGTCAGCAGTGTGTACCCAATAATGGTAAAAATCCAGCTCTTTTTTTAATCCCCATAAATCATAAGCAGTGTCTCAGAACATGCCGTTTGCAGAATTTAGCATTTGTGACATCATATGCTTAGGCCCCGCCCACAATTGCTGACAGACTCTGCCTCATTAGCATAGACCTGTACTCAGCCCGCCATTTTTATCTCCTCGCCAGAGCATTTAACAGCAGCATTCAAGTCAGAAAGGTTTTCTTATTAAAGCTACTAAAGTTATTCAATCAAGAGAAGAGAGTGATTTTCTGTTTTTCTTTTGTTATCTGATTCATATTAACACATGTATATTACGCTGCTTTCACTTTAATACTAATATACACATGCAATTTCTGTACTTGCTGTTTACGTTCACAGACATAAACGACTACCGGTATGTTTATGTGAACTGTGTTTGACATAACCTTGTGTGTATTTGACAGTTTAAGCGCAATAACATGAAAAAAATAACTTACGGTAGTTTAATACTCACAGGACGTGCCGTGTGACATCCAGCATTATGTGTGCGTGCGCTCAGATAACCATATCAGAAATTTAGACTGATATGGCTTTAAAACGCACGCAGATAATAAACTTTCATGATGATGAAGAACTGCAATGTCACGTGAGCGTAACCACAATAGAGATGATAATCAAAACCAAACAGATGTTTTAGTTTTTGGCAGACCGTTACGAGGCAAGCGCTGTAAAGGCTTTGCCCTCTTCTGGAAAGCGTGGAGAGGAGCAGCTCATTTGCATTTTAAGATACATGAATGAAAACATGGGCATGTAAAAAAAGGGCATAATAGGTCCCCTTTCAAATCCGTCTCTGTACTGTATTGCTTGCTTAATTCTTGGGAAATCTTACTCACCTGCATTGTTGATGAGTATATCCAGTCGTTCTTCTGTGGATATGAACTCTTTGGAAAATTCTTGGACAGAATAGAGAGAGGCTAGATTTAAGTGTCTGATGACTACATTGCCATTTCCTGTGGAGCGGCGAATATATTCTGCAGCTTTCTCAGCACGTGTCAAGTCCCGGCAGGCCATAATTACCCGAGCCCCTATATGCACACACATACTTATACACTGTCTGGAAGTAAGGGAACAATAGATGAGGACGTAGGTAATGTGTCATACCTCTACGAGCCATATCTTTTGCAGTTTCCTTGCCAATCCCAGTGTTGGCACCAGTGATCACAACTGTCTTTCCATCCAAACGAGCAAAACTTTTGCAGACACCACCGGCTATCCATTTTCGCAGCAGCATAAAGCCTGTATGGGAGATGAAATTACATACAGTGTTTAATGAAAGTCTCTTATGTTCATCAAGGCTGCATTTATTTGATCAAGTATACAGTAAAAACTGTATTCTGTATTCAGAAATATATTACAATTTAAAATATTGGTTTTCTATTTATATATATTTAACATGTCATTTATTCCTGTGATAGCAATTTTCAGCAGCCATTGCTCCAATCGGCAGTGTCACATGATACTTCAGACATCATTCTAATGCCGATTTCGCATGTAACATTTCTTCTTATTATTAAATTAAACAGTTGTGTTGCTTAAAATTTCTTAATTTTTCTTTGATTAATAAAAGTTCAGCATTTATTTGAAATAGAAACATCTTGTATAGGCTACCATTAAATGGCTTTACTCTTTAACCTTATTTACCCGTGCTGAATAAAAGTATTACTTGAGAGAGAGAGAGAGAGAGAGAGAGAGAGAGAGAGAGAGAGAGAGAGAGAGAGAGAGAGAGAGAGAGAGAGAGAGAGAGAGAGAGAGAGAGAGAGAGAGAGAGAGAGAGAGAGAGAGAGAGAGATTATTTATTTTAATTCTTAAAGGTTCTAAAGATGTCAAATAATACACGTAACTTACTGATCGACGTCAGCAGCGCGAGGACGATGCCATAGTTCACTCTATCAGAAGATGTGACTCGGTCCATCTCATGTAGCAGGTGTACAAATCTAAGGAAGAATAACCCTGGGGTGTTACATTCACATTGTGTCCTGTGCAGAATGCTATATATAGGTCTTGCAGCTTAGTGGCCTAACTTACCTGCTGTCCGTTTTGCCAACTGGCTGATTACGCGCGTCTCATCATTTAGCAGCAGATTTCATTGTGTTATGAAACGTTTATCTCAGCATCAGTTTATTGTGATGAATAGCCTCACTCAGATAGTGGTTTTAATAATATTCAGCGCTGAGAGTACAGACCTGGGACACATGCGGTGTATATTTTGAAATAAATTATGTATGTTAAAATAAAGTACAACATAAAAACAATAAAGTTATTGGTTCAGTCAGATTACCGCTTCTTCTGAGTCATAATGTTTTTGATTCACTAAAAAGAATCGGTTCAGACGAGTCATTTAATCCGACTACACTGGTCGCACTGTTTGGTGAACTAAAAAGAATCGAATCTTAAGAGTCGTTTGTTCTTGAATCGGACATCATCACTCGTTTTTTCGTGCTGAATTATTTAGTAGCGACTTTGCAGTGAATTGGAATAGTAGTGAAGTAAACACTGCAATGGGATGTTCCATCCACATTGGCGGAAGGACGCACGCTTGAGAACCGAATCTCATCTTAAACCGGTTAGAACCGGTTCTAAAAAAGTACTGTTTTTTGCTTTTTGGTTCCTAAACTATTTATCAGTGCTTTATTTGTGAAGCGAGTATAAATTAATATTTAATTTAATTTAAATATATATATATATATATAAGTTATATATTGGCCAATATTTTTATATGGGAGATGTTTTAGGTGATCAATAATTTTAAAACATGAATTGAGTTCAGAAAACACCAGTCTATGCTGGTCTTGACAGTTTATCTGCAAAACACCAGCAACATGTTGAATAAAATCCAAACACTATCTGCTTGCCACTATTAAGCCAGCAGTTGGTTAGATAGGTAAAATGTTGTCGTTGCAAGGAAGGAAGCCATTTTCTTGTTCCAGTAACCACTCCTTCTTATTTCAGAGATTACAGCCAATCAGAGGTCCGAATCCAAAACAGGATGTGGCGTTTTGCACGCATCAACCAATCGCTGCCGCAGAAAGAGCAGAACCTCTGCCCATTTAGCGCATTTATTCGTCTCGTCTGTGACGTACCGGCTGGCTTTGTGTGCTTTCAATATATCACATTGAACATATTTCCATATAGACTATAATCCGGTAAGTATTATTTATAAACAATATTCGTTATATTCGCGCTTTAATCCACACATTAGGTGATCGTCGTTCATTATGTGCGCAGGGGACAGTATGCGGAGTGCGCACTTAGCGCGCGAGGTGGTTGCTGCATCATTTGTGACCGAGTAATTGTAATAAACATCGCGCTGTCACTCGTTCCAACCTACTTTAGATTTTAATCCGCATTTATTGTTATTGTACACATCTAAGGCTTATGCTTTTATTTAGGTCTGTCAAATCATCTAGTCTCAAGCATGGGATGAAAGGGCACAGGAACTACTTTTCTCTTCGCCTCTTTCAGTTGGATGAAATCACATTGCGCGTAGTTAGACAATTTATTGAAGGCTTTCCTGAAGTGATACGGCAGCACACTGAATATCGAACCCATTTTATTGCAGATATTTTATATATAATATATGTGAACACGAAATGTGGTTTACTCACTCTTTTATTTATTTATGTAATTTGCAGGATGAGGCGGTTTTGTAAACGCCAACCTTGACGTTGAAACTGGTCTGACCTGAATGCTGTCAGAGCCCGGTGAATATTGTGAGGGTCTTCACTTCAGACGTCATTCACCTGTCAAATCTAAAATGAAACCCTAAAATTTCCAGACTTATGATTTATTAATACACTAATTACCATGGGCAGCAATAACATTACTGGGGGGTTTTCATGTAGATTGTAAAAGCACATTAACCGTTTAGCTCAATATACACTTTGTTTCAGAAACATGGATGCGGATTTGTTTATGGAGTGTGAGGAGGAGGAGCTGGAACCATGGCAACAGCAAAATCCAATGGATGATTCAGAGGGAAATGCTGAAAGTAGTACTCCCACTGGTGTGTAAATTAATATATTATTTTTGTATTGTTTATAGTTAAATGTATGTTTAGATCACACATATTCCTGAGATTCTTTGTGTAATTAAGAAATATTTGTATTTTAATAATTATATTAATATCATTATGCTATCTAAAACCTGTTCATTGTTGTTTAGTGTATTCCACTCCTGCGAAGACGGTGGTTGATATTCCAGCTGAGCCTAAGACTGTGGTGATCCCAAAACTGCCACCCGTAGTAAATACGGCAAATGCGGTTCCGCTGATCACAAATACATGTGAGTATCCTGTTCCGTATTATCAGTTCTTTTGCCTATTAAAGGAATATTGTGTCATTATTTACTCATCCTCATGTTGTTCCAAACCCGTATGACATGCTCCGTTCTGTTAAAGACAAACTAATTATGAATACTATATTGGCTGCTCTTTTTCAATTAAAAAAATATATTATTATAAAAGTGGTTTGTATGATGTCATGTGTGAGCACAAAAGTTGTATAAACTACAAAAATGGTACACCAGGGCCATCGCCACTATCTTGATGACAGCAATTTAGCTGCACTACTACTTTAACTTTACTCGGTTATTTATTCTTTCAGTGACTCAACGCATGGTTCCTGCGGCGGACATTCCTAAAGCATTGCAAGGGCAGCAGGTCTTTTTAACATCAGGAGGAGGAGGGTTGGGCACTGTGTCTCTGTCGCAGGTTCTCCTGCCTGTCACATCTTCTATTGCCAATGCCACCAACAGCCAGCCGTTTTACTTTACCACACAGGTGCTGCCATCCCACCTCAGATCCCAGCTCATTTCTGGTTATCTCAAAATTTGTTAATCAAAATGTTTCCTATTTTGTATGATATAGGGTCTTCCTGTGCAGAATATCCATCCTGGCCAGCCTGGCCAGGGCCCAATGAGTTTGGTGCTGAATGTCCAACAAGGCCAGACTGTTAGACCCATTACTTTAGTCCAAGGTATGTCAAAGTGCCTTAAACTTCAGTTTTAGTTTTACAGGGTTTGATTTGCTCATTGATTTAACAATGTTTTATGTCTTTTCAGCACCTGGGACACAAATATTTAAACCAGCTGTTGGAGGAACCCAAATAATTACCCAGCCAGCTCAGATAAGGGCCGGAGCGCCGGTCGCAAACAGGGCCCAAACACCTAGCACTTTTAGCACGATGCAAATCCCTGCTACTCTCACTATTCGTACCACAACAGCGGTCGCCCCACCTGCAGTCAATTCTCTGGCCACCATGTCTTCCACAACCCTTACTCAGCCCTCCACTGCACGAACCACAACTAAAATCGGTAAGATGCTCCGTTTGAGAACTAAACTATATTTAAGTTTTTTAGACAAATTTTTTTTTAATATATATATATATATATATATATATAATTGAAAAACTAGGGACACAAATTTTGGTTAAAAAAAATTACCACCCAAATTAGTTAAGCACCGTCATCTGCTACAAGATAAATTCACGTAAATTAGTATTTATTACAGATGGTAATATTTATTTCATTCCACTGTTGTCCAATCAGCATCCAGGACTGCAATTATGTGTTTTAAAATTTGGTATAATTCCTATTTACAGTGACAATAAAGCCAGGAAATGGACCCTTGGACATGCAGAACATAATGAGCCTTGTGAAATCTGTTAACCTTCCCGGTGGGGCTCAAGCACAGACATTTGTTGTCATGAGCAATCAAAAAACCAATAACGGCCCTATTTCCTCTGCTGTTCCTGTCATGACACATAATGTTGTCCAAAGTAAGTTTGCTGTTCTCTTCTTTGTTAATGCATGTTTCATACTAGAGTAAAGCCACGCTGATAAATTCCAAACACTTTTCTTTCTTTGTAGCAATCCCTGTTACCCATACAACACCATCAACGATCACTCATTTGTGTCCTCGTTGTGGAGCTCAGTTCAAAATGATCGAGGCTCTACGGGGTCATATGTGTGTAAGTATATACTTTTTGCAGAAACTATATATGTGTCTGGTCACCTAAAAAGTTGTCAATTAATTATTATTCCCCCTTCAGTTCTGCTGCCCAGCTCTTGTCCAGACGGCCGACACAAGCAGTACAGCAACTGCTGTGAACACACCAGCCACAACACCTAAGAGCCTCGCTGTTGTGCCTAGTGTCAAGCTGGATAGCCCACCTAAAAAGACTGGAGATGCTCCGCCCAGACTTGTCATGCTGGTGGATGATTTCTACTACGGCACATTTGAGGGGAATCGAGTCTATGTACCAATGGACAACTCAAAGGAACCATTATCGTTCAAATGCCTTTCCTGTCACAAGAGACTGAAAAATAATGTTAGGTATGTTGATGGACAGTCAAGTCAGGGTAGGAATTATGGATATATCTGTCTACAGATGATGTTTTTCATTATTAGGATATTTCCCAGTGCTGCTTCTAAACTTGGACAGAAGATGTTTTCTTTCATATACTAGAATGCTGCGTTTAGTAAGTCCTTATTCTCATCATTGCAGGCTTATGAACCATATGAGGTACCATGTTGAGTTGGAGCAGCAAAATGGGGAGATGGACACGCACACCTCCTGCCAGCACTGTTTCCGCCGCTTTCCCACACCATTTCGTCTTCAATGCCACCTGGAGAGCGTCCACACTTCCATTGAGTCATCTAGTAAGAACTTTATAGTTAGGGCTCTATTATGTTTTGGGTTTTTTATGTTTTTTTAAATGAAACTTATGCTCACACGGCTGCATTTATTTGATCGAAACATACAATAAAAAACAGTACTATTATGAATTAAAATATCTGTTTCATATTGTAATATATATTCAAAATGTATTTTATTTCTGTGATGGCAAAGTTTAATTTTTAGCATCAGTACTCCTGGCTTCAGCGTCACATGATCCTTCTGAAATCATTCTAATATGCTGATTTGATGGTCAAGAAACATTTATTATTATTACAATCACAGTATTGTCATGGAATATTTTCAGGATTCTTTGAAGAATAGCATGCTTGCTGAATATAAGCATAATTGTTTCGGTAGAACTTTATTTTACAGTGTCCTTGTTACATTATGTTACACGAACGTACCATAGTAATAACAGTAAATTATGCATAATTACATGCAACTAATTCTCAACTAAATCCAAATCCTACCCTAACCCTATAGTAAGTACGTGTAGTTGCTTATTATTACGCAGTACTTAAATATAGAATTACACCGTAACAATGACACCTTAAAATAGTGAAAACTGAAAAGTATAAGAAAAATATCTAATTTTCTTTAAAAAAAATATCACTGACCCGGTAATGTACAGTAATGTTTAGATACAACTGTATTTGTTTGTTTTCCAGAATTATCTAATGATGTTCACAACATTCAGTCTGTGTTATTCCATTTAAACTTGTAGATGGGCTGTGATGTTCTATTTGTCAAATGTCCTCACAAATTTGGATTTCACATTTGTGTCTCCCACCACCTAGTTGACAACCATTATTTCTGCGAAGCAGTGTGTGCATGCGTGCGTGCAGGTCATACAGACACAGATAAAGCTTTTAGAGGTTGTTCATCATCCCACACTTAGTTGGCAACCTGTTGGATTATATATTATAGTATTATAAACCAGATTTAAAAAAAAAAAAAACGAGCTTGCAAGACTGGTTATGCTGGTTAGAGCCTATGCAGATACAGTTTTTTCAACAGACACACTCTTGCCATGTGCACTAGTATATTTGACTAAATTCAAACATGAAGACTGACGAGGTGACTGGGGCAACAAATGTATTTTTAATGTTAACACATTTAACTTTAACGCGTATTGTATTCAGATGGTGCATGTTTGCCTGACTTTTTTGCTACAGTAACTGTAAACTGCAGTAAATTCAGTTTATCAGCTGATTTAGTGATTGTTATGCTTTCTGTTCAGCCAAGTGTAAGATATGTGAGTGGTCCTTTGAGAGTGAGCCAGTGTTCCTGCAGCACATGAAGAACACCCACAAACCTGGAGAGATGCCTTATGTGTGCCAGGTAAATTAAGTGAAATTGACCTGCATGAACCTTATTACCCGTCTTTATAATATGAGGAGTGTCTCTGAGTCCATAATGCCTTGACACTTTCAGGTGTGTGAATACCGCTCCTCCCTCTACTCGGATGTATTTAACCACTTTCGTACCTGGCATGAGGATACCCGCCACCTTCTGTGCCAGTACTGCCTCAAAGTTTTCAAGCATTCCACCAGTTACCAGCAGCACTATATTCGTCATCAGGTGAGCATAAGTTATGAGAATAAATTATATTATAATAAAAATAAATAATAATTGCATGTATAAATATTTTCAACACATTCTCCTTTGCAGACTATGCTGCTTTTGCAAAGTCTTACTGGTTAATTAATAGTGAAGGGGCCTATAAGGATGCATTGTTTGAATATTTTGCAAAGAAAGATGTGCATGTGCTCCTATGTCCATTATTGCTTGACTCAACAGACATTTTGAACATTTTTTTTTTGTTCTCCAGAAATCAACAGTTTACCACTGTAACAAATGCCGTCTCCAGTTCTTGTTCACAAAAGACAAAGTTGAGCATAAAATCAATCATCACAGGACTTTCCGAAAGCCTTGTGAATTGGAAGGACTCCAGCCTGGGACAAAAGTAAAATACGTTTGTTTGTTTGTTTGTTTGTTTGTTTGTTTGTTTGAGAATTATTGCAAAAATATATTTTGCTTTATATGTCATCTGTTTATTTCTAGGTGACCATTAGGGCATATGTTGGGATGAAGAAGTCACCAGGTCAGGCATCAAAAGCATCCACCAACTCTCAGAAGAATAATGTTAGCACTTCACAAACATCAACTTGTAGTGGTGACCAGCAATCACAACGACATGGACCTGTGAAGAAACAGGTCAGCAAGACGTTTGACTTCTTGTCCAAGTTCCAAGAGCAGAGGTAAGCTCATGTTTAATTTTAACGGATTCATTGAACCATTTCGACTAGATATCAGAATTTTGAATTGTGTACTTTTGGTCTTCCTCTCTCCAGGGCATTACTGGGCAGACATAAGTGTGTGGAGTGCACTTTTGACATTCCAGACTTTGCGAATCACTACCCTACTTATGTTCACTGCTCACTCTGCTTCTACAGCACATGCTGTTCTCGTGCTTATGCAAACCACATGATCAAGTAAATCAAGTCATATATATTTCTTTACTTCCTCTTGTACCTCTGTTAAATTAAAAAACTGTGCCACTTGAAATTGCAGTTTGAAGTTTAGTTTGGTATGCCAGGCAGTCAATGTGACAATATACTGATTGCAATTAATTTTTTAATTTCAGCAATCACGTTCCTGGAAGAGTCCCAAAAGCTTCTAAAAAGGGGCCGCCGAGGTAATATATTAATGTTTCGATTTTAAGTTCCATTTTACAAAATCTGAAACCGTACAGGTAATTTGTTGCTCTTTTGTAGCGGCGTGAAGCTGAGCTGTGCGGGTTGTGAATACTCCACTGCTCTGGGGAATATGATGGCCAAACATCTCACTAAGTTCTCTAATCACTCCCACTGCATCTTCACTCATAAAGGTGGGTGTACTCCAACTCAATAGAACATTAATTCATGTTTTTCCTGAAGTCTTACTGCATGCTTGTTTTTCTTTCTCTGCTTTTTTTTACTTCTGTAGTTAGAAGGCATCCAACTCTATTGTAGGTGTCATTAATTGCATGTTAATAGTACTAATACAGTGTAGACACAAAGTAAAAAATACCTTGGAACTAAATTAATAGTGTCATGACATACATTGCTACTTGGATGTTGTTAGTACAACGTATAACTGTAAATTACATCTACTAAACAACAGGGTCCAAAATGAATGTTTGTCAAGTGCCAAATGCATGTGTAAACTTTTTTGGGGAATAAATAAAGTTGTTTTTTTTCCCTGGATCTGTAAAATAATTTTGTAATATCAATATAATACAAGTTTTATTCACATTGTAAGACCCGTTAAATTGCTGTAGAACTGCCGGAATAGCTTTTTTAGTAAATGTACGACATCTGCTTTTTACACATGCAACAACTTTTTGTCAGAGAATCTTAACATTGTTCATGTAAAAACTGTTAAACTTGCGGCTTGATTGACACACCCTGCATAGCACTGTATATACTTTCACAGGCTGAATGTTATTTATCCAGTTGATCGACACCTACAATAAAGAAGGATAATTTTTCCATGCATACTTAGCTAAACTAAAACATTACAAATATGCTTAAAAACTTTTGCAAAGTCTTGAGTAATAGCCCGAAGTATGTGATGCACACCAATCACACGTGTGGGGTATGAGCTCAAGCTGTCCATTTTCAAAATGGACAAATGTGGGCCTTTTGTACTTGGTGTGACTTTGCAGGACTTACTGGCAAGCCTTTGCAAGAGCACTCTGGATGAGTAAATGAGTATTTACACAAAACCTGCACACCACCTGAACTGGAGAATATCAGGAGGAGTACAAAAAAAAAACCTAAAATGGGTTAATTTAGAAACATGACAAATGAATAACGACAAGGACTATCCATCGGGAAATTATCTGCTGCTTCTGAGCTGCTTATTGTTTTCTTTTTTCAAAAGCTAACTGACCTATCAGAACCACATATACATTGAGCATGGTGTTATAAAATGGATTATTGGTGATGGTAGAGACTCCAAGGAGAAGACTAACTCTGTGTTCCTATAATCCCTCCCCTCCCCTACAGAGTGTTTGGAGACAGATATTGAGTTCTGCCAGGTTGAGGAGGAGGTGGAGGGTCCACAAGGGGATGAAGCTAGTGATGTTGGGACACAGCCTGACTGGTTGTCCATGAAGCAGTGGATTGTGCCCAAAGAGGAAGGAACTGTGCCAGAATTCATGGACAGTTGTGGCCCACAGCAAATAATGGCCAGAAATAGCGATGTCCTCGACTACTTCCAGCTTCTTTTTCCCGACATCCTTTTTGAGCAGATCGTTTTTGAGACCAATTCTTATGCTACTTATAGCTGCTCTTTGGGGCAGGGGGATCCTTCCTGGAACTCTGTGTCCATTGAGGAAGTCAAAGGCTTCTTTGGTCTCTCTATCCTCATGGGGCTTCAAGGCCAGGTTGAGCCAGAGTTGTACTGGTCCTGGGACCATCAGCATGGCCGCTATGGCTCAAGAATATGTGAGCTCTTTTACAGGACCATGTCAGTCAAACGCTTCAAGCAGATCAGAACTCACATCCGAATGAGCAGCATGCTTGTGGAGAACGATAACCAGAGTGCTGACAAGTTGTCCTTTTTTCAGCCAATGCTGAGCATCCTGCAGACAAGTATGCTGGAGGCCTACAGGCCAAACAAGTGTCTGACAGTCGATCAAGCTTTTCTACCAAGCCATGACAAAGGAATCGCTCAGGAGAAGAGTAGAAATTCCCAGCCGAGGATATGGCTACTGTGTGACTCAAAGTCAGGCTACTGCCATAAACTGCTGGTTTTAACACAACAGGAGAAAAACAAAGACTTGGGAAAATTAGTTGTACCTCAACTCATAGAGGGCTTTGAGGGTAAACATCACCACATTTTCTTGTCCAGCTCACTTGTGTCTGTGCCACTCATGCGGGAGCTGTATGACATTGGTATATACTGCTCTAGCTCCGTCCTGCCCCAAAGTCCAATTTTGCCCAAGGAGTTTTGGGATGAACCTCCACTGAACAATCCAGGTGATTTCCAACAGAATGAACTCACCCCACTCCTTGCCACCAGATGGAAAGATAACAAGCAGCTGGTATGTCTCTCCACTAATGCAGATGCAGGCCATCCAGACGTGGTGTGGAGGAGATCTCCCACTAAGATTGGTGAACTTTGCGCCATTGAAAGACCCCAGGCTTTTAAATTGCTCCAGGACAACATGCGTGGTGTAGACATCTGTAACCAGCTTCTGACGTGCAACCAACTCGGCGGGCTGGTTCTTGACACAAATTGGCGGCGTCTCTTCTGGTTTCTTGTCAACTTGAGCATCATCAACTCTTTCATTGTCCTACGAGAGACCCGCAAAGACAACCCACCAGGGTGGTTTCCGGGGGGTCACTTTTCCCAGGCCATCTACCGTAAACGTCTGGGGTACCAGCTGGCCAAGTGTGCCGAAAGATATGCTCGCCAAAACCAAGTCCACGATAGCATGCTTGAGCAACCGATTGTTAAAAAAGAAAATCTGGAGACTCAAGAAGGGGTCAGACATCGATTAGCCAAAATTACTCGTAGGACAAGGAGATGTAAAGTTTGCAACCTGAAAAACGAGCGTCATGAGAGTGTATATGGCTGCACAGCATGCCATGTGAATCTGTGCAAACGTTCTTGCTGCTTCTGGGACTACCATGGTTTCTCACCTAATTACCAAGGTTATAAAGCTCAAATTCTGACACTAAATATAAGTGTATTTCTGAATGTTTGTTTTATATTCAGATGTTGCAGAAAAATAAAGAATACAGTTTTTAAACAGCTTTTTAATTGGCATGCATTAAAGTGATAATGCATTGTATTACATATTTTTAACATGGAAGATAGGCTAAACACATTGTTTACATTTATTGTCTTAGATTATTATAATTCATGTTCATTTTTTTTTCCTGTACAGGTAACGCTAAAGTTGGATTTATTGATTCTAAGAGGTACGTATACTGGAAACCAAAGTTGTTTTCTGACTAACTGAAATAATTGTTGGATTCAAAATTGCAACCTGCAATAGATAAATTCTAAAACCCTTGAAATTTGAAATGTAAATGTAATGTGCAAAGGCTTCTTTACTTTTAACTCTCAAACTTTAAGTTTCAAAATTGTTCATGTTATACAGACCCTGGAAAGTGACGCACTATTTCCCTTCCAGGGAAGGCACAGAGCCTGGACTTAAATATCGAACTGAAATGTTGGAACGAGGCCAGCAGAGAGCTTCAGTGGACGTCAAAACTTTTTCACGTGTTGCAAATTCTAGTCTGGATGAAGACGTGGACCAGGAAATGGCCCCTCTAGAAGAGGAAGACTCTGACTCAGTCTCTGAGACGACTGAAAGCGATGAGGACATGCCACATCAAACAGTGACAAAACATAAAGTAGAGGGAACGGTAACCAATACACTTTCACAACCTGTGAAAAACAGAGAGGAGACTCTTTCTATTCATCAACGTCGAATACTACTCCTTGCGCTGTGCTCTGGGATCCAGAAAGCAGCTAAAGAAATGGACACCAAACCTCAGCTCATTAAGACCTGGCTTCAAGCCAAAGAGAATCAATTAAATGAATGCTGCAGCAGGAGCTGTGGAGAGGCCGTTGATCATCTAGTGGAGTGGGTTCTGACCCAACGGGAACAGCAGCGTCCTATCAGTGAGGCGAAGCTGTTCGAAAAAGCTTCAGAGCTCCAAAGCCAAACCAATGAGGGCAGTTCTTTCCGTATTTCTTACGAGTGGGCCGTGAGCTTCATGATGCAGCACAAATTGGGCTTGGATACCTCTTTCGCAGTACATCGGGAACTCCCTAATGCCATGGAGGAAAACTGTCGTCACTTCACAGAGTTGGTCCACAGTCAAATAAAGACAAACAACGTCCCACATTGTGTCATTGGTGCTATGGACCAGCTTTCTGTTTTTGTGGACTTCAACATGCTGAAGGAGAATACCAGAATAAGCAGAGAGACTGCTTTTCAGTTTACTGGTTCTGGGAAGCCTTTTGTAAAGATTTACATTGCAATGCTTGCAAACGGTACAATGTTACCTGCAGCTCTCTTCACAAGTCATGCCGCAAGCAAGCCCGCAAACCCACCAGACTCAATCCTACTAATGGCCAAAGAGGAAGGTTTCAGCACAACGGAAGAGCTGGACGTTTGGGCCACCAAAGTGTGGAAGAAGCATCTGGACTCGCAGAATGAGAACGAAGCCCTGCTGGTTATGGATAGCCATCATAGCCAAACATCTGAGAACGTCATATCCACAATCAGTAGCACCAAAGCATTCCTCGCCACCGTTCCGGCTGGGTGTACAGGCCGACATCAACCTTTAGAGATGTGCATACGTCCTGTACTGCAAAGGTTATTTATTGCTCGTTGGGCACAACAACCTAGTGATGGTGCATCTGGGGTTAAATCTGAAGACCTTGTGCAGAGTCTCGTATCATGGTTGGAAGAGGCCATGTCTTGCTTCTCTGGTAGGCCTGAATTTATTCAGCATTCGTTCTGCTTGGCCCGTCTGCTTCCTGATCAGGAAGCACATACAAATTTGCCTGGTACTCCGTTGGAGCTGTTAAATATGCTGTCGGAGGCCATGCTTGAACCTGAAGTAGTAGATCTGGAGTCAGAAGTAGTAGATCTGGAGTCAGAAGTAGTAGATCTTGAGTCAGAAGAAGAGCCAATGGACACACATACTGTAGACCAAGTGAACCAGGTAACTGAGAAAATTGATCTGACTCTGGATCAAGACGAAACAGAAAATGAAGTCGATCAAATGAAGGATGAAGACGCAACGCCAATTGAGATAAAAAAGACAGAACAACAAAAGGAAAAAACTGATGAATGTTTGGAAATTGCAAGTGAGTCCACAGATGTTTCACATTCATCCCATGTATCTGAGACCCCTTCACATAACTCTGAGCAAGACCATTTCTCAGAATCCGCTCTGGATCCCAGTGCTTGCCAAACAGACTCTGCAAACAGGTGATATTTGATCTACTAAGAGACGTTGTGAAGGTGAAGGATTTGGGTCAGACATACTTATTTTGGGCTGAATGTGACTGGATATTTAATTTACAACTTATTATGTGGTGGAGTGAAAATATAAAAACATTTGAAAATCTTTTTCTTTTTTACCCTAAATAATGTATAGATTTACAGATGAAACATTGCATGATCGACTTAAGTTTTCTACTGTTGGTTTTTTTTGTTTATTCATTTGTATAAAACAATCTAATATCTTCCACAGTGTTAGGCTTTTTTTGTCTATGGACAGATATTACGTGTTTAGATTCTACATCCTCTGTAAGTAAATCAGTGTTTTACATCTGCTTATGTTTGTCATTTTGAAACTGTAAGGAAAGAAATTTCAATTCATCAAGCCAGATTGAGGCCCACAGTGGCAGGCGATTAAAAAAAATGTTCACACTTAAAAAATTTAAATCAAGCAAATACTATTTCAAACAGTACTAATTAATATTCTTTAATTTAGCGATCATTTATTATTATTTAGCTCTTGCATTTGGATAGGCCATTATTACTGAACAATACAACTTTTATTCCATAGCTTCACAGTGTCTGTTCGAGATGCAACACGATTACCATATGTGGCTGTACTAAAGTCCAGTTTGCTTTGTTGGTTGGCAACACTCTTAAGTTCTTCCATTTTAGTAATTTATCTACTTACAGACCGCATAAACCATGATACATGCTGAAGAGTCTTAGCATTGGTATTGCAGCAGCAGTGAATGGAGTAGTATCAGTGAATGTATATTCAGTATTACTTTCAGCATCTGAATTTACCGTAGCACCCACAGTATGGTGTAAATACACTCCAGGTGACATCCATTGACATTCAATTCAAAGATGTTCTGTAGCACTTTATTGGTGCCCTTCCTCGTTTGTAAAGATGCTTTGATTTCATCTCTGTTTGCTGCAACAATTTTGTATGTTATATACATGTGATGTACTGAATGGTGAGACTCCATGTAAACAGTCTGATTACGAAGGTAAGTAGGAGTTTATATAACGGGATAATTTAAGAGAAAAAAGTGTTACATGTGTGACTTGACATTCTTTGACAATTCCTCATGAATAAACTTTAAATAAACTCAGTCTGTGCATAAAGCCCACTCTTTTTTTTCTTTTTTTTTCTTCTTCACATATTGTGGGATACAGCACCACAAATTTTCTACCAAATTGTTTAGGGCTAAATTGAAAGAAAAAAAACATAGCATTCTACATTTAAGGCAAATTTAACCATTCTGGGAAATGTCTGTAATGTTTATCAACTGTGGCCCATTAAATTAAAGTGAAATAAGTAAATATGATTAAATGTATAAGTAGTTTAAAATGTTTTGACAGGTATGCTCCCTTGCTACCTTAATTAATTTTTAAAAACCGATTTGGAATGTAAGAGGCTGTACTAAAGCATTCACTACAAAAAAAAAACGAATCTCTAACAAAGTTTTGTGATTTGTTTTCGGCCGTGGAAAGAGTTGGCTGCAGAGTTGCTTTTCTCTTACCTACTAACTTTAAATTAGTTATTCAATAGGGCAAATACCCAAGAAGGGGGTGAATTTCCTGTCTGTGTGCTGATTTTCAGGGACAGAGGTAGCAAACGACATTTGATCTTTTTAATCTTTAATTGAATATAGCGTACGGGTGTGGTTTTTCAGGATCATCTCACAGTCCCAGTGGTGTTCACGCTGAAAGGGTTAATCCAGAAACAGTAAATACAATCTTTCATCACGTCCGACGCGCTTTATCGAGTCAGTGAGTTTCCGCCTGTGCAAGCAGCAACATGGGTAAGTTTTGACTTCTAATGCACGTAATGACCATTGCAGAATTGTTGATTACACTTTATTTTCAAGCATTCGACATTTCCATGCTCTTGTTTAGTACGCAATAGCCCCAGTTTGGAGGAAAGTGTTGCTTCGGATTCTTTTCAATTCTATTGGCCTAGAGACCACCTGTTAAAGTCATTGAGGTAGATTCGTGCAATATTGAAGCTGTTTTTTTTTTGTTTTTTTTCATTTTTACCGAGGCATGTTGAAGACTTTAAAGCCCCATGTAATCAAAATTGTTGTTGCTGTTGTTGTTTAACAGTGCATGATGGTGCTGCACATTAAAGGTGGTTGATTATGATAACATTTTTAAACTTTGTGTGTTTAGTTAGCGTGTACGTTAGCCTAATGTAGCTGTTTAAACAACATCTGCAAAGTTACAACGCTCAAAGTTCAAAACAAAGGGAGATATTTTCTTTTAATTTTACATTACACTATAGTAAAGGAAAAATTACAATACTTTTGTCCTAATTTCTTCACTTGCAAGAAATAAACCCTTGAGCTTTTATTTTGGAGAAAATACCAGATCATCATGCTGATCGCGTGAGAAAAGTGCGCACTTTTCTTTAAATCACGCAGCACAAACAGAATGCCTAGGCCCCCTCACACGGTCCTCGGTCGGTTCTGACCACAGTCTATGGTTCTGACCGAAATATTTTCTGTTTTGAATTTCTAAAAATCACAACTTCATCGGAATGTTATGAAACTTGGTGACTTTTATGGGATTATGTATTTGAACACACAAAAAAAAATTGAGGTCATGATCCGAGCATGCTAAGTGGTCATAAAAAAAATAGTCACACTTGTGGTCTTTGGTCAAAAATGGCCCCCATAGGAAATTAATGGGAAATTGACAAAAACACAACTTTTTTTTAAAGTACACAGCAGTAAAGGGGTGACACTCTAAATTTTAGAGCGACCCCGGTGGGGACGTCATGACAGTTACTGATGCGAGACGGATTTTTATGGTTAATTAGGTGTTCAAGCACGAAGTGCTGAAAACCTATTGTAATTGTACTGATTAGGTGTTCAAGCACGAAGTGCTGAAAACCTATTGTAATTGTACTGATTTTTATTATTCTTATTCTTCCGCCGTAAAACGCATCGTGCAGCCCAAACCGTAAGTGCTAGAGACTTGAAACTTTGCCAGTGGGTAGTACAAAAATCGAGGAGAGGTTATCAAAGTATGACCCCGATTGGCCCATAGGTGGCGCTATAGCAACCAATTGCGCGAAACTGCTTATAACTCCTAGACCGTATGTCGTAGACTCAAGTGTCTTATATCATTGGAAAGCTGGTCACCTGAAGAAAAAAACGTATATCTCCGATTTCATTTCCGCCATGATAGATTTTCCGCCATTTTGAATTTTGTCAAAAATCTACTTTTGCAAACTAGTCCCTGGTTTTTTGCCCGATCGGAACCAAACCAGTGCAGAAATGTTCTCTGGAGTCTGAAGATCAATAATTATCGAAAAAAAGATCGATTATCGATTCACGTTCGCTAGGGGGCGCTAAATGAACGTTGTGGGAGGAGCCTATTTTTCTAAAATGTCTATAACTCAAGAAGTAACGGAGATTTCTTCACCAAACTTGGTACACGTGTGTAGGGGGTCAATTTGAGGTCACGATACAAAAATCGCGTCGATTGGCCACATGGTGGCGCTGTAATCAAGAAAAAACTAATACACACATGACCGTTTGTCCGATTGACTTGAAATTTGGTATGCAGTGTCTTGGCCCAAGGCCCCATGTATGTCTAGAAGGATATTGGCGTATCTAAAAAAAAAATGGCCGCCATTGGCCAATGAAGTTTAAGCACCTATTAGACAAGGTTAACGAAGGCCAATCGGAACGAAACTCGTCGGGCATGTTCAACTCGTGGCCAAAGAGGTCTGTAAGAGTTTTGAAAGAAATCGGCCACTAGTTGGCGCTAACGAGTTTTACGGCTCTGTAATCACGTGGTGTTGCACACATCCCCACAATATGCATATCATTTGATAGATCTCCTCATTCTGAACAACTTTGCCTCTAGAACTAATGCTGTCAATCGAATCGTTCATTAAATATTCGCAATTACGTTAAAAACCTACTTTTGCGAACTAGTCCCTGGTTTTTCGCCCGATCGGAACCAGACCAGTCTAGGACAATTCTCTGGACTCTCTAGATCAATAATTATCAAAAAAAAGTTGAACTTTTGCATTTTGCGCATGGCTATAATTGGCTCGTTTAGAAAAGGGGTGTGTCAAAATACACTCAAAAGCCTATAAATCCTAAATAAAAACTCGGAATTTCACAAAAATTGGTGAGCATATGTGCAATAACATAATTAACAAGCATGCAAAATTTCATGGAGATCGGACAACAGGTGGCGCTATAACTGTTAAAAAGCTTTTAAACCATATATTTCCTATGGTAAATTGCCTGTATTGGCTGTAAATGGTGTTTTTCCATCTATTATGTCAGTGGTTAAATGCTTGCTAAATAAATCTTAATGTCTTTTAACGTTAATGTGCTTAAAAGCCTTAAAGGCCTTAAAAGCTTGAACACCGATAAATGCTGCTTGCAGCTTTAATTAGGTGTTCAAGCACGAAGTGCTGAAAACCTATTGTAATTGTACTGATTTTTATTATTATTATTATTATTATTCTGCCGTAAAACGCATCGTGCAGCCCAAACCGTAAGAGCTAGAGCTTTGAAACTTTGCCATATGGTAGTACAAAAATCGAGGAGAGGTTATCAAATTATGACCCCGATTGGCCCATAGGTGGCGCTATAGCGATCAATTGCGCGAAACTGGTCATAACTCCTAGACCGTATGTCGTAGACTCAAGTGTCTTATATCATTGGACAGCTGACCACCTGACGTAAAAAACGTATATCTCTGATTTAATTTCCGCCATGATAGATTTTCCGCCATTTTGAATTTTGTCAAAAACCTACTTTTGCAAACTAGTCCCTGGTTTTTCACCCGATCGGAACCAAACCAGTGCATAAATATTCTCTGGAGTCTGATAATCAATAATTATTGAAAAAAAGTTCGATTATCGATTAACGGTTGCTAGGGGGCGTAAAATTAACGTTGTAGGCGGAGCCTATATTACTAAAACGCCTATAACTCAAGTAGTAAATGAGATAACTTCACCAAACTTGGTACACATGTGTACGAGGTCAATCTGAGGTCACGATAAAAAAACTGCGTCGATTGGCCACATGGTGGCGCTAAAACACAGAAAAAACGTATAAACACCTGACCGTTTGTCCGATTGACTTAAAATTTGGTGTGCAGTGTCTTGGCCCAAGGGGCCATCTATGTCTAGAAGGATATTGGCGTATCTAAAAAAAAAATGGCCGCCATTAGTGCGAACTAGTCCCTGGTTTTTTGCCCAATCAGAACCAAAACAGTCTAGGACAGTTCTTTGGACTCTCTAGATTAATAATTATCAAAAAAAGTGTATTTTTTGCATTTGGGTGGCTATAAGTGGGTCATTTAAGAAAAGGGGCGTGTCAAAATACACTCAAAAGCCTATAAATCCTAAACAAAAACTCAGAACTGCACAAAAATTGATCAGCATATGTGTCTTAACATGGTGAGGAAGCATGCCGAGTTTCATGGAGATCGGACCTTAGGTGGCGCTAAAACTGGCAAAAAGGTACCGTCATTATTAGGTGTTCAAGCACGAAGTGCTGAAAACCTATTGTAATTGTACCGATTTTTATTATTATTATTCTCCTGTAAAACGCGTTGTGCAGCCCAAACCGTAAGAGCTAGAGACTTGAAACTTTGCCAGATGGTAGTACAAAAATCGAGGAGAGGTTATCAAATTATGAGCCAGATTGGCCCATAGGTGGCGCTAGAGCAACAAAAAGACTAAATTGCCCATAACTCCTAGGTCTTTTGGGCTAGGCTCACAATTTCCACATCACTGTAATCCTTGGCTCCAGACGGTCAATATGTACATCTCCAAATTCGATTTGGACCAAAAAAAAAAAAGTTATGGCCAATTTTGTCCAAAACCTACTTGTGCGAACTAGTCCCTGGTTTTTTGCCCAATCAGAACCAAAACAGTCTAGGACAGTTCTTTGGACTCTCTAGATTAATAATTATCAAAAAAAGTGTATTTTTTGCATTTGGGTGGCTATAAGTGGGTCATTTAAGAAAAGGGGCGTGTCAAAATACACTCAAAAGCCTATAAATCCTAAACAAAAACTCAGAACTGCACAAAAATTGATCAGCATATGTGTCTTAACATGGTGAGGAAGCATGCCGAGTTTCATGGAGATCGGACCTTAGGTGGCGCTAAAACTGGCAAAAAGGTACCGTCATTATTAGGTGTTCAAGCACGAAGTGCTGAAAACCTATTGTAATTGTACCGATTTTTATTATTATTATTCTCCTGTAAAACGCGTTGTGCAGCCCAAACCGTAAGAGCTAGAGACTTGAAACTTTGCCAGATGGTAGTACAAAAATCGAGGAGAGGTTATCAAATTATGAGCCAGATTGGCCCATAGGTGGCGCTAGAGCAACAAAAAGACTAAATTGCCCATAACTCCTAGGTCTTTTGGGCTAGGCTCACAATTTCCACATCACTGTAATCCTTGGCTCCAGACGGTCAATATGTACATCTCCAAATTCGATTTGGACCAAAAAAAAAAAAGTTATGGCCAATTTTGTCCAAAACCTACTTGTGCGAACTAGTCCCTGGTTTTTTGCCCAATCAGAACCAAAACAGTCTAGGACAGTTCTTTGGACTCTCTAGATTAATAATTATCAAAAAAAGTGTATTTTTTGCATTTGGGTGGCTATAAGTGGGTCATTTAAGAAAAGGGGCGTGTCAAAATACACTCAAAAGCCTATAAATCCTAAACAAAAACTCAGAACTGCACAAAAATTGATCAGCATATGTGTCTTAACATGGTGAGGAAGCATGCCGAGTTTCATGGAGATCGGACCTTAGGTGGCGCTAAAACTGGCAAAAAGGTACCGTCATTATTAGGTGTTCAAGCACGAAGTGCTGAAAACCTATTGTAATTGTACCGATTTTTAGGTGTTCAAGCACGAAGTGCTGAAAACCTATTGTAATTGTACTGATTTTTATTATTATTATTATTATTATTCTGCCGTAAAACGCATCGTGCAGCCCAAACCGTAAGAGCTAGAGCTTTGAAACTTTGCCATATGGTAGTACAAAAATCGAGGAGAGGTTATCAAATTATGACCCCGATTGGCCCATAGGTGGCGCTATAGCGATCAATTGCGCGAAACTGGTCATAACTCCTAGACCGTATGTCGTAGACTCAAGTGTCTTATATCATTGGACAGCTGACCACCTGACGTAAAAAACGTATATCTCTGATTTAATTTCCGCCATGATAGATTTTCCGCCATTTTGAATTTTGTCAAAAACCTACTTTTGCAAACTAGTCCCTGGTTTTTCACCCGATCGGAACCAAACCAGTGCATAAATATTCTCTGGAGTCTGATAATCAATAATTATTGAAAAAAAGTTCGATTATCGATTAACGGTTGCTAGGGGGCGTAAAATTAACGTTGTAGGCGGAGCCTATATTACTAAAACGCCTATAACTCAAGTAGTAAATGAGATAACTTCACCAAACTTGGTACACATGTGTACGAGGTCAATCTGAGGTCACGATAAAAAAACTGCGTCGATTGGCCACATGGTGGCGCTAAAACACAGAAAAAACGTATAAACACCTGACCGTTTGTCCGATTGACTTAAAATTTGGTGTGCAGTGTCTTGGCCCAAGGGGCCATCTATGTCTAGAAGGATATTGGCGTATCTAAAAAAAAAATGGCCGCCATTGGCCAATGAAGTTTAAGCACCCATTAGACATGGTTAACGGAGGCCAATCGTAACGAAACTCGATGGCCATGTTCAACTCATGGCCCTAAAGGTCTGTAAGAGTTTTGAAAGAAATCGGCCACTAGTTGGCGCTAACGAGTTTTACGGCTCTGTAATCACGTGGTGTTACAAATATCGTCAGAATATGCATATCATTTGATAGATCTTCTCATGCTGAACAACTTTGCCTCTAGAACTAATGCTGTCAATTGAATTGTTCATTAATTATACGCAATTACGTTAAAAACCTACTTTTGCGAACTAGTCCCTGGTTTTTTGCCCAATCAGAACCAAAACAGTCTAGGACAGTTCTTTGGACTCTCTAGATTAATAATTATCAAAAAAAGTGTATTTTTTGCATTTGGGTGGCTATAAGTGGGTCATTTAAGAAAAGGGGCGTGTCAAAATACACTCAAAAGCCTATAAATCCTAAACAAAAACTCAGAACTGCACAAAAATTGATCAGCATATGTGTCTTAACATGGTGAGGAAGCATGCCGAGTTTCATGGAGATCGGACCTTAGGTGGCGCTAAAACTGGCAAAAAGGTACCGTCATTATTAGGTGTTCAAGCACGAAGTGCTGAAAACCTATTGTAATTGTACCGATTTTTAGGTGTTCAAGCACGAAGTGCTGAAAACCTATTGTAATTGTACTGATTTTTATTAGGTGTTCAAGCACGAAGTGTTGAAAACCTATTGTAATTGTACTGATTTTTATTATTATTATTTTTCTTCTCCCCTAAAACGCATCGTGCAGCCCAAACCATAAGTGCTGGAGCCTTGAAACTTTGCCAATAGGTAGTACAAAAATCGAGGAGAGGTTATCAAAATATGAGCCCAATTGGCCCATAGGTGGCGCTAGAGCAACCCAAAGTACTAAAATGGCCATAACTCCTAGGTCTTTTGGGCTAGAATCACAGTTTCCACATCACTGTAATCCTTGGCTCAAGACGAACAAGATGTATATCTCCAAATTGGATTTGGAGCAAAAAAAAAAAGTTATGGCCAATTTTGTCCAAAACCAACTCTTGCGAACTAGTCCCTGGTTTTTGGCCTGATCAGAACCAAACCAGTCTAGGACAGTTCTCTGGACTCTGCTGAACAATAATTATTGAAAAAAAGTGTCATTTTTGCATTTGGCTGGCTGTAACAGGGTCATTTCAGAAAAGGGGCGTGTCAAAATACACTCAAAAGCCTATAAATCCTAAACAAAAAGTCAAAACTTCACAAAAATTGGTGAGCACATGTGCAATAACATCATTAACAAGCATGCCGAGTTTCATGGAGATCGGACCATAGGTGGCGCTATAACTGGCAAAAAGGTATCGTTCTTATTAGGTGTTCAAGCACGAAGTGTTGAAAACCTATTGTAATTGTACTGATTTTTATTATTATTATTTTTCTTCTCCCCTAAAACGCATCGTGCAGCCCAAACCATAAGTGCTGGAGCCTTGAAACTTTGCCAATAGGTAGTACAAAAATCGAGGAGAGGTTATCAAAATATGAGCCCAATTGGCCCATAGGTGGCGCTAGAGCAACCCAAAGTACTAAAATGGCCATAACTCCTAGGTCTTTTGGGCTAGAATCACAGTTTCCACATCACTGTAATCCTTGGCTCAAGACGAACAAGATGTATATCTCCAAATTGGATTTGGAGCAAAAAAAAAAAAAGTTATGGCCAATTTTGTCCAAAACCAACTCTTGCGAACTAGTCCCTGGTTTTTGGCCTGATCAGAACCAAACCAGTCTAGGACAGTTCTCTGGACTCTGCTGAACAATAATTATTGAAAAAAAGTGTCATTTTTGCATTTGGCTGGCTGTAACAGGGTCATTTCAGAAAAGGGGCGTGTCAAAATACACTCAAAAGCCTATAAATCCTAAACAAAAAGTCAAAACTTCACAAAAATTGGTGAGCACATGTGCAATAACATCATTAACAAGCATGCCGAGTTTCATGGAGATCGGACCATAGGTGGCGCTATAACTGGCAAAAAGGTATCGTTCTTATTAGGTGTTCAAGCACGAAGTGTTGAAAACCTATTGTAATTGTACTGATTTTTATTATTATTATTTTTCTTCTCCCCTAAAACGCATCGTGCAGCCCAAACCATAAGTGCTGGAGCCTTGAAACTTTGCCAATAGGTAGTACAAAAATCGAGGAGAGGTTATCAAAATATGAGCCCAATTGGCCCATAGGTGGCGCTAGAGCAACCCAAAGTACTAAAATGGCCATAACTCCTAGGTCTTTTGGGCTAGAATCACAGTTTCCACATCACTGTAATCCTTGGCTCAAGACGAACAAGATGTATATCTCCAAATTGGATTTGGAGCAAAAAAAAAAAAAGTTATGGCCAATTTTGTCCAAAACCAACTCTTGCGAACTAGTCCCTGGTTTTTGGCCTGATCAGAACCAAACCAGTCTAGGACAGTTCTCTGGACTCTGCTGAACAATAATTATTGAAAAAAAGTGTCATTTTTGCATTTGGCTGGCTGTAACAGGGTCATTTCAGAAAAGGGGCGTGTCAAAATACACTCAAAAGCCTATAAATCCTAAACAAAAAGTCAAAACTTCACAAAAATTGGTGAGCACATGTGCAATAACATCATTAACAAGCATGCCGAGTTTCATGGAGATCGGACCATAGGTGGCGCTATAACTGGCAAAAAGGTATCGTTCTTATTAGGTGTTCAAGCACGAAGTGTTGAAAACCTATTGTAATTGTACTGATTTTTATTATTATTATTTTTCTTCTCCCCTAAAACGCATCGTGCAGCCCAAACCATAAGTGCTGGAGCCTTGAAACTTTGCCAATAGGTAGTACAAAAATCGAGGAGAGGTTATCAAAATATGAGCCCAATTGGCCCATAGGTGGCGCTAGAGCAACCCAAAGTACTAAAATGGCCATAACTCCTAGGTCTTTTGGGCTAGAATCACAGTTTCCACATCACTGTAATCCTTGGCTCAAGACGAACAAGATGTATATCTCCAAATTGGATTTGGAGCAAAAAAAAAAAGTTATGGCCAATTTTGTCCAAAACCAACTCTTGCGAACTAGTCCCTGGTTTTTGGCCTGATCAGAACCAAACCAGTCTAGGACAGTTCTCTGGACTCTGCTGAACAATAATTATTGAAAAAAAGTGTCATTTTTGCATTTGGCTGGCTGTAACAGGGTCATTTCAGAAAAGGGGCGTGTCAAAATACACTCAAAAGCCTATAAATCCTAAACAAAAAGTCAAAACTTCACAAAAATTGGTGAGCACATGTGCAATAACATCATTAACAAGCATGCCGAGTTTCATGGAGATCGGACCATAGGTGGCGCTATAACTGGCAAAAAGGTATCGTTCTTATTAGGTGTTCAAGCACGAAGTGTTGAAAACCTATTGTAATTGTACTGATTTTTATTATTATTATTTTTCTTCTCCCCTAAAACGCATCGTGCAGCCCAAACCATAAGTGCTGGAGCCTTGAAACTTTGCCAATAGGTAGTACAAAAATCGAGGAGAGGTTATCAAAATATGAGCCCAATTGGCCCATAGGTGGCGCTAGAGCAACCCAAAGTACTAAAATGGCCATAACTCCTAGGTCTTTTGGGCTAGAATCACAGTTTCCACATCACTGTAATCCTTGGCTCAAGACGAACAAGATGTATATCTCCAAATTGGATTTGGAGCAAAAAAAAAAAAAGTTATGGCCAATTTTGTCCAAAACCAACTCTTGCGAACTAGTCCCTGGTTTTTGGCCTGATCAGAACCAAACCAGTCTAGGACAGTTCTCTGGACTCTGCTGAACAATAATTATTGAAAAAAAGTGTCATTTTTGCATTTGGCTGGCTGTAACAGGGTCATTTCAGAAAAGGGGCGTGTCAAAATACACTCAAAAGCCTATAAATCCTAAACAAAAAGTCAAAACTTCACAAAAATTGGTGAGCACATGTGCAATAACATCATTAACAAGCATGCCGAGTTTCATGGAGATCGGACCATAGGTGGCGCTATAACTGGCAAAAAGGTATCGTTCTTATTAGGTGTTCAAGCACGAAGTGTTGAAAACCTATTGTAATTGTACTGATTTTTATTATTATTATTTTTCTTCTCCCCTAAAACGCATCGTGCAGCCCAAACCATAAGTGCTGGAGCCTTGAAACTTTGCCAATAGGTAGTACAAAAATCGAGGAGAGGTTATCAAAATATGAGCCCAATTGGCCCATAGGTGGCGCTAGAGCAACCCAAAGTACTAAAATGGCCATAACTCCTAGGTCTTTTGGGCTAGAATCACAGTTTCCACATCACTGTAATCCTTGGCTCAAGACGAACAAGATGTATATCTCCAAATTGGATTTGGAGCAAAAAAAAAAAAAGTTATGGCCAATTTTGTCCAAAACCAACTCTTGCGAACTAGTCCCTGGTTTTTGGCCTGATCAGAACCAAACCAGTCTAGGACAGTTCTCTGGACTCTGCTGAACAATAATTATTGAAAAAAAGTGTCATTTTTGCATTTGGCTGGCTGTAACAGGGTCATTTCAGAAAAGGGGCGTGTCAAAATACACTCAAAAGCCTATAAATCCTAAACAAAAAGTCAAAACTTCACAAAAATTGGTGAGCACATGTGCAATAACATCATTAACAAGCATGCCGAGTTTCATGGAGATCGGACCATAGGTGGCGCTATAACTGGCAAAAAGGTATCGTTCTTATTAGGTGTTCAAGCACGAAGTGTTGAAAACCTATTGTAATTGTACTGATTTTTATTATTATTATTTTTCTTCTCCCCTAAAACGCATCGTGCAGCCCAAACCATAAGTGCTGGAGCCTTGAAACTTTGCCAATAGGTAGTACAAAAATCGAGGAGAGGTTATCAAAATATGAGCCCAATTGGCCCATAGGTGGCGCTAGAGCAACCCAAAGTACTAAAATGGCCATAACTCCTAGGTCTTTTGGGCTAGAATCACAGTTTCCACATCACTGTAATCCTTGGCTCAAGACGAACAAGATGTATATCTCCAAATTGGATTTGGAGCAAAAAAAAAAAGTTATGGCCAATTTTGTCCAAAACCAACTCTTGCGAACTAGTCCCTGGTTTTTGGCCTGATCAGAACCAAACCAGTCTAGGACAGTTCTCTGGACTCTGCTGAACAATAATTATTGAAAAAAAGTGTCATTTTTGCATTTGGCTGGCTGTAACAGGGTCATTTCAGAAAAGGGGCGTGTCAAAATACACTCAAAAGCCTATAAATCCTAAACAAAAAGTCAAAACTTCACAAAAATTGGTGAGCACATGTGCAATAACATCATTAACAAGCATGCCGAGTTTCATGGAGATCGGACCATAGGTGGCGCTATAACTGGCAAAAAGGTATCGTTCTTATTAGGTGTTCAAGCACGAAGTGTTGAAAACCTATTGTAATTGTACTGATTTTTATTATTATTATTTTTCTTCTCCCCTAAAACGCATCGTGCAGCCCAAACCATAAGTGCTGGAGCCTTGAAACTTTGCCAATAGGTAGTACAAAAATCGAGGAGAGGTTATCAAAATATGAGCCCAATTGGCCCATAGGTGGCGCTAGAGCAACCCAAAGTACTAAAATGGCCATAACTCCTAGGTCTTTTGGGCTAGAATCACAGTTTCCACATCACTGTAATCCTTGGCTCAAGACGAACAAGATGTATATCTCCAAATTGGATTTGGAGCAAAAAAAAAAAAGTTATGGCCAATTTTGTCCAAAACCAACTCTTGCGAACTAGTCCCTGGTTTTTGGCCTGATCAGAACCAAACCAGTCTAGGACAGTTCTCTGGACTCTGCTGAACAATAATTATTGAAAAAAAGTGTCATTTTTGCATTTGGCTGGCTGTAACAGGGTCATTTCAGAAAAGGGGCGTGTCAAAATACACTCAAAAGCCTATAAATCCTAAACAAAAAGTCAAAACTTCACAAAAATTGGTGAGCACATGTGCAATAACATCATTAACAAGCATGCCGAGTTTCATGGAGATCGGACCATAGGTGGCGCTATAACTGGCAAAAAGGTATCGTTCTTATTAGGTGTTCAAGCACAAAGTGTTGAAAACCTATTGTAATTGTACTGATTTTTATTATTATTATTTTTCTTCTCCCCTAAAACGCATCGTGCAGCCCAAACCATAAGTGCTGGAGCCTTGAAACTTTGCCAATAGGTAGTACAAAAATCGAGGAGAGGTTATCAAAATATGAGCCCAATTGGCCCATAGGTGGCGCTAGAGCAACCCAAAGTACTAAAATGGCCATAACTCCTAGGTCTTTTGGGCTAGAATCACAGTTTCCACATCACTGTAATCCTTGGCTCAAGACGAACAAGATGTATATCTCCAAATTGGATTTGGAGCAAAAAAAAAAAGTTATGGCCAATTTTGTCCAAAACCAACTCTTGCGAACTAGTCCCTGGTTTTTGGCCTGATCAGAACCAAACCAGTCTAGGACAGTTCTCTGGACTCTGCTGAACAATAATTATTGAAAAAAAGTGTCATTTTTGCATTTGGCTGGCTGTAACAGGGTCATTTCAGAAAAGGGGCGTGTCAAAATACACTCAAAAGCCTATAAATCCTAAACAAAAAGTCAAAACTTCACAAAAATTGGTGAGCACATGTGCAATAACATCATTAACAAGCATGCCGAGTTTCATGGAGATCGGACCATAGGTGGCGCTATAACTGGCAAAAAGGTATCGTTCTTATTAGGTGTTCAAGCACGAAGTGTTGAAAACCTATTGTAATTGTACTGATTTTTATTATTATTATTTTTCTTCTCCCCTAAAACGCATCGTGCAGCCCAAACCATAAGTGCTGGAGCCTTGAAACTTTGCCAATAGGTAGTACAAAAATCGAGGAGAGGTTATCAAAATATGAGCCCAATTGGCCCATAGGTGGCGCTAGAGCAACCCAAAGTACTAAAATGGCCATAACTCCTAGGTCTTTTGGGCTAGAATCACAGTTTCCACATCACTGTAATCCTTGGCTCAAGACGAACAAGATGTATATCTCCAAATTGGATTTGGAGCAAAAAAAAAAAAAGTTATGGCCAATTTTGTCCAAAACCAACTCTTGCGAACTAGTCCCTGGTTTTTGGCCTGATCAGAACCAAACCAGTCTAGGACAGTTCTCTGGACTCTGCTGAACAATAATTATTGAAAAAAAGTGTCATTTTTGCATTTGGCTGGCTGTAACAGGGTCATTTCAGAAAAGGGGCGTGTCAAAATACACTCAAAAGCCTATAAATCCTAAACAAAAAGTCAAAACTTCACAAAAATTGGTGAGCACATGTGCAATAACATCATTAACAAGCATGCCGAGTTTCATGGAGATCGGACCATAGGTGGCGCTATAACTGGCAAAAAGGTATCGTTCTTATTAGGTGTTCAAGCACGAAGTGTTGAAAACCTATTGTAATTGTACTGATTTTTATTATTATTATTTTTCTTCTCCCCTAAAACGCATCGTGCAGCCCAAACCATAAGTGCTGGAGCCTTGAAACTTTGCCAATAGGTAGTACAAAAATCGAGGAGAGGTTATCAAAATATGAGCCCAATTGGCCCATAGGTGGCGCTAGAGCAACCCAAAGTACTAAAATGGCCATAACTCCTAGGTCTTTTGGGCTAGAATCACAGTTTCCACATCACTGTAATCCTTGGCTCAAGACGAACAAGATGTATATCTCCAAATTGGATTTGGAGCAAAAAAAAAAAAAGTTATGGCCAATTTTGTCCAAAACCAACTCTTGCGAACTAGTCCCTGGTTTTTGGCCTGATCAGAACCAAACCAGTCTAGGACAGTTCTCTGGACTCTGCTGAACAATAATTATTGAAAAAAAGTGTCATTTTTGCATTTGGCTGGCTGTAACAGGGTCATTTCAGAAAAGGGGCGTGTCAAAATACACTCAAAAGCCTATAAATCCTAAACAAAAAGTCAAAACTTCACAAAAATTGGTGAGCACATGTGCAATAACATCATTAACAAGCATGCCGAGTTTCATGGAGATCGGACCATAGGTGGCGCTATAACTGGCAAAAAGGTATCGTTCTTATTAGGTGTTCAAGCACGAAGTGTTGAAAACCTATTGTAATTGTACTGATTTTTATTATTATTATTTTTCTTCTCCCCTAAAACGCATCGTGCAGCCCAAACCATAAGTGCTGGAGCCTTGAAACTTTGCCAATAGGTAGTACAAAAATCGAGGAGAGGTTATCAAAATATGAGCCCAATTGGCCCATAGGTGGCGCTAGAGCAACCCAAAGTACTAAAATGGCCATAACTCCTAGGTCTTTTGGGCTAGAATCACAGTTTCCACATCACTGTAATCCTTGGCTCAAGACGAACAAGATGTATATCTCCAAATTGGATTTGGAGCAAAAAAAAAAAGTTATGGCCAATTTTGTCCAAAACCAACTCTTGCGAACTAGTCCCTGGTTTTTGGCCTGATCAGAACCAAACCAGTCTAGGACAGTTCTCTGGACTCTGCTGAACAATAATTATTGAAAAAAAGTGTCATTTTTGCATTTGGCTGGCTGTAACAGGGTCATTTCAGAAAAGGGGCGTGTCAAAATACACTCAAAAGCCTATAAATCCTAAACAAAAAGTCAAAACTTCACAAAAATTGGTGAGCACATGTGCAATAACATCATTAACAAGCATGCCGAGTTTCATGGAGATCGGACCATAGGTGGCGCTATAACTGGCAAAAAGGTATCGTTCTTATTAGGTGTTCAAGCACGAAGTGTTGAAAACCTATTGTAATTGTACTGATTTTTATTATTATTATTTTTCTTCTCCCCTAAAACGCATCGTGCAGCCCAAACCATAAGTGCTGGAGCCTTGAAACTTTGCCAATAGGTAGTACAAAAATCGAGGAGAGGTTATCAAAATATGAGCCCAATTGGCCCATAGGTGGCGCTAGAGCAACCCAAAGTACTAAAATGGCCATAACTCCTAGGTCTTTTGGGCTAGAATCACAGTTTCCACATCACTGTAATCCTTGGCTCAAGACGAACAAGATGTATATCTCCAAATTGGATTTGGAGCAAAAAAAAAAAGTTATGGCCAATTTTGTCCAAAACCAACTCTTGCGAACTAGTCCCTGGTTTTTGGCCTGATCAGAACCAAACCAGTCTAGGACAGTTCTCTGGACTCTGCTGAACAATAATTATTGAAAAAAAGTGTCATTTTTGCATTTGGCTGGCTGTAACAGGGTCATTTCAGAAAAGGGGCGTGTCAAAATACACTCAAAAGCCTATAAATCCTAAACAAAAAGTCAAAACTTCACAAAAATTGGTGAGCACATGTGCAATAACATCATTAACAAGCATGCCGAGTTTCATGGAGATCGGACCATAGGTGGCGCTATAACTGGCAAAAAGGTATCGTTCTTATTAGGTGTTCAAGCACGAAGTGTTGAAAACCTATTGTAATTGTACTGATTTTTAGGTGTTCAAGCACGAAGTGCTGAAAACCTATTGTAATTGTACTGATTTTTATTATTATTATTATTATTATTTTTCTTCTGCCGTAAAACGCATCGTGCAGCCCAAACCGTAAGTGCTGGAGCTTTGAAACTTTGCCATATGGTAGTACAAAAATCGAGGAGAGGTTATCAAATTATGACCCCGATTGGCCCATAGGTGGCGCTATAGCGATCAATTGCGCGAAACTGGTCATAACTCCTAGACCGTATGTCGTAGACTCAAGTGTCTTATATCATTGGAAAGCTGACCACCTGACGTAAAAAACGTATATCTCCGATTTAATTTCCGCCATGATAGATTTTCCGCCATTTTGAATTTTGTCAAAAACCTACTTTTGCGAACTAGTCCCTGGTTTTTCGCCCGATCGGAACCAAACCAATGCAGAAATGTTCTCTGGAGTCTGATAATCAATAATTATTGAAAAAAAGTTCAATTATCGATTAACGGTCGCTAGGGGGCGTAAAATTAACGTTGTAGGCGGAGCCTATATTACTAAAACGCCTATAACTCAAGTAGTAAATGAGATAACTTCACCAAACTTGGTACACATGTGTAGGAGGTCAATTTGAGGTCACGATAAAAAAACTGCGTCGATTGGCCACATGGTGGCGCTATAACACAGAAAAAACGTATAAACACCTGACCGTTTGTCCGATTGACTTAAAATTTGGTATGCAGTGTCTTGGCCCAAGGCCCCATGTATGTGTAAAAGGATATTGGCGTATCTCAAAAAACATGGCCGCCATTGGCCAATGAAGTTGAATCACCTATTAGACAAGGTTAACGGAGGCCAATCGGAATGAAACTCGTCAGGCATGTTCAACTCGTGGCCAAAGAAGTCTGTAAGAGTTTTGAAAGAAATCGGCCACTAGTTGGCGCTAACGAGTTTTACGGCTCTGTAATCACGTGGTGTTGCACAAATCCCCATAATATGCATATCATTTGATAGATCTCCTCATGCTGAACAACTTTGCCTCTAGAACTAATGCTGTCAATCGAATCGTTCATTAAATATACGCAATTACGTTAAAAACCTACTTTTGCGAACTAGTCCCTGGTTTTTCGTCCGATCAGAACCAGACCAGTCTAGGACAATTCTCTGGACTCTCTATATCAATAATTATTGAAAAAAAGTGTAATTTATGCATTTGGATGGCTATAATTGGCTCATTTAGAAAATGGGCGTGGCAAAATCCAATCAAAAGCCTATAAATCCCGAATTAAAACTCAAAACTTCACAAAAATTGGTGAGCATATGTGCAATAACATCATTAACAAGCATGCCAAATTTTATGGAGATCGGACCATAGGTGGCGCTATAACTGTTAAAAAGCTTTTAAACCATATATTTCCTATGGTAAATTGCCTGTATTGGCTGTAAATGGTGTTTTTCCATCTATGATGTCAGTGGTTAAATGCTTGCTAAATAAATCTTAATGTCTTTTGATGCTAATGTGCTTAACGGCCTTAAAGGCCTTAAAAGCTTGAACACCGACAAATGCTGCTTGCAGCTTTAATTTGTCTTGTTATTGTTATTCTTCTGCCGTAAAACGCATCGTGCAGCCCAAACCGTAAGTGCTGGAGCTTTGAAACTTTGCCAGATGGTAGTACAAAAATCGAGGAGAGGTTATCAAATTATGAGCCAGATTGGCCCATAGGTGGCGCTAGAGCAACAAAAAGACTAAATTGCCCATAACTCCTAGGTCTTTTGGGCTAGGCTCACAATTTCCACATCACTGTAATCCTTGGCTCCAGACGGTCAATATGTACATCTCCAAATTCGATTTGGACCAAAAAAAAAAAAGTTATGGCCAATTTTGTCCAAAACCTACTTGTGCGAACTAGTCCCTGGTTTTTTGCCCAATCAGAACCAAAACAGTCTAGGACAGTTCTTTGGACTCTCTAGATTAATAATTATCAAAAAAAGTGTATTTTTTGCATTTGGGTGGCTATAAGTGGGTCATTTAAGAAAAGGGGCGTGTCAAAATACACTCAAAAGCCTATAAATCCTAAACAAAAACTCAGAACTGCACAAAAATTGATCAGCATATGTGTCTTAACATGGTGAGGAAGCATGCCGAGTTTCATGGAGATCGGACCTTAGGTGGCGCTAAAACTGGCAAAAAGGTACCGTCATTATTAGGTGTTCAAGCACGAAGTGCTGAAAACCTATTGTAATTGTACCGATTTTTATTATTATTATTCTCCTGTAAAACGCGTTGTGCAGCCCAAACCGTAAGAGCTAGAGACTTGAAACTTTGCCAGATGGTAGTACAAAAATCGAGGAGAGGTTATCAAATTATGAGCCAGATTGGCCCATAGGTGGCGCTAGAGCAACAAAAAGACTAAATTGCCCATAACTCCTAGGTCTTTTGGGCTAGGCTCACAATTTCCACATCACTGTAATCCTTGGCTCCAGACGGTCAATATGTACATCTCCAAATTCGATTTGGACCAAAAAAAAAAAAGTTATGGCCAATTTTGTCCAAAACCTACTTGTGCGAACTAGTCCCTGGTTTTTTGCCCAATCAGAACCAAAACAGTCTAGGACAGTTCTTTGGACTCTCTAGATTAATAATTATCAAAAAAAGTGTATTTTTTGCATTTGGGTGGCTATAAGTGGGTCATTTAAGAAAAGGGGCGTGTCAAAATACACTCAAAAGCCTATAAATCCTAAACAAAAACTCAGAACTGCACAAAAATTGATCAGCATATGTGTCTTAACATGGTGAGGAAGCATGCCGAGTTTCATGGAGATCGGACCTTAGGTGGCGCTAAAACTGGCAAAAAGGTACCGTCATTATTAGGTGTTCAAGCACGAAGTGCTGAAAACCTATTGTAATTGTACCGATTTTTAGGTGTTCAAGCACGAAGTGCTGAAAACCTATTGTAATTGTACTGATTTTTATTATTATTATTATTATTATTCTGCCGTAAAACGCATCGTGCAGCCCAAACCGTAAGAGCTAGAGCTTTGAAACTTTGCCATATGGTAGTACAAAAATCGAGGAGAGGTTATCAAATTATGACCCCGATTGGCCCATAGGTGGCGCTATAGCGATCAATTGCGCGAAACTGGTCATAACTCCTAGACCGTATGTCGTAGACTCAAGTGTCTTATATCATTGGACAGCTGACCACCTGACGTAAAAAACGTATATCTCTGATTTAATTTCCGCCATGATAGATTTTCCGCCATTTTGAATTTTGTCAAAAACCTACTTTTGCAAACTAGTCCCTGGTTTTTCACCCGATCGGAACCAAACCAGTGCATAAATATTCTCTGGAGTCTGATAATCAATAATTATTGAAAAAAAGTTCGATTATCGATTAACGGTTGCTAGGGGGCGTAAAATTAACGTTGTAGGCGGAGCCTATATTACTAAAACGCCTATAACTCAAGTAGTAAATGAGATAACTTCACCAAACTTGGTACACATGTGTACGAGGTCAATCTGAGGTCACGATAAAAAAACTGCGTCGATTGGCCACATGGTGGCGCTAAAACACAGAAAAAACGTATAAACACCTGACCGTTTGTCCGATTGACTTAAAATTTGGTGTGCAGTGTCTTGGCCCAAGGGGCCATCTATGTCTAGAAGGATATTGGCGTATCTAAAAAAAAAATGGCCGCCATTGGCCAATGAAGTTTAAGCACCCATTAGACATGGTTAACGGAGGCCAATCGTAACGAAACTCGATGGCCATGTTCAACTCATGGCCCTAAAGGTCTGTAAGAGTTTTGAAAGAAATCGGCCACTAGTTGGCGCTAACGAGTTTTACGGCTCTGTAATCACGTGGTGTTACAAATATCGTCAGAATATGCATATCATTTGATAGATCTTCTCATGCTGAACAACTTTGCCTCTAGAACTAATGCTGTCAATTGAATTGTTCATTAATTATACGCAATTACGTTAAAAACCTACTTTTGCGAACTAGTCCCTGGTTTTTTGCCCAATCAGAACCAAAACAGTCTAGGACAGTTCTTTGGACTCTCTAGATTAATAATTATCAAAAAAAGTGTATTTTTTGCATTTGGGTGGCTATAAGTGGGTCATTTAAGAAAAGGGGCGTGTCAAAATACACTCAAAAGCCTATAAATCCTAAACAAAAACTCAGAACTGCACAAAAATTGATCAGCATATGTGTCTTAACATGGTGAGGAAGCATGCCGAGTTTCATGGAGATCGGACCTTAGGTGGCGCTAAAACTGGCAAAAAGGTACCGTCATTATTAGGTGTTCAAGCACGAAGTGCTGAAAACCTATTGTAATTGTACCGATTTTTATTATTATTATTCTCCTGTAAAACGCGTTGTGCAGCCCAAACCGTAAGAGCTAGAGACTTGAAACTTTGCCAGATGGTAGTACAAAAATCGAGGAGAGGTTATCAAATTATGAGCCAGATTGGCCCATAGGTGGCGCTAGAGCAACAAAAAGACTAAATTGCCCATAACTCCTAGGTCTTTTGGGCTAGGCTCACAATTTCCACATCACTGTAATCCTTGGCTCCAGACGGTCAATATGTACATCTCCAAATTCGATTTGGACCAAAAAAAAAAAAGTTATGGCCAATTTTGTCCAAAACCTACTTGTGCGAACTAGTCCCTGGTTTTTTGCCCAATCAGAACCAAAACAGTCTAGGACAGTTCTTTGGACTCTCTAGATTAATAATTATCAAAAAAAGTGTATTTTTTGCATTTGGGTGGCTATAAGTGGGTCATTTAAGAAAAGGGGCGTGTCAAAATACACTCAAAAGCCTATAAATCCTAAACAAAAACTCAGAACTGCACAAAAATTGATCAGCATATGTGTCTTAACATGGTGAGGAAGCATGCCGAGTTTCATGGAGATCGGACCTTAGGTGGCGCTAAAACTGGCAAAAAGGTACCGTCATTATTAGGTGTTCAAGCACGAAGTGCTGAAAACCTATTGTAATTGTACCGATTTTTAGGTGTTCAAGCACGAAGTGCTGAAAACCTATTGTAATTGTACTGATTTTTATTAGGTGTTCAAGCACGAAGTGTTGAAAACCTATTGTAATTGTACTGATTTTTATTATTATTATTTTTCTTCTCCCCTAAAACGCATCGTGCAGCCCAAACCATAAGTGCTGGAGCCTTGAAACTTTGCCAATAGGTAGTACAAAAATCGAGGAGAGGTTATCAAAATATGAGCCCAATTGGCCCATAGGTGGCGCTAGAGCAACCCAAAGTACTAAAATGGCCATAACTCCTAGGTCTTTTGGGCTAGAATCACAGTTTCCACATCACTGTAATCCTTGGCTCAAGACGAACAAGATGTATATCTCCAAATTGGATTTGGAGCAAAAAAAAAAAGTTATGGCCAATTTTGTCCAAAACCAACTCTTGCGAACTAGTCCCTGGTTTTTGGCCTGATCAGAACCAAACCAGTCTAGGACAGTTCTCTGGACTCTGCTGAACAATAATTATTGAAAAAAAGTGTCATTTTTGCATTTGGCTGGCTGTAACAGGGTCATTTCAGAAAAGGGGCGTGTCAAAATACACTCAAAAGCCTATAAATCCTAAACAAAAAGTCAAAACTTCACAAAAATTGGTGAGCACATGTGCAATAACATCATTAACAAGCATGCCGAGTTTCATGGAGATCGGACCATAGGTGGCGCTATAACTGGCAAAAAGGTATCGTTCTTATTAGGTGTTCAAGCACGAAGTGTTGAAAACCTATTGTAATTGTACTGATTTTTATTATTATTATTTTTCTTCTCCCCTAAAACGCATCGTGCAGCCCAAACCATAAGTGCTGGAGCCTTGAAACTTTGCCAATAGGTAGTACAAAAATCGAGGAGAGGTTATCAAAATATGAGCCCAATTGGCCCATAGGTGGCGCTAGAGCAACCCAAAGTACTAAAATGGCCATAACTCCTAGGTCTTTTGGGCTAGAATCACAGTTTCCACATCACTGTAATCCTTGGCTCAAGACGAACAAGATGTATATCTCCAAATTGGATTTGGAGCAAAAAAAAAAAAAGTTATGGCCAATTTTGTCCAAAACCAACTCTTGCGAACTAGTCCCTGGTTTTTGGCCTGATCAGAACCAAACCAGTCTAGGACAGTTCTCTGGACTCTGCTGAACAATAATTATTGAAAAAAAGTGTCATTTTTGCATTTGGCTGGCTGTAACAGGGTCATTTCAGAAAAGGGGCGTGTCAAAATACACTCAAAAGCCTATAAATCCTAAACAAAAAGTCAAAACTTCACAAAAATTGGTGAGCACATGTGCAATAACATCATTAACAAGCATGCCGAGTTTCATGGAGATCGGACCATAGGTGGCGCTATAACTGGCAAAAAGGTATCGTTCTTATTAGGTGTTCAAGCACGAAGTGTTGAAAACCTATTGTAATTGTACTGATTTTTATTATTATTATTTTTCTTCTCCCCTAAAACGCATCGTGCAGCCCAAACCATAAGTGCTGGAGCCTTGAAACTTTGCCAATAGGTAGTACAAAAATCGAGGAGAGGTTATCAAAATATGAGCCCAATTGGCCCATAGGTGGCGCTAGAGCAACCCAAAGTACTAAAATGGCCATAACTCCTAGGTCTTTTGGGCTAGAATCACAGTTTCCACATCACTGTAATCCTTGGCTCAAGACGAACAAGATGTATATCTCCAAATTGGATTTGGAGCAAAAAAAAAAAGTTATGGCCAATTTTGTCCAAAACCAACTCTTGCGAACTAGTCCCTGGTTTTTGGCCTGATCAGAACCAAACCAGTCTAGGACAGTTCTCTGGACTCTGCTGAACAATAATTATTGAAAAAAAGTGTCATTTTTGCATTTGGCTGGCTGTAACAGGGTCATTTCAGAAAAGGGGCGTGTCAAAATACACTCAAAAGCCTATAAATCCTAAACAAAAAGTCAAAACTTCACAAAAATTGGTGAGCACATGTGCAATAACATCATTAACAAGCATGCCGAGTTTCATGGAGATCGGACCATAGGTGGCGCTATAACTGGCAAAAAGGTATCGTTCTTATTAGGTGTTCAAGCACGAAGTGTTGAAAACCTATTGTAATTGTACTGATTTTTATTATTATTATTTTTCTTCTCCCCTAAAACGCATCGTGCAGCCCAAACCATAAGTGCTGGAGCCTTGAAACTTTGCCAATAGGTAGTACAAAAATCGAGGAGAGGTTATCAAAATATGAGCCCAATTGGCCCATAGGTGGCGCTAGAGCAACCCAAAGTACTAAAATGGCCATAACTCCTAGGTCTTTTGGGCTAGAATCACAGTTTCCACATCACTGTAATCCTTGGCTCAAGACGAACAAGATGTATATCTCCAAATTGGATTTGGAGCAAAAAAAAAAAAAGTTATGGCCAATTTTGTCCAAAACCAACTCTTGCGAACTAGTCCCTGGTTTTTGGCCTGATCAGAACCAAACCAGTCTAGGACAGTTCTCTGGACTCTGCTGAACAATAATTATTGAAAAAAAGTGTCATTTTTGCATTTGGCTGGCTGTAACAGGGTCATTTCAGAAAAGGGGCGTGTCAAAATACACTCAAAAGCCTATAAATCCTAAACAAAAAGTCAAAACTTCACAAAAATTGGTGAGCACATGTGCAATAACATCATTAACAAGCATGCCGAGTTTCATGGAGATCGGACCATAGGTGGCGCTATAACTGGCAAAAAGGTATCGTTCTTATTAGGTGTTCAAGCACGAAGTGTTGAAAACCTATTGTAATTGTACTGATTTTTATTATTATTATTTTTCTTCTCCCCTAAAACGCATCGTGCAGCCCAAACCATAAGTGCTGGAGCCTTGAAACTTTGCCAATAGGTAGTACAAAAATCGAGGAGAGGTTATCAAAATATGAGCCCAATTGGCCCATAGGTGGCGCTAGAGCAACCCAAAGTACTAAAATGGCCATAACTCCTAGGTCTTTTGGGCTAGAATCACAGTTTCCACATCACTGTAATCCTTGGCTCAAGACGAACAAGATGTATATCTCCAAATTGGATTTGGAGCAAAAAAAAAAAGTTATGGCCAATTTTGTCCAAAACCAACTCTTGCGAACTAGTCCCTGGTTTTTGGCCTGATCAGAACCAAACCAGTCTAGGACAGTTCTCTGGACTCTGCTGAACAATAATTATTGAAAAAAAGTGTCATTTTTGCATTTGGCTGGCTGTAACAGGGTCATTTCAGAAAAGGGGCGTGTCAAAATACACTCAAAAGCCTATAAATCCTAAACAAAAAGTCAAAACTTCACAAAAATTGGTGAGCACATGTGCAATAACATCATTAACAAGCATGCCGAGTTTCATGGAGATCGGACCATAGGTGGCGCTATAACTGGCAAAAAGGTATCGTTCTTATTAGGTGTTCAAGCACGAAGTGTTGAAAACCTATTGTAATTGTACTGATTTTTATTATTATTATTTTTCTTCTCCCCTAAAACGCATCGTGCAGCCCAAACCATAAGTGCTGGAGCCTTGAAACTTTGCCAATAGGTAGTACAAAAATCGAGGAGAGGTTATCAAAATATGAGCCCAATTGGCCCATAGGTGGCGCTAGAGCAACCCAAAGTACTAAAATGGCCATAACTCCTAGGTCTTTTGGGCTAGAATCACAGTTTCCACATCACTGTAATCCTTGGCTCAAGACGAACAAGATGTATATCTCCAAATTGGATTTGGAGCAAAAAAAAAAAAAGTTATGGCCAATTTTGTCCAAAACCAACTCTTGCGAACTAGTCCCTGGTTTTTGGCCTGATCAGAACCAAACCAGTCTAGGACAGTTCTCTGGACTCTGCTGAACAATAATTATTGAAAAAAAGTGTCATTTTTGCATTTGGCTGGCTGTAACAGGGTCATTTCAGAAAAGGGGCGTGTCAAAATACACTCAAAAGCCTATAAATCCTAAACAAAAAGTCAAAACTTCACAAAAATTGGTGAGCACATGTGCAATAACATCATTAACAAGCATGCCGAGTTTCATGGAGATCGGACCATAGGTGGCGCTATAACTGGCAAAAAGGTATCGTTCTTATTAGGTGTTCAAGCACGAAGTGTTGAAAACCTATTGTAATTGTACTGATTTTTATTATTATTATTTTTCTTCTCCCCTAAAACGCATCGTGCAGCCCAAACCATAAGTGCTGGAGCCTTGAAACTTTGCCAATAGGTAGTACAAAAATCGAGGAGAGGTTATCAAAATATGAGCCCAATTGGCCCATAGGTGGCGCTAGAGCAACCCAAAGTACTAAAATGGCCATAACTCCTAGGTCTTTTGGGCTAGAATCACAGTTTCCACATCACTGTAATCCTTGGCTCAAGACGAACAAGATGTATATCTCCAAATTGGATTTGGAGCAAAAAAAAAAAAAGTTATGGCCAATTTTGTCCAAAACCAACTCTTGCGAACTAGTCCCTGGTTTTTGGCCTGATCAGAACCAAACCAGTCTAGGACAGTTCTCTGGACTCTGCTGAACAATAATTATTGAAAAAAAGTGTCATTTTTGCATTTGGCTGGCTGTAACAGGGTCATTTCAGAAAAGGGGCGTGTCAAAATACACTCAAAAGCCTATAAATCCTAAACAAAAAGTCAAAACTTCACAAAAATTGGTGAGCACATGTGCAATAACATCATTAACAAGCATGCCGAGTTTCATGGAGATCGGACCATAGGTGGCGCTATAACTGGCAAAAAGGTATCGTTCTTATTAGGTGTTCAAGCACGAAGTGTTGAAAACCTATTGTAATTGTACTGATTTTTATTATTATTATTTTTCTTCTCCCCTAAAACGCATCGTGCAGCCCAAACCATAAGTGCTGGAGCCTTGAAACTTTGCCAATAGGTAGTACAAAAATCGAGGAGAGGTTATCAAAATATGAGCCCAATTGGCCCATAGGTGGCGCTAGAGCAACCCAAAGTACTAAAATGGCCATAACTCCTAGGTCTTTTGGGCTAGAATCACAGTTTCCACATCACTGTAATCCTTGGCTCAAGACGAACAAGATGTATATCTCCAAATTGGATTTGGAGCAAAAAAAAAAAGTTATGGCCAATTTTGTCCAAAACCAACTCTTGCGAACTAGTCCCTGGTTTTTGGCCTGATCAGAACCAAACCAGTCTAGGACAGTTCTCTGGACTCTGCTGAACAATAATTATTGAAAAAAAGTGTCATTTTTGCATTTGGCTGGCTGTAACAGGGTCATTTCAGAAAAGGGGCGTGTCAAAATACACTCAAAAGCCTATAAATCCTAAACAAAAAGTCAAAACTTCACAAAAATTGGTGAGCACATGTGCAATAACATCATTAACAAGCATGCCGAGTTTCATGGAGATCGGACCATAGGTGGCGCTATAACTGGCAAAAAGGTATCGTTCTTATTAGGTGTTCAAGCACGAAGTGTTGAAAACCTATTGTAATTGTACTGATTTTTATTATTATTATTTTTCTTCTCCCCTAAAACGCATCGTGCAGCCCAAACCATAAGTGCTGGAGCCTTGAAACTTTGCCAATAGGTAGTACAAAAATCGAGGAGAGGTTATCAAAATATGAGCCCAATTGGCCCATAGGTGGCGCTAGAGCAACCCAAAGTACTAAAATGGCCATAACTCCTAGGTCTTTTGGGCTAGAATCACAGTTTCCACATCACTGTAATCCTTGGCTCAAGACGAACAAGATGTATATCTCCAAATTGGATTTGGAGCAAAAAAAAAAAAAGTTATGGCCAATTTTGTCCAAAACCAACTCTTGCGAACTAGTCCCTGGTTTTTGGCCTGATCAGAACCAAACCAGTCTAGGACAGTTCTCTGGACTCTGCTGAACAATAATTATTGAAAAAAAGTGTCATTTTTGCATTTGGCTGGCTGTAACAGGGTCATTTCAGAAAAGGGGCGTGTCAAAATACACTCAAAAGCCTATAAATCCTAAACAAAAAGTCAAAACTTCACAAAAATTGGTGAGCACATGTGCAATAACATCATTAACAAGCATGCCGAGTTTCATGGAGATCGGACCATAGGTGGCGCTATAACTGGCAAAAAGGTATCGTTCTTATTAGGTGTTCAAGCACGAAGTGTTGAAAACCTATTGTAATTGTACTGATTTTTATTATTATTATTTTTCTTCTCCCCTAAAACGCATCGTGCAGCCCAAACCATAAGTGCTGGAGCCTTGAAACTTTGCCAATAGGTAGTACAAAAATCGAGGAGAGGTTATCAAAATATGAGCCCAATTGGCCCATAGGTGGCGCTAGAGCAACCCAAAGTACTAAAATGGCCATAACTCCTAGGTCTTTTGGGCTAGAATCACAGTTTCCACATCACTGTAATCCTTGGCTCAAGACGAACAAGATGTATATCTCCAAATTGGATTTGGAGCAAAAAAAAAAAAAGTTATGGCCAATTTTGTCCAAAACCAACTCTTGCGAACTAGTCCCTGGTTTTTGGCCTGATCAGAACCAAACCAGTCTAGGACAGTTCTCTGGACTCTGCTGAACAATAATTATTGAAAAAAAGTGTCATTTTTGCATTTGGCTGGCTGTAACAGGGTCATTTCAGAAAAGGGGCGTGTCAAAATACACTCAAAAGCCTATAAATCCTAAACAAAAAGTCAAAACTTCACAAAAATTGGTGAGCACATGTGCAATAACATCATTAACAAGCATGCCGAGTTTCATGGAGATCGGACCATAGGTGGCGCTATAACTGGCAAAAAGGTATCGTTCTTATTAGGTGTTCAAGCACGAAGTGTTGAAAACCTATTGTAATTGTACTGATTTTTATTATTATTATTTTTCTTCTCCCCTAAAACGCATCGTGCAGCCCAAACCATAAGTGCTGGAGCCTTGAAACTTTGCCAATAGGTAGTACAAAAATCGAGGAGAGGTTATCAAAATATGAGCCCAATTGGCCCATAGGTGGCGCTAGAGCAACCCAAAGTACTAAAATGGCCATAACTCCTAGGTCTTTTGGGCTAGAATCACAGTTTCCACATCACTGTAATCCTTGGCTCAAGACGAACAAGATGTATATCTCCAAATTGGATTTGGAGCAAAAAAAAAAAGTTATGGCCAATTTTGTCCAAAACCAACTCTTGCGAACTAGTCCCTGGTTTTTGGCCTGATCAGAACCAAACCAGTCTAGGACAGTTCTCTGGACTCTGCTGAACAATAATTATTGAAAAAAAGTGTCATTTTTGCATTTGGCTGGCTGTAACAGGGTCATTTCAGAAAAGGGGCGTGTCAAAATACACTCAAAAGCCTATAAATCCTAAACAAAAAGTCAAAACTTCACAAAAATTGGTGAGCACATGTGCAATAACATCATTAACAAGCATGCCGAGTTTCATGGAGATCGGACCATAGGTGGCGCTATAACTGGCAAAAAGGTATCGTTCTTATTAGGTGTTCAAGCACGAAGTGTTGAAAACCTATTGTAATTGTACTGATTTTTATTATTATTATTTTTCTTCTCCCCTAAAACGCATCGTGCAGCCCAAACCATAAGTGCTGGAGCCTTGAAACTTTGCCAATAGGTAGTACAAAAATCGAGGAGAGGTTATCAAAATATGAGCCCAATTGGCCCATAGGTGGCGCTAGAGCAACCCAAAGTACTAAAATGGCCATAACTCCTAGGTCTTTTGGGCTAGAATCACAGTTTCCACATCACTGTAATCCTTGGCTCAAGACGAACAAGATGTATATCTCCAAATTGGATTTGGAGCAAAAAAAAAAAAAGTTATGGCCAATTTTGTCCAAAACCAACTCTTGCGAACTAGTCCCTGGTTTTTGGCCTGATCAGAACCAAACCAGTCTAGGACAGTTCTCTGGACTCTGCTGAACAATAATTATTGAAAAAAAGTGTCATTTTTGCATTTGGCTGGCTGTAACAGGGTCATTTCAGAAAAGGGGCGTGTCAAAATACACTCAAAAGCCTATAAATCCTAAACAAAAAGTCAAAACTTCACAAAAATTGGTGAGCACATGTGCAATAACATCATTAACAAGCATGCCGAGTTTCATGGAGATCGGACCATAGGTGGCGCTATAACTGGCAAAAAGGTATCGTTCTTATTAGGTGTTCAAGCACGAAGTGTTGAAAACCTATTGTAATTGTACTGATTTTTATTATTATTATTTTTCTTCTCCCCTAAAACGCATCGTGCAGCCCAAACCATAAGTGCTGGAGCCTTGAAACTTTGCCAATAGGTAGTACAAAAATCGAGGAGAGGTTATCAAAATATGAGCCCAATTGGCCCATAGGTGGCGCTAGAGCAACCCAAAGTACTAAAATGGCCATAACTCCTAGGTCTTTTGGGCTAGAATCACAGTTTCCACATCACTGTAATCCTTGGCTCAAGACGAACAAGATGTATATCTCCAAATTGGATTTGGAGCAAAAAAAAAAAGTTATGGCCAATTTTGTCCAAAACCAACTCTTGCGAACTAGTCCCTGGTTTTTGGCCTGATCAGAACCAAACCAGTCTAGGACAGTTCTCTGGACTCTGCTGAACAATAATTATTGAAAAAAAGTGTCATTTTTGCATTTGGCTGGCTGTAACAGGGTCATTTCAGAAAAGGGGCGTGTCAAAATACACTCAAAAGCCTATAAATCCTAAACAAAAAGTCAAAACTTCACAAAAATTGGTGAGCACATGTGCAATAACATCATTAACAAGCATGCCGAGTTTCATGGAGATCGGACCATAGGTGGCGCTATAACTGGCAAAAAGGTATCGTTCTTATTAGGTGTTCAAGCACGAAGTGTTGAAAACCTATTGTAATTGTACTGATTTTTATTATTATTATTTTTCTTCTCCCCTAAAACGCATCGTGCAGCCCAAACCATAAGTGCTGGAGCCTTGAAACTTTGCCAATAGGTAGTACAAAAATCGAGGAGAGGTTATCAAAATATGAGCCCAATTGGCCCATAGGTGGCGCTAGAGCAACCCAAAGTACTAAAATGGCCATAACTCCTAGGTCTTTTGGGCTAGAATCACAGTTTCCACATCACTGTAATCCTTGGCTCAAGACGAACAAGATGTATATCTCCAAATTGGATTTGGAGCAAAAAAAAAAAAAGTTATGGCCAATTTTGTCCAAAACCAACTCTTGCGAACTAGTCCCTGGTTTTTGGCCTGATCAGAACCAAACCAGTCTAGGACAGTTCTCTGGACTCTGCTGAACAATAATTATTGAAAAAAAGTGTCATTTTTGCATTTGGCTGGCTGTAACAGGGTCATTTCAGAAAAGGGGCGTGTCAAAATACACTCAAAAGCCTATAAATCCTAAACAAAAAGTCAAAACTTCACAAAAATTGGTGAGCACATGTGCAATAACATCATTAACAAGCATGCCGAGTTTCATGGAGATCGGACCATAGGTGGCGCTATAACTGGCAAAAAGGTATCGTTCTTATTAGGTGTTCAAGCACGAAGTGTTGAAAACCTATTGTAATTGTACTGATTTTTATTATTATTATTTTTCTTCTCCCCTAAAACGCATCGTGCAGCCCAAACCATAAGTGCTGGAGCCTTGAAACTTTGCCAATAGGTAGTACAAAAATCGAGGAGAGGTTATCAAAATATGAGCCCAATTGGCCCATAGGTGGCGCTAGAGCAACCCAAAGTACTAAAATGGCCATAACTCCTAGGTCTTTTGGGCTAGAATCACAGTTTCCACATCACTGTAATCCTTGGCTCAAGACGAACAAGATGTATATCTCCAAATTGGATTTGGAGCAAAAAAAAAAAAAGTTATGGCCAATTTTGTCCAAAACCAACTCTTGCGAACTAGTCCCTGGTTTTTGGCCTGATCAGAACCAAACCAGTCTAGGACAGTTCTCTGGACTCTGCTGAACAATAATTATTGAAAAAAAGTGTCATTTTTGCATTTGGCTGGCTGTAACAGGGTCATTTCAGAAAAGGGGCGTGTCAAAATACACTCAAAAGCCTATAAATCCTAAACAAAAAGTCAAAACTTCACAAAAATTGGTGAGCACATGTGCAATAACATCATTAACAAGCATGCCGAGTTTCATGGAGATCGGACCATAGGTGGCGCTATAACTGGCAAAAAGGTATCGTTCTTATTAGGTGTTCAAGCACGAAGTGTTGAAAACCTATTGTAATTGTACTGATTTTTATTATTATTATTTTTCTTCTCCCCTAAAACGCATCGTGCAGCCCAAACCATAAGTGCTGGAGCCTTGAAACTTTGCCAATAGGTAGTACAAAAATCGAGGAGAGGTTATCAAAATATGAGCCCAATTGGCCCATAGGTGGCGCTAGAGCAACCCAAAGTACTAAAATGGCCATAACTCCTAGGTCTTTTGGGCTAGAATCACAGTTTCCACATCACTGTAATCCTTGGCTCAAGACGAACAAGATGTATATCTCCAAATTGGATTTGGAGCAAAAAAAAAAAGTTATGGCCAATTTTGTCCAAAACCAACTCTTGCGAACTAGTCCCTGGTTTTTGGCCTGATCAGAACCAAACCAGTCTAGGACAGTTCTCTGGACTCTGCTGAACAATAATTATTGAAAAAAAGTGTCATTTTTGCATTTGGCTGGCTGTAACAGGGTCATTTCAGAAAAGGGGCGTGTCAAAATACACTCAAAAGCCTATAAATCCTAAACAAAAAGTCAAAACTTCACAAAAATTGGTGAGCACATGTGCAATAACATCATTAACAAGCATGCCGAGTTTCATGGAGATCGGACCATAGGTGGCGCTATAACTGGCAAAAAGGTATCGTTCTTATTAGGTGTTCAAGCACGAAGTGTTGAAAACCTATTGTAATTGTACTGATTTTTATTATTATTATTTTTCTTCTCCCCTAAAACGCATCGTGCAGCCCAAACCATAAGTGCTGGAGCCTTGAAACTTTGCCAATAGGTAGTACAAAAATCGAGGAGAGGTTATCAAAATATGAGCCCAATTGGCCCATAGGTGGCGCTAGAGCAACCCAAAGTACTAAAATGGCCATAACTCCTAGGTCTTTTGGGCTAGAATCACAGTTTCCACATCACTGTAATCCTTGGCTCAAGACGAACAAGATGTATATCTCCAAATTGGATTTGGAGCAAAAAAAAAAAGTTATGGCCAATTTTGTCCAAAACCAACTCTTGCGAACTAGTCCCTGGTTTTTGGCCTGATCAGAACCAAACCAGTCTAGGACAGTTCTCTGGACTCTGCTGAACAATAATTATTGAAAAAAAGTGTCATTTTTGCATTTGGCTGGCTGTAACAGGGTCATTTCAGAAAAGGGGCGTGTCAAAATACACTCAAAAGCCTATAAATCCTAAACAAAAAGTCAAAACTTCACAAAAATTGGTGAGCACATGTGCAATAACATCATTAACAAGCATGCCGAGTTTCATGGAGATCGGACCATAGGTGGCGCTATAACTGGCAAAAAGGTATCGTTCTTATTAGGTGTTCAAGCACGAAGTGTTGAAAACCTATTGTAATTGTACTGATTTTTAGGTGTTCAAGCACGAAGTGCTGAAAACCTATTGTAATTGTACTGATTTTTATTATTATTATTATTATTATTTTTCTTCTGCCGTAAAACGCATCGTGCAGCCCAAACCGTAAGTGCTGGAGCTTTGAAACTTTGCCATATGGTAGTACAAAAATCGAGGAGAGGTTATCAAATTATGACCCCGATTGGCCCATAGGTGGCGCTATAGCGATCAATTGCGCGAAACTGGTCATAACTCCTAGACCGTATGTCGTAGACTCAAGTGTCTTATATCATTGGAAAGCTGACCACCTGACGTAAAAAACGTATATCTCCGATTTAATTTCCGCCATGATAGATTTTCCGCCATTTTGAATTTTGTCAAAAACCTACTTTTGCGAACTAGTCCCTGGTTTTTCGCCCGATCGGAACCAAACCAATGCAGAAATGTTCTCTGGAGTCTGATAATCAATAATTATTGAAAAAAAGTTCAATTATCGATTAACGGTCGCTAGGGGGCGTAAAATTAACGTTGTAGGCGGAGCCTATATTACTAAAACGCCTATAACTCAAGTAGTAAATGAGATAACTTCACCAAACTTGGTACACATGTGTAGGAGGTCAATTTGAGGTCACGATAAAAAAACTGCGTCGATTGGCCACATGGTGGCGCTATAACACAGAAAAAACGTATAAACACCTGACCGTTTGTCCGATTGACTTAAAATTTGGTATGCAGTGTCTTGGCCCAAGGCCCCATGTATGTGTAAAAGGATATTGGCGTATCTCAAAAAACATGGCCGCCATTGGCCAATGAAGTTGAATCACCTATTAGACAAGGTTAACGGAGGCCAATCGGAATGAAACTCGTCAGGCATGTTCAACTCGTGGCCAAAGAAGTCTGTAAGAGTTTTGAAAGAAATCGGCCACTAGTTGGCGCTAACGAGTTTTACGGCTCTGTAATCACGTGGTGTTGCACAAATCCCCATAATATGCATATCATTTGATAGATCTCCTCATGCTGAACAACTTTGCCTCTAGAACTAATGCTGTCAATCGAATCGTTCATTAAATATACGCAATTACGTTAAAAACCTACTTTTGCGAACTAGTCCCTGGTTTTTCGTCCGATCAGAACCAGACCAGTCTAGGACAATTCTCTGGACTCTCTATATCAATAATTATTGAAAAAAAGTGTAATTTATGCATTTGGATGGCTATAATTGGCTCATTTAGAAAATGGGCGTGGCAAAATCCAATCAAAAGCCTATAAATCCCGAATTAAAACTCAAAACTTCACAAAAATTGGTGAGCATATGTGCAATAACATCATTAACAAGCATGCCAAATTTTATGGAGATCGGACCATAGGTGGCGCTATAACTGTTAAAAAGCTTTTAAACCATATATTTCCTATGGTAAATTGCCTGTATTGGCTGTAAATGGTGTTTTTCCATCTATGATGTCAGTGGTTAAATGCTTGCTAAATAAATCTTAATGTCTTTTGATGCTAATGTGCTTAACGGCCTTAAAGGCCTTAAAAGCTTGAACACCGACAAATGCTGCTTGCAGCTTTAATTTGTCTTGTTATTGTTATTCTTCTGCCGTAAAACGCATCGTGCAGCCCAAACCGTAAGTGCTGGAGCTTTGAAACTTTGCCATATGGTAGTACAAAAATCGAGGAGAGGTTATCAAATTATGACCCCGATTGGCCCATAGGTGGCGCTATAGCGATCAATTGCGCGAAACTGGTCATAACTCCTAGACCGTATGTCGTAGACTCAAGTGTCTTATATCATTGGAAAGCTGACCACCTGACGTAAAAAACGTATATCTCCGATTTAATTTCCGCCATGATAGATTTTCCGCCATTTTGAATTTTGTCAAAAACCTACTTTTGCGAACTAGTCCCTGGTTTTTCGCCCGATCGGAACCAAACCAATGCAGAAATGTTCTCTGGAGTCTGATAATCAATAATTATTGAAAAAAAGTTCAATTATCGATTAACGGTCGCAAGGGGGCGTAAAATTAACTTTGTAGGCGGAGCCTATATTACTTAAACGCCTATAACTCAAGTAGTAAATGAGATAACTTCACCAAACTTGGTACACATGTGTAGGAGGTCAATTTGAGGTCACGATAAAAAAACCGTGTCGATTGGCCACATGGTGGCGCTATAACACAGAAAAAACGTATAAACACCTGACCGTTTGTCCGATTGACTTAAAATTTGATATGCAGTGTCTTGGCCCAAGGGGCCATCTATGTCTAGAAGGATATTGGCGTATCTAAAAAAAAAATGGCCGCCATTGGCCAATGAAGTTTAAGCACCCATTAGACATGGTTAACGGAGGCCAATCGTAACGAAACTTGATGGCCATGTTCAACTCATGGCCCTAAAGGTCTGTAAGAGTTTTGAAAGAAATCGGCCACTAGTTGGCGCTAACGAGTTTTACGGCTCTGTAATCACGTGGTGTTACAAATATCGTCAGAATATGCATATCATTTGATAGATCTCCTCATGCTGAACAACTTTGCCTCTAGAACTAATACTGTCAATTGAATTGTTCATTAATTATACGCAATTACGTTAAAAACCTACTTTTGCGAACTAGTCCCTGGTTTTTCGCCCGATCGGAACCAGACCAGTCTAGAACAATTCTCTGGACTCTCTAGATCAATAATTATTAAAAAAAGTTGAACTTTTGCATTTGGATGGCTATAAGAGGGTAATTTAAGAAAAGGGGCGTGTCAAAATACACTCAAAAGCCTATAAATCCTAAATAAAAACTCAAAACTTCACAAAAATTTGTGAGCATATGTGCAATAACATCATTAACAAGCATGCAAAATTTTAAGGAGATCGGACCATAGGTGGCGCTATAACTGTTTAAAAGCTTTTAAACCATATATTTCCTATGGTAAATTGCCTGTATTGGCTGTAAATGGTGTTTTTTCATCTATGATGTCAGTGGTTAAATGCTTGCTAAATAAATCTTAATGTCTTTTAACGTTAATGTGCTTAAAGGCCTTAAAAGCTTGAACACCGACAAATGCTGCTTGCAGCTTTAATTATTATTATTATTATTATTCTGCCGTAAAACGCATCGTGCAGCCCAAACCGTAAGAGCTAGAGCTTTGAAACTTTGCCATATGGTAGTACAAAAATCGAGGAGAGGTTATCAAATTATGACCCCGATTGGCCCATAGGTGGCGCTATAGCGATCAATTGCGCGAAACTGGTCATAACTCCTAGACCGTATGTCGTAGACTCAAGTGTCTTATATCATTGGACAGCTGACCACCTGACGTAAAAAACGTATATCTCTGATTTAATTTCCGCCATGATAGATTTTCCGCCATTTTGAATTTTGTCAAAAACCTACTTTTGCAAACTAGTCCCTGGTTTTTCACCCGATCGGAACCAAACCAGTGCATAAATATTCTCTGGAGTCTGATAATCAATAATTATTGAAAAAAAGTTCGATTATCGATTAACGGTTGCTAGGGGGCGTAAAATTAACGTTGTAGGCGGAGCCTATATTACTAAAACGCCTATAACTCAAGTAGTAAATGAGATAACTTCACCAAACTTGGTACACATGTGTACGAGGTCAATCTGAGGTCACGATAAAAAAACTGCGTCGATTGGCCACATGGTGGCGCTAAAACACAGAAAAAACGTATAAACACCTGACCGTTTGTCCGATTGACTTAAAATTTGGTGTGCAGTGTCTTGGCCCAAGGGGCCATCTATGTCTAGAAGGATATTGGCGTATCTAAAAAAAAAATGGCCGCCATTGGCCAATGAAGTTTAAGCACCCATTAGACATGGTTAACGGAGGCCAATCGTAACGAAACTCGATGGCCATGTTCAACTCATGGCCCTAAAGGTCTGTAAGAGTTTTGAAAGAAATCGGCCACTAGTTGGCGCTAACGAGTTTTACGGCTCTGTAATCACGTGGTGTTACAAATATCGTCAGAATATGCATATCATTTGATAGATCTTCTCATGCTGAACAACTTTGCCTCTAGAACTAATGCTGTCAATTGAATTGTTCATTAATTATACGCAATTACGTTAAAAACCTACTTTTGCGAACTAGTCCCTGGTTTTTTGCCCAATCAGAACCAAAACAGTCTAGGACAGTTCTTTGGACTCTCTAGATTAATAATTATCAAAAAAAGTGTATTTTTTGCATTTGGGTGGCTATAAGTGGGTCATTTAAGAAAAGGGGCGTGTCAAAATACACTCAAAAGCCTATAAATCCTAAACAAAAACTCAGAACTGCACAAAAATTGATCAGCATATGTGTCTTAACATGGTGAGGAAGCATGCCGAGTTTCATGGAGATCGGACCTTAGGTGGCGCTAAAACTGGCAAAAAGGTACCGTCATTATTAGGTGTTCAAGCACGAAGTGCTGAAAACCTATTGTAATTGTACCGATTTTTATTATTATTATTCTCCTGTAAAACGCGTTGTGCAGCCCAAACCGTAAGAGCTAGAGACTTGAAACTTTGCCAGATGGTAGTACAAAAATCGAGGAGAGGTTATCAAATTATGAGCCAGATTGGCCCATAGGTGGCGCTAGAGCAACAAAAAGACTAAATTGCCCATAACTCCTAGGTCTTTTGGGCTAGGCTCACAATTTCCACATCACTGTAATCCTTGGCTCCAGACGGTCAATATGTACATCTCCAAATTCGATTTGGACCAAAAAAAAAAAAGTTATGGCCAATTTTGTCCAAAACCTACTTGTGCGAACTAGTCCCTGGTTTTTTGCCCAATCAGAACCAAAACAGTCTAGGACAGTTCTTTGGACTCTCTAGATTAATAATTATCAAAAAAAGTGTATTTTTTGCATTTGGGTGGCTATAAGTGGGTCATTTAAGAAAAGGGGCGTGTCAAAATACACTCAAAAGCCTATAAATCCTAAACAAAAACTCAGAACTGCACAAAAATTGATCAGCATATGTGTCTTAACATGGTGAGGAAGCATGCCGAGTTTCATGGAGATCGGACCTTAGGTGGCGCTAAAACTGGCAAAAAGGTACCGTCATTATTAGGTGTTCAAGCACGAAGTGCTGAAAACCTATTGTAATTGTACCGATTTTTAGGTGTTCAAGCACGAAGTGCTGAAAACCTATTGTAATTGTACTGATTTTTATTATTATTATTATTATTATTCTGCCGTAAAACGCATCGTGCAGCCCAAACCGTAAGAGCTAGAGCTTTGAAACTTTGCCATATGGTAGTACAAAAATCGAGGAGAGGTTATCAAATTATGACCCCGATTGGCCCATAGGTGGCGCTATAGCGATCAATTGCGCGAAACTGGTCATAACTCCTAGACCGTATGTCGTAGACTCAAGTGTCTTATATCATTGGACAGCTGACCACCTGACGTAAAAAACGTATATCTCTGATTTAATTTCCGCCATGATAGATTTTCCGCCATTTTGAATTTTGTCAAAAACCTACTTTTGCAAACTAGTCCCTGGTTTTTCACCCGATCGGAACCAAACCAGTGCATAAATATTCTCTGGAGTCTGATAATCAATAATTATTGAAAAAAAGTTCGATTATCGATTAACGGTTGCTAGGGGGCGTAAAATTAACGTTGTAGGCGGAGCCTATATTACTAAAACGCCTATAACTCAAGTAGTAAATGAGATAACTTCACCAAACTTGGTACACATGTGTACGAGGTCAATCTGAGGTCACGATAAAAAAACTGCGTCGATTGGCCACATGGTGGCGCTAAAACACAGAAAAAACGTATAAACACCTGACCGTTTGTCCGATTGACTTAAAATTTGGTGTGCAGTGTCTTGGCCCAAGGGGCCATCTATGTCTAGAAGGATATTGGCGTATCTAAAAAAAAAATGGCCGCCATTGGCCAATGAAGTTTAAGCACCCATTAGACATGGTTAACGGAGGCCAATCGTAACGAAACTCGATGGCCATGTTCAACTCATGGCCCTAAAGGTCTGTAAGAGTTTTGAAAGAAATCGGCCACTAGTTGGCGCTAACGAGTTTTACGGCTCTGTAATCACGTGGTGTTACAAATATCGTCAGAATATGCATATCATTTGATAGATCTTCTCATGCTGAACAACTTTGCCTCTAGAACTAATGCTGTCAATTGAATTGTTCATTAATTATACGCAATTACGTTAAAAACCTACTTTTGCGAACTAGTCCCTGGTTTTTTGCCCAATCAGAACCAAAACAGTCTAGGACAGTTCTTTGGACTCTCTAGATTAATAATTATCAAAAAAAGTGTATTTTTTGCATTTGGGTGGCTATAAGTGGGTCATTTAAGAAAAGGGGCGTGTCAAAATACACTCAAAAGCCTATAAATCCTAAACAAAAACTCAGAACTGCACAAAAATTGATCAGCATATGTGTCTTAACATGGTGAGGAAGCATGCCGAGTTTCATGGAGATCGGACCTTAGGTGGCGCTAAAACTGGCAAAAAGGTACCGTCATTATTAGGTGTTCAAGCACGAAGTGCTGAAAACCTATTGTAATTGTACCGATTTTTAGGTGTTCAAGCACGAAGTGCTGAAAACCTATTGTAATTGTACTGATTTTTATTATTATTATTATTATTATTCTGCCGTAAAACGCATCGTGCAGCCCAAACCGTAAGAGCTAGAGCTTTGAAACTTTGCCATATGGTAGTACAAAAATCGAGGAGAGGTTATCAAATTATGACCCCGATTGGCCCATAGGTGGCGCTATAGCGATCAATTGCGCGAAACTGGTCATAACTCCTAGACCGTATGTCGTAGACTCAAGTGTCTTATATCATTGGACAGCTGACCACCTGACGTAAAAAACGTATATCTCTGATTTAATTTCCGCCATGATAGATTTTCCGCCATTTTGAATTTTGTCAAAAACCTACTTTTGCAAACTAGTCCCTGGTTTTTCACCCGATCGGAACCAAACCAGTGCATAAATATTCTCTGGAGTCTGATAATCAATAATTATTGAAAAAAAGTTCGATTATCGATTAACGGTTGCTAGGGGGCGTAAAATTAACGTTGTAGGCGGAGCCTATATTACTAAAACGCCTATAACTCAAGTAGTAAATGAGATAACTTCACCAAACTTGGTACACATGTGTACGAGGTCAATCTGAGGTCACGATAAAAAAACTGCGTCGATTGGCCACATGGTGGCGCTAAAACACAGAAAAAACGTATAAACACCTGACCGTTTGTCCGATTGACTTAAAATTTGGTGTGCAGTGTCTTGGCCCAAGGGGCCATCTATGTCTAGAAGGATATTGGCGTATCTAAAAAAAAAATGGCCGCCATTGGCCAATGAAGTTTAAGCACCCATTAGACATGGTTAACGGAGGCCAATCGTAACGAAACTCGATGGCCATGTTCAACTCATGGCCCTAAAGGTCTGTAAGAGTTTTGAAAGAAATCGGCCACTAGTTGGCGCTAACGAGTTTTACGGCTCTGTAATCACGTGGTGTTACAAATATCGTCAGAATATGCATATCATTTGATAGATCTTCTCATGCTGAACAACTTTGCCTCTAGAACTAATGCTGTCAATTGAATTGTTCATTAATTATACGCAATTACGTTAAAAACCTACTTTTGCGAACTAGTCCCTGGTTTTTCGCCCGATCGGAACCAGACCAGTCTAGAACAATTTTCTGGACTCTCTAGATCAATAATTATTAAAAAAAGTTGAACTTTTGCATTTGGATGGCTATAAGAGGGTAATTTAAGAAAAGGGGCGTGTCAAAATACACTCAAAAGCCTATAAATCCTAAATAAAAACTCAAAACTTCACAAAAATTGTTGAGCATATGTGCAATAACATCATTAACAAGCATGCAAAATTTTATGGAGATCGGACCATAGGTGGCGCTATAACTGTTAAAAAGCTTTTAAACCATATATTTCTATGGTAAATTGTCTGTATTGGCTGTAAATGGTGTTTTTCCATCTATGATGTCAGTGGTTAAATGCTTGCTAAATAAATCTTAATGTCTTTTAACGTTAATGTGCTTAAAGGCCTTAAAGGCCTTAAAAGCTTGAACACCGACAAATGCTGCTTGCAGCTTTAATTTTTATTATTATTATTATTATTCTGCCGTAAAACGCATCGTGCAGCCCAAACCGTAAGAGCTAGAGACTTGAAACTTTGCCAGTAGGTAGTACAAAAATCGAGGAGAGGTTATCAAATTATGAGCTCGATTGGCCCATAGGTGGCGCTATAGCGCAAAAAACAAAAAAAATTCACTATTTTGCTTATATCTCAATAACCCTTTGGCCTAGACTCAAGTGTCTTATATCATTGGAATCCTTGGCTCAAGACGAACAAAAAATCGCGCAGGTTTTTTTTTTCCGCCATGATAGATTTTCCGCCATTTTGAATTTTGTCAAAAACCTACTTTTGCGAACTAGTCCCTGGTTTTTTGCCCGATCGGAACCAAACCAGTGCAGAAATGTTCTCTGGAGTCTGAAGATCAATAATTATTGAAAAAAAGTTGAAATTTCGATTCACGGTTGCTAGGGGGCGTCAAAACGTTAATATGGGCGGAGCCTATTTTACTAAAATGCCTATAACTCAAGTAGTAAATGAGATAACTTTACCAAACTTGGTACACATGTGTAGGAGGTCAATCTGAGGTCACGATAAAAAAACCGCGTCGATTGGCCACATGGTGGCGCTATAACACAGAAAAAACGTATAAACACCTGACCGTTTGTCCGATTGACTTGAAATTTGGTATGCAGTGTCTTGGCCCAAGGGGCCATCTATGTCTAGAAGGATATTGGCGTATCTAAAAAAACATGGCCGCCATTGGCCAATTAAGTTTAAGACAAGGTTAACGATGGCCAATCAGAACGAAACTCAGTGGACATGTTCAACTCATGGCCCTAGAGGTCTGTAAGAGTTTTGAAAGAAATCGGCCACTAGTTGGCGCTAACGAGTTTTACGGCTCTGTAATCACGTGGTGTAACAAATATCGTCAGAATATGCATATCATTAGATAGATCTCCTCATGTTGAACAACTTTGCCTCTAGAACTAATGCTGTCAATTGAATTGTTCATTAATTATTCGCAATTACGTTAAAAACCTACTTTTGCGAACTAGTCCCTGGTTTTTCGCCCGATCGGAACCAGACCAGTCTAGAACAATTCTCTGGACTCTCTAGATCAATAATTATTAAAAAAAGTTGAACTTTTGCATTTGGATGGCTATAAGAGGGTAATTTAAGAAAAGGGGCGTGTCAAAATACACTCAAAAGCCTATAAATCCTAAATTAAAACTCAAAACTTCACAAAAATTGGTGAGCATATGTGCAATAACATCATTAACAAGCAAGCAAAATTTTATGGAGATCGGACCATAGGTGGCGCTATAACTGTTAAAAAGCTTTTAAACCATATATTTCCTATGGTAAATTGACTGTATTGGCTGTAAATGGTGTTTTTCCATCTATGATGTCAGTGATTAAATGCTTGCTAAATAAATCTTAATGTCTTTTAACGTTAATGTGCTTAAAGGCCTTAAAGGCCTTAAAAGCTTGAACACCGACAAATGCTGCTTGCAGCTTTAATTTTATATATATATTTATCTAAAATGAATTAATTTTATTAATCCGTTTATATGTTTAAAAAGAAGAAGAATGTATTTATGTAAATTAAAATATATTTATATATGAAATGTCAATTTATTAATTTTTTTTAGCCTACGTAATTTTTTGGCGGCACCCCTGACACAGTCAGGGGGCACCCCAGTGTGCCGCGGCACCCACTTTGAGAAAGGCTGCTCTAAAATATCAAGATAATTTTTTTTTTTTTTTTTTTTTTTAATGCATAATATTAAAAATATTTATATTTATACAATTATGGATTGTGTGATTTCCACTCTAGGATAATTTTTCTAGGCAAGCTTCTCTTTCTAACTCAATGTTTAGGTTTGACTAATCATAATTGCAAATTGCATTGGTTTTACTGGGATGGAGGAAATTCAATTTTTAGGTGTCCGGTCACTTCTGACCGGGAAGGCCCAGGAGGTGACTCTGAAACGAAAACCGTCTGAGGGTTAAGGGGAACTTTAGCCCCCCTGCCCTAAACTTCTGCCTAGCCCCCCTGCCCTAAACATTTGCATTGAAAATGTGTGATTAAGTGTAGGCTACACAAATTCGTGTTTGCTTCAGTCTTGTTATAATCAGATTCAGCGCGTTCTTCCTCTTCAATCCGCGTACGGCGTCGAGAAGAGCGCACGTCCGAAACAGAGGACAGTGTGTGTGTGTGTGTGTGTGTGTGTGTGTGTTCATCTGAGCCTTATTGGTTTTTCACTGCTCGTCAATATCAGAATATTTGAGATGACCAATCAAAGTAGGCAGGCTTTATGTTCACAGAAGCTGCTGAGCGCGAATTTTAGCAGAGCGACTCGACGCGCTTCAGTTTACGGTCAAGTGCGGGATAAGATGTAAGTATAGGCTAGGCTACTTTAAGTCTTGCTGTTTTAAAGGCACAAAAGCTATATCACGGTTTCGATTTTAGTTTGTTGGCAAACTATAACGCTAGAGACATTTAAATTAGGCTATAAATTTTACATCTCATGGGACAAGGGAGAAGAGCGAGTTCGAAAGGCGGATTCGAACTCGAAAAGCGGCTTTCACAGCCTACGACCCACGCCACTGTAGTGGGCGATATTTAGTAGTGGGCGTCTTTTTGCCAAAAAAGACAGGCACTCAGTGCAAATATATTGTCCGTATATCGGAAATGTAAAAGAATAAGGATTTATTTTCTTCCACTCGCTTGGGCCCCATAATGCCCATTGGATAATGCCCCCCTATTGGCTGGTGCCCCAGGGCACTTACCTGGCCCTGACTACAGGATATTCCTCCCGGGTTAGTGACATCACTAACCCTAAAATGTATATAAACCCCGCCCGGAAACGCGATTTATAGATTACCATGACAGAATATGCTAATCAATGACTAGAAAATAACTACACATAAGCTACATAAATTCATAAATTATTCAGAAATGTCCTGTTGCATTCTACATTCAAAATTTTCAGTGCATGTCTGTGTGAGGTAAAAGGACACAAGCTCTTGAAGCTCCGCCCTCTGGAGCAGCAGATCATTTGCATATAAAGGGACAGACACAAAACATTTTTTGTTTTTGCTCACCCTCAAAAAGTGATCACTTTCAAATCTGTGGGGTATTTTGAGCTAAAACTTCATATACACACTCTGGGGACATCAGATACTTATTTTATATCTTGTGAAAAGGCCATTATACCCTTTAAGCCTTTAAGTTTTTCAGTGTTTACAGCAAACACATGCTGCTATTGCAGTTCTTATACTCAGTTTTACTATATTAATTGATCTCGAGCAGTAGTGCAATACAGAAGTAATTATGTTAATTCAAATAATAATAAATACATAAAAACGTATACTACAACATATTTCGTATTGATGCCTCATTAGACTCACTCCACAAGGAATTGACAATTTAAGACAGACCTTTAAAAAAAAGTTACAATTTTGCTTTATTTCTACAATACTTTTCATTCTGAGATAGTTGTTCAGTGAGGGGGCTGAACTTACTAACCCATAAACATTTGTCTGGCTCTCAAGGGAAGGATGTTGAACAATTCTTGGCAAGACATGTTGTCTCCTAGATCGTGACATTGGCCATCTGTTGTAGTTGGTTTGTACATGTACGTGTATTTTTTAAAACGTCTATAGAACAGTAAGATGTATTCAGTTCACTTGGCTAGACATCATTCAGGCATTTTAAGAACACAGTACACAGTAACGGACTCATACTCATATGATGGTGCGCTATGCAGGCAAATAGATCATCACAAATCCCACTTTGAAATAATATATTTTTTAAACATCATGCTTTTATTCAAACTCTCAGATTTTTATTACGGATGTCATGCTTTAACAAGCAAAGTTGTGTGTATACTTCCCAGATTGAATTGAGTTGAGTCTGGCCTGCTTTCATTTTTGATAGTTTGAGTGTAACTCACATTGTGATATTTGAGATCTGACATATTGCCTGCTTACAGCCTCAACTTGTTCAGGATGTGGACCAGGATATAAAACCCCTCTGGATGCTATGAAAGGTGAGTTGCTTTAAAAGCATAAGGCAACTTATTGTGTGAATGAATAGGTTGGTAGAGTATATTAGCATGAGTTAGTAGTTCATAGTTGCTTGCAAGTCACTACAAGCTAGCGTGACCTTTGCACTACTAGAGATTTCCTGTCATCATCTGATTTGGCAGCTCCTCCTCCCTACCACCAGAGGTCTCCCTTACTTGTAGATTAGATTGGCATTGTTCTGCATTGTTTGGTTTGCCTTCTGTTTTACCTCACATTTGCCCTGTCCAAATACCCCCACCCCACTGGTGGTGTTTGCAGATGTTAAGTGCAGATGTTAAGTGCAATTCATCAAATATTTTAGACATAATTAGTACACCCTTTAGGAAATTAATTATTAAATTATAGGAAACAAAGATCAATAAATGTTTAAACTCTAAACTTAAAAATAAATTCTTCCAACAGGTCCTCTAGAAGAGATCGTCTACCTGCCATGCATTTATCGCAACACAGACATCCAGAAACCCGATTATCTTGCAACTGTTGATATCAATCCAAAATCTCCCAATTTTTGCAAGGTAAAAGCAAATATGATTCAAAACTAAAACTGTTTTAGATCAGAGTGTGGCAGCAACACATTTACTTTAATTATTTCCTAGTATAACTGTTACTTTAGTAACATTTTCTCCATTTTGTGATGGTCTAGGTGATACATAGGTTGCCCATGCCCAATCTGAAGGATGAATTACATCATTCTGGTTGGAACGCCTGCAGCAGTTGTTATGATGATTCCTCCAAAAGGCGCAATCGTCTCATTCTACCTTCCCTGATCTCCTCCCGTATCTACGTCGTTGATGTAGGGACGGATCCTCGGGCTCCACGGCTTCACAAGGTTCACAATAGTCTGTCTATATAGGAATACACATATTTGGATGGTGTTAGCTAGAGGTAGTAAAAACCCAGAAGGAGCAATTCATGAGGGTTACTTAAATGACTGTTTCACTCTTGTGCCCCTAAACGAAAATTGCTATTCTTATATGCATACACTTGAGATTTGTATCTTTTACTGCTTGCTAAAGTACTTAATACTTCAAGTTTGGCAAACTCAGACCAGCTAATTTGTATCATGAAAAAAAGTTTGACCAATGGATGTCACAATATAAAAGATGAACCACTTGGGTGAACATCAAACAAAATATTTGAAGTGAATTCATATCATCTTGATTATAAAAGGAATAGTTCAGCCAAAAATGAAAAATTTCCCATAATTGACCCGTAGGCCATCTTAGGTGTATGACTTTCTTCAGGGTTATATTAAATAATATCCCAGCCTTGTAATGGCATTGAATAGTGCCAGAGTTTTTGAAGCTCCAAAAAGCGCATCCATCCATCATAAAAGTAATCCATACGATTCCAGTGGTTAATAAATGCCTTCTGAAGCGAAACTATAGGTTTTGTAAGAAAATTTTCCATATTTAAAACTTTATAATGACTGACTTCATGATGCATGACATCATGTCCTGTTGCCTTTATTGATTGCGGTCCGAAGTAATTTTCTTTAACAGCTACAACACAATGATTAACATCAAGAGTGACCGCCCCTTTATACATGACTGTTGACTCTGAGAATGTTTTGCTCTTGCCAAGCTCGTGAATTCTTTCCATCTCTGTCCTTCTCCAGATAGTCGAGCCCACAGATGTGTTCTGGAAGTGTGGCCTTGCCAACCCCCACACTTCTCACTGCTTAGGCAGTGGCCAAATCATGATCAGTGCCATGGGCGATCCCTCTGGCAATGGCAAGGGTAAGATGCTGTGTTTACCTCACTGTATTTACAATACACACTTGGCTTACTTTTTGTTTGTGTTCTTTGTAAGGTGGTTTTGTGTTGCTGGATGGCGAGACTTTTGAAGTCATTGGCAACTGGGAGCAGCCAGGTGAAGCAGCGCCGTTTGGTTATGACTTCTGGTACCAGCCTCGCCACAATGTCATGATCAGCACTGAGTGGGGTGCACCTAAAGCTTTGGGAAATGGCTTCAACCCTGAAGATGTCAAAGCCGGTACGTGTACGTTAAAACAGTATGTTTGATGCACTGCAGCCGACTGGGAGTGATCAGACTGAGGATCTGTTTGCAGGTCACTATGGGCAGCACCTCCATGTGTGGGACTGGACCACACACAAGCGGATTCAGACTCTGGATCTGGGGGAAGAGGGTGCTATTCCTCTAGAGATCCGGTTCCTGCACGACCCCGCTGCGGCTGAAGGATACGTGGGCTGTGCGCTTCAGAGCACCGTCTACCGTTTCTACAAGACTCCGGCAAGCACATAAAAAACCCTTTCACAGTTAAAATCTTTATTTTAGGCTAAACCATGAACGTTAAAGGCCTTCCTTTTTCAGTTTTTAGGCAGTTCATATTTTAGCTTCAAATTTTGTTTTACAGAAAGGAGACTGGGCTGCAGAGAAAGTCATCAAAGTTCCTAGTAAAAAAGTAGAAGGTTGGGCTCTTCCTGAAATGCCAGGTAAGTGCTTTTAGAAAAAAGCATATGCACAATTGTCACGATACACACACAGGGGAAGTCAGATCCAAGTGCAGTTATTTATTAGGTTAATCCATACACACAACAGTCCAGGCAAAGGTCAAAAATCCAACAAGGCAATCCGAGGTACAAGAAACAAACAAGAACTGGGCAAGCACAGACATCAAGTGTGGTGACATATAACAAGGACTCCATAACAAACACTAAAACAGACAGGGTATAAATACACACAGAACTAACTATCATGATGGGAAACAGCTGGGTATAATGAACAGTGATGAGTGCAGACAAGGATTGTGGGGAATGCAGTTCCTAATGAGAATGACACTGTGGGGGAAGGGGACCTGTAGTGGACACCAGGGAACATGAACCAGACACTGTGACAACAATGTGATTTCCAAAATAACACGGCTGAACAGAGAAAAGAAAAAGTAAAGAAAAGAAACAGAAATATACTCTAGTAGATCAATAACTCCCAAATATGATGATCTCCTTGAAAAGGACCCCCTTTCTCAAACAAAGGTGGCTATATATTTTTGTGTATAAAGACCCATTTATACTCTGTGAAAGAAATTATTAAAATATTCTTGTAAATATTGTGTTTTTTTTCTTCTTTGTATTGTTAATGTGATGTAAGATTTATCAACTTTTATATCTTACTGTTAAAAACTTGGGCTGTCAATAAAATAGTTATTATTATAGTTATTAATTTCTTATTTTAACTAGTTTTTAAAAGAATGATACTGTAATATTAAATCAAATGTAATAAACGTTTTAAAAATCTTGTACTAAACATTGATATGTAACAGCCCTGATATCTAACATTACTAAATTTTCCTTGGACCACAGTTTTACAATCTGCTATAAAGCCTATAATGGCAAAAAGTGAAAATATTCAAATATTGTCTGGAGATTGTGTACCGGTTTATATATATATATATATATATTTTTTGTGTAATGTATACAGTAATACTTTTTAAAAATATATTTTATGGGATTTATTTCTCAGTTTTGGACTCGTTTTAAAAAGAATGAAATTGTAATAAAATTACATTTAGTAGATGTTTAAAATATGTCGTAATAAAGATTTAATACATGAATTTCTCGAATTTTTTTAATGTCAAAAAGGAAAAAAATATATAAGACACTGTTACTCATGGATTTTTTTTTGCCATAGGTCTCATTACTGATATCTTGATTTCATTGGATGATCGCTTCCTCTACTTTAGTAACTGGTTGCATGGAGACATTCGACAGTATGATGTCACCGACAGGAGGAATCCACGTATGGTTGGTCAGGTAAGACAACTTCGATTAGCAGGATCAAGATTTCTCTACATTTATAGAATCATGTCAATTATGAATAAAGTGTCAAAACAGCAAAACTTGCATTTTTAATTCATGAAATGCATTTTTGAGGTCTTCCTTGGTGGCAGTATTTTGAAAGATGGACCAGTGAAAGTATTGGAGGACAAAGAACTGGACAGCCAGCCAACACCACGGATACTGAAGGTACCTTTTCATTTCCAAGTATGCTTCATGTGAGCTCTGTGTATACATTTGAGTTAGACATTTATGCAGAGGAAAGCAGCCTAAAGCTGTTGGCAACTAACTAATTGACAGATGACCCAGCTTAATGTCCTCCAAATCATTAGGTCATACAGAGCTAAACAGAGCAATTAGAGCACATCATTTGCTGGAGGTTAAAATGTTCTTTTCCTCATCAGGGAAAGCGGGTACAGGGCGGTCCTCAGATGCTTCAGCTGAGCTTGGATGGAAAGCGACTGTATGTCACCACTTCTTTATACAGTGCCTGGGACAAGCAGTTCTACCCTGACCTTGTCAAGTGAGAAAAAAAAAAAAAAAAATTTTGAAATGTTATTTGAGTATTTTGTGTAAGTAATAATAATATAGGTATGAAAGCTTGTTTTCGCCACGGAATAAAAATAAAATAAAAAGGTAATTGCTACTTTTTATCTCACAATTCTGAGAAATTATGTCAGATTTACGAGATATAAACATGTAATTCTAACTTTATAACTCGTAATTGTGAGTTTACATCTCACAATTCTGACTTTATAACTCAATTGAAGTTCTGTATATCACACAATTCTGAGGGGCAAAAAAACAGAATTGCGAGGTATAAATTCTGACTTTATTTCTCAGAATTGTGATTAAAAAGTTGCAATTACCTTTTAAAAAAATTTATTTTGATTCGCAATTCTGACTTTTTAAAGACTTAATTTTTTTTAAAGACTTTAAATTTTTTTTTACGAATTGCGAGGTATAAATTTTGACTTTATTTCTCAGAATTGTGATTAAAAAGTTGCAATTACTGTACCTTTTCAATTTTTTTATTCTGTGATTGATTTGATTTTTGATTCGCAATTCTGACTTTTTAAAGACTGTTTCGTTTTTTTAAAGACTTTTAAAAAAATGAAGAATTGCGAGGTATAAATTCTGACTTTATTTCTCAGAATTGTGATTAAAAAGTTGCAATTACCTTTTAAATTTTTTGATTATGAGATTGATTTGATTTTTGATTCGCAATTCTGACTTTTTAAAATAGTTGCAATTCTGAAAGATAAAATATAAATATAGAAATGAAAGCTTGTTTTTTCCATGGAATTAAAAAAATTAATGGGTAATTGCAAGTTTTTATCTAACATTATTGAGAAATAAAGTCACAATTCTGAGATAAAAAAGTAAAAATTGTGAGATTAAAAAAATGTATCTCTTATATTTAATAAAATATAATAAAAACTATATTTATTTTATTTTATTCTGTGGCAGAAACAAGCTTCCATAGTATATGTCAAGCATTATAGGCTTGTAAAGGCTGTTTAAATTGTTTCAGAAATAACCTCTGATTTATTTATTATGCTCTTATTTCACTTTAGGGAGGGGTCAGTCATGATGCAGATTGACGTGGACACAGATAAAGGTGGCCTGAAGCTCAACGAGAATTTCCTTGTGGATTTCGGAGCAGAGCCAGAAGGTCCTGCTCTTGCTCATGAGCTCAGATATCCTGGTGGAGACTGTACTTCTGATATCTGGTTATGAAATTAGGGCCAATCCATCATGTTTCTAAGAGCAGAATTATTATTCCCATATTCTCACAATTGAATGGAGATGTATATCATCATTTTATAATCATGTTTAGTCTATGTATGGACCAAATCCTTAATCATATTATGTGTCTATTAGCGATTCCAAGAGTGAATTATGTTGTAAATGACATCTCAACTACAAAAACAAATTTTGATTGTCTTTGTACTCTTTCTACTATTGTACACATTATGCATCCCAATGAACTCAAAGGTTTTGTGATTTGTTGTTGTAAGGGCTTTCCAAATCATTAGAATTGCAAAGCAGATTTTAACCACGTGATGCAGGCGCACAGAGAGAGGACACACTCACCATTACTATGAGGGCACATATTTTGAAGTAGCCGGTTTCGAATATGTTCTAACATAAAGCAATCGATTACGTATGTTGTATTTTTGTTTTCTGTGTTTAGAAACTCTACATGGACATATAACAACTGTAATAACAAATGTGAATATTTTTACATTTTATTTTTCATCAATGTGCAGATAAAGAGAATACAACAGCGCAAAAAAAAAAATCAAGGAGTTTTGTTTGTACTTGGGCTAGTATAGTTTGGTTGATTGCCATTCATACAATACAAGTATGCAAAGTTATCTATTCAAGTCTGCAGATAAGGACACATTATTTTTGTTTACATCACATTATTTTCTTTTTTAACAAAGTAACGTACTGTAACATGAGTAAGTACAATAAAACAATAAATAGAAGGAATAGGTAAAATGGTTAGTAATATAACAAGCATCAAGTGAAATGTCGTCCACTGACAACCAGATGAAATCTGCAGTAATGATTGTGCTAGTGAAAATGTAAATGAATAATTACTTTATATATTTCTGTAAACACACTCATATGTAATGTATTACTTTTCAATTAATTTACTATCCTAGTATTATTGTTGTTAATGTTCTTCTTGTTCTTAAATATTGAGCAAAACGTTTCAACGTTTTTAATGCATTAACATCCTATAAAAAAAAAGAGCAAGCATCAAAAATATGTATCACACACACACCGTGTCTGTGTCTCATAGCCTAGAGAGCTTCCTACCTAGATAACATTTGTGGGCATTGTATAAACGGACAGAAATGTTATCTTGTGTTTTGAGCCACCGTATGTAAGTGTGTATGCTGGAATCAGGCAGTTGATGTGGGCAGCCTCTGCGTGTGTCATCTCCCCACTCACTTTCTTAGCGAACAACACCGGCTATTCAGCAACAGGAGAACCGCACCTCCCAAATGGGGCAGTTAAAACACAGATAAACCGATTATTTATACATTCACCTGGATTATTTTGAGGTAAGTCATATGAAAGCATGATCGCTTGGGTCGGTTCAAAAGTAGAAGTACGTTATAAAGTAGAGACGTTGCGTTAGCTGCTTGGCTAAGTGTAGCATCCGTTTGTGTTTTTATGAGGCTGAACCATTCAGGCCTTAATAACAGTGGAGCTTTGTAATAATGTAATTGTTTAGTTATTCTCAAGTCCAGCACACTTACTGTTACACTGTTTTGCATTTTTTTTTAATGAGCTTGAGTCCTACAAGAGAGAAAAGTTGTTGACGTATTTTAAAGGTCTCAGCTAAACATGCTTAGATGCTAACTTGAGTGCAAAAGTCCTCTGAATGATATACTGCTTACTTTTTAGCGTCTGAAGTAAGAACAAACAGGCAATATTATGATTATAAAATGTATCAGAGTGTAAATATGGGCGTTATTACGAGGTTTGGCAGTTTGGCACCCACAACTGCACATATTTAGCTTGATGTGCTTGTACTCCCAATTGACTACGAAAGGAAATAGGCTAACATTGATAATGTTTTTATGGCAAGTTGATTAACCAGTTTACCTTTATACTTTTAGTTTATCTAGATCTTTATGTCCTGTTTGGGACAACTGATGCATCGCTTCGGTCCAAATTATTAGCTACATATTGCCTTTATTGGCTTGACTCTACGTTTGTTGATTTTGTTTCAGTGTGCTTAATCTGAAGAATGTTTGATTTCATGGTTTATGTTATTACAGTATTGTTATCTAGTTACTCAAGTGTTTCATCAAATAGTTTGATAATGGTTTTGGATTGTGGAAAGTGTTGAGGGTGTTGGCAGAAGGAGACTCTTGAGACAGATCATTCATGATCTAGCCTACCGGTACATGTTATGTGTTCCTGTAGATCACTGTTTCACACTGTCCTGCTATCACATTTCAGGGCAAAGGCTGATTGAATTGACTTTTTCCATTGCAATCTGAGAGGTTCAGTGAAACGTTTTGATACCGAGAAATAAAAATAGTCCTGTGCTTGTGGTTTGAGTGTGTGAATCAGTGTTTCAACTGTTACCACTTTATGCTTGTAGTGTTTTTTTGTTTTTGTTTTTGTTTTCAGTTGTGCAGAATTTAATTTGGAGAAAGAGCTGGCAAGCTAGAACAACACACAAACTGTCAGTCCAGAGTAAACTATCCGAGTTGGATGCATGTGATATGCAAGAGGAGAGCTGGTGTCTCCGTCAAAGATGACTCAGTCTCCACCAGTTGACATGTGCTTTAATCTCATCACTTTCAGAATCAGTTTTCATTTCTTCTGTTATACTTTCTGTTCTTACATTTCAGTGATCTAAGAACAACCACTTTTGCTCATGATGATTTCTCTTTCATCAAGCTAAACTAATCAATCAAACTCATCTGAATTTCCATTGTTAACTTGAGGACTTTCCATCATTACCACTAACAACATGAAAGTGGAAGCAGGGGTATATCTTCCTAAAGTTCATGATCTTTTCTGGTGAACTGCGTCTTTCTGACAGAATGAAATATTTTAAAGCACAATGGGTTTTATAATGCAGCAGCTTTGTGGAATCTGAGACTGATGCTTCACTTTATCTGATATTGGCCTGCTGGTAATGGTGAGGTAATCTGCTGGAGGCGGATTATGGCGCTGTCCTCCGTAGTTGTGGATCAGTGGGACGCCGTGACCCTGGGGAAGTGACTGTTAGTAAAGCCTGTTCCTCTGAGTTATTGTGAATTTTATATTTGAATGGCTGAAGCTGAATTCTCAGCATCATTACTCCATTCTTCAGTGTCACATGACCCCTCAGAAATCATTTAATATGCTGATTTGGTGCTCAAGAAACAGTTGTGCTGCTTCATATTTTTATGGAAACTGTGATACATTGTTTTTTTCCCAGGATTCTTTGTTGAAAAGAACAGCATTTATTTGAAATAGAAATATTTTATATTGTATGGTACAAATGTGTTTACTGTCCCGTTTTTCTTTTATCAATGTAATGCCTCTTTGCTTAATTAAAGAGGTAATTTCTTTAAAAAAAAAAAAAAAATGACTGACCCCTTTGTAGTGTCAATAATATCTTTTTCTGCTACTGTAATAACTTTTTTGCTGACATAAGGGACAAATGCAATCTGTGAAAAAAGTAATTCAATTATATCATAATATAACGTTTCACACAATCCAATCAAATCTTGATGGATAAGATCATGTCCTGCCTCGCATTAATATGCTACATTTTCTATTCCACTCATAAACCTCACATTACAGCAGTTTAAATGCATTGGATGTCATCATGTTTTCTGCTTTGTCAAGCTTGCTGATTGTGTCTCTCTGTGTTTTGCAGTGGCCATGGGTGACACAGAGCTGGAGCTCTCTCCCGCCCGGCTTGAGGAACTACAGAAGAGCCCATCCACCTCCTCCACCTCCAGTACCTCCTCACTGTCCCTGCCCTCGTCTCCCTCTTCTGGCCCTCGGGCCCTCACCAGCTCCAGCCCGAGCACCAGCGAAGGCCTGCCCACCTCCAGCCCCACTCTAGATGTCATTTCAGAGGGAGTGGGCGAACTCAGCCTGGTCATTGATACCGAGATGGCCAAAAAAGCCTGCCAGGAGGTCCTTCAAAAAGTAAAGTTCCTGAAGCCTGATGGAGAAGTATCTTCAGCCACTTCAGAGCCAGTTTTGGTGAACGGTACAGCACACCCCGAGTCCACCGATGGAGGAAAACCTCCTAAGATCACCGCGGAGGAACCGGAGCCCGTGAAGAGCGTGCGTCGTCGTCAGAAGAACAACTCCTCCAAGCAGTCCTGGCTCCTGCGGCTCTTCGAGTCCAAGCTGTTCGACATCTCCATGGCCATCTCCTATCTTTACAATTCCAAGGAGCCCGGCGTGCAAGCCTACATCGGCAATCGCCTCTTCAGCTTCCGGAATGAAGAAGTAGACTTCTACTTGCCCCAGTTGCTCAATATGTACATCCACATGGACGAGGATGTGGGCGATGCCATCAAGCCCTATGTGGTGCATCGCTGCCGGCAGAGCATAAATTTCTCCCTGCAGTGCGCCTGGCTGCTGGGGGCCTACTCCTCTGACATGCACATCTCCACGCAGCGCTACTCCCGTGGCACCAAACTGCGCAAACTCATCCTGTCAGACGAGCTCAAGCCCTCCAGCCAGCGCATCCGCAGGGAGGTGCCGCAGCCTCCCCCCTCCTGCCCCCCACCCCTCCACCACGGCCAGGGCATGAGCGAACACAGCCTCTCGCCCTCCAAACGCACCCACCAACGCTCCAAATCCGACGCCACGGTCAGCATCAGCCTCAGCAGCAACCTGAAGAGAACCGCCAGCAACCCCAAAGTAGAGACCAGCCAGGATGAGGTGAGACACCTGTGATGTCAAATGCTTGCTTGCCTAGTTAGTCACACGTAAGCTGATTTTAGTTGATCAGTGTCTGGCCGTCGCTTCCACCTCCCACAGATGGCGTTTCTCAGCTGTTTCATGCAAACGAGGAAGGCAAACAGCCCAGATTTGTGTGGTTTCTATGGCTGCGCTGGAAAAGGCGCGTCGATGTGCCACATGATGTGAAGCTCTGTAAAATAAATCGAATTTCATGGAGTTACTTTAATGACAGATGGATGAGCTACTATTTTAAACACACCGTGAGCTGTCTTCCTAGGCAGCATCCTAACTTAAATTGAACCTTAAAAAAAGTCTGATTTGGCACGGTCCTCATAGGTAATAACTTTGACAAACACTCTTAATGTAAAAACATGGGAGAGTCAACTTACAATTGATTCTCATAGACTTTTATGTTAGCATCTAATAGCATAATACAGATTTTTTTCATTAAATTTTTTTTTTAACATGAAAAAAATATATATCGTCATTGTTCCTCTTGATATCATCTGACTTTTTGTATTAACTTTTTCCACTGATACTGTTGTGATGGTGACTTACAATTTGGCCAAAACAAGTTATCTTAGAAGGCAGTCTTTAAAACAAAAGACTTGGTGTCAGGAGTACGCCTGTAATGCCTTAAAGTTGGCATGAAATGAAAATTCTCTATTTCAAAATGCGTTATTGATGATCTTATTGTGAACGATTCATCCATGCAATATGTTTAATTTTTTATCAAAACGTCATAACTTGATCTTCTGGTGAAACAACAGACTTTGACCAAATTTAGTCTGCTCAATCCCTGCCCCTTTCTTACAATCAACTGCAAGCTCACAAGAGCTGCTTTCATCCAATCAACCCATGGATTGAAACAAATCTCCCTTACTTTTTTTTTCCGATTTACATTCTTTTACTTGGATGTACGTCACAATATTGAAGAAAAAATCTGTCCCTACTTCCGTTTCATCAAGAATTTAAAATGTTGTCTACGTAGCTCACTAGGTTTTGGAACAGAGCTGTGTCGTCCTACTGTGCTTGAGTTGGTCTGCCACGTATATAGCTACGAATATTCATTTTTCAGTGCTAATCCCAGGAAAGGCAGAAGCCACCAGGGAGATGAATAGATTTTTGTTTTTGCTATCAGAAAATAATTAACTACCACTGCTGCCTGATTTCCGGAAGAATGATGACATCTCTGCAGCTCTTCTGTTAAGACGTCCCCTCTCTCTTTGTTCATTTGCACAGTCATGATAATAGACCTCAGGCCTAAATGTAATGCCACTAACAAATCACTTCTCACACTGTTAATAATTGCCACGTTGCGAATCACAGCTCTAGGATTAAATCTGAGGTCAGTGTGGCAGACAGATCAGATCAGTTTGTAGCGCATGCATCGGATTATTGTTGTATCATGGGAGATTTCAGGTCACCGACAGTAAATTTTAATAATAGCAGATGAGACATGCACAAAAAAATAGCTGAAACACTGTATTTACTCAAAGCATGTGAACAAATCTTCATTGAGAGCTGCAAGTAGATTCTGTAACTGCTAGACAAGTGAAGTACTGCTACACATATATAAAAGACTAAAATGCACCTTTCAAAGTGAACATTTTTGAAAAATATTTTTGAACAAAGTATCTTATGCTTATTAAGGTTGCATTTATTTGATAAAAAAACAGTAGTAATTTGCAATATTATTTTTATTTATTTTAAATATATATGTAATTTATCCCTGTGATGCAAAGTTGAATTTTCAGCAGACATTATTTCTCCAGTCTTCAGTTTCACATGATCCTTCAGAAATCATTATAATATGCTGCTCAAGAAACATTTCTTATTATCAATGTTGAAAACGGTTATTTTTTTCAAATAGAACATTTTGTGGTAACCGTGTGATACTTTTTTCAGGATATTTTGAGAAATAGAAAAAAAAAAATAATAATTAAATAGAAATCTTTATAAGATTTGAAATTAATGCACCCGAGCTGAATAAAAGTGTTAATTTCTTTATAAAAAAACATAGTAACCCCAAATGGTAGTGTATCGATCAGTAGTATTCGTAGTGTATGGTTTTTACCCTAATGCAGAATTATATGAAGTAGGTTTTCTCTGTCAAACAGGAAGACTTGTGATGACTTTGAACCTCAGATTGTGCATTTATCTTTTTTCCCCTTATTAGTAGGCTAATCGATGTGGTCAAAGGGAGTCGAGAGTAATTACAATGTAGCAATGCACCATAATACACTCTTTAATTATTTTCTGATAAGAGTTTATGGTTTGTATTCGAAAGACATTTTCATATGTAGACTTTGAAATTAATTCACTGCTGTGTATCAGTGTGATTTTGCACCTGTGTATACTGAAATCCCTTAGCTTGTCCTTGCCAACCAACCCATTTGACAAAATTATTACCTAATCTTATTAATGTCAAAATGATTGTTTAGTTGGTCTGGCCAATATGTGTCAAAGCTCAAGAAGCAGCTTTTCAGCTCCTAGATGGAAACTGTTTGTTAGTATAGTCGTGCCCATTGCCATTTGTATTTCCTGACCATTATATTGTGTCAGTTAAACTGTATGGCAGAACGTTATATAATAACCTACCTTGGATCAAGTTCTATTCTGAAGTTTAACTTTTTTTTTTTTTTTAAAGCTCCCTTCAGATTTCAACCTTGTCATACAGCACGCACTCGGTTCTGACGTTCAGTGATGTGCACATGATCACTCGCCTTCCTCTTTTATCTTCCTGCAGCTTAGTTTCTTCCCTTCCTTCTTCCTCGAACATGATCTTGGTGCAGCATGTGCTGCTATGGCAACGGCGATGTTGCCATTCACATGGCAGCGAGCCGCTCCACTGGTAAATGGAGTAAAGATCAGCGGTTATGAAATGCGTTGCTCCACAACTCCTTCACACTGTGTTTACACACTTCAGCAAACTTCTTTTGAGAGCAGAAGGTGTTAACGTAGGAATGCCACTTTTTGCTTTTATCTCCACCATGTGAAGTGTAGTGTAGGTGTCTAATGGGAATTGCATTGTCAGAATAAACATTAATCAGTATAGCGCTGCTCAGGCTTGATGGCCTTTCTTTGAGAAAGAACAGCTGAATGATGTAAATAAAAAATACAGAAATGCTGTATTGTAGGGTTGTAACGGTTTAAATTACTCATGGTTTGGTTTTTGTCACGGTTTTAGGGTCACGGTTTCGGTACGGTTTGGTATGTGTTATGTTCAGGGGGAAAAAAAGACTACTGTCAAATAAAAATACAGAAAATAGGAACAAATAATCAATCAAACTACAAGCAACCGAACAAGTAAATACAATCGAGCAAAGATACAAATGTCTTTTCAGGTTATTTAGGTATCTAGCCTAACGGTAGTTTTCAGGTACAGAAATTGAATAAAGAAATGAAATGTAAAATAACATTGGTTAATAAGTGCCTTCTGTTTGTGTAAAAAAAAATCTATATTTATAACTTTTTACACTAAAATAACTAGCTTCTGACAGACTTCAACGCATCGATTTATGGCGAAAGAGTAACCCCTGACCTGACGCATGACGTATTGATGACCGCAAAAGCTCAGATGATAGAGCAAAACAAAACACGGTCATGAATTGGAAGTCTAAAACGTGAATTTTTAAAGAAAAATGTCGGAGGATTTTGATATAAGGGAAGAGGAGCTTCTTGAGTTTGTTGCCCAGCCCTATATTTGTCTGAACTGCGAGAGGCGTCAAAGCTTGCGCTACTCTTTCGTCATACATCTTATCGGGGGGTTACTCTTTTGGCGTAAGTCGACTTCCGTAGGCCGTCTGCCGGAAGCTAGTTATTTTAGTTTATAAAGTTTTCTATATGGATATTTTTCTTACAAAAACCCATTGCTTTGCTTCAGAAGGCCCCCTTGAGTTGTATGGATTACTTTTATGATGGATGGATGCACTTTTTTGGACTTCAAATTCAGGACCGCCATTCACTACCTTTATAAAGCTTGGAAGAGCAATGATATTTTTTAATATAACTCCGATTGTGTTCGCCTGAAAAAAGATAGTCATGCACCTAGGATGGTTTGAGGGTGCGTAAATCATGGTATCATTTTTGGGTAAATTACCCCTTTAAGACATAATCGACTATGTTTGCTAGAATACTCGCCATCATGGTTGTGTTGACATAATTTTTTTGTGTGAGTTTGTCCGTTCAAGCCTAAGACTTGAATGTTTAAATTGGCAAGGCTTAAATGAGTTTAAACACAGATAGCAACGTGTGCTGTTCGGGTCTCAAGTTAATCATAAGTTAATCAGATCTACTGTGATTTATTTGCACATTTAAGCTGCAGTTTTTCAACCTAATCATGTAAATATTTCAGTCTGCTAGTTTTCTCCAAACAGTGAAGATTTATTCTAGAAAGATAAAACAAGTCTTATCATCTCCCTCATTTTTGAAAGCTTTTCAGAATAGATGTTTTCCATTAGAGAAAGTCCACTGTGTGTCATCATGTGGAATTTGGACCCCTGTTTGGCCAGACAACTCTTTCACCATGTCAATTCAACCAGTACACAGAGCAGAAACCTGAGTTACAGTGAGGACAATAGAAGTGAATGGGGCCAAATTGTAAAGATTCAAATACTCACTGTTTGAATAACATAGCCACAAGTTATTTGAATTTGTATTACTTTGTTGCCATGACAATGTAATGCCTAAAACATTAAAACGACCATAAAAATAACAAGAACAACTTTACAGATCAAATTATTCACAAGAAGTAAAAACAATAAATCAAGTGCTAAAATTATAGGGTTATAATTATATAAAATTGGTTATAACCTTCACATTTCTGCTTTTTACTCCTCAAAAAATGGCACCATTGTAAGTTTCACTTAAGTACCTTGATTCTTGTTTTTTTTCCAAAGTCTTTACACAAGTGGTGCTTGCCTGTGCAAGAGTTGCCCACACATGATGCTTGACCACATCTTGTAAACAAGACTGAAGTGTAAATTGACTGTTTGTTTGTTGGATGAGGTACAACTAAACATGACAGCTGCTTGATACTCCATGAGAGTTGAAGCAAGGCCGCTGTTAGGCACGCCCTGAGAACTGAGACACGACAGTTGTTTGACAGCTGTTACACGACCCTGGAGAACAGAGTTCGCTCAATGCAAGTTAAATGCAAAGTATGTTTATTGGTGTGCAATGCAGGTTTGTGTGCAGATCCGTTGAGTTTCAGGTGGGCGACAAGCAGCTTAGGTGTCCAATGGTCATACGATGTGGGGGAAGAAGCCTGGCCGATCTGGCTCAGATGCTCTGGTGTCTTTTTTCAGATGGCAGATTCCTCAGTTGCAGGATGTTCTGCTTTAGGGGCTATAGTCAGGCTCCAGTGCTCACTGTGCTTACACTTTTAGTGCACCCAGCTGAGTAGTGTGGATCTGTTTATTTACATTTCCTACTAGTGCAGCATAGACCAGAGCTCAACAATCAGGATGTTTCCTGCTGGCCTGGTGCCGTTTTTTTATTATTATTTTTCATTAAAAATACTCTACCATTCAAACGGTTGAGGTCAGGAAAAACATTTTTTGGGAAAGAATATTTTTTTACATTCGATTCTTCAAAGAATCCTGAAAAATAAATTAATTTCCACAAATTATTCACATGTTAAGCAGCTGTTTTAAACATGATGATGATGATAAAAAAAAGTGTTTCTTTAGCACCAAATCAGCATATTAGAATGATTTCTGAAGGATCATGTGACACTGAAGACTGGACAAATCAGCTTTGCCATTACAAGAATATATTTTAAAATAAAGAACAGTTATTTTAAATTGTAATATTATGTTTCATTGATTTTATTGAATTTCTGATTAAATACAAAATCGTACTGATCCCAAACATGTGTATCATATTAAAATATTATATTTGGTCATATTATATTAATAAATGCTATTATTAATTTAACGTTTGAATCATATTTGACATTGTTCTTGTCAACACAACTTAACACTGGCCAAACCACTGTTAACTCACAGACTTTAGTGGTTTACTGCTTTAGTATCTAGGAGGAAGTAATCCATTTTTTGTTTGGGGCTTCTTCGCTCTTGTGTGTTAGTGAGCATGAACACGGCCTGTGTCATGTGAGTAAAAGCATGATTAATTTATGCAGTCTGAGTCTGGAGGTTAATGCAATAATGAATAGTGCCGTAAGCACAACGTGTTTATCTGTGTATCATGTCCACATACTCAAGTCTACCACTCTTTTTTGTCAGTAAGTAATCTAGTAGTACTATTTTAATTTAATAATTAACAATAGGATAATAGTAGTTTCAATGTTAGTAGTATATTAGTAAAAGTTTCATGCTTAGCTCTGCATTTTAACCAGGCGTGGTGTGATACATTAATGCGATTTAACGCTCTCTTTCATGTTCATGTCCTAACCAGCCATGACTAGTGACAGTTATTCCTGTGGCCTTACCACACCCACCGTAAAAACTGCTGATTCTCATTACAGTACATTAAACATTACGTATCTCCTGATTCTTAGAGGTTTGCGTTTAAAGTCTGTGTAGAGAGAACGGTGTCGTCTTAGCGGCCTCTAATTTAATAACAAATGATCGTTGCAAAGGAACTGAATCAATCAAAACTAACTGTATCTGGAAAATATCTTTATTTAAGAACCACTATAAAGCCAAAACAATCTCTGTTACCTTAAATTATCCGTTTATTACTGTAAAGCCGCTTTGAAACAATCTACATTGTTAAAAGCACTATATAAATGAGGTTGACTTGACTTGATTGGCTGTGATCAACAGCTTTTTTGGAAAATAGTAATCGGTATGATCAAAGATCATGGGGAGTGTTCGCTTGGCAATACACCATGATGATAATGCTTTATGGTTGGTCTTCTAAATCATGCAAGATTTATGTTAATATTTAGATGATAAAACTAATCCAGCTGTAAGCCCTGGCCTTGTCGGAGGAGTGTGTATGTGTGCGAGTGACTCCTGTAATCCTTCAGCTTGTCCTCACCACCAATCACGGTGCTTTACACGGGTTTAATCAGAGCGGCTCTCAAGAGTCACATCAGCAGCCAGAGATAAATATGACACAGTACATTTTATAGGCCTGCGGAGTCATGGCCAGGCCCTGCTGCTCAAACAGATGGGACGAGTGTAACCTTGAGATGTGTTTTTGTCTTGTTCTGACCCTGCTCCACCCTCCCCTGCTCTTGCACTGTAACTCCCCCCTCCCTCCCTCTTCCTTTTCCCAGGATCTGAGCTCCAGCTCCGACAGTCTCGAGCTAGAGGCTGGTACAGTAAGTCTCTCACCGTCTAATAACGCTCCTCTGTGCGTAGTGGGATGATGGCTGTGTCTGTTTGCAGGCGGGGTTGACTCCACAGATTCCTTCAAATGTGTGCCTTCAAGATTTGCAATCATGCCATCAAACATCACAAACCGGGCATAATATTGGCTCTTCACATGAAAATAGGGATATTTCCCCCCTTTTTTCAATGAGGTTCTTTTTGCATGTTGCATATTAATGTGAACTGATGACATGCTTGCAAACACTTGTTCTTTGTGTGGTTGTTCTTTTCCGTTTTATCTGTAATTTAATTATTTGGATGTGACGTTCTCTGATTAAATCAATCAATGTGTAAGTGTATACTTTTTTGACTAATAAAGTCAATAAAGATGGGACAATTCAATTTGTTTTGGGTTCTGTGATCAACTGCAAGACCTGTGGTTTCTTACAGAGACTTTGTAAACCTGGGCAAAGGAGAATTCTCTGTAAAGTGTTTTAATTTGGTGGATTGAATTCTTTCAATGGGTGCTTTGGGTTTTCTTTTGCACATTTGCAAAGGATTAAATGGTATTCTTAGTTGTATGAAAAATCATTTTATGACCTTGTCATTTGTTCCTGTAACCCCTTCTACATGGGTTACAGATATCCATGTATTATTTTGACATCTATAAACCATAGGTTGCACATGTGGAGGAGTTTGATGAGTCTTTCTCCACATTTTCCTGTCCTTTGACGTTATGTATTTGTGTTAATACTTTTTCCTCATTTCAGGTGATGCTATTCATTCATGACTCACTTGCTCTACCCTGTGGTCAGCTGTTGCTAAAACGCTCTACTCTCTCTTGCCATTTCTGATTTATTTTTACCCCCATGCTTCACTTTTGAGTTTAGAATGCTGTACCGATCATGCATGCCAATATTTAGCAGTTTTGAGCACTGCTCCACACACTCCTGTGCTGAATAATAAAATGCAATAACTCATACATCCGTAGAAATTCAGTGATTGGTTTTATTTTGGTTGTAGTGTCGGTTCAAAACCAAATTTTAGGCTTTGGTACGATACCAGCTCTTATACTAAAGTATTGATACTAAATCAGACTGTGATAGATTTACATATTTGCATAATGTGAACATTAATAATTGAAATCTCTACATAATATGCCATTTAGCTGGGATAGAAGTATTTTGAAATGGGATGAAAGGACACATCGCATTTAACTTTGTTTTTTGTTTCCTGTCTGAATAGACAAACTGTGCTGGAAATCAGTACATAAACAAAAAATGTGATATATTGGTATCATACCATTGTAAATCAGTGGTACGTTTTTAAGCCATTTTATTTTTTGTACCCAGTATATTGTGCAACCCTTTTTGGTAGAATAATTCCTTTGCAAATGCCCAAATATGTTTGCATACATTTAATTTTGTGTGGTACAGTAATGTTTCTCTCTTCTCCCCACACCTTTTTTGTTCTTCTCTCAATCTTCTGCTCTCAGCCGGTGCGTCTGACCCCTCAGAGGGAGTTTATTAAGTCTCTGATGGGGATCGGGAAGAGGCTGGCCACTCTGCCCACTAAAGAACAGAAGACCCAGAGGCTCATCTCAGAGCTGTCCCTTCTTAACCACAAGCTGCCTGCCCGGGTCTGGTTGCCCACGGCTGCCTTTGACCACCACGTGGTGCGTGTGCCCCACACGCAGGCCGTCGTGCTCAACTCAAAGGATAAGGTGAGGTTGTGCTCAGATCAATGTGGATATGAATCCAGACTTTTTAAATGGATTCTTTTGAAATGTTTCTTTGTTTTGTTCTATTGGGTTTTGAAAGACACTATCTTTCCTAATTTCAGTGCTAACTGCCTTTTTGTGCTTCTTCAGGCACCTTACTTAATCTATGTAGAAGTTCTGGAATGTGAGAACTTTGAGACGTCGAGTATCCCAGTGAGGATCCCGGAAACACGGATCCGCAGCACGCGATCCGTAGAGAATCTTCCGGATTGTGGCATCACACCCGACCAGCGAGCCAGCAGCTTCTCCACGGTTCCCAATTACGATAACGATGATGAGGCATGGTCTGTAGATGACATCGGAGAGTTGCAAGTGGAGGTACTCGGAAAATGTGACCATCAAAACATCCTTCACAAATTTGTGGTTGTCTTTATCCTCAGAGAGCTGACCTGTGCTTTTTTTTTCTTAAGCTTCCAGAGATCCACACCAACAGCTGTGACAACATCTCCCAGTTCTCGGTAGATAGCATCACCAGCCAGGAGAGCAAGGAACCTATTTTTATTGCAGCTGGAGATATCAGGTACACTTGGAGCTGGTGTGTGTGGTCGAATACAGTAAAGGCCAGTTCACACTGCTCCGACAGACGGCAATAGACACTTCGTCGGGTTTTGGATGAATATTGTTACCCCTTTTGCCGTCTGTCAGAGCTTGTTTTTGTCTATTGAACGTGTTGAATCGGTGTTTATCGGGTTGTGGAATGTCTGAAAAGTGACGTACAGCAATCTGGTGATTGTCTGCGTCTGTCGACGTTGGTTGGTTGGTGCGGTGTGAATTTGCATTAAGAAAGACAAATTAAAATTTAACTGAAATGTTTTGTTTATTTCAGACGACGCCTATCCGAGCAACTCGCCCACACCCCCACCACATTTAGGAAGGACCCAGAGGATCCCTCAGCTGTAGCCTTAAAGGAACCGTGGGAGGAGAAAGTGAGGTAAGTGTACAACATTCTCCATCAGGGTAGATTGTTTTCTTCATTTGTTGAGTCTGAATTTGTGTTTCCTGTGCTGTTGAATAGACGGATCAGGGAGGGCTCCCCCTATGGTCACCTGCCCAACTGGCGTCTACTTTCTGTTATTGTGAAATGTGGCGATGACCTGAGACAAGAGCTTCTCGCCTATCAAGTTCTGAAACAACTGCAGGTTGCTATCATCATATTTTTTCTTTCAAAATGGGGTTAGATCTAGGGATGCACAGTATATCTGTATCCTATTGGTTATTGGCCAATATTGTTTATGTAATTGTGCTTGCTTGTTTCCCCTATTTTTACTTTTAAAATATTTTCATTAGAATTTTATGATGCCTAAATTCACTTACCACTAATTTTATGATGCCTAAATTCATGTAGCATTTAAAAAGGTTTATTTTAGCTTTTAGTGTTTTTAATTTAAATTTAAATAAAATTGGTTTGCAGCCAAAGCCATTTTCAAAAAGTAGCAATATATATATGTAATGTATATTAATGTGAACTACTGTTTGTTTTTTGAAAGAAGAGTCTTATGCTTACCAAAGCAGCATTTATTTGATAAAAAATACAGTATAAATAGGAATATTGTGAAATACTTTTACAATTTAATATTACTATTTTATAAACCATTATGAATAGTATAAATTCAGTGTTTAAATTGAATAAAATGTATTTATTCCTATGATGGCAAAGCAAAATTTTCAGTAAACATCATTCAGACATCATGTCACATGATCCTTCAGAAATGATTCTAATACATTTTAAACATTCTAAACATTTTCTTATTATCAATTTTAGAAAATGTGCTGCTTAATATTTTTGTGGGATCTGATTAAATAAATTCTAAAGTTCAAAAGAACAGCTTTTATTTGGAGTAGAAATCTTTTGTAACTTTGTAAATGTCTTTACTGACACTTTAGATCGATTTAATGCCTCCAGTCCTTGCTGAATAAAAGTGATCATTTTCTACAATTTAGAAAAGTGTTTATTCAGATTTGCTGAGGCAGTGTTGCTATACTGAATTTTCTCACCATCTTTGTGGTCTTCCAGATTATCTGGGAGCAAGAACGGGTTCCCTTGTGGATCAAGCCCTACAAGATCCTGGTCATCTCTTCAGACAGTGGCATGATTGAGCCAGTGGTCAATGCTGTGTCCATTCACCAGGTGAAGAAACAGAGTCAGCTTTTATTGCTCGACTACTTCCGGCAAGAGCACGGCAACTACACTACAGAGGAATTCCTCACTGCTCAGCGTAACTTTGTTCAGAGCTGCGCTGGCTACTGTCTCATCTGCTATCTGTTGCAGGTCAAGGACAGGTGAGAGACACTGTGAATGGCAAAATCATTTCTGAATCATGTTGGAAACCAAATAATGTAGATAAGTTGTAACCACTCATGTTTTTCAGGCACAATGGAAATATCCTGCTGGACTCGGAGGGCCACATCATTCACATCGACTTTGGCTTCATCCTTTCCAGCTCTCCACGAAACCTAGGCTTCGAGACGTCTGCCTTCAAACTAACCAGTGAATTTGTTGATGTAAGTAGCTATGTTTATATAGGATATAGTTATCATTGGTGGAGTACTCTTGTCCTAATTTCGGAGAAGGACGATGACTGTGCTCTTGGTTTTTATGGCTATATGGCTAAGTTTGCATGATAAATCAAATCAGTACCGTATTGGCTGTCTACTACAGTGTAACAATTGCCTCATTTTCAAGATGCATCTATAATATCATTCCATCAACTATCATTCCATTTTAAAACATTTCTAAACCATCATTTATTGGCTTGAACAAATTATTGAAGACATAGTGTTGCTTCATTTGCGCCCTCACAGCAGCTCTCCATCACAGATGCACCTTTCACTTGATCTTGCACTCTTAGGGCTGTCGTGGTGAAGCAATTTCACTTGCTGTGATTGAGTGGCTCAATATCGCTTTTTTTTTTTTTTTTGGCTATATACATAAGTGTTACAAGCAGCCAAAAACACGCAACGAGAACTAAAGGAAACGGAACAAGAAAGAAAACGGAACACAAGGTCAAAAATAGGGTCCACCTAACCCTGGACATAACATAAACCTGATAAATCTGACTGGACGAGAGGCTTTCTAAGACTGCGTATATTTCACCAGTATCAGCAGCACTGCTCGTTTCTCCACTAGACAGGCTGTCAGTCAGTGCAGGTTACATTGTTACACCACTAGATGGCGGCAAGGGACTGTCTGAGTCAGCCATTAAACTGTTCATTCAACTAATACGTTCAAAAACGCTGATTTATTCACTAATGAAACAAGGTGTTGAAATTGTTTAACTTGAAGCTGATGCTTCACTTCCTAGGCCACGTACAAACTGCAGCTAAATTCAGTTGTCAACTCTTATTTTAGTGCTTAATCTAGTAATTTACGGGAATGACAACCGCATTCTACATTCAAATTAACCCCCCGAAAAATGCAGGTAGTGACAACCGCATTTACAAAACTTCTATGCAGTGTGTACAGAACCGAACTGAACAACAAGTTATTAATGACGTACGATGAGAGAACGCGCTAAAATACGTATTTTAATATGCATCTGAGAGTCGTCTCTGTATGTAAAAAAAAAAAATTGCAAACAAGCCCATAAAAAAACGAAATATATGGACATGCTTTATGCTGAAAATAAGTATGAAAAACCTGCTCACTTAAATAATTCCATAAACTTGATCGTTGTATAAGCAACAACCCCAAAACGCTTATACTAAGTGGACATGGCAACACTATAGCGCGCTCTGTGAAGCAGCCTTACAAACGTAAACACAACTCCTCCATCGACTAAATGCTGAACACAAGGAGTCTTTTGTCACTGTATTATTTTTTTGGCCAAATAGTGGATACCACCAGACCGTTGCTATAGTTACCATGGTGTCAATCATCACAGTTTCGGGACCGAGTCGTGTTCCGTACACACATGGAACGATAATTTAGGGGATTCACTCCCGCATTTAAATGCTGTTGCCACTCCTGAAACTTTACAGTGTGTACGTGGCCATAGAGACCATAGATCTGTTGGATGAAGCTAGTTGAACAAACTCTTGAGTTAAATTCAGAGTAGATTTAGAGTTGACAAATCCATATAAATCCAACCTGGTTTAGATCAGGGTCACCGGGCTTAGGTTTAAAGGTGCAATAGGTAATTCTACTCATATCCTGATAGCAATCACTATGTTAAGTGGTCTAAATGTATTTTTATAAATGTATATCATTTGTAGATGGCGTAGGACAATAAAACGCTTCGGAACATTGAGATCGTCAGTTTGATTCACTTCTCTGCTGAAGATTAAGAGATAATTATGAAAAAATATCATGAGATTAAATGAATTTACAAGGCAGGAATAAACACTGCGGCTGTAGCTAAAGTTTGAGAATGCAGCTGAAAGAAAATATCTGACTATATTAATGCAAGTGAATCAAACAAATAGGCCTTATAAATTAGTTTCAAAAAGAGCTTAAAAGAATACAAGTAAGCTTAATCTGTTTAAAGCATTTATATATATTTATATAAATTTAAAAGCAAATGCTAATGTTCATTAATATTAGTTATAATATAAGTTTTTGAATTATACAGTTCCAATTCATAGAATATAAATTAGCAGCAAAATATGGGCACTTTTGTCTCAAATTCTTTCACTCTAAACAGATGCTTGTCACTTTACTCTCAGCCGATTGGTCCAGTTTTGGTCTGTGATCTTTAACCCAGATTAAAACCTGCTCCGGAACAGGTCAGCCATGTAGCGTAAATTACCATTGCAATGAAACCTGTTAAAAACTGATCCACCTTCTTGAGCCCGAAAAACCAGAGTTTGTTCAAGTTAATCTCAAACTTACCTGTGTAGGAACTGAAACCGGCTTCATGCAACAGGCCACATGGCATTGATAGTAATCACACACGCTCATTTATTCTCTCTCTCAGTCGCTGTCTGTTAGGCTTGTTTAGAGCAAATCACAATGGTACACAGTCTTAAAGGAGAACTCCGGTAAATTTTAACATTGAGCTCAATTTTTAGTAAATTTGGAGTGCTGTCAATACAGAGAACAACGACAAAAATCGGTGTTGCCTACACCATGTTATCCTCTTTTTAAAATTTGCACCCTGTTGACTTGAATGGGGTCTAATTTTAAACCTGCTTTTATTTCTCTTATCATCCTTGATGTGTCATACAAGTGCCCAGCCATGTTTGTCGAGTTCACGCGTGTGATCATAGGTAACTAAACCTATGCGCGTGAACTCGACAATCGACTACTTTGGACTTCGACCGAAAACAGGAACTAAATACAGGTATGTGCGCTGGCTGAAATAACATCATTTTTATTAATATCTTTCACATCTACTGCAGTCAGATTCACTCGTGTTCACTCTGAAGGAATCACTCAACATGGCTGGGCACTTGTATGACACATCAAGGATGATAAGAGAAATAAAAGCAGGTTTAAAATTAGACCCCATTCAAGTCAACAGGGTGCAAATTTTAAAAAGAGGATAACGGTGTAGGCAACACTGATTTTTGTCGTTGTTCTCTGTATTGACAGCACTCCAAATTTACAAAAAATTGAGCTCAATGTTAAAATTGACCGGAGTGCTCCTTTAAGTAAAAAAAAAGAGCTAGTTGGTGGAAAAAAATTACATTCTCCACTCTTATCATTATTTATCAATAAACGTACATGAAGTGTAAAACAAGAAGGGCATAGCCCTACGCTCATTCGCCAACATCTTTTTTTTATATCTGTGCATCTCTTGTTTTAGGTAATGGGAGGTCTGGATGGAGACATGTTCAACTATTACAAGATGCTTATGCTCCAAGGCCTCATCGCTGCACGCAAGCACATGGAGAAGGTCATCCAGATTGTAGAAATCATGCAGCAAGGTACCGTTAGTCCGAAGCTTCAGGGAATGGAGCATTTTTTCCCTTTCTTTAATCATCCGAGGACACTATCAATCAGCTTTTGTTACAGAACTGTTTGTATGTTCTGCAGGTTCTCAGCTTCCCTGCTTCCACGGCTCCAGCACCATCCGTAACCTGAAGGAGCGTTTCCACATGAACCTGACGGAGGAGCAGCTGCAGGTGTTGGTGGAGCAGATGGTGGACGCCTCCATGCGTTCCATCACTACCAAGCTCTACGACGGCTTCCAGTATCTCACCAATGGCATCATGTGAGCGGCGAGCGGGGTGCATACAGACTAGAGAGCTAAAACTGGAAGAAGAAAAAAAAAAGGCTGCACCACTTTAAAAACCACTCCCAATGCCCGCTTCCCATAACCACCGCTGTGTTTCTGCACCCTTCAGACTGATTATCTTTAAAGATGGACTTTTTTTGTTAGTTTTTTTTATCCTGACTGAAGAGGTCTTGAGCTGTGAAGTAACCTTGTCGTCTTTTTTTCCCAACAGCCTTTCCTTTTGTTTAAACCCTTCCTTTTTGTACTGTCTTCTTGCAGTACTCAAGATGCCCAGAGTTGAATTTTATCCAGCTTTCCAGTGCCTCATTTAAACACTAAGCTGCTGTGACTTCTGGTTTTACTCTCACCTGTGTACTGACTTCAACACCCAATATCATCATCATCATCAGCTTTTTTCGTTGCATTACCACTTTTGCTGTATACTTTGAATGAATAACATTCAAAATTTCAACATACACACATACAATGGGATGGGAAACAGGAGAATGTTGTATCTACGCCTGTAAATTGCATTGTGAATTGGGGGAATCAGGTGGTAAACATTGCTGCATTGTTCAGCTTTGTGAAGTCAGTGTTACATTAACTGTTTAAGAGATCTTCAGCTCAGTGCCGCACAAAGAACCGTTAAGCCATGAAACATTTGCTTAAAGGGCTCTCATTTGATCCTGAAGAGCGCTTTGCCCATAATAGGGTAAATTAAGCTTTTTTTAATTCAATATGGATTTGTTAAACATCTAAACACCAAAGACACAGACCAGTGGCTTTGCCAATCATATGAGAGTATTAATCTTTGATTGATACAAAAGGTAATATAAAATAATTAGGACTTAATTCAAATATCCTGGTTGGTTTTTCTAGGTCAAAATAAATGTATAAAGAAACTATTTTGAGTTTCCAAAAGTCTGGACTGAAATATGGTGGACTGAGATATGAACACTATTTATTGCCCTTTTACAAATATTTCATATACTTACATGACATGTATGAAATAACACTTTCTCAACATGTTCTCTGTGGATTTCATTTTGTTTGGCACAAGTTACAATGCAAGCTAGTTTGTACAGCTAACCTGAATTTCTAATGTGCATTCTTACCGCTGACCTCATTCTGAGGTGGGCAGCCATGTTTAAATGTGTGACTGTAAGCCACTGGAGGTTTTTTTTTTTTATTTTTTTTTAAGGGAGAGAAGTTCAGATCTGTTGCACATGAGAAATGGAAAGGGCTATAAAAAAATTGAGAGAAATCAACACATTAATTATTTGTTTTTATTTCCTACACATGTACAGGTGTAAAATTCCCTGCGTAAAATTTCAATTTTTTTAAAAAACATTTTTTATTATTGTTCTTTAATTTCATAGAATTTGGGGCGTGTGTTGAGCCTCGTCTTCTTTCCCTGCGACATCAGTGCTTCGCTTAATAGTTTTAATTCATCCTTTCAGCAGAAGCCAGTTTCCTTTCATTTGTTTGCCTGTGCGAAGGGCAATTTAGACAATGTATATGTTTTCAACAGCTTATCTTTTCTCTTTACTATTTTATACTTCTATTGTTTCAACGTCAAACTTTCCTTTGAAACTTGTAAAACGGACCAGCTATTAAGATCATGTGAATAACCTTCCTTGTGAATGTTCCTTTGTATAATAAATTAAATGTTCCCGTTCCACAAATGGTATATTTTCAAAAAGTCTTTTGAGACCCAGTAATTGATATTTCTTTTTAATTATTTATATATTGGTGCATGACACAATTTTAGTGTAGTGTATGTCTAGGTGGATCCTTTACAATAATTTTTTTTTAATAAATGATAAAATACTAACAGATAGTGTCAAGTAAAATAATACACTAACCAACATTGGAGTGATTTTGGTGGAAATTATGGTTAACTGAAAAGCATTTGATGGGTGTGTAAAACGATAAATAAATTAAAAACATGTATGATGGGTTTCATCAGGTTATAGGATACTCAGGAGGGTCGTATTTAGACATTTTGACCCCTTACCTTTTTATAAATAACATTTTGAATGTGTTGCACTAAAATCGTTTAACCTCACTAGCTAGGCTTACATCCCTGGCCCAAAGGCTAATTTCCATGTGCTTGTAGTGTGCTGTGATTATTACCTGTGGCGCAGGTAAATCCGTTCAGGATCGTGGGGTGGCGCCGTTATGTGTGAGTATCTGCGATTCCTTCCGCAACCGAGAGAAGGAAAAACTCTCCGATACCTGCCTACACTTGCCGCTGCATGGACAACACCCGTGTGGAACCAATCATTTAATCGTTTTACAGTGTTTCCGATACATTAACCACTATATCTACAGTCGTTTACGGTTTGGGATATAATTACGAAATTGTATTGGAGGTTGTAGATGGAATATCAAATGGACGACTAGTTTAATCCTGGAGTTTCACCTGAAGCTTGCAAGAGTTCCTCGAGGAGTCCAACACAGGACTGGAAGTTAATCAAGGGTGTGATACAGGAAGTAGGCTACCTTTAATTCATCATGGTAAGTGCTTTTAAAAAACTTGAAATTGCTTATTAAAATTGTTATGTAGAGTTAGTCAATAAAGAGCTGCAGCTGGCTCTAAATGTTGAGTTAATAAATGAAGAGCTGCCGCTGGCTCTAAATCTTGTTCACAAAGTTGTGATTTTTCGATAGGCATGGCTACTAAGCTACTACACAACATAGAAGTTGCATTTTAATTGAAGATTTATGAAGATTTAAAAGACTTGAAGACATTTAACTTACGCCTTATTTTTCCTATCAGAGTTGATCTCTCAACTCATGAGTATGGCCTAAATAAATGGTCCAGAAACAACTTCTGAAAAACATTTAGGATATTAGCTGGAAAATGTTTTGCTCGTCAAACACTCTATCAAACTCGATTTTGGTACATAACATTACATAAAGAAGAAATCAATCTAAAGCACAATAACTTCATAAAATCCTAGGATTCATGGAAGGAAAGAAAATTAAATGTCCAATTTATATCCTAAAATTCTATTGATGAAAATACCAGTGAGTTCCATTTTGGAAAAAAATCATACATTAATAAATTACATAAGAGTAATTTGAGTTCAAAGTCAATTCAAGCCTGAAAATAAAACATTTGTGGAATTTTATTTTTCTATTCAGATTCTTGGAGGGAAGCTCAAATATTCTCAGATTTATGCAAGGAGGAGATACTTTTGTAATGTTTATCACAGATTTGAATTGTCATACTTAACTGAGCATTTGCTATGGCATTTGCCTAAAGTTTATTGCTTGAGGCTTATAGAAATATGGCTTACGTCACGTTTTGTTGTAGACCTGGATCGCATTTGCCTGACTTAAAGGGATAGTTCAACCAAAAATGAAAATTCTGTCATTATTTACTCACCCTCAAGTTGTTCCAAACCTGTATAAGTTTCGTTGATCTGTTGAACATAAAATAAGATATTTTAATGAATGTTAGTAACCAAACAGTTGACGGTAGCCATTGACTTCCATACAATTTTATAGAATAGTTAATTTGTGGGTGAACTATCCCATAATAATGCTTGTGAATCTAATCTATAAGTGAGCTCAAAGGCTCAGTAGTAGTTTTGTTTTTGTCATAGTCCAGTCTTGTCAAAGTGTCAGAGGCTTTAACATTTAACGTCTTATGAAAGCACTCATAACAGAAAGTATTTTATACAGTAAATGTAATTTCCTCCTACAGTATGTGCATGGTTACCACTGGCTCTCAGTTAATCAGTATATTCTTACACTTATTAACTCTTTAATTAACTTGTTAACTTATTAATTCTGCTGAACACTAGCCCGTCTCTAATGCAGTGCCGGCAAATGTTTAAAGTTGTAAGAAGCATTTAAAGCTTTATTTACCCAACAGTGTGTCAGCATTTGATCCCAGGTGACCAAAGAGATGTTTGAATAAATAACCTGTCCTCGTTCTCTCTCGCACAGGGGAGCAAAGAGAAATATCACTGGCAGACCCAGAATGTGAAGGTCAGTGGTGTGGACGACATGGTCCTCCTCTCCAAGATCAGTGAAGAAGCCATCACAGAGAACCTCAAGAAAAGATACATGGATGACTACATTTTTGTATCCTTATGTTTATAATGTACAATAATTATTTGGTTATTTGGTCTGGCATACTTATACACTACCTTTCTAAAGTTCAGTAAGGGTTTTTTTGTTTTTTTTTATAAATAAATATTTTTATTCAGCAGTGATGCATCACATTGATAAATTAACAATAAAGACATAAATAATGTTACAAAATATTTATATTATAAATAAATTCTGTTATTTTGAACTTTATATTCATCAAATAATAATTTGTTTCCACAAAAATATTAATCATCACCTTTTTTCAACTTTGATAACAATTAGAAATGTTACACCAAGTCAGCATATTAGAATGACTTTTGAAGTCTGGAGTAATGGCTGCTGAAAATGCAGCTTTGCAATCAAAGCATAATTTAAATGTAAAAATATATGAAAACATAAAACTGTTATTTTAAATTGTAATAATACTTCACAATATTTTAGATCAAAGAAATGCAGCCTTATTAGTATAATACTTTATTTAGGGAGTCCGGTATATCATATCTAAATATTCCAGATATTTGGGGTGGTCTCAATGTCTTACACCAAAAAGTGAACACTTAGCAACCATGCAGAACACCTTAGCAACTGCATAGCAACACCCTGGCAACCGCCCTCAGTACCCTAACATTGTGGTGGTGAGTTTTGCATTGGCAAGCACCATAATATCAAAATATCAGTGTTATTTTAGTATCATATAAACTATTATCGATACTATTATATTTTTTTATAATATTTTGAATTACTATTATAATTTTTATTAATATTTTTATATTTTTAGTTTTCATTTTATATAATTTTATATTTTTAGTAATTTAGTTGCGTGTTTTGCCAAGTTTTAGGTTTTTTTAAATGTCTACACTTGTATTTCTGTTTTTGTTATTTTTGTTCATTAAGTTCAAAATGAAAAGTTAACATTTTATTTCAAGTTTTTATTTATTTATTTATTTATTTTTAATGGTTTTAGTTTTTTGTTTGGTTACCTATAATAGCCCTAGTACATATCTGGTTAGTTATTGTTCTTGAATTTAGTCTTATGTCAATACTGCTTCTAGTGATCGTTTTCATCTCTTTTTTTTTTTCTTCAACCTACCAGTTTTAGTTTTTTCCATAACCACAACTCCTCAGACATACATTGGTCCTGTGCTGATATCAGTGAACCCCTTTAAACAGCTGCCATATTTCACAGACCGTGAGATTGAACTGTATCAGGGAGCCGTAAGTACAACCGTACAGCACACCTAAATACATGAATACGAAATGGAATTAAAGCTCAGATGAATAATCATTCCTGCAGGATAAGACATTTAAACATGGCCAGACGGAGCAGAGCAATGCCATTGCATGTCCAGTCTTGCCATTGTGCTTCCAGAGACTGCCTACGGATATGTATTTGTTAACATCTTCCCCTGGATGGCCCAAATCATAGAAAGCACATATGCAAATCAGAAGGTGTTACGGAATAATGTCACTGCCTCAATTTCATGCAAATGTGACTTTTAAATTTCCAAGACAGCCGTATTAAACTGCACATGTATGCTGTCATTCCCAGGCACAGTACGAGAATCCCCCCCACATCTACGCTCTCGCCGACAATGTGTACCGCAACATGATGATTGACTCAGAGAACCAGTGTGTCATTATCAGGTCAGGGATCAAGGATCTGACGCCCTCACCATGAGGCACCAAGTATTCGTGTGACATCAAATGTTTGCTTTATATGTGATCTAAATGTGTCTGTGATACAGCGGAGAGAGTGGAGCAGGAAAGACAGTGGCAGCCAAGTACATTATGAGCTACATCTCGAAAGTCTCAGGAGGTGGGCCTAAAGTTCAGGTGAGTTTATCATCTGCTAGATCAGGGTTTTCTAAACTGGGAGGAACCTCAGGGGGTTTGATGAAAAGCTGATAATTCATTAAAAATTAAAGCATTTTCAAATAAATAAATAAAATGCTTACTAAAAAAGATTAAGTGTTTTATTTGTTGACTTGCATGTCATGTCACCATTTACCAGAGGTAAATTAAATTAACTTAAAACCTCAGGGAGGAACTTCAAGTAAGTATTTTAGGTCAAACAGGTGTGGCTGACAAGAAAGTTTGTGAATCTCTGGGCTAGATGGCCATTTGGCTAAAAAGAGTCAGATTGAACTCAACCCAAAATCTGTGAACTCATGGGTGTGGTTGTTTCTTTTGTTAATATTGCCCACATTTTTTTCCCATTGTATGTGAAATGTTGCACCCTTGAAATCACCCAGACTGTTATCTGAGATCAGAAACAGGGATCTCTTTGTTCCTCTGTGACATTGAACATATCATTACCAGATCTGACTAAGTAAATGGAACGAAACAGGAACTATAAAATTATAATTTAAACTGTTTTTCATAGTTTAAATACATGAACAGTGTTTAGTGTATATACTACATGGCATACTTTAACTGTCTGTGACATCATGTGGTTTCCTCTTTCCTCGTTTAGCATGTTAAAGACATCATTCTCCAGTCTAACCCCCTCCTGGAGGCATTTGGGAATGCCAAAACCGTCCGCAACAACAACTCCAGTCGCTTTGTAAGTCTTGCTGCAATGTTTAGTTACACTCTCTCTCTCTCTCTATCTATATATATATGTACATACATACACGTGCATGTATATGTGTGTCTATATATATATATAATTTTGTGTATATATTGTGTGTATAATTTTATATACAGTAAAATATACATCTAATTTTATAAAAGTTACAAAATGTAATCTTTAATTTTAAAAGTACATATCATTATTTTAAATTATATTGAATATTTATAATTATATGCAAATTATAAAATATTTAATTGTTTTTTTTGAAATATTATTTAAAATCTTTTTGTAAGGAGGAGCATATTAGCCTCTCTGCTGTTCAGTTTCTTGAATCAGTGTGCTGTCTAGTTTTAAGAATGTCATTTGGAGCATGCTGGTTCTCAACATGTCCTAGCTTGTTTGCAGGAGTGCAGTTTGTGTGTGTGTAGACTGTGAAGATGTAGTTCAGTAGGCTTTACTGTTCATTCCCTTTTCTGCTGTGGTACTGTATGTCATCACTCGTAATATGTAATAATGTCAGTGCACAAGCTTTGAGTTCACTGCATGATGTGTTTATTTCATACCTCAGGGAAAATACTTTGAAATACAGTTCAGCCGAGGAGGAGAACCTGATGGTGGAAAGATCTCCAACTTCCTCCTGGAAAAATCCAGAGTAGTGTCTCAAAACAACGGGGAAAGGAATTTCCATATATACTACCAGGTAAACCTGTGAACTCATTAAAACAAGTCCAAGAAAAGGTCATTGCAGGGAATGATGTGTAATGCAAGTTGGCAAATTGTTGTCATGTTAGGACAGTATGATTTCAAGGCCATTATTGTTTGTATTGTGTCATACTAATAGCTTATGTTACTTAATCAGGGCGTATTGAAGATTAGAGTTTTTAAATTGCATAAAAGTCCTGTATGTTGTTGACACCACTGGTTTATTTCCAATGTTTCTGTCAGCTCTTGGAAGGAGCCACCAAGGAGCAAAGAGAGAATTTAGGCGTGACAACCCCTGATTACTACTTCTACTTAAACCAGTCCAGCACCTACACCGTGGAGGAAGTCAATGACAAGAAGGAGTTTCAAGACACAATGGTGGGTGTAAAACATTGTATCCTAATACAAACCATCTGGTTGTGTCCCTGCCATTCAATATAAACAATCTCATAATGATACATTATAAATATTACATTTTTAGGCTGCCATGTCTGTGGTCGGCCTGTCTGTGGATGCACAGGATACTGTGCTGCAGATTGTGGCGGCAATCCTCCATCTTGGAAACATCACTTTTAGAGAGGAGGGCAACTATGCTGTGGTGGAGAGTGAAGACTGTGAGTTTATGCTTGCATTTATTCATTTCGCTGGTCTGTGTATCTGATTCCATTGAGTAAAAACAAGAAATGATTGCATTGTACATGGATAAATATCTTGCCTAATTCACTTTCACTCTGCTGCAGTCCTGGCATTCCCGTCGTACCTTTTGGGAATCAATCAGGATGGTCTAAAGAACAAACTGACCAGTCGCATCATGGACAGCAAGTGGGGTGGCAAGACGGAGACTATTTCGGTCACCTTAAACACGGAGCAGGCCTCATTCACTCGAGACGCCCTGTCTAAAGCACTGTATTCTAGGCTCTTTGACTACTTGGTTGATGTAAGTCAATCTGCTAGATTAAAATTACCAAATTGTTTTGTGTTTTTACATATGGTATATAATAGTGTTCAAAAGTTTGGGGTTAGTAGTACGATATTTTTTTGTGGAAAGAAATTAATAATTTAATTACATTTTAAAATATATTCAAATAGAAAAGAGTTTTTTTTTTCATTGTAATATTTCTCAGTATTACTGTTTTACTGTATGTTTGATCAAATAAATGCAGCCTTGGTAAGTGTAAAAGACTTCTTTAAAAAACATTAAAATCTTATACTGACCCCAAACTTTTCGGTAGTGTATATGTCTCAAAAAGCAAACATGTTTTAATTTGAATTAGATTCTGCTTTCATTTGCAGGTCATAAACAAGGCAATGCAGAAAGACCGTGAGGATTTAAACATTGGAGTTCTGGACATCTATGGCTTTGAAATCTTTCAGGTGAATTTAGTTTAGTCTAATTTAGTCTAAATGTTTTCCTTTTTTTTTTTAAACTCGCATTCATTTAAAATAACCTCATGTCTTTTCCTCTCCAGAAAAATGGATTTGAACAATTCTGCATTAACTTTGTGAATGAAAAACTGCAGCAGATTTTTATCGAGCTCACACTAAAAGCGGAGCAGGTGAGAATAATGATTTTTAATAACCCAATACTAAAAGACCACTATGGAAGTGTTTGCTGATGTTTTCCACTAACTCTTTTGCAGGAAGAGTATGTGCAGGAGGGAATCAAATGGACCCCCATTGAGTACTTTAACAACAAAGTCGTATGTGATTTAATTGAATCCAAAGTGGTGAGTTCACACTTTCTGGGTTTTCTGCATCAAAATGGTTGTCATGCATAACAACACCCATTAGACTAATTACATCTAATGGGCATCTTAATAACCCAGAATCCAATTGGCATCATGAGCATCTTGGATGATGTGTGTGCCACCATGCATGCAAAAGGAGAAGGTGCAGACCAGACTCTGCTGCAAAAACTGCAGTCACAAATTGGCACCCATGAGCATTTCAACAGCTGGAACAAAGGTTTCATAGTGCACCACTATGCAGGCAAGGTAAGAGACACTTTTCAAATGTTCAAATAGAGCTCTATAAGTTGGTAAATGTCTATTTAGCAAACATCTTTAGCTAAATAAAGTTTCAAACTCATGAATAAATGGTAAACATAATCAGGTTATATGTATAAAATGCATCTTTTTGATGGTTGGAAGTAATGGGCTTTTCGGGTCCTAAGATATGTACCCGACCAAAATTGACCCCAATCACTTCTTACCCTAACCCGACAGGCAAAATTTTTTTTTTTTAAAAGACCGACCCAATAAAATGAGATCAGTCGAGACCCGATGGCAATACATAGATTTAAAAGTATGCCCATCTTTCTACATTATTTGTAGATGAAAGTAATTCTCCTGTACTCCAAATGACAAGGACATTTATATTAAAGTTAATATTAATAAACAAATCCCCTCAATTACTCTCTCGAATGGAGGGTTTAGTAATTTGCACATAGAAAGTAGGCATATTTTAAAATAATTTGGGTATTCTCGGGTCCATTAGGTAAAGAATTGATTTTAAATTAAATTACTCAAGACTGCTAATACCAGACCGGTGTCCGAGGGACTCTCGGGTCAGACAGACCTCAGGTTTTTCGGATAGGGAAGTGGACTCATGTAAAACTTATGGCTACAACACTGCCCCCTGTGGATGCAGTGTGTGCATCTCATAGCTTTGACTTTTTACTAATTAAACTGATTGAATCTCTTTTTATCAAATTGTTCTTTGGTCCAGCACATAACAGAGGACAAGCTGTTTGGAGAATGGATGGTTTGAAATATGACTGAATATAGATGTGTTTTAGAGATTGCTTTTACAGCAAGTAGAGTCACACTGATATTGATTCTCTTCTTGTTGAGAGTAATAAGAGCCCTTATTTCCAGGTGTCTTATGATGTGAGCGGCTTCTGTGAGAGGAACAGGGATGTGCTGTTCAATGACATCATCGAGCTCATGCAGAGCAGTGAGTTGTAAGTGGTTATTTGGCTTTTTTTAGCCCATGCCAGCTCAAGCTTTTTAAAAGCCCCTAATGCACTTGTGCACCGATGCAGAACATCTGCAGTTCAGCTGTATTTCCTTAATGAAATAAGAAGTCACATTAATAAATCATAAAATCAATATGGTGTAGCGTTTTTATGGAGGATGATGAGTTCATTTTGCGAGAGATATTCTGTGGTGCATTACTTGACTAGAGTCAGCTCTGGTTATGTCTTCCATGCGCTTGAAATGGTTAATCCCTTTTTCCTGGTCATCTCCACAGCGCCTTCATCAAAGATCTGTTCCCAGATAACCTCGAGGCTGAGAAAAGGGGCCGTCCCTCCACTGCAGGTTCAAAGATTAAGGTGAAATAACTGATTTACGAAATAAAGAAATGCACGCTTAACTAGAACTAGAAACATTCCTACGATTTGATTTAAAACATGTATTATGTTTCAGTTCCTAACAAAGTTACTGGCTAACTTTACATGCAGTTTGCATTTGGCGAGTGTTTTGGGGCCTGTGTATACTTAGTTTTGTGCTATATATGAATGTGATATTATACTCATAAATGTTTGTAATGCTATTGTTTATTTTCTGTCTGATTTTTCTCTCTGCTCCCTTTACAGAAACAAGCAAATAATCTTGTCCAGACGTTAATGAAATGCACACCTCACTATATTCGATGCATCAAGCCTAACGAGACAAAAAAGGCTCGCGACTGGGAGGAAAGCCGAGTCAAACACCAGGTGGAGTATCTTGGACTTCGAGAGAACATCCGAGTGCGCAGGGCCGGCTACGCCTTCCGACGTGCCTTCAAGAAATTCCTACATAGGTAAAATCGCCACTTAATAATGCATGTTAATGCTGTATATGGGAATTTTGATAAGTTGCACTTATAAAATGTAATGTGTTATAATGAACTGTTCTATTATGTTTGCTCAGATATGCAATCTTGACCAAAGAAACATGGCCCCAGTGGCGTGGAGATGAGAAACAGGGTGTCCTACACCTTTTAAAATCTGTCAACATGGACTCTGACCAGTACCAGCTGGGCAAGACAAAAATCTTCATCAAGGCCCCAGAATCTGTATGTATTATACCACGGTCACACTAGAATTTGAGCACGCAAAATGTCTACAGACACTGCAATGGTTGCAAAATGACTCAGCGGCGCATTTAAAAAAAAGCTAAATTTAACAACTGATACATCATAAATGTGCTCTACTTTACTGCAATCCTGCTAATTAAAAAATTCATTCTTTTAATTCAGCTAAAATGTCACTGTTGCCTATCAATCTGCTATTGGTCTCACGTCTTCACGTGATACAAATTTACAGGGTTACAGTTCAACAAACTTGAAATTTGGAAAACAGCGAAATGCAAAACTTCTTCGCTCGAGCGTGCGTTTCCTGTCTCCCACATTTGCATGCGTATGAATGCAAGTCAATGGCACTAAAGGTGTAGTGGGACCACCCGTTTAGTTTGTAACTTGAAGGTATTAATGTGAACATATAATTTCACAGTTGTGATTTGATGTGATTGTTTTCTGAAATGTTTTCAATGATCTAATTCATTAAATGAACATTTGAGGCCATGTTATCTTCCTGTGTTGCCATTGTTACACATTTTTACAGTGGGTCTGTTTATTTTCGTCATGGACAAATTGAATTACTTCTCAGTTTGGCTCCTTAAATGCATTCCTCTGGCGTTGTGCAAAAGATTACTAAATGTAATTCAGTCACATTAGGTCAATATTCTTCAGCTGTTGTTCAAATGGCTTCTTGTGTAGCTGTATTTCCAAAACATTGTTTATATAACATTGTTAATAGACTCTGTATGCACACACACACACACACACACTTCTCAGTTATTTTGGTCATTTCGTGGTTGTCTTTGCATTTTGATGATATTCTGAAATCACAGTGATCACTATGAAAAATAAATGACATTTTGATCTACAGTTGTTCCTGCTGGAGGAAATGAGGGAAAGAAAATACAACGGATATGCTCGTGTAATCCAACAAGCCTGGCGCAAACACATCGCTGTGCGCAAGTATGTCCGCATGCGAGAGGAAGGTGAGCGCAAACTCAGATTTTTTACTTTGATACCTGCATAATAATAATTGTGACATTTTTTGATAAAGACGACTAAGTTTGTGACCAGATCTCATTGTTCCTCTGTAACAATCAATAGGCCTTGGGAATACAATTAGATGAAATTGATGTTAAATCACATTGCTTCTTTACTTTACCAGCCTCTGACCTCCTGTTGAACAAGAAGGAGAGACGAAAGAACAGTCTGAACCGTAATTTCATGGGAGACTACATCGGCACGGACAACCACCCGGAGATTCGACAGTTCGTGGGTCGCAGGGAGAGGATTGACTTTGCTGACGTGGTGGTCAAATACGACCGCAGATTTAAGGTATGACTCAAAGTCCCATTTAACACACTAAAAACTCATGGATCACTTCCTTGGTAACTGTCAAGACGTATTTTGTGCTAGTTTACTGAAGCTCCTCAGCAACAGATGTTTCGTTCTGCACATTGTAGTTCATCTGACATGTTTCATGTGATCACATACTCACATGCTGTTTCAACACCCACAGACTGTCAAGCGTGACCTCATTCTCACCCCTAAGTTCCTCTATCTGATTGGACGTGAGAAGGTGAAACAGGGTCCTGAGAAAGGCCAGATCCAGGAGGTCTTGAAGAGGAAGATTGAGGTGGAGAAGATCCAGTCTGTCTCTCTTAGGTACTTTTTCATGCAATATGCTTGATAACCTTTTGGACTTGAGTGTTATCCCTACATTACAGCTTCAATATCCCTAATAAATCATACAATTACAGCAGAATGAAAAATCTGAATGTTTTCTAACACTAAAGTACTTGAGCAAGCATTTAAGCAAGTTTTTGTCATTTTTTTGAATTGCATGATGATGGTGGGTGGATCTCTTTTCTCAGCACACTACAGGATGACCTCTTCATACTGCACGAGGATGAATATGACAGTGTGTTGCAGTCTGTCTTTAAAACGGAGTTCCTCAGTCTGCTGTACAAGCGTTACGAGGAAAAAACGCGGAAAAAGTTGCCGCTCAAGTTCAACAACCTGTGAGCAATGTTTCCCTCACTGTGAAATTTACCATGTGCTGTATTGCATCATACTCTTGTGGTTCTAACATTCTACATATTTCACACTCAGACTTGAATTTAAGGTGAAGAAAGGGGGATGGGGTCCGTTTGCATCTGCTGGCTCTCGACAGATCCAGTTTCAGATGGCTCAGGGCGACGATGCAGTTCTGAAGCCGAGCAGCAAGGCCTTGGGTGTCAGTATTGGCCCCGGTCTGCCTAAAAACGCAAGTGAGTCTGTGTTGAAATTTCGTATTTTAGTAAAAACTAGTTTAGTGGCTTACAGTGCATGGGTTAAAGGCATAGTTCACTCAAAAATAAGAATTCTGTCGTCATTTACTCACCCTCAAGTTGTTCCAAACTCGAATAGATGTCTTTCTTCTGCTGAACACCAAAGATATTTAGAAAATGTCTATAACCAAACAGTTGATGGGCCCCATTGACTTCCATAGTATTTTTTTTTCCGGTACTATGGAAGTCAATGGAGCGCATAAACTGTCTGGTTACCCATATTCTTCAAATATCTTCTTTTGTGTTCAGCAGAAGAAAGAAATTCATACAGGTTGGACAACAACTTCAGAGTGAGTAAATGATGACAGAATAAAACATTTTCGGTGAACTATCCCTTTAACCTCTTATAGATTGTGTGCTGTCTGTTTACAGTCATGTGTGCAAAATGTTTTTTAATAGCTTTATGGGCCATATAAAATAAAAATAATTATATATATATATATATATATATATATATATATATATATATATATATATACGGTATTTGGGTTGGTATGATTTTGTAATGTTTGTGAAATAAGTCTCTTATGCTCACCAATGCTACATTTACTAGATCAAAAATACAGGTAAACAGTTATTTTAAATTGTAATAATTTTTTACAATATCACTGTTTTCTATTAATATATTGTAAGAATATTTTTGTGGAAACTGTGATACGTTTTTTGTAACATATTTACCAATTCTACAGGACCCACTCGGCGTGATAACCGAAAAAGCAGGCACATGGGGAACCAGAATCGCAATGTAGGCCAGTATTCACGTGGTAAGGCCACAGTTTTACATATTTCACTAAAATGAATTTGCTACTAAACTATTTTAGAAATGGTTTTAAAATGTTTAATGGCTTGTAATATCAGATGCTCCCAAGTCTGTTGGTCGAGGAAGAGGAACTCAAGGGCAGCCCGCCATTAGGAACTCTCTGCTCCGTCAGCAGTCCAGTATGGATCAGCCCACCCTTCCCCGACTCCAGGGATCTCGCCGCAGTCAGCTCGAGAGTCAGGCCAATAGCGATATGGGCTTCATGAAAGTTCCTGATCAAGGCGTGGCAGGGTGAGATGAATATGACAGCAGGAAGCTCCAATAAAAGCAATCATCAGTATCTTATCCTCCAAGCTATATTAACTGAAGACTTAACAATCGGAAAGATTATTCAGCTGGAACTAGTTTTCACAGATCAATACATGACACAATTAAGTTAATAATAGTAACTCAAACATTTTCGGGGGAAATAAATTCTGTCACAGGTTAATTATATATATATATTTTCAATTTTAGTTTAGTTTTGTCAGATACCTTAAACTAAAAATAATGTTTAGATTTTTTTTAATCAATTTTCTTTTTCAAATATATGATTTTTTTATATATATATTATTTTAGTTAGTTTTGGACTCATAGAAATGTATTTTAGTTTAGTTTCAGGTTTTACCAGTTTTTTTTTATTTTATTTTTTATTCCAATTAGTACTGTTTCTGGTTATTTTAGTTTTTCAAAGAAAATAAACGCTCTTTTCTCTCAGGATTCAACGCAGACGTTCGAAAGAGTACAAGCCTCTCCCGGGGTCAGGGCTACCCAAGCCCAAGCCCAAACCCAGACCCCGCACCCCACAATGCAGAGCACTTTACGCTTATGAAGCCCAAGACACGGATGAGCTCAGCTTTCAAGCAGATGAAATCGTAGACCTCCTACGTGAAGGTAATCTATTTTTATACCATTTAAAAGTTAACTTTATACAGGGTATATTGGGTAAGTGAATTCTGCACTAACCCAAAATGTGCTGTCTTTCCAGACCCCTCAGGTTGGTGGAATGGCCGTCTTCGAGGAAAGGAAGGCATGTTTCCTGGCAACTATGTTGAGAAGATTTAAACTGGCATGCTCCTGGACAAAATGTGATTCATTGCAGAAATTAGATCAAGAGGAACAAAGCATCAGCATTAAATTAAAGCAGCTTGGTGCCAAGTCATATCCCCAAGTGCAGATGTTTACTGCAAAAGGTGCCACTCTAACTATGTGTTAATATTCAGTAGGATCCTTCTTTATAGCCCGATGAACTTTTATGTGATTCATTTTTTATAGAAAGTATTATTAGACATGAATGTAGAAGACAAACTATAATTTTTTTTACTATAGGTTTTTAAATGTGTTTTTGGAGAATAGAATGGATAAATCAATATTTTAATGTGCTGTATTTTACTGAAGTTGTATTTTTAAAGATCCAAATGCTACTTTTTTACAGATATTGTGCAATTGTATAAAATCAGAAAAGCTGTTTTCAGATACTCCTAGAATGAAAATAAAATGGAACACTTTTTTGTATAATTTTTCCATTATAAGCATCATGAATATTGTTTTAAAGGCCTGTTAGTTTATTTGACAAACAAAAAATGTTCCCGTTATAAACAAAATTCCTAATGAAGCAGAAAGATTGAGTGGGACATATTAAAGTGTTCATTGCCCTTTTTTAATTTTAATTTTATAATGTATTTAGCTTTTTAGTTACATCACAGCCGTGAGCCATAATGTGCTACGCTAGTGGAACTTGGAGGTGTATTCTAGTAAGCATTTGATTGGACAAAAATCTGTTTAGTGCAGGATGAATTCTCAATTATATATATTTTTGGTTTTCAAAACATTGTCAAAAGTGATTAAAACAGTTTTGTCAACCTTTAAGTAGTACACTAGACAAGCGTATATGAACAAATGGACTAAAAACTACAAAATCACTCATTTTTCGTAACTCCGCAGAACTACATTTTTCAGCACATAATGTGACGTCAGGACGTAACTCGAGGAGACCACGTTACGTCCCTTGCTCGCAAACCTCTGAATTCCGAGTGGCAACTTGCACACAGTCAATCGCCGAGACACTTCACATTTCAGAGGCACTGAAGGGCATTTTATACTTCGTTAGGATTTATCGTTACATAAAAACTTTCGGGCTCCGTGTAACAATGGAGGCATATTTACGGAGCTGTCGTGATGTGATTAAGGTAAGATTATGGTACTGTACGCTTAAAGAGAGAGGGTTGCTCGTGGTATGTTGGCTTGGCTATACTACCATTTTACCCACTTAAAATTTAGTCAGTGGCCAGTTCTTGCACTTTCTGTATGTTGAGAGACATTCATAAACCTGCATGTTTGCCGTATATGATAGCTTGGTGTGAAAATATAATGTATGTATGCTTGCTTCGTTTGATGTACACTTGATATTGACATAAGTCATATGGTATGACGCGCGTGCACAGACCCTGGCCGCATGCGCCAATGACAGAAACGACCACATCACATGCATTGAGAGAAAGCACATAAGTTTGTTTGTTTACATCTGTTACACAATATTAATCAGTTTTATTATAAAATTTGTTCTATACAAAAAGGGTTAACTGTCGTGTTTTAATATCACCATTTTATGTACCAGGCAATGACACACACACACACACATATATACATATTTATATGTATATATACAAACACACACACAATATACATATACACAGCTTTGCCATGCTTAGCAGTTTAAAAAGGTCAGTTTGTTGTACAAATCCATCTAGAATATGTTTACTATTTTCTGGCAGTGTGTTTAGTCAATAAGAACAATTCCTACTTTTCTAGTTTTACAGCTTAATGTGCTCAGTTTCAAGACTGAAGGTGGCCCTATTTGCAGAGACAATAACACCTGCTGTGACTGTCCATTGCATATGATCCTGACAGCATCTGTCCAACAGCAGTGCGTCTCTATATCCTAAACACTGTTGTTTTAAACCCAAACACCCTGACACCTGCGCTCACCAACTGCTGGGCAGATATTATGAAGTCCTGTGTGTTTACTTTGAGACTCAGCTCAAGGAAGCGAGCAGAAATGGGTTCTTTAACTAATTTAGTCAATGATTGAAAAAATGATACGGTTGCACTTGTGGTTAAAGTGCTTTTTGTCTGCATTGAAGCGTGAGGTTGTAAATAGAGAGTGCACCCTGGAGTTCTTTCCACGCTGACCCAAGACCCACAGGGTCTGTACTGTTTACTCACCAACCCGTGGTCCATTTCACATTGCGGTGACTAACTTCCTGTGCTGTCCCACCGGCCATGCACGTATGGGCATGAATAAGCCTTTTTTTCCCCTGCACTTCCCCATCTAACAAGGTTTTTGGTGATGATTATCACATGAGAAGAGAGGGAGCTTGCCAAAAGCTCACCCTAAACAAGCCTCACCCCTGGTCTGGGCCAGCTGTGAGTTCAGTCAGTCTGTGTTGACAGTCCATCATTCAGTATTTAAAACAAACCCCAGCTGGTTGCCCAGATCAGAGTACATCATTTAATGCTGACGTCACAAATGCCTTCTGTATTCGGCTGGAGTAATGGAGAAGGCCAAATGCTAATTAACGCTGGACGAGGAGTCATCATGGGGAGATGTAAAAGGCTTTGTTGAATCCAGGGTGATGCATTCAGTGTTATTCTATTAAAAGTGCTCTTCATCTCACAAGTGGTCCAGCAAATTGGCTTTGATATAGAGTTGTGGGTTCTCAAGCTCCAAAAAAAGAAAGCATATTTAAAGGAACATAAATCTAGTCCATAACTACACTATTGATCAAAATTGTGGGGTTAGTGTTTTTTTATTTTAGAAGTAATCCTTTTGTTTAACAAGGATGCAAAAAATGCTTCTTTTTTTTTTACTTTCTATTCCTCAAAAAATCTTGAAAAAGAAGTATTAGCCTACAAAGATTGGTTTCCCTAAAAATAATAAGCAGCACAACTGTTTTCAACATTAATTATTATAATAAGATTTTTTTTCTTGAGCACAAAATCAGCATATTGTATCTGAAGGATCATGCGACATTGAAGAATGGAGTAATGATGCTGAAAATTCAGCTTTGCATCACATCACAGGAATAAATTATATATTAAAATATATTAAAATACAAAACCGTTCATTTGAATTGTGGTAATATTTCATGATTTTACCATTTTTTTCCCTGTATTTTCATATAAATGCATAATATAACAAATAAATGAATGAATCCAGCCTTTTTCCTATAGCCTAAATCCTACTTTTTTGATAAAAAAAACTTTTATACAGTAGTGTATATTTCTTCTGTCTTCTGAAGCCAGTGTTATTTTAGTATCATTGAGGTACTATTAGAGTTTGTATTCATATTTTGAATGAATTTGGATAAAAGCTAAAGTTTTGTACTTTTGTAATAAATTTGTATAATTTTTTTACAATATGTCTATGTAGTTTTTTATTATTTTTTATTTCAGTTGTAGTTTTAGCACATGAAGTTAAACTAAATGAAAAAAAAAATTATGCCTTAGGAACTTGCTGAAGTTTTAATATTTAGTTTTATTTCAATTTCAACTTTTATTTAAATTAAGTTTAAATTCAACATAGACACGCGGTTGTCCTGTGCAGAGCGGCCCTATCGCACTGTATGATGTGGCAGACAACTAGCTGTCCAGTCCTTGCGTTCACGCGGCGCAGGGTTTCCAAGAATGCGGTTGTGATTTCTGAAAATAACTGAATTGTGATGTAAACGTGGCCTTTAATCATACTTGCTAAGTAATCGGTTACTAGAAATTTAAAGCCACTTGACATTGTTGACATAAAAATGTCTTCACATGGCAAGTTTAAAAATGTGGATGTGCAAATGAGATTTGACTTGGAAGAAAGACACTCCGGTTTGTTCCTCACACAAATATACCATTTGACTATATAGTACGTAGGTTGTAAGTACGCACTACTTATATGGAGCTTCTTTTTGTCTTTTCTTGATAACCCCTCATCACTAAATGGTTTTATTGTATGTAAAAAAGCAGTCAACATCTCCTTTTATGTTCCATGGATAAAAGACAGTCATACAGGTTTCAAACACAAGGAGTTGAGTATATTATGATAGAATGTTTTCTATAGATAGAGTTTTGTTGTCATCCATGTTATCATCTGTTAAGGAATACACACTGCTGGACTATGTTTGTTGAGAAGCCTCAGAATGTGTTTTATCTTCGACACATTGCACCACTCCTCACACTGGCTGTCAGTGATATAGAGTGACTGGTTGATTACATAAGTTAAACATTGTCCGTCAGATAAAAGCCTATTGGATACATTTTCAGCTTGTCATGTAGTTTACTTGCTGTAAATATGTGTGCATACAGTAGGGAATGTCACAAAAACCACAGACATTTTAGTTTTGTATTTCAGCCTGCAGTTTAATAGAGGCCACCAAAGCCTTGTTATGAAGAACTAGGCTTGCAGTTATACGTAATACATTCTTGTCCTATATTAGTCCAATAGCCTGTGACATTATTCTCCTTCATTCTCAGGGTTGTAGTAAGAACAGCCCAGGGCTGCATGTCGTAATGGGAAATGAGGCTTGTGATATGGACTCCATGGTATCAGCCCTGACCTTCGCCTACTTCCTTTCAAAGGTATGCAATGTCCAACCATATAAACCAACCATAACTGCTGTGTTGTTCTTGGAAAGCTTTGAATTGACGTGATGATTCTGTACTGGAGGTTTAGGATTATTGTTTTGTTCATCATTATTGTTGACCTGTTGTAGAGTCTTGATTGTAAGAGGGTACCGGTGCCGGTACTCAACATCCCACGGGCTGAGTTTCCCTTGCGCTCTGACAACATCTTTCTGCTGAGAGAAACCGGTCTGTCGCAGGACTACCTGCTGTTCAGGGACGAGGTGGACCTCCATGGCCTGCACAAGAACAAACAGCTGACGCTGACCCTGGTTGACCATAATGTTCTGCCCAGGTCAGTGTTCAGTTCAGTTCAGTTCAATACATGTATTGCACCATGTTTCATCTTCCATCTTCACAATCACGTAAAAAAAGGTCAAATTTTAACTTGAACTATATAGGGAATTTTCACTTTAATATTGTTCAAAAGTTTGTGGTCAGTAAGATTTGAAAAAATACAACTGAAACCAGTTGTTTGAAATTGTTATAATATCTCACAATATAATTATTTTACTGTATTCGTTATCTAACAAATGCATCCTTGGTGAGCATAAGAGACATCTTTCAAAAACATTGAAAAATCGTATGTACGTACTATAGTATATTACTAGAAAATATGTATGTAGCCTACTATAATAATAATAACCACAAATATATGGCTAAATGTATGTAAATAAATGGCCACAAAAAATAAATATCAGAATATTGTTACAATAATGGTTATTTATATCTACCTCAAATGCCAACCAAGCTCTGAAAAGATTTAGGTCTGTCTGATCTTTTATAATAAATCTGTTTTATTCTGTAGTGTTGACAGTGAGCTGGAGGATGCAGTTGTAGAAGTGATTGACCATCATCTCCTACAGAGGCCCTCATCTCCCTCCTGCCCCGTCACCGTGGAGACCGTGGGCTCCTGCGCCACCTTGGTGACAGAACTCATTGCCCAAAAAGCACCTGAGGTACTCGACCAACAAGTGGCTCAGCTTTTATACGGTGAGTGTCATGGCGACATGATAAACACAGCGAGGAATGTCAGCATGACTGCTGTTCAATCTGCTAGACACTGTTAGACATCAGATGGGCTCAGCATGGTCTTCAGTGGCATTTAGCTGGAGCGGATATGATTGAGATGTGAGATGTCAGCAGAAAGATAAAATCTTGTTAACTTGCAGAATGTATTTCTGCCTTGTGTTGACAGGTAGCATTATCCTAGACTGTGTTAACATGGCACCCGAGGCAGGTAAAGTCACCCCTAAGGACAGCCAGTACGCCATCTTTTTGGAGAAGCGTTTTCCAAAGCTGCCTCCGAGGGGCGCTCTGTTTCAGTCGCTACAGAATGCCAAGTTTGACGTGTCAGGTGAGAGACTCTTTTATTGTGTATGTTAATGAATCAAACTGCGTGTAGACTCATTAAAACTTTCATCAAAATGAATGTTTGCAATACTGCTCTGTACTTCAGGCCTCTCCACGGAGCAGATGCTGTTGAAAGACATGAAAGCTGCATCCACTGGGGATCTGAACTTGGCAGTCAGTGTCATTTACATGACACTAGAGGTCAGTACTGTTATGACATCTTTCACTTGACCTCGAAAAGCTTCTACAATCTCGCTATGTTGATTTGGACATTTTTGGTTGATACAGCTTTTAACAAAAACTGATATTTATACAGCTATTCATGTAGATATACTCAGATTCTGATATTTTGCCACTTTTTTTTCTTTGCATGTTTCTTGAAATTATGTCACCAGATTGCTGTTTTGTATTCGAATTATGTTTTGAAGGATTTAATTACACCCCTACAAAGAAGTTATGATGGAACATTACAAATTACTCACAGGAAGCTTAGTCTATTTTATTCTCTATTAAGTGAGATTCAGTACTTAAAGGGGGGGTAAAATACTTAGTTTCAGTCAATCTCATGTTAATCTTGAGTACCTATAGAGTAATAGTGTGTCCTTCATATCTCCAAAAAGTCTTTAGTTTCATCATATTTATAAAATAAAAATACAGCTTTCCGATTCTATCCGGAAAAAGCCGAGGTCCTTGATTCTGGGCGTGGGTGGAGCTATAGAGTCAAGCGGGAGCGCGTGATACCGTTGTACTTACATGAATGGGGTGTTTTATCACTGGGACCGCGCCAGGTTTTAATTGCAACCGGTTTGCAAATCCAGCGACGGCCTGGGCCTTGTTAATAAAACATTCGTCACTGAAATGACCAGAACACAAAACCGCACTTGCCAAACTCCTTTGCTGTCCCGGAAATACAAACTGCATCCACTGTTCCAGTAACACTGGGTTCTTTGGGAAGCTGAACAAGGTAAACTTCCCTCCCTCACATCCCAAAACACACTTTTTTGGAGACATTCTTGACATCAACCATTCCTATTTAGCGCTGCTGATGATGATTTCCGGTAGTAGCGCGTCGATGAGCGCGGTCTTTCTCTCCTCTGGTCGACGTGTGCGTGAACGCGCTTTTCCGAGAGCAATGCTCATATAAGGAGTTCCACTCTGGTCTACGTCATTAGATCTACGATAGAAAAAAACCAGCCGAAACGTGTTGCAACCCGGAAGTATGATTTTTAGCACAGAAATTCTCTGTTATTCGTTCAAAATAACTTTTCAAACTTTGGCCATTATTAGCATGATAATCCATCTCTTTAACACTGTAAACAACTCTGAATACATGAAACACCATTGTACCCCCCCTTTAACAATTGTTGGAGTTGGAGATCAAATTTCTTCCGATTTGTCGTGGGACGCCCACATTAAGTACATGATTTCGAAGGTGCGTCCTAGTATCTCTGTGTTGCTAAAAACGCAGGTCTCCCTTGTGATGAATGTATATTTGACTTTTATACGGCCAGTTCTTGAGTACGCTAGCCCTGTACGGGGTTGACTACCTAAAGGTCCCGGATGAGTTAGAGAGGGTCCAAAAACGTTGCTGTCGGATAATAGGTGTTCCAACTTCCACTCTCCCATCACTGAGTGAGAGGCGCGACGAGGCCACTATAAATACTTTTACTAAACTACCGGTACTCAAGGACAGTTCATCACCACTGCATTGTTTCCTGTCTGTGGCTCCAACACCTACTTATCTACTACGGCAGCGCATGGAATTTGTTGTTTGAATAACACACTTTCTTTTATTCCACGTGCTCTTAAATTGGTTTATAAATAACTTCTAGGTTTTATTGTATGAAGCCTGATGTATTTCAGGTTCTGTTTTACTCCACCTGTTTGTTTTTGTTGTTGTTTTTTTATTGTTTTTATTAGGTAAATAAGGTTCTCTTGAGTATGTGTTATGTTTGATACATTTCAGGGTTTTGTTCTTTAATATCCTGCCTTGTCAAACTCTAAATACAAAAATAATAATAATTGTTCACTGCACCTGCAGGATGTATTCTTGTGTTCTTAAAAATATCTTTGGATTTCATCTTGATATTTAATAATACTTATAGCGCAAGTAAACAGTGACATTTGATTCATGGCCAAAAACAAAAGATCAGCTGTTTCATGCTTGTGGCTAATCGCAATAGCTTATATTTTGATCAATAATTAAATGTTGGTGATTGTATTGGTGCATCTCTATAATCTCTATAACCTTTTAAGTTATGTATGGAATCTCATTGCATAATTGCAGCATTTCTGAAACACTCTGGCAGGACTTTCAATTTTGAAGATCACATGCAAATGACATGTTTCCTCTTGAACGAAGTGAATCTTGTGTTTGTGCTATGCTTTTAGCCTCAGTACTTGGTTCCACAAAGAGGAAATGTATATTCGGAAAAGTAAGAAGGTCTTGTTGTGGGCACAAAATGTGCTCATGTGCCCATCCTCATGACTCATGACATGAATTCCTCATTAATACTGAAGCACAACCGAATCCAATTCAGACACACCCAGACTCACCGCAGGGCTGGGCGGCCCGTCTCGCACACACCCACTGATTACACCAGACGTTAATCTCCGTGACAGGCTCTCCGGTCCTCTTGTTAGTACACATACAGTAATAAGACCGAATGTTGCTGAATCAGATGTGTGTCAGAACTTTGTTCATAGTACAGGAGACTGGGGACCATTGTAGATTTTTTTAACATGGCAGAATAAAGTTATAGATTCAAAACCGGCCCCAGTATGTAAATTATGACACATGTAAATTAACATTACCCACATAATCTCACTTTATTACTTCAAAGTATCAATTCCATCAATTTAATGTTTATTACTTTATTAGTTTAACTGTCAGGAATAATGTGAGTGGACATTAAAGATATTTAGAAACATTTGTCCAATTGATTGAAAAGAATCAGATGTTATAAGAAGAAATTATGACATGCATATTTAAAAAATTATATTTTTCAGTCATAAATAATTTCTTTAAAATACCATACAGTCATAATAAAAATGTTACTAACAGCAGAAAAAAAGATATATGTTGGAATTCAAAGGAGAACAATATTGGGCGTTGAAAATGTGTATCTCCAGATCAATTTGTGAATGTAATGCTCCTATGTTAAAAGAGCTGTTCTGTCTTTAGGATTTTCTTCAGAGGCATGGCCTACAGCAGGACCTCTGTGAGTTCTGCCACAAACACAGCTACAACCTGCTGGTCGCAATGACAATCTCTTTCATCGACAACAAGGAGCCCTTCCGACAGCTAGCCGTCTACAGTTCCAGCACTGTCTACAGAGAAGAGGTATCCGTACACTTTACACTTATTAGAGAAATTAGCCTACATATGTATTTAATAAATAAGAATAAGTCTTTCTATTATCAAAGAATCCTGAAAAAAAATTAGGTTACCGACCCCTTTTGAAATGTAGTGTATAAAATAAGTTGAGAATCTGTTCTAATTGATACCTATATATATTGTTTTTCATAGATGAGTAAAGCACTAGAAAAAGCCAGAAACCCCAGTCTGGACCTTAAGCCAATGAGCGGTCCATATCCGGATGTGAAGGCCTATATACAGGGTAACACACTGGCGTCCCGTAAGAAGGTAATGCCCATAATCACAGACTTCCTGAAGGAGAGGGAAAGGAAAGTGGCTCAAAGTGGGAACATCGAAGACCTAGAACTGGACGATTATTCTTATCAGGACCAGAGTGACTCACAGCAATGTCCTGAGGACGCTGGGATTGAGGACGATACTCAATTTCCTCCAACGCCAATGAACAGTCTGGTTGAGGGTTGTCCATTAGACAATGGCCTACCAAAAGTCAGCCACGAGGCTTTGGTGGAGAAAGTTACCAAGATGGCCAGCATGGAGGACTCGTCTCCAGAGGGACAATGACGAAGACCTGTTGACCAAGAGAGTCTCGGACAAGAGCTGGAGAAGTGAAGTCCCTCTGCGTCTTCGAGAGGATGCGGTGGATATACAACAGGGGTGCATCAGGGCAGGAGAATGTAATGGCGCTTTTTTGATCGGGTTAACTTACAAAGGTACGATACGGTCTGAAGAGACCATTCTGTTGACTTTCTAAGGACTGGTACAGGATTATTCAAATGGAGCATTACATAAATGCATCATATATAAGATGTTTAAAGTTTGGGTGTCATAAAAATGACTGTAAAATTTCAGGTTTAGCCCATTTATTTATTGGTCTCAGTAGTATTCATATTTGATCTTCTAAATTACTCTTTGATTGAGTAACTTGTGGCTTTGACTCCCCCCACACCTTTTTCTTTTTTTGGTGTGTGGTCCAATCTATTTCCAGGTAAACGTGAACTTATTCAGATCTAATATTGACAATATGCACTCAGTGCAAGCTAGCGACTGACAATTGATAGAATTAACGAATTCCGAATTAATTTCCGTTATTACGCAACAAGCAATTATAAGGTGGTATTTATCATAGCTTTTGATGCCACTAACATTATTTGTAGTATTAATGAAGTTATTCTTAGCTTGTCCGCAGACCACATCTGCAGCATGGCATTGAAACCCGCATTAAAATGATTTTGACTTGTTCCTTGATTTGTAAAAGTGAGTGGAAAAGGCATTTAAAAGGCATCGTACAGTGTTAGCCTAGCAGGCAAGATACGTTTTAATCTCATCTGGATACTGATATGCACTGGTTTATTTTTTTAGCTGGCCATGATTTGTGTTAAACTTTGAACGTTGCTTGAATATACACATACATCAAAAATATATATAGTACATATATATAATAAATATGTTCACAGTGCTGCCTGCTTGTCTGCTAGGCCTCCAGTGTGCATATATAAACATATATGTGCAAATTGATGGCAACACTTTTCATTTGATCTCACGCAGCAGCGGACGTAAATGAAGATGCATCAGATTAGTACATCTTGTCATGATTCCCTCATTAATATCGTAAAAGAGTGAGTGTAACCCCTCTGTGGCCTTTTGCATGTTATAGGTGTTACCTGACCTGCTCCTGGTTTGAATCAGGGCACCTGCATTTTACTCTATTCAATTTTACCATTAACTACCAAAGACCTCAGTTGTATTTGTGTGTGAGGCATGTACGCATTTGATCAGTTTTTTGTTGATTTCTATTATCCCATAATTTATTTGATGATTTAGGTTTTAAAAGTAGGATTAAAAAAGGGTCGTTCTCATGAACTGTCCTTTTCATTAGTTATGGCCTTCAGCTTATTAACAGTTATTAGAGATCAGTCACCATCTGGCATTCATAATCAGAATCTAAAGATCACTTCGTACTGGACTATCATTATAATGATAGTATTCATTTTATTAGTAAATACAAAAGCTCAATCTATGGTATTTCAAAGGCCTAATTGGATGAATATTATATGACATGTTTTATTGGACAGTTATATAAAGATGTTTTAAGTAAAAGAACTAGTTTAGTCATGATTTCACACACACACACACACACACACACACACACACACACACACACACACAATAATCAGTTGATATAGGACTTGAAACATATTAGATGGTTTGTTGGTATTTTGAGGTGTCGTGTATCCTGTGTGAATTAACCCTGACTGTTAGTTTGGTGAGATTTGACATGGTGACAGCAGAGGATTGCTGCATGCTGCCTCAGGAGAAGCACACTGAATAATGCCAATATCATAATAATGTTGTATTAAATGTTGATTCAATGTCAATGTGCTATGGTTGTGAAGCAGGATATTCAAGAGCGCATCCTCTGTGAAGTATTTTATTGCCAATGCCTTTTTTTCATTTCAAGTATTCCTGGACTCAATATCAATAAAACATTTTCATATTGTTCCATTTCTGGTTTGTGAGGTTTATCTATAAAAAGGTACAGTTACATTACAATCTCATTTTTTTATTGTCAACAAGGCTGCATTTATTCGATCAAAAATAGAGTAAAAACAGAATATTGATTACAATGTAATTTTCTTCTTTATATCTTATTTTAAAATGTAATTTATTCCTGTGACGGCAAAGCTGAATTTTCAGCACCGTAATTACGTCTTCAGTCACATGATCCTTCAGGGTAACATTTATTTTTATTATCAACATTTAAAACTTTGTTGTGGTGTGTAACATTTTTGTGGAAACTTTGTGGACTTTTTTTTTAGGATTCTTTTATGATTAGAAAGCTCTAAAGAACAGAATTTATTTGAAAAAATGTTTTTGTACAATTGTCTTTACTTTCACTTTTGGTCGATGAATAAGTCTTAATTTTTTTCAAAAACAAAGATCTTACTGACCCCAAACTTTTGAAAAGTAGTGCATGTACCTAATAATATCATAACAATCAAATGATATGTAGACAGTTTTCCTTTGGAGAGGTCTGTAACTTCAAGGGTATTAGGACCATGAAGTCATGCCTTTTTGTGGCTTCTTCCTCCACCTTCCCAGCCTTCCCTGTGGGGGAGCAGAAGTGCTCAAAGCAGCTGAACCAATGGGAGACAGACAATTCAGTCAGCAGAAGTCAGAAATGTTGAAAAACCTGTACTGACAGTCAGGGTGAGTTCCCTAACACAAGATACAGTCACTGAAACTGGCTGCCATTGTGGCGAAGCTCATAAACCTCAGGTCATGGTCATCAACTGAGTTCACTGAATGCATTTATAATCTAGACAGTTTCTTTTAAAGACTTTAGACATGGGGACTTACTCAGACCAGAAGGAAGAATACCTGCAAAATGGGTAAGTCAAAACTTAGATTGCCTGTTGTCAAATCTGTCCCTAAATATGGAATTAACATGAAGTAATGGATTCATACACAATATAATGATTACATGGCCTCTGTTTTCAAAGGTTTCAGTAACATGGTTTGATTTATAAGATCAAAACAAGTATCAGAAGAGGTCATAAGCACATACTGGATAAACCAGAGATGAAATGTTGTTGGTTGTTCTGTTGCGCTGTGAAGTGGACAGTGGTAAACACGAGAGAAATCCTTGTACAACTTCTGTATCTGTTTATTTAGAAAAGAGGATTTTCGAAAAAAGGAAGTTGCAGTTGAACTGATTTCCGGCACTTTTGCCAAACTTCTTGACTAATATTTGAGACCTAACAACCACAGAAAGACATCACCTCTCAAATCCTGTCACCTGACAGATCATCACATTTACACTAGGCATAATAACAAGGGTTGCGCTGCTGTTAGGAGTTAAAAATGTACATATAAATGGAAAAACTTTAATTTAGTAAGGTGTTATAATATTTTAACACAGAAAATACTTTTACTACAATCTATAATGATTGATTTGACACTGGCACCACTTCAAAAAAACTGTAATTGTTAGAGTGTAAAATGGAGATGAGATGAAAGCTTTTATGCAATAATAATGCTTCTGTAATTCACAGAATAGGTCTTTTGACTTGTTAATTTCCATACTGAATTCCATGTTCATGTCCGGACAAGACGAGAATGCGTGAAACTCATAAATGAAGTGTCATAAAAGCCCTCAGTGTTTATGTGATATTAGACTAAATCTAATAATGCCTGTATCCTTAATACAGTAAGTTCCAGAATGAGTTGCTAAAGCATCTTACAAGCCGGGACAAAGGTTTTCACAACATGCGATTACTTTACCAAATCTTGTAAGAGTTACATCAAGAACAATTGCTGAAACAGTAGCCATACACTGTCATGCTTCACATTGGAGGTATCATGTTGTCTGCCACAGTTGTCATACATTGCCATTGTCCTAAAAATGCCCTACATATTTCTTAAAATGTATTAAATGCCAGGACAACACTGGACTTGAGATTACTCACAACACAGTGGCAGTTGTTAACTAAAAACATACAGCCTATTATGTAAGAGCAGGTAATGTTTGAAATAATGTATAATCTCTGAGCAATCTTGCTGGACAATAGTGTATGTATAAAGATTACAGGTTTGAAGCAAAGACAATATCATCAAGATCTCAAGATTCAGTCAAGATTTGGTGTTACTGGCAGAAACCGGTTCAGTTATAGCAGAAGCTCTTATGTTGCTGACAACAGGAGCACATCGGCTCATTGACTGCCTGGAATCAGCTGAAAACAAAACTAGATTTTCTGGTCATTAATGCCACGTGTAATTACCATGTGTGACGTAAATAAATACTTAAAACAGGAACAAGATTTATATTTCAGTTAAAATCTGACAAGGTTGACACAACGGTACTGCTATTTTCAGTATATTTAGGCTTAGTATTTGGATAGTAGAACCGGGGAAAAAAGATATGAATATAAAATATTTTAATATAGTACATATTTTAGATGAATCTGATCAGTTTAGAGGTATTCATATGGCGCATCTCCAGCTACTTCCATTCTTACAAAAATTGCTTCATATATTTTCACGGATACCCTCTAAATAACACTGTCAGACAGAAAAATTAATGTCAAATATGTATTTTAAATATTAAGAAATCTAGCATTCACTTCAGTAAATAAATACTTGATACTACATGATGGTCTCAAACCATCATCAGCGTCACATTTTACAGTGTTGACAAAATAACCAGATTTTGCACATCACACATGTATTAAATACAGCCTGTTATGGCAAGCTATGTGAAATATAAAAAGAAGACTTTCAGGATGAGGACTGATTTTGCAACAAAACTAAGGGCAACTAGGGCATAGTTTTGTTCCAAGCTTTTAATTCTATTATATTTAGTCCTATTTGTTTATTAGCAGAAGCTTGTTGTCGTGCAATTTATTTATTTATTGTTACCTATTAGAGTAGGCTACTGTGGATCTGATGCCTCCTTCACGTGCTATCCGAAACTTCCTACTTCCCACTTCTGAAGTCGTGATTACGAGCTCATCACTTTCAAATTTTGACTTGAGAGGGCGTTCATGTCCAATTTAATAACTAGGAAAATAGTATTTATAATTCCGATAGAGTAAATCTCATAAATCTCAACAGCCACAGGTATGATGTCAGCTGTAGGTTTGTGGGCAGGGCGTTCAACAGCTCTCTCAGGTGCGGAGGCTGCGTCATCAGGTGTGACGCGCTCTGATTGGCTGAATTCTGAGTTTGGCATGAAGGTGCTTGCTTTAGTGAGGTAGAGAATCGCTCTTGTCGTTGCAAAGGAAAGGTAAATAGCGAAGTTTTACATTAGTATCCTATAATATATCCCTTACCTGTAGCACTTGTTTTTAGGCAATAGCCTACTTGTTTTTTTTGTCAAATGAAGAAGGGATTTGTTTTTGATACGCATCTACGTGGTTGTTGAAAAGGTGAGTTTAGCATGTTTACATTGCCATTATTTACATATGTGCATAAAGAGCGATGAGATGGGCGTTAACGAGGTTGCAAGTGTACACTGCCCTGTTATTACGTGCTGTTTTAATCCAACACGATGTAATGCTCACTTACAGTTTTACTTCTATAATCTTCTATAAAATAAGTCTGTCCGTCCGTTTGTCTGTCCAAATTGTTTCCAAAAAATGTCCTCACTTCTGCTCTTAAAGGGATAGTTCACCCAAACATGAAAATTCTATCATCATTTACTCAGCCTCAAGGTGTTCTTGTTTGAATTTCTTTCTTCTGCTGAACACAAAAGAAGATGTTTTGAAGAATGTCGGCAACTAAACTGTTGATGGGCCCCATTGAATAGGCTACTATAAGTCAATGGGGCCCATCAACTCTTACCCATATTCTTCAAAATATCTTCTTTTGTGTTCAGCAGAAGAAAGAAATCCATACAGGTTTGGAACAACTTGAAGGTGAGTAAATAATTACATAATATACATTTTTGGGTGAACTATCCCTTTTTCATTGACAACAATCAGATGTCAGTGTTATTCAAAGACAGGACAAAATGAGTCAACTTTATGAACAGCTAGACTTTGGATATTAATACACTGAGGGTTTTTATCATTATTATTTTTCATATGCTGTTAAAACGCAGGTTTTGCATTTCATTGAGTTGCAAAGAAGCAGTGAAATCTAGATATGGGATTTAAAAATGGGTATTTAAAGACCCATACTTTAAACTAAGTAGCTTTAGAAACATAATTATTTATATAACTTTAGAAAGGTTTATTTCACCAAACGTTTAAAAAATAAATGATATATTTAAACATAAAGGGAATTGGGAAAGACAGATATGGTGTTGATTTTTTATTTTTATTTTTTTGCAGCTAAAATTATTGCATGAGGTGCAAAATGAATTATTCTTTATTGAATTGAATTCCTCTTTATTTGTCATTGTTATAAATAACAACAAAATAACATCAGAGAACCCTACAATATAAGTGCAAACTCTTGACAACAGAGACATAAAAAAAAAATATATATATATAAAAAATGAGAGCCAGTCTAGTAGGTCTGGCTCTAAAGGTTCTGAAATGTATTCATTTATAAATCATCAACGATTAAATCGGTTTCTGTCATTCACTGCAGGAATTCATATTAAGAAGTGGCTGCATATTAAATACCTAAATACTCTATACACTGATCTTGTGCTGACCTGTTCTGTAATTAAAACAAACAAACCTGGAATTTTATCTTGTCAAAATTGAGGAGTAAGTTGTTATGCATAGAATGTTATGGTTAATAATTAATAAAATTGTAGCGTATGGACCAAGAAGCCCCTGTCCCTTCTTTTACATTTTCAATTTATCCATGCAGACATCCGGAAAACGGCAAGACATCGACCCTCATCCCCGACATGGAGCTCCGTGAGGAATGGCAGGATGAGGAGTTTCCCAGGTAATAATCTGCACTAACAGGTACATGCTATCTATGTTCATCTTGAGTGCAAACGGGATTAAATAATGTGATCTTTTTAGGCCCCTTCCTGAGGACACACAGAGTCCTGACGATGAACAGGAAAGCCCTGGAGCTGAGGGAAACAGGCCTGGTAACTTCATCTTTCCATTTAGTTACAGGCCAAAATATATGTCTCGTATGTATACAAACTATTGTACAAAATTTTGTGGTTTTACTGACTGTCCCCAAACTTTTGAACAGTTTTACTGACTGAAATACTACTGTATGTATATATAGTATTTGCCATTGCCAGGGCTGACCGCTCTTTTCCTTTCTTTCCACTAGTCCCACCGACCAGCCTGGCCCTGACAGGTAATACTGTGAGGAAGAAGCGACTAGTGGCGCCGGCGCTTAGTTTAACGCTGGACAAAACCTCTATGGACCGGAGCATGAAATCAGATGAGTTTGACGCATCCGCCCTTTCACCATCTGCTGAGGATGACCTAGAGATGGACATTAACCTAGAGGCCTTAGAGACCCCCTCAGACAGCGAGTCTTGCAACTTCCCAGACAGCATGCACGACTTGGAGTGGGAAGGTAGCAATTATTTTGACTCTCATTAGGGTTGTGTTGTTTATTGTTTCCTTTGGGATCACATGCTGAAGTATGGGACAGGCCAATCTTCAGAGAGCACTGGTTTACCATTAGTACTGTGGTCATTGCAGATGATCTTCCTAGGATGGGTAAAGCAGCGATCAGAAAAGCCAGTTTACTAGAGCACGCAGAGATGGGACACTTGGACTTGGATCAGGTGGACAGCAATGGGCGGCGATGGAGACGATTCCATATCGGCGGCCAAGACTACCAAGTTAACATGAGCGTTCTGGAGCCGTATCTCCAAGTTCTCTCCCATGGAGGTGAGTTTTTGTGGGACAAGATGGGATGGAAATGGTTAATTACAAACTAAATCGACCTTCTTTTATAGGGTATTACGGGGACGGATCGACAGCCATCATCATCTTTACCGCCTGCTACTTACCAGAAAATACAACAGAACATTATGAGTATGTGATGGACAATCTGTTCAGGTAAAACTTGATGATGATTTGGTATGTGTTTTATCCACAAGCAATGATAATTTTTTGGAAATCTGGGAAAATCCACATTTAATGATTTTGTGGCTTTAGGTACATTATTGGCACGTTGGACTTGATGGTCTCTGAGAATTACATATTGGTGTGTCTGTGTGGAATGGCCCCTCGCAATAAGATGCCCGGCATGAAGTGGCTCCGACAGTGTTACATGTCCATTGACAGAAGGTGAGCTAGTCACTGTGAACTATCATCAAATTGAACAATTTTACTCTTAAAGACAACAGGAAACGACATCGTAAGACATGCAATTTCCGCAATGAGATGTATTTCCAAGAAATGCAGAATATATAAAGACTAAGGTCTAAAATGTTATTACATTATAATTTTGATTATGATTACAAAACGAAACCTTGTTTTTTCTGATCAAGAAATGAACACGTTTGGTTTTGAAACAGGAAGTTGCGGCAGAACAGAGAGTCAGTAGAATTTAGTTTGAGACAGCCTGAAAAAAAATTAAAATATTTTTTTGTAAATATATTGGTATTAGGGGAAGGGACATCCTCATTCTAAAGATCATTTTATTGGACAAAAATATGTATACTCCCCTGAACAGGAGATGATAATCAATATGTTTGGTTCGTTTTCCCAGAAGAGAAAGACTGTAATTTTTAAGCTTGTATATTATACACATTAATATCACAGAACTCTTTGGTAACATTATACATGCACAAAAATATTAAGCAACACAATTGTTTTAAACATTGTTGATAATAAAAAGTGTTTATTTAACACCAATTTAGCATATTGGAAAGATTTCTGAATGATCATGTGACGCCTAAGACTGGATTAATTATGCTGAAAATTCAGCTTTACATCACAAAAATAAATTACATTTTCAAATATATTAAAATAGAAAACAGTTATTTATTAATTGTAATAATATTTCACAATATTCCTGTATTTTTTGAAAGCCACCAAACTCTTACTGAAACTACAGTGTAAATGTCCATCAGTTCCAGAAGAGGGCGTCTGTGTCTCAGCTCTGACTGTGGTCATCTTCCTGTAGTTTAGTTCCTGTTCAACATGAGATCCCACCTCTGCTCTCTCTCTTTCTTAATGCCCCTCGTATGAAATATGATAGGAATGCCGTGGACTCGTACATACAGGGCCATGTTATCAGAGTTCTTCCAGACATTCCTAAGATAACCTTTGACCTGTTCTCAGCTGTCATGTTTTTTTTTTTTTTTGCTGCTATATTTAGACATTTTTAGATTGCATACTTCATTAAGGATTAGTTCCTTAAGGTTTATAACTCTTGTTGTCGGCTCTCCATGGCAAGTGTAGCTGTTCTCAATGGACGTCACACAAATGGAAATTTAATTGTGTGTTTATGTAAGCCTTAGGGATAACGTAAAGTCAGCCAGTCGTTATCCCAAAATAAACTCGACATGTTGATCAGGATCGGGTCAAGATACTAAAAGCGGTTGTTTTGTGATCATTGACCAGCCAAATAAATATCATGTTTAAATTCTCTATATTGTGGCATAGCCATTTCAAAGCCGTATTTCACTCTCCCAGGTTAGGGTCATTCTTATAAATGTTTGCTGTGAGGAAATTGAATGCTCTGGAAATTCAGGATCGTTGTGGCTTATCATGTGAGATCAGTTTGGGAAATGAGGAACTAAGGAGTGTGGGATGCTCTTAAAAAGCCTGATTTGTCATTCCTACTGGCTCCATTGCGTCATTCCATGAAGTTTCCTCTGAGATCACTCATACGGCAACGGAAAACAACACAAACAAACACCAGCAATTATGACTTCACAGAATCAAAATAACTGATAGAAGTCTATGTAAAGACCACGGAAAATAAAGGGAAACCCCTGTGATACAGTTCTGTCATTTTAGCTACACCGATTCTAGTTTCAGTGCAAACACTGACCTGTTCAGTAAACATATGGGGTCTAAAATTCTGTTCTGAGACCGCCTTCAAATTCTGACGTTTAAAGCTAAAATGCCAATAAATAAGAATACAAAATATTGATCTATAAGTGAATCTGACTGACCATATCAGCTCCTTTGTGTAAAAGGTCAGATATTCTTGCTTCCATTGAAGCACAAAAAGCACTTTGGTTTGAAGGGGGACCAACCAACCAAAAGTTTAAAGTTAGAGCTTGTATTTAATTGTGAGTAATTAAATAGTAGTAGTAATTAATTTCATTTAATTTGATTAAAATGTGAAAATGCAAAATAGACTGATTTTCCTGAGTCTCAGACTTTTGGACTCTATTATTATATAGATCAGAATAAAAGTCTTTGTTTTCATAATATGTGTATACATATTATTTTTATATGTATGTATATATGCTCAGACACGTAAAACACAGAATATATATACACAAATATAATAATATATATACACATATATTATGTAATCAAAGACTTTGATGTTAGATGCGTTTAATCGATTTGACAGCACTAATATAGTATTTTGTAGTATTCAGAATAATGTCTTACAAGTCCTAACACTTAAATAACATATGTAAGAAACCAAACAAAAGTGGAACTGGTTCTATTTGTGGGTGATTGTTTTGGCTAGTAGACCAGTGGAATAAAAAATTGTTGTCGTCTCCAAGTTTCTGCCTGTGTCCCATGATTCGACGGCCTGTCTCATGGTTTTACACGGGTCCGGGTGATGCTGGCGCTGATGCCGCTCAGCGTTTGCTCTTTTGTGTCCTCATGTGTCCTCATGACACATCAGGGAATTTTACCAGCTCCTCTAGTGGGAAAACCAAAGCTGATGTTGGAAACAAAATAGTTGTATGTGGTATTACAAAGTATTTTCCTTTGCTTTTCTGAGTGAGGTCTTGCATATCTTTTTTATTTTATTTCCTTTCTTTTCGTCTGCAGGTTAAGGAAAGACTTGAAAGGGCTTTTCGTTGTTCACCCGGCCTGGTACGTGAGAGCGGTAATCACCGTCATCAAACCATTCATCAGGTGAGCACGGATGACCATTCGTTCGGCTAACAGGTCAAGATGTCGTAATCATTATTAGACGTTTCATATTAATATTTAAACCCCTCAGTCTGAGCTCTCTCTCTCTCTCTCTCTCTCTCGCAGTGAGAAGTTTAGCAGGAAGATGCGCTTCATCCACAACTTGCTGGAACTGGCAGAGTTTGTTCCTGTGGACCAGTTGCAAATCCCAGACTGCATCAGAGAGTGAGTGTCCACATTAGTGCACTGCCATTTTTTGACAGCTGAACTAAAAAAAATATATATATATATATATATATGAATACATTTTGGTAACACTTAACAATAAGCTTGTTAACAATAGTTAACTGCATTTGTTGACATGAGCTAACAATAACACTACACATTTATTAATCTTAATTATTATTAATGTTAAATTCAACATTAACTAATACATTTATTAAAATCAAAAGTTGTAATTAAAATTAGTTCTTGGCATTAACTAATCTTTACAAACACAACATTGATTTTAATAATGCACTTTGAGTGTGAAACCAACTATATTTTTACTAACACATTAACAAGGATCAGTAAATGCTTTAAAAATATATTGCTCACAAATTATTGAGACCACCTTGTGAAGTGTTTCCTACATATAAATTCTTCCAATAAACGGATTTGTAAAAAATAAATACAAAATACTTCAGTCCAACTAAATTCCTGACCATATTCCTCCTTTTTCCCATCATCTGTTCACTTCACTCACATATTTATTAATCATTTTAAAGTGAATTATTTAGAGATGGGGAAAAGAGGGAGGAATAGTAATGCAAGTAATGCAATAATTGTATAATGCAAATTATACAAGTATGACTAATTCATAATTACATTTATTGATAAATGTATTCATAAAATGAATATTTATCTCTTTTAATTAACACATTTTATGAATAAATGTTCATTTATACATAATTATATGTATATACATTATAATTTACACGTAATTATTAAATTTTAGATGTATTCATAAAATAATTATTTTTAGTTTTTAATTAATACATTTTATAAATAAATGTAATTATTAAATTTAAGTGTATTTATAAAATATTTATTTATACGTTTAATTATTAATTTAATTATTTATAAATGAGTTCATCAAAATTATTCTTTCCCCATCATATATGGTAATTTATCTCTAAATAATTGATCATTATAAATATTTTATAAATAAATTTGATCAGTAAATTACATTAATTATCGTTTCAATTAAATAAAAAAAATATACAAGTTGGATAAATTTTCCTGAGCTTTCTCTCAATAATTCAGATAAATCCATAAATTGTTTATTATAAATGAAATGATATTGGTGTAAGTGATTTGTTTTGTTGTGTAGGTATGATGAGCAGATGAACAGGTGAAGGTGTCTGATGGAAAGACAGCAGGGGTGAACAAACTGTACAGACTTCACACTGGGGACTCGGAGCTGGCTGAGGTTAAAGGTCAAGCTTTAGGGGCAAAAGCCCCAATGACAAGAAAAACTGCTTCCTACCAGACGACTCTTTGATGAAACACACAAAGACAGTGTTGTCCTTCAGAGGGACACAGCTGTGTCAAGCCACAAGGTGGGTCAGGAGAGATCCGCCAACAACATGAAAGCCTGCTTTACGTCATCGCATTTAAACTGAACACAAAAACAAACAAACATGCAGTGTTTTCCCAGACTATACAAAAGCTTTTATATTTAAGCGTGAAAAGTTAAATATACACAACCTTAGAAATATAATGTGATAAAACGTTTTCTTTTTTGACTTCTGGTGAACACCCAAATAAGGGTAAATATTAGATTAAATAAGCTTGTTTAATGGCTCTATTTTAATATTTGCACTAAGCGGTTACAAAATCTCATTGTATATTGTTTGAAACCGGTATGACCTATTATTTGTATATGTACTTCAAACTACTGTCTGTTTTCTTCTAAGTGTCCAGGTTTTCGTCTTTTCTGTAAAGTGGTATTGACTGTTTTATTGAACTTGTTTTTAAATATTCTGTAAAATGTTATCAGTGCAAATCTAGCAAACTTTTAATGGAAAATCAGAGAGCTATTACAATACAAACTAAGTGTGTAATATTGCTGTAAGAATCACGTTGTTCCATATATAATCGGTCTTGGTTTTCTTCTGAAATAAGGTAGGGAAATGTTCTCTAATATTCAGCTGCTGCTGCTGCCTGTAAAGTGGCCCATTGAATGTGCTTTCATTTAATAGACTCCTATGTGCAAATATTTATACAAGGCCACACTTGAACAACCTGAGCTTTCAAACTGCACACATATACTACACGCGTGTCTTTTCTACCATATTTAAGGAAATAAAGGGTTATATTAAATAACTGCTGTGATTTACTGTTGTGATTTACTATAAATTGTAATGAGGAAATAGTGGTGTGGAATTATTATTATTTTTTGAGTCGCTATGGAAAAGTTATTGCGCCTTTCAGGAAACCGGGACTGGCAGTGAGGAAGTGAGGTAGCTGAGAGGTGAAACATTTTTCTTTATGCATTGAAATCACAAACAGGAACAGAGAGAGTGCTGGAAGGTTAAATAACAAGATTCCAGTCAATAATGTTTAGTAGAAAGTTCATGTTTTGGATTGCTCCAAGCAAATAATTCACTTCAATGAATGAATGAATGAACTATAGAAAGGTTTAAATCGTTTTTAGACCATATATTAAATTGTTGCCATAAAAAAATTGAACTATAAAAAAATTACGCAATACATGTCACGTGTAAATTCTTTTTCATATATATTTTAATAGCCAAATCATGATAAAAATGAGGCAAATAATATAAAGATCGCAATTTTTTTTTTCCCATTTTGTGTGATGGAGCTGCAATCACAATTATGAAATATGCAGTTTTAAAAAAAATTACTTGACTTGAAATGAGTGTTGTGAAACCTTATGTATCAAATGAACTTCTCAGGATATATTTTGTATCCCATCTCTTAAGAATCTGTGGCATCTATATCAATTGTGTATACTATCAATTCAATAAAATGGTGAAAATGGGACAATGCTTTGAATGAGGCATGTTTAGCAGGGGAAATATCTCATCAATAAAACGTCAGCACCAATCAGTCCATGACGGCCTATTTTACAGTGGTTCTAGCCATTGTTAGAAAAGGAAATTAAAATGCAATGTGGTCTGTACTTTGTGCCAAAGCTCCATTGTTTGATTTTTGTAGGCGTTTTGCGCAATCCTTCACACAGGCTCCTTTACTAATGAAAGTTACAGTAGATGTTAAAACCTGCTTTAGGGATCAGCTTTGGTTTCTTCGCCCATAAATTTAAGGCTTACATTTATGACAAGGTAAACAAAAACACCAAGTCAAGGAACAACCCTGTGTAGTATTAAGAAAATCCTGTTAACATCCATTTTATTGCATTAGTTATGAGCGTTTAACTGGAAGCGAGCATGTGTACCTTTTTGCAGCCAGGGACATGTTTAAAGTGTACGGTTTAATAGAACAGATATAACTTGTGATAAAGTATCTGAGCAATATAGCTGCAAATGAACAAATGTGACAACGTAAAATTGGATTTTCTATTTAAGTCATGCAGACACAAAGCAAAGATAAAATGATACAATTATTTACAGTAAGAAAACATTAAAATCAGTTCCTTAAATGTTAGTCCACCTCTCTCAAGCTATCCAAAGAGCATTTTTAAAATACCCTTTAGACAGTAGAATTATTATTATGCGTCTCAAAAAAACAACAACAGAACGCTCTTTGTACAACTGTATTGTTACATATCAAAGCACAACAAAAGGATGCATTGACACCATGCCATATAAACAACACTATTACTGCTCCCATTTGATCACAATCAATCAGCTGGACTAATAAACTAAAAGATATTTTTAAAAAAATTTAAAAAAGGAACAAAAAGAAAAGTATCAAGGACAATAAAGGCATAATGAGTGCTTTGCACAAACATCATGGCTTTCAAACAGTCACACGACACAAACAAAACCAAAAAGCGAGAAGGTCTGCAAGCAACATGCATAATTAAGTTAAGGGAGCTGTTGAGGTCTTTGGCTGAGATGCACAAATCTGTATGTTTCTCTACACTTTCTAAGAATGAAATGCATTTCTAGAGCGCCTCCACGCTAAAAATACAGCAAAACATTGGCTTTCTAAAGCAGCATGCACATTCTGAAAGGTTTCGCTACGCACAGTTTTTACAATGGCATTTCCAAACACTAAAAGTGAATTACAGTCTGGGATCTTGCAAAGCAATGCATTTAAAATACAACATCACAATTACAAGCAAAAACATCTTGTTTAACATTTCAGCCCAACATTGTGCTACACTGAGCGGTATTCAAAACAAAGTCGAGAGTAGAGTATTCAAAGTGTGTGTGTGTGTGTGTGTGTGTGTAAATCAGTGATTTATTCGTGGTGCCGTGTGAGGACTGGACACAGAGAGGGTGTTTTCAAGCTTGTGTGAAGTGAGCTTGATGTGTGAAAGTGAGACTACATGTGATGTTTAAATGACAAAGGGCAGTGGCTCTCTATTGGCAGGAAGCCTGAACGTATCCACCGTACAAAGTCTCAACTCAGATAATCAGGTAATAGCCTTTTACTAATACATAGGAATTAAAGGAATAACATTTTTAATTAAAAAAAAAAAAAAAAAGGTACTCGCACTCCCATCGTTCCAAACTCAAATGCTGCTTCTTTTTTTGTTACTGTTGTGAATTTAAGAATTTTCATGGTTTTTCCTTCCAAAAACAAATATAGTGCACAAACCCAATGTAACACTCACTTTATATTCCAAGTCATCTGAAGCCATATGATCCCAAATTATTGACTCAATACTCCTAGAAAGATAGTTCACCCAAAAATGAAATTTCTATAATTTACTCACCCCTAAGTTGCTCCAAACCTGTATGACAAAAGATGATATTTTGAAGAATATGGATAACCAATTGGGCAGTTGATGGGCACCATTGACTTCCATAGTATGGGGGGGGGGAATACTAGGAAGTCAATGGGGTCCATCAACTGTTTGGTTACCTATATTCTTTAAAATATATTTTGTGTTCAACAACAAAAAAGAAATTAATACAGGTTTAGAGCAACTTGAGGGTGAGTAAATGACCAATAGTTTTTTGGGTGAACTATCCCTTTAACAGCTCACTTGAGATGACTATTATCAGCGAATAATGACAAATTTGTTCTGTTCATCTCATGAAGCAAATGTAGAACTTCAGAAACTGTGTAATATAGGTCATACAGGCCTTTTTTCTCAACAGTCATGATAGGCGCTGATGTTGTTGTGCATGAAGATTTATCAACAACAACAAAGATCCCACAGCAAAAAAAGAAAAGTATATGGGGTTGGAACAAAATGAATTGAAAATGTTTGTCACTTCCTTTAGAGTAACAACCCAGTCATATTGGCCTTAGTAAATGCAATATCAGACTTGCAGGGAAATAATCCATATTTTCATACTATATCCATCTACTATACACATACCAGAAGGGCTTTTTTTTATTATCATACACTAATCGGCAACAATTTGTGCAACTGTTAATGACAAGCAGCTGGAGACACTGTAAAGGTATAGGTGCACATATATTCCCATTACAAAACAAAAAGCAAACACACATTTGCGCACATCCTTATCAATGACAGACTATGACAAACATGCCAGTTATAACTTTGGAAAGACAGTCAAATAGTCCCCTGTGTCAAAGCGATAAGAGCCTTTCCTCTTCCACTGCAAGCACAGCCAGTGTCTCAAATGCACACGTCACACATTCACACTCTTTCTCAGGCGCTCTCATTCAATCCGGTCCAAATGTAATAACAAATGTCTCCTCTAAAACATTCCAAAGGATCCAAAACATAAAAAAAACCTGCAGAGGTGGCGTGGCGTCCATGTTTGTAGCTGCAGCAATCGGAGGTTGTTGTTTTTGTGATCAAAATCCGCTCTGTATCTCCTCCTTATTGGTTCAGTGCTGCTAGCTGGACAGGTTCTGCTGAGGCCACTTTAAGGAGCTTGGGGTAAAAAACAAAAAAAACAACAAAACAAAAAAACCTGGGGAACAGATGAGGGTCCATGGTTAAAATTGAGTGAACGTGAGAATATGGAGAGGAAGAGGAAGGTGTGTGTGTTCATACTCACAGGTCAAAAGGCTATAACAAGCTGTTTCGTCCATTAGCGTGAGGCACTTTGGATCTCATTTGTTGCTGCATCGGGCCAGACTGCAAGAGGAAGTGACACAATCAGGTTATCGGCATAGAAAACATGCATAATTATTAACGAAAAGTCCACAAACAGAAGTTCACTTTAACAAACACAAATACTTTTGAGTAGTATAGTCATTTTTCATTAAAAGTCTTGGTCATAAAGGACCATTTGATTCCTCAAGATGTTTTGAGGTTTGTTTATTCAATTTAATGCCAGAGTCTGTTGTACTAGGAAAATACAAAAGCAAAACCATATTCTGTGTCAAATAAAAGAGTCCTTCCAAATGAACCCAACAATAAAGTGCCCTATTATGCTAGCTTAAAGGTTCCTAATTTTGTTTTGGAGGTCTCCTACAATATGCATCCAATGTCACAAAAAAAAAAAAAAAGTTTTTTTCACAACCTAGATTGTACATCACCTCATTTCTCAAAGAGTCTAAAAACATTTAGTTCGAAGATTCAGTCTCTAAACCCCCGCCTTTCCAAGAGCCTACTCTGCTCTGATTGGTCAGATGGCCCAGTCTGTTGTGATTGGTCTACCGCTTACAGCGCGTCTCAGAAACGAAACCCCAAAAGCACCCATATCTGAATTTCAGCTCCAGAGGCTTCCTCAGTGCTCGGTTTCTCTGTATCAATTCCAGCGCAAGTCTTCATCCTTCACAAACCAAACTCTTCTATGCTTCAGCAACAACTACACATTGAGTCTGTCAACGTAGACGTTGTTTGCGAGGACCCAATGAAGACCATTGGCTGGCTTTATACAAATTTGTTACGTGTATGTAAGAGAAAGTTGACAACTTGTTTCAGCAGCTCAGAAGCTCAGCTCCACTTTTAGGAGAGAATAACTTTATTTGTTGTGCACTTTGATCTTTAAAACTTTGCAGACCTTTTACATTCACAAACAGCTACATTAAACACTACATAAAGGGTAATATCTGAAAATGATATTTAATAACAACAAAAAATATTATTATTATTATTATAATAAGGACCCTGTGCCAACTTTGTAAATGGAGCTTTTGTTTAGGCTATATGGCATACTGTTGCATAATAAATGCTGCATAAACTAAAAGTAGTTCACACTTCTAAAGGTGGAGCTGAAGAAAAAAGAAAACTACATCCTTCATGCAACAACAAGCCTGTTTCACACACTGCTCTTCACACCGTCACACCCATTGTTACATCATGCGTCTCAGGAACACTGAATCTTACAGCAGAACGAAGAGGAAGTCCATTTTCACTGGGTCATTCTATACACAAGTTCCCAGCACAACACAAAAGAACAGAAACACAAGGGAAAACCCAGCGAGTCAATCACCTGTTCAACACTCGGCGCATCACATGGACTATGAAAGGCTGATATCCACCAATAGCGCTTATCACTGGAAGATTCAGCTATCAGTATTGTTAACAGGTCCAGTCTTTGCTTTGATAAAACTATTAAAGCCGCCATTGAATAAACTGCTCATTTCTTAAGAGTTGTGGAGTAAACCAAGAGCTGTACATTTTGCAAACCACACATAAAGCTAAAGATCGCCACTTAAAAATCAATCAATGACCACTGCAAAGACCTTGACGAACATTTCCTCATTAAAAGAGCTCTTTTCTGGCTCCGACGGGCCGCCCGCCAACATTCCTCTGAGCAAGTTGCAGTCTGCTTGATTCTGCCCAGGTATTCACATTCAGACCCTCTGTGAACTGCAGGATTAGGTAACTCCTCACCTTTCTTATTTGACAACACAACAGCCCAATGAACACAAGCTAAGATCTCACACGAGTCCCACATCTTACACATGCACCCTGTCTACTCTTTTCAACCACACTTGCTATGTGAATTAGATTTATTAGACAGAATAAATTTTTTATTTATTTATATTTAGTATTTACAAACTTAAACTAAATACAAATATATGACCCCCTACCTTTTTTAATTTATGATGCCTTTACATAATTCCGAAAGAGTAGTGCTTCTAAGCTCATTACATTTATAAAGTCTTAACATTTATGATGTCTTTGTAAAAAACCATGACAAAAATATTTGTATTATTATGCAAACTAAAATAAGCAAATTGGAAATATTATTGCTCCCATGCTTTTTAGATGTCTTAAGATTTATGTCTTTACATAATAATATTTCAAAAATAAAAGTTTTTTTATTTATTTATTATTATTATTACTATTCTAAAGAAAAACTGAAAGTCTTGGCAGCACAGGATGACCACTTTATTGGGAAACACCCAACATCCATGTCAAGCAGTTAAATTTGACATGCTCAGACCACTGGCAGGTGCAGCGGGTGTGAAGGCAAAAACGAAAGGGAAAGGTTTGACCACAGGGATTTTCAAAAGGTTTGACAGTGGGTGTCAGGTGTATTTGTACAAAAATCTCCAGCAACCCTGTTTGCCTGTGACATCTCGGTATGACCCAGAGGTTTAGTAAAGAATCCATGCAGAAGAATTCATTCTGTCATTGTAAATGTAGTATAGCCATGTCATAAACATTAAAATGAGTGAGTCCCACTGTACCAACACAATAAAACATGTCTTACCGGCTGCATGCCATCTGCCATTTCACCAGAGCCTATGTGTGTCAGATGAACGAAATTTGTAGGCTCTCCGATCATGCTACGGTCAATTCTCCTCCGTTTCTTCTTCTGTGAACATAAAGGCTTATATTAAAGAAAGTCCAGCATAAATATATAAAGCACATGATTGGCAGACGACTTAAGCCACAGGTGTTCAAAATATAAGTGTAGTGAGTGAACTCAATGAAGCCTGTCATGTGACCACCACACCAGTGCCTGGGTGATATTACACTAAATTTCCCCTATGGAATCTATTCCTGGATACATCCTGAAGATCCTAAAAATCCCCAAATGTTATACAGTTTACTCAACGGTTTCTCTTTTCTTTCTTTCCCAGATCTCGCCTATGTGGTCAAGTTAGAGAGAGAGATTATATAAGTAAATCCAAAAAAAAACAAAAAAAAAAAACACTTGTATCAACAGCCGGAATAATTATTTGATGAGATCATGTGCCATAGGGGTGTTGTCATACATGCCATTACTTGTCTGCCCACAGTGAAGAAAGTGCGTTTAACAACACATAACACTGGATTTATATTGTCAAGCATCAAATATATCTTCTAGACTCATCTGAAAACTCACACTATAGTTTTGAAACAGACCAGAGATCATTTGATGTCAGTGTTCAGTGTAAAAGTGTACAAGCTGCACCAGGGTCTGTTTGAAAGGTCGTCTGTGTATGGTTCATGTAAACTCTGGTACAATTCAGGTATGAAACTAACTAACTAACAGAAGTGAGTCGCTATTGATTACATATTTATACATTTTCAATGCATGTTAATAATAATAATAATGTATTAACATTATTTGTATCATTACACAAATAGTCCTTTCTAAATAACAGTAATATTCGAATTAAACAATCATCACTACGACAAATGTAATAAATACTTTGAGGTACAATTTACACTAAAATAGGGCTATAAATATTTATTTTTAATTTATGTATGATGATTAAAATGAGAATTATTATTTTATAATATGAATATTTATTTCTAAATAGTAATTTAAGAAAGGGTCATGACATGAGAAATCAAAATTGCCTTGATCTTCTGACATATGAGAGATCTTTGTACATCCTGCAAGTTCCATCGCTTAAAACGTCCTCCTCATTATAAACAAAGCATTTATTGAATCAAGCTCCAAAAACGACTCGTAATGATACAGCAGGATCTGTGACATCACAAGGGCAAATACATTTGCAATTGACTACCTCCAGACTCTGACGAATAGCTATACATCATCGCATCATATGCCCCACCCACTGGCGAAATTCAGTTGCTTAATGGCTGATATTTGAAGTGAGCTTCGCGTCTCGTCAAAATCAAATATAAATCCATTATAATCACTGATGCTGTCTACAACGGATATAACAGTTAGTAGACAGATGCAGGTTCAGTTTCGGACATATTCACACACTTGAGTCTGTCGACAACAGGACAAATGAAAGAGCGAAGAACATTCACTTTGACGCGTCCCGTTTAAACAGCTCATTTGTGTCTCTGTACAGACTTAAGGATCCTAGCGTGAACAAATGGATGGTTTATATTAATGCTGTCCCACATCACATCAGATAATTATATGTTTGTTCAGAGCATTTTGTTTTGTAAACTGGGGAGTGTAACGGAGAGCTCTCAAATAAACTTTAATTTTGTTAATGAAAAATGTTCGTCGACAAGCTTTTTTCCCATGACGAGCAATATCATTGACGAAAGAAGACCAGACTAAAATGTAGATAAAAAAAATTTAAACTTGACCAAAATCTCTTTATGTCAAAAAAAGAGGGATAATATTACAGACTGCTGTGCAAGCCTCTAGCCAGATGTCAAGAGTTGAAATCCCCCAATCAGAGCTTTTCCGTTAAAAAGGATACATTTTCTGCCCGATGTTTAGCAATCTCCATTTGAGATATTCTGCTTAACTAAAAGTATCCTGCAGCCAGTCTGTGTTCGGTCATGAGCCGGTTGTGCTGTATGCTAAATCTGCGATCAAAGCTTCTCAGTGATGAACTGTAATAAATCCAAACATGGATCTCAACTATATTGTTTATGATTGCTGACAACAATCTTTGTGATTATAATTTTCATCTAAATAATCACCTATTATTATTTAGTTAAGTTTTTATTGTATCATATATAAAATGCCAAGACATTTAGTTGACTAAAACTTGACTAAACAAAAACAGTGCAGGGTTGACTAAATATCATACAAATTAAAGTACATTTGACACAGGACTAAGACAAAAAAAAAAAAAAAAAAATAGCTGACAAAATTAACTAGTTAAAAGATGAAGCCAGATGTATTGGATCTGACAGCAGATGCATCACAATCCGTAAGTAAATTATTTCATAAGGCTTTTTTATGGGTTTTAAAAACAGTTACGTTTCACTATTGACTTTGCTTACACACGTTCATTTGCAAATGGAGTAGATGTTGATACTATTTCCTATGCAATGATGTTAGCCAATCATAAGAGTGGCAGTTTACTGACAAGTCTTAAAGGAGTCGCCCCTTAAAAACAGATCATTTCAGACGTGTCAGAATGAGGGTTAAAAATAGGCTAATCCTTTCCGCATATATTGGTTTGTTTTTTGTTTGCTTTTGCATAAATAAGAAACATTAAAATAAAAAATCCATGTCATGACCCCTTTAAAATAATTAGTCAATATAACAAATTCAACGAGCACTTGAAGGTACTTTTGAATAAAACATGGCTATAGATATTTCCTTTTAGTTTATGTACAACAATAATAAATAAATAACAAATGCATTATTATTGTTACTTTTAAACTATATAACTTTTTTTTTTTTTAAATGTACCTCAAAGTGCTAATTAGACTAGGTGTAGGCATATTGCTGTTAATTATTATTTAATAAGAAAGAATACAATTATTAGTATTATTAAGAAAGAACGAACCATCCAGTGTGAAAACAGCCTAAAGTTACAACACAAATGCAAAACTCTTATGTAACTCCAGACATCCTTCAAAGGTGTTTACTTTCATAATCCGTATATAGCCACTGGCTCACAGCACATGCTTCAGTCTTTATCTGATGTATGGAGACACTTAAAGTAATCATTGTATCCAAATCAGTTTAAGAAAATTGCTCTTGCACTGGGAAGTAGCATTGGTCTGTATACAGATGCCCACTGATGTCTAACCCCCCCACCCCGACAATAGAACAAACAAGAACCTAAAAATAAAAAGAGGAAGGAGGGAGGAAAAGAATGAGCACTCCCAGCTCGGAGGAGCCAGCTTCCCTTCAGAACCCCCTGTCATTGTTACAGGAGACCATGGTAAACCTGGCTCACTCATCATTGGCTCAGAATCCCAATCCAGATTAAACAAACTGACTAACAAAGATTGAATGGACGGAGCCAAATAATATGTCAAATGCATAGCCATTCTAGAAATAAAAACATGATTATTTTACTTACAGGAATGTTAAAGGGATAGTCCACACAAAATTTGTATTACTGCCATCATTTACTCACTCTTTACTTGGTCTCTCTTGTTCAAGCAACACAAAAGGAGAAGTTTAGCAGAATGTCCAAACGTTCTCTTTTTCCAATGAAATGAAAGACAGCAGGGACTGTCATCGCCATAATAAAAGAGATCCATATTGTATAACTCATGCTCTAACTGGTACAACACTTATTGTGGCCCCACATTTGAATATGCACAAGCTGTTAATGACTTTGTCATATTGTTTGCTTTATTTTGTATGGTATTTATTTATTTTCATTTGTGTTTTGGTAACGGAGGTCTTTTATTTTGGCGCTCACTCGCGTGAGCGGATATAATGCGCATATCCAAACATTTCAGTATGGAACGAGACTCAGACATGCATGTCATGATGGCATGGTGTCCACGGTTTTGCAAGGAGTCTTAAAAGGATTTAGCTCCTGGTTTAAATGGAGAACAAGGTATGGTTAGACTTCCTGTTATCTGTATGATTTTGTTTTGATTTTTTCTTTGTGTCAAACTTACTTGTTAGGGGCCATGCCCGTAGGGCAAGGCACCTATTGTATCCGTAAGTTTTCTTATTAGGGGCCAAGCCCGTAGGGCAAGGCACCTATTGTATCCGTTAGTTTTTAGGGGCCATGCCCGTAGGGCAAGGCACCTATTGTATCCGTTAGTTTTCTTATTATTATTCTTCCTCCTCTGTAAGTCTATGGCAGCCCTATGAACCGTACATAGGAAAATGATGAAATTTGGCACAGTTATAGATATGACCATGAATAGTAATTGGAGCAAATTTGGAGTCTGTTGGACACACTCTATAGCGCCACCACCAGTTCAAAAATTCAACATTGAAATGGCTGTAAATTTTGAACCATTTGATCCACAAAAATGAGACATAGTACACCTGATTGCTCTCATCATACTGATCTGAATCAATATAATACATTAAGACCACGCCCATTACAGTAGCAGCCATTTTGAAAAGTACAGTAATCATTCTGATCGCTACTACTCATTCAAAATTGATCCAAATTGGTCCACATTTTGCTCAAATGATCTTTGGACTGAGCTGCATAAAAGTACTGTGCCCGATTTTTTTTATACGTCATTGTTCAAAAGTTATGACGTCACAAAGTTAATGAGGTCGACCCAGAATTGGTTCAGAGGCTGTATCTCGGCCAAACTTTAATGCATTGAAATGAATATTGGTATGCTTCATCGGAAGCTTGATCTGAGGGTCCATGTCAAAGTTGGAAACAGTGCCACCTACTGGTCATGAGATACGGAAAATGGCTATTTTGGCCAATAACTCGTGAACGGATTGTCAGAAAATTATAAACTTGATGTCAATCGATTCCTTGGATCATGCCGAATCTGTCGATATAGATTTTGCCATGGTGGGCGGTACCATGTGTCCGCCATTTTGAATTTTGTCGTAATTTGCAATATCTTTTAAACTATTTGAAATTTGTTCACCAAATTTGGTATGGATCATCATTAGCATGACCTGAAGGTACCTGATAAGTTTTATCACAGCGCCACCTAGTGTTCCAGAGATATAATGTTTTTTTGCAAAAACGCTTATAACTTTTGCAAACATTGCTTGAAATTTGATTTCTTTATGCCATTATATTCCTTGGCTTATGCCGATTCCAACGATGTCTCATTTGTCATTTTCCAACAATGTGACTGGCCGCCATATTGGAACCAATGTAAAACAGTTATTTTGCTACTTCTCTTTCAAAATTGGTTCAAAATTGTCCAAAATTTGCTCACATGATCTTTGGACAAAGCCGCACAGAAGTACTGTCCCCGATTTTTCATATTCATCTCTGTTCAAAAGTTATGATGTCACAAATTTAACAAGGGTTACCCTAAATTGGTTCAGAGGCTGTAACTTGTAAACAATTGAAGTGAAAATTATAAAATTGGTTTCTATCGACTCCTTGCATCATGACGAATCCGTGGATATATAATTTGTACCATGTACCACATCATAAGTAATTAGCTACATTAGCATCATTCTTACACTGAAACCTCTCTGCAGCTTCCTAAACCAGCATCCTCTGAGTGGCGCAAGTTGCTAAACCATGTGCCATGAATCCCGAACCATTCTGGTCGTGGGTTCGAATCCCGCTTGGGATGACTATGATAAATTGTGTATTATGTTGTGTCTTTTCCTGTGTTGTTATAATCTTTTGCTCTTACGGCTCCGCACTGCTCTTGGTGCATAAATGATTGCTGCACTGCTGTGCTTGCAGTGCTTGTGCTTAAATGCTTGCTGCGCTGCTGTAAATTATGTGATGCTGTACTTGCTGTGCTGACAGTACTTGTTGTGCTTGATGTACATTAACATGTACATTAAATGTCATATTTTTTTGCTCTTACGGCTCCGCACTGCTCATAAATGATTGCTGCACTGCTGTGCTTACAGTACTTGCTGTGCTCTATGTACATTAACATGTTCATAACATTTAAGATGTTTTGCTCTTATGGCTCCGCACTGCTCTAGGTGATTAAATTGTTACTGTGCTGCTGTGCTTGCAGTACTTGCTGTGCTGCTGTACATGATGTGCTGGCTGTGCATGATGTGCTGGCTGTGCTATATGTGCGCCATGCTTGGTCTGCTTGCTCTGGCCTGCAGGGCATGGCCCCGTGTTGCTGCCTGCAGCTATATTTGGTTATTGCTTTGTATGATGTTTTGGTATGTTTTAAGTCATTAATCTAACTCATTCGGTTTTTGTGTATGTTTATTAATTTTGGTGTTTTGTTTTCTTTTTTGTACAAGCTCTTACGTTGATTCTCAGCGTGTCATGGTGATGTAAAGCGTCTTATGGCGTTTGACGTGCTTTTATCTGTGACGACGGACCTTGAAATAAAGTGTGGGAATCATCAGTTTGAAGAGTCGAAACCTTATTGAGCCGGGCAGCTACACAAGCACGAATGAGATTTGAGAGCTAAAGTGGAAAATAATTTTTTTAGATAAAAGTAACATCAAATTATATGGCTTTAGAAGACTTGGAATATAGTATGCGAGTCATGCAACATTTTATGCTGCTTTTTGTTCATTTTGGAATATGACAGATGGTGGTCACTGTATGAAAAATCAACATTATGTAAAACTTCTCCTTTTGTGTTCTACTGAAGAAAGTTATATGGGTTCAGAATGACATCAGGGTGAGAGAGAATACCAACTAGTTTCATTTTTGGGTGAATTTAACAGGAACACATGACACTACATTGGATTGGACACTACCGTTCAAGATTTTGGGGTCGGCAAGGTTTTGAAAAGATTTTTAAAGAAGTCTTTTAATCTCATTATGGCAGCATTTATTTAATCAAACAGAAAAACAAAGTTAAAAAAAGAAATGTTGTGAAATATTACTACAATTTAAAATAGCTGTTTTGTACTTTAATATATTTTTGAAACATGCATTTATGTGACGGCAAAGCTGAATTTTCAGCATCATTACTCCAGTCTTCAGTGTCACATGATACTTCAGAAATCATTCTAATATCCTCATTTGCTTCTCAAGAAAGCAAAACCTGTGATGCATTTTTATTTTTAATGAACAAATAGTTCAAAATAACAGCATTCATTTAAAATAGAAACATTTGTAAATGTCTTTAAAGTCACTTTTGATCAAATTTAAACATAATTGCTAAATAAAAGTATTATTTCTTTAAAAAAAACATTTGCTGACCCCAAACTCTTGGTCATTAATCCTAATAATAAATATGCATGTATGGGCACATTTATCAGACTTCCTTCACATGCGAAGGGGTTCGGATCCATGACGCTACCTCTACACATCCACCCGTCCAATGACAGAGCATTCTTTGTCCATCTAGGTTTCACGTCTGGGTTCACTCTCCAAAACACATTTGCACTCCTGACAAACTCCTGAGACTATCTGGGTCACATTCACATCAGCTGAAAGGTTTCTTTTCTGTCCTAGACCAGCGCGAGTCATTCTTCGCGTGATTAGCGAACACTAAACTTGCATGAGCCACGGGGAAGGCCAAATTGACAAAATTAGTCCAGATGTTAATCTCAAGAGGAGCCTGGTCTCAATACCTGTGACTCATGCGGATTCTTGAAAACGAGGTTTTATTGTATTAGAATGATTTATGATGAAAGTCTGGGAAAAAACTATAAATCTCTACAAATTAGGAACTTACCGGAGGAGGTTTGGCTACCACGCAGCAGCCGATCTTATGCCAGAACGCACTCATCTCCGGCGCGCACCGGTTGGATTCCCCCCTCTCTCTCGCCACCCTGCAGGCCGTTTAGAGACGAGATAGAGAGAGAATCTATTCCTCAACACTCAGCGATATAAGCCGTGGCACGTCCAAAAACCTGTGTCCTGATCACCGACAGAATCCTTGTTGATGTCTGTGCTTTAAGTATATATAAGACCACTTAATTCCCACAGTTATTCAGGGCCCCTGATTTCCAGTTGATGCTGTAGGACTGTGGTGTTTATGCCAGGCAGTGATGTTGCAAACAAATCTGTTTAATGAAAGAAAGAAAGAAAAAATAAATGATTTTAATGAAGTAGACATGACCCACCATACAAGCAGCACACCATAAATTTAGCATACCACATATTAAAAAAGACAGATTACAAATAAAACCAGTAAAACAAATACAAGATATTGACCAAAAATGTATGCATCTCTTGACGGAAATAAATATTGTGATGTTATTTCCATCAAGAGGTGCATCAAGATCTTGTATTGACATTGCAAGAGTCAAGCACTCTGTAAAGTCTATCCAGCACATCCCAAAGACTTTCAATGAAGTTAAGGTCTCGAGTCACAGGTGCCAATTCATGTGTGAAAATGATTCTTCGTGCTCCCTCCCAACTATTCTTTCACAGTTTGAGCCTGATGAATCTTGACATTGTCATCCTGGAATGTGGCCATGATGTGTCTTCCTACTGGTTGTTTAAGAAATGAAAAGCTACTCTCTCCATCAATTAGGGTTAGAAGAACTGTTGCCAAACATATTAACATGCTAGAAACATAATCAGGAATCACTGCAATAATGATCCAATCATAGACTCGTAAGCATTTTTTATTTTTATTTTTTTGGTCGGGTAGTGTTAGTACTCCAAATAACTTTTAAAAAAATCTAAATGGTCCTTCCATTTTCATAAAATAAAATTTAGTATGGCAGTAGCAGTACCAGCCATCATGCAGTAATATGACATTTCCACACGTATCATTTGGTAATGGTAGGCCTACTTTGATATATACAATTATACTGAATATTGTATTCATGTATTAACATGGTACTCCAATTAATTTCAAAGAATAGCATGGTATGGTGGATATTGAAAAAAACACATGGTACCATGATAGTAAAAAAAAAAACGAATTACTTAATAAACAAACTATATTAGTATAAACCAAACTTGGTAACGGTCTCAAACGTTGAGCTGTGCTGTCTAACGTTAGATAGACAGCAATCATAGGGCCCTTTATACTGTCTAGGAAGGCAGTTCACTTTTTTTTTTTAAAGACACACAGCCGCTTTCTTGTGCACTGACACTTTAATGTGCAAAACCGTTAACTTACAACTAAAGAGAAATACACGGAAAATCGGTGTAACAATGAGCAACAGACCTGTTAAGCTGTCAACTAAACTCACCTAGAAGGAGTTCAGCAAACTAGGAACAACGGTTTACAAACGTTACAAACCACTCGGTCGCAAGCAGAAAAGAAACAAACAGCCCGGGGGAAGTTAAGGAAAACACTAACGCAGTGTCTAAAAGTTTAGAAATGTTTTTTCTTTTCTTTTAAATAACAGCACCTCGATGATTAAGTTGTCAGAGAGTAATCCGACTAAAGTTAACTTGACTATCTTTCTCGTCTTTATTACTCGAGCACACCGGCGCTGTTCTTATTCAAACTGAACTGTTAACGCTAACGTTACTGAAACTTTGGCACAACAATCCAGCTCGACACCGGGCCATGGTAGCGGCTCAAATGAATTAATAAAGTTCAACAGAGTCTTGGAAAAAGTTATTTTTTTCTCATACGATATAAAATATAAAGAAATATGCTTACTTCCTTAGATGTAAAAGAGAGTCCCAGTGAAGCGCCTCTTGTGTGGAGAGCCGAGGGTGGAAATGTTTCCCAGATCACTGAGGTGTGGTTGAAGTTTCCCCCATTAATATGAGGAAATACTTCAAAACAGAGACCATCAGCGCCACCAATGGGCTACTGATATAGACCCAGAAGACAAAAGTTGTTGAATTTAGTCTTTTTTCTTCTTCATGTCATTACATTGTTAGAGCATAAGAAACAAATGAAAAATAAAATAAAAAACATTTAAAAAAATATATATATATATTTAATACGTTATGCTGGTCCTCTGTAGGCTACTGGATACAGGACTCATTTAAAATATAAAAAGGTTAATGTTCTTTCATTGACCAATCAATTTTTAGGTTTTAAACCAAACTTTTTATAAAGATGATTCTCAACTATGTTATGAAATATATAATTGATATACATTTTACTTTGTGCAAAATGTGGGTAAACATGCTGATAAAGTCCTGGGGCCTGTTTCAATAAGGAGGTTCAACCAACTCTGAGTTAAAACTTGAACTCTGAGTTGACTTACCCTGAGATGGGAAACTCTGAGTTTTCGGTTACAGATCAGCTGGAATTAGTTAGTTCAATCAACTCTAAGTTGAGCGCGTGCACCACAACTATAAAAAGCCATTATCAATGGAGCCATTATCAATGTAATTTAATTAAAGGGATTACTCTTAATTCTTCTGTAATTTAAAATAAAATATGATGTAATTACATTAAATAGGCTACTGCATAGACTATAGAACAATTCTGTATAAAACAACAGTGGATTTAACATACATTTTTAAAAGGTATATTTTGAATGTAACCTTCTCCCTTTGGTCAATTCAAGAATAAATTCATGCAATTGTATATTGTTCATTTTGAAAGCATTAAAAGTGCAGTTTCTTGTCTCTCCTCATGTATTGTTCAAGTGGTTGAGGTTGATATGGGACTTAGTAATTAATAATAAGTAGACTAATACTTTCTAAAGATAGTAATTATTACATTAATCTAATTACGCTGTTGAAAATGTCATTTGTAGTTATAATAAATAACTATTTTAGAGTAACTGTTATAATATCAGGTGAAACTGGAAGAACAGTTATTCAACATAGTTTTAATTTGCATGTAGGCTAGGTGCAATCCTGCAGGCATTAAAAGAATGTGGCAGCAGCTGAAAATAAAAAAATATATAAAAACATAATTCAATCAGGTAAGGCTTGAGCATATCATGGGAGTAGGCTATCTGACTTTACAAACATTTGACATATTACATAACTAAATAGCATCCAGTGTCTAGCAGTGCAGCAGCATTTTTGGCTAAGGGAATTCCTTCATCAGAGCCGGTCACTCCCGGAGATCCAAAGGCCTTCATAAAATGTAAGAGGTATGTGTTATTTTTTATAGGTTATTTTTGATATTTCCATTTATTTTACTTTGGGTTGGGTTTTTCGTTGGTCCCACTCCCAATAGATTCTGATATCTATTGGGACTAATATCTATCTAGAGACTAATATCTGTCTTTTGGAGCCTCATGTCCCAACAGAACCCCAGACAGTTGTAAGTTGCCTACTCAATACACCAGAAATTATGACAAATAGTGTTATAAAGTGTACACATGCTCATCTTCACAGGATGATGGGTATGAAGAAACAGTTTCTGCGCCACAGAGGCCTGCAGGGTAATGTTAATATTATGTGTCTACACATCAGACAATCTACACATTCACATTTGTATGTGGCATAGCCTATAGAATCGAAGTTTATATCTAAGTATAAAAGGACATTCTTATCCCCCAAGTGATTTTCAGTAAATGCCACAGTTTAATTCTGTAGAATTTGTTTAGAACTACATGATGTAACTCTAATGTACTGTATTTTCAGTTGCCAGTTAAGGAGTTAACGTTAAATACTTCATCTTATTAATTTATTTTTTTAAACAGCGGAAAAACCAGCAATAAATAACTGTAGGCTACAGAAAGAATGAATGAAGTGTTTAAACATCGCTTCCTCTTTAAAAAAGGGGAGGAGACCACAAGAAACTCTGGGTTTACCGAAGAAAACCTGCTCCCGACCAGGTTAGGTTCACAGAGTAAGTTGCCATGGTAACTGACTCTGAGTATAAGTTACCTCTCTTTCAGAAACGGGCTTGACTTACTCTGCTTTCTCGGGTTTGATATACCTCCCATTCTGAAACGGAAAACCCAGAGTTTCCCTCATTTCAGGGTTAACATACTCAGAGTTTTCACTTAACCTCCTTTCTGAAACAGGCCCCTGGTGTCCTCTACAGTGGACATGTATAAAATCAATGGCCTGTTTTGTAACAGAAAGACATATTTTGATTAGAAACCACATGACATTTTCATGAGATGTTGATTTATGACAAATAATTTGAAAATTAGCATTATTTAAATGATAATTACAAAATTATTATCATATTTCCATAAGAGTGCTAAATGTGTCAGTCATATTTAAAGACCAAGAAGTTGTGAAACCTCCAAACATTTGGTATCTCTGAATAACATCCAGACTTAAAACTGTGACATGTACCGGTAAGTTGTCAGAGAAATTCATTAAAATATAATGTCCACTACAGAGGACAAAAGTATATTCCTGCATTCAATATATCTGATGTATGTAAACATAACATTTAAGAAACACATGTCTTTCCTAGGCCTATAGATTGTTTTTCATCTGATTTGTTGATTATCTTGTGAAATTTTTGAGGTTTATTTAGATTAATTTCCTCCAACTTGTTACTTTGTGTTTAAATCTCTCTTAGGATAGAACTGCTGAGGTTGCCATTTCTAACTATTTAAAAGCAGTAAATCAGTGTGCACTTTTGCATTAAATTGTGTATTAAACATAATGAAGTATGTCACAGTATTTTTATGCATTAATGTTTATTGATATAAAACAATAGCATAATATATTTAAAATATTAATTAAAAATATGAACAGCATGAGCTGTTTACTAATAGGCTACTACATTAGGGAAAAAAAAGATTAATTTTCATTATATGACAATGCATTATGATTAATACACAATTTATTTCAATGCAAACGTGCACATGACCCCGAATTAGTGCTTTTAAATCTTTTAAATTGAAAAACATAGCTAACTCAGCAGTCCAATCCTAAAAAGAGATTTACATAGTAAAATAACAAGTTGGAGGAAATTAATTTGCATAAACCTCTTCACTTCCAGAAACAGAGATTAGATGATATATTATATTTTTCTACTGGTGTAACGAATATCTACCAGTTATGCAGTAGGGTGCGCTAACAGACGTCTCAACTTTTAAACACTACCAAAGAAGAACCAATCAAATATTTCTACTTCCGGTACCGTTCGTGCGCCATCTTTGACGATAAATAGTGCATCTATGTTATTTTTGTTTTCAAAAAGTATCGAAAAGTATGATAGAACACTAAATCGCATGAAATAACCGAAGCATACGCCTGGTTTTTGCCGTGTCTAACGTGTTATAATAAAGTAACGTAATAGTCTTCGGGAAACATTTCGGCGAGGTGAGCAGCTGAAGTTTTGCTTTATTCTGTTTACTAAAAACTGACTGCAGGAGTTTGATGAACTGTCATTAAAAGAGATTTTAATTACATATTTTACATGGTTTTGGTGATATAGTAACTGCCGACGATCTCCGGTCAATACGGACAGCTATTTTCTAACTTAAAAACTTTTAAGCGTAACTTAACTTAACGTTACTCAACTTGTTGAAGATGATAAATGTGCACTTTCAATAGTTTGTTCTTTAACGTTACTTGTCAGATTATTAGCGTGCGCATAAAAACAATTTCTTAGTTTAACATGTCGATAAATAGACTGTATATTAAATCACGTTGAAGACAACCAATATGGCCTTGTTTAGATAGAAAGCAAACTTTTTTGTTGTAAATAATAACACTATAAATTGACGGTTAACCTGACTTTTTAAAGTGTGTGAAAATGTCCATCCAGCCACACACGGGTATTGTAAACAAAAGTGTCCTGCATGAAATCAACTTCCCCCGGAACTTGCCTTATTATAAAATGATGACTATTTCCCGTCCTGTCATTGATGATGAATTATGTCTAACATTAATGTACACATCCGCTTCCTGGCACTGTGGACTAAAGTCTTATGATTAATATAACCACAGTGTCATTTAGCACACATTTTGTATATATGAAAAACCATTTCATTAACATCTTTTGGACATTTTCTTGAAACACTACATCTAGTTAAACACCCCATGACTGTAAACATGTGGTTGTCAAGATATAAAGCAACTTTTCAGTATCAATATTTGCATCAGTAGATGTCACTTGTGGATTTGGGAAAGCGTTTGTTGGAGGCAGCGCGGAAAGGACAAGATGATGAAGTGAGGTCACTTATGGCCAATGGAGCTCCTTTTACTACAGACTGGGTGAGTTGTGCTGCTCAAAGCATACTACAAATCCAGACCAATTGCCTATTGTCTGCTATTTATAATCTGCATTTCACTATAACAGTAATGACAAGGGTAATATGTTTTAGCTGGGAACCTCGCCGCTTCATTTAGCAGCACAATATGGGCACTACTCCACCGCTGAGGTGCTTCTCCGTGCCGGCGTGAGTAGAGATGCCCGCACTAAAGTCGATCGGACCCCTCTCCACATGGCTGCGGCTGAGGGCCACTCGAGCATCGTTGAATTATTGGTCAAGGTAAGAACAGATGATCTCAGAATAGTATTGGATTGTTTGAATTTGAACATTCTGAATTTTTATTGTTGTTATATCTGATATTGCTCTTACCTGGGATAGAGTGGAGCAGACATCAATGCCAAAGACATGCTGAAAATGACAGCCTTGCACTGGGCTACAGAACATGCGCACAGGGGAGTCGTGGAGCTGTTGGTCAAATACAGTGCTGATACTCACGCCCTCAGCAAGTTTGACAAGACGCCTTTTAACATTGCAGTGGACCGAGGAAACACTGAGCTGATGCTCTTGTTACAGGTGAAAATTAGCTTTTTAATAATGTGTTGTGCTATTAGATATTAAGGCACAATCTAAAAGTCACCAGCTGCTGTGTATTTAACAATGGTCTTGGGTGAAATCAAGCTGCAGTATCTTAACTTGACTTTATTGTTTGTTATTGTAGGAGGGAATGCAGAACCAAGTAAACATGAACCCAGAGAGGACTATCCTAAGCAGCACGTCACCCGCCACCGCCAGCCCTCAGTTCATCATATCCTCTTCTGGAGTGGTCAATCTCTCTGATATTGTTCTCACCAATTCTAAGGCTAACACAGGTATTTGAACTTTCTATTCATTAAAGAATAATAATAAAAAAAGTTTCACTGTTTCCAGAAAAATATTAACATTGATTTTCAACATTGATAATAATAAGAAATGTTTCTTATGCACCAAATCAGCATAATGAGGAATTCATCAAAGGAATAAATTACATTTTTTAATATGTTAAAATACAAAAATGTTCTTTTAAATCAGTCAGTGTTGGGTAAGTTACTATAAAAAAAGTAATTAATTACTAGCTACTAATTACATCCAACCTCGACCAGTTGAACAATACAAGAATAAACATGAAACGGCTCTTTTAACTCTTTCAAATAATTTTTTTAATATGAAATTGCATAAATTGTTCTTGAACTAACCAAAGTATTTAAAGGGAGAAGGTTACATTAAAAACATACATTTTAACATTAGACATTACATATTGATGATAAATCCAGTATTGTTTTATATAGAATTGTTCTATAGTCTATATACTGTATACGGTAATACAATTAAATCAGAAGTAATTAAATTACAGGAAAATTACACCCCAACACTGTTCACAATAGTACTGTTGTTTCGATCAAATAAATTAAACCTTGGTAAGCTTTATTAAAAACGTTGTAAACCTATGATGATTAATTTTCCCTTGTGGTACAACCTAGAATATGCGTTAGTTGTGACATGTTTCTTTAGCAGGGTTTTACGACTGATTTCGTTGCAGTTCATAAGAAAATTACCTGCCAACTGGCATTTTATTTACTCACTAAAGCTGATTCTTCTTGCATTTTGTGCTTGTTGAATGTTCATGTTAATATTGACATTTGAGAACATAGAAAACAGTATTAAATTAACCTTTTAAATTGAACTGTATGCACCTATAGAATGTTATAGTGTATTTCTGCCTTGCTAACGGCTTCTATATGTTTCTGCAGGAGCTTCAGAGAGTGTGATTGCTGCTGATTCAGTGGATTCTGCCATCCAGCATCTTGTAGGGGAAGATGGCCAGAGAGTCATCACCATAGTAACCGACCAACAGGGAAACCTGCAGTCTGGCAACTTGGGACAGAAATTCTTTGTCACAATGCAGGGGCAGCAAAGTGAGTAGATTGCTGCAGCATTAGTTTATAGCTCTTTTAGGACTTTGATGCAGTATTTATTTTCTGACATGCCTGTATATATTAGTGGTTGCAGTGCCAGCGGGCCAGATTTCAGAAGAAATCATAACAGAGGACACCAAACCAGTTCCAACACGGAAGCGGAAATTCGAATCAACCGTAAACCACACAGATGTCAAACATAAGGTGTGACCAGTAAAGATTCTTATTTACAGTTTTTTCCAACTACTTACACACGTTTTCAAAACTATGTCTCCTTTTTTCAAAACTCTACACACAATTCCCAAAACTGCACACACAAAATGCGAATTGCCTCACATCTCCTTCAAAATGTAACACTTCATTCAAAATGCCATAAACACAAGTCAGAATGAAGCATTTGCATTAAATGGTAAACACTTCTTTCATAATAGTACATTTTTGGATATATCATGCAAACACTGTTGTTCTAAATCTAAAGCTCTTTGGTCTTTCATAGGCTTATATCTACATTTCAATGTAACGTTCTACAGTGACAGTAATCTGCTGAGAGGGGTAACAAGAACACTGTAAACCTTATGAATTATCTACACTGGAAACACCAATGCAATGTTGAAACAGAAAATATTTAACATTACTGTTGTTTACAGTAGCATACAACAAAACCATAAACATATGTAAACCAAAAAAATATTCTAGAATACAGTAAAGAACACAATTGTTGTGTGTGGGGGGTTTGGGGGGGGGGGGGGGGAAATCCATTGTTCAAAACAGGTAATCTGACCTGTGACCTACTGTATTCATAGGCCTACTGTAGGCTATACTACAGTAAAGCAGTGATTGTGTGATCAGCAATTACTGTAGTGTTTGCACATGTGAGGAGTGTGTGTGTGGCCTGGTGAATAAGTGTAGCATTTTGATTGGTTGTGTTTGGAAAAGGAAAGCAAGTCACTTCCCATTAGATTTTTGTGTTTTAGGTCGAGAATTGTGTGTAGTGTTTTGAAAAAAGTGTTTTATGCAATTGAAAACTGAGTCAAAGGCTGAGAAATAGCTTATGGTTTTGGAGATTTGGTGTGTAGTTTTGCATTTTGAGTGAGAGGTTTCAAAAATCGTGTGACATGAAAAGATTTTGTGTGTAAGCAGTTGGTAAAAACTGTAAATCGTATTTTTTGGAATGCTTTTGGAAAACTAATATCAGGGTTTAAGTCGGCATGAAACAGAAGTTGTGGTAATCTTTTCTTCGCTATTGTGAGTGACGTATATCTGAGTGAAACTGCTTCTCGAACAAGAAATAAAATGTAGGGCGGGACTTGATTTTGTCCATTGAGAATCGATTGGATCATTGTGGTTTGCTGTTGCTGTGATGTCATATGAGTGACAGGTTGTCCTGCCCTCGCACCAGTAAACACGTCATCAGAGAAGAGAAGGGGTGTTGCTGCAAGAGGGAGGGGAAGTTATTTTGATTAAAGGGCATGAATACATTTTTTTTTTTTTTTGCATGGATAAGTAATTTATAATAAGTATTTCAACATTCCATTAAAAAAAAAAAATTTGTAAAAAAATTATTTCATGGGGCTAGGGTTGGGTATCTTTTGAACTTGAGCGATTCCGATTCTGATTGATTCCCAGTGAAATATGAATTAAATCGATTCATGGTATTCAACCTCAACAGAATGTTTTGCAAAAAGACAGAATAAAAATGTTCGATATCTAAATGTTTGACTTCATTTTTCATCTTTAAATGAAGTCAAACATTTAGATGTCGAACATTTTTATTCTGTCTTTTTGCAAAACATTCTGTTGAGGTTGAATACCATGAAGAAAAATCAGCAGCCTAAAGAACAACCGACTAATAAACAATTCAAACATTATTAAAGACAAGTAAACAGTCAGTAATACAATAAGAACAAATAAGCAAATTAGCAATAGCAAATGAAATGCAAAATGAAATGTAAAATAACACAGCATAGCTTTCTTTTATAAATAAAATATAGATTAGTGACTGATTTTCATTTTCTTTTGTTCATTGATTAACAGTAATGAGTGACAGACTGCAGCAGGTTTATTAGGCTGCTGTCACTTTAAGACCGAATGCACAGATCCAATATACTGTTACACATGTGTTTTCTTTCTCAACTGTTTGTTCCCTTAAGACATAACTGACGAGGATATAATCCAACTATATAAGACAACTTCCGAGGATATTTTGACATCAATTTGTGTGTATTTCTCAGTTCAAAGCGCAAGAAGATGCAAAAGAGAACTCAATTCAGTATTCACGTTCCGAATTTGCATCATCTTTGGCTTGAATGGTTTAAAATCACATTAAAATGCTCACAAAGGAATCAATAAGTGGAATCAAAAAAAATTATTTTATAACAAGTATCCGATTCCAGAATTGGAATCGATTTTTGATTCCCAACCCTGATGGGAACTTTAATTGTTTGATGTTTTCTGCAGGAGTCCGATGAGAAGGACAGTAGGGAACTACTGGAACAGCAACTAAAAGAGGCAAACAGAAAAGCCCAGGAATACCGACACCAGTTACAAAGAAAGGAACAGGAAGCTGAGCAATACAGGCTTAAACTAGAAGCCATTGCCAATTGCCACACCAATGGCTCCAGCACAGAGCCCCAAGAGGAAGTGGTGCTCCAAGAAGAGGAGGAGGAGGAGGAGGTGGTTGGTGAAGAGGAAGTTGTCATGTTGCCAGAAGGGGCCATCATCATTAAGGAGGAGCCCCTTGATTCAACAGCAGGAGAAACAGTGACGTTAGTAGAGGCGGCAGATATCACAGCCACTTCTGAGGGCACGCCGTAGCAGTGAACCCAAAGACTCAAACACTCAGGCATTACATACACTCTTCTAGTCTGTGTACCTGGAGAGGCATGTTGTATTTATTTATTGTAAATCATAACCTTTTGTTTTTTTCCTTTTTATACTCTTCTTAGCATTCAGTTTCTGTACTGACCTCTACAAAGACGTAGCGTGAATTATATTTAGGTGGTCACAATGATGCTGAGCTGCTCAGATTGGTAGAATAGGAAGATCGTGTTCTTTTAACATACAGCGGTGCAAGATGCTTTTCAATCAAGCCCTATTATGCAACTCAAGTGCATACTAAACTATTAGTACGCACAATAGTGTACTTAAAGGAATGTTCTGGGTTCAATTCAGTCCGTTTCTAGGATTGCAAGGCGTGGTTATAGTAATGCACTTTTAATAAAAAATAAACTAGAAAAACTGTTAAAACACTTACTTGCATTACTCATTCAGTAAAATGTACTGAGTTGGAAAGTCTATTATTTTAGTCCAAATCATCCTTTTTGAAGATGTTCTAGGTCAGTGATCTTCTTGCATATTGTGCAGAAATGACTGGGTTTACCATCGTCGTGTCGTCATGACATCAAAGCTGAATGTTTATTGCCTCAAAACTATGATTGAAGGACAAGTCGCATTGCAAATGCTGCCGATATAGCTTAACTTGAACACGGAACATTCCTGAAATAGTGACATGAGAGTGAAGGTTAACAGTATATCATTATAAACAATACTAGACGTTATTGAGAGGTAAGACCTCTATTATGTTATGGCTTTGTGTGACATTGACCTGCTCCTGCAGTGTGAGGCATGTCGTATTGATACCGTCGGCATTAGGTGACATGATAATCGAAGTAGCTATGTATTTACTTGAGCAAACTCATGTTTTATAACACTTTTAGCTGTTTATAAAGATAACTTACTCTATTTAGAGTACAAGAATGAGCAATGGTTGTTTAACTTTTTTTTATCTTCCATAATTTCCTTTGTTTTGTTAGACACTAAATCACGATTTGCATTTCAAAGTTGTGTGCTCTAAAAAGTATGCAACACGTCTGTGCTTGCATTCCATGGCGTGGTCCATGTGCCTATTTTGTCTTTCCCTGTAAAATTCCCCAGTTAGCCGCTTTTACTGTCAGTCTTTCAGTGAAGTTATATCATCAGTTGTGTTCAATCTGTGTATGTCAGGTTTTAAAATGTGAATGAATGAATGCCGTAAGAAATTTTATGGAACTATCAAATGCTTTATAGATTTCCTTCTCATAGAAAAGTTTTGCATTATCTTTTCTGTGTGTTTTTGTAGGTACGCAGCTGATGATTAACATTCCATGACGTGAATTTTAAGGGCTTGCATAACCATTATTGTTCACAGTTTATTTTTACTCTGTACATATGAAAATATTTGTTTTCTTCCATCTGAACTAATGAATATTAATATTTTGAAGGACATTATACTATTTATTTAATGAGTGATTCATTTGGACAAGACCATGTTTTTCCCTTTTTCTTCTTGCTTTTATATGCATTTAGAATTTCAATTGTATATGATGTCTTCAGCAGTGCTTTATAAGTAAAAAATAACAATCTTATGGGAACCTCGATGTTAGATAATCTCTGTTGAAATTAGTTTCATGCTTGTTTACAATTTCAAGAGCAGAATTGCTTATTGTATTTCAGTTTGATGGAAGCAAATGCTTAGAGTTTTAACTTAAAACAGACACAAGCACATGATGTATAACATAGATCAACAGTTTTTCCTTAAGATTTCTTGTGTGTATATTTTTTACAAATATACTATTTTTGTAATGAAACACTATTGGGGCCTGTCTTTAGTGCACTTGCAGCTACATTATCTTTGGTCAAAATAAATATTTCTGAGGTTTGGTATATCTACTACTAATTTTTTTATTGAAGATATTCTTTCACTTATTAAAAAAAACTTATTTATTCACATTTTCCTTCGTAGTGAAATTCCTCGCTTTCGCTAGTCCTGATTTCAAACCACTCAATCGAAACGCGTTTTTCAGAATGATTGTCCTAATGCGACTTCCGTACCCACGTTACTAGCACAGCAGGCAAACGTGAGATATTTCTTCATATTTATGTACAGAATGTAAAAGCAATTGATGTAATTGCAGACACTTTAGATACATTATTAGATTAGATATATTATTTTCGCGTTTTCCTCTCCTTTACGATACGATACTGAAGAAAATTAAAAGCAGAGAAAAGACAGCAGCATATCCTGCTCAAGTGTTGTGTAGTTGTCATGTTTCCAGAATTGAACAATATTCTCAATTCCACTCCAGACAGTTTCAAATCGGTAACTGAATATAGTAATTACATCTCTTTACACGCTTTATGTAACTGACAAAATGTAATTGACTCGAACCGATGTCTTCTGTACTTGTAGAGTGACTTCATCCTGGTGTCTGACAGGCAAGCTGATGCATCATTCCTCATTCATCATTATCTGTCTTTCTATTTGCGTGGTAAGTGACCTACTGTACACAGTGAGGAAATCTTGTGTTAATATAAGTTGATTTATAAACTTATATATTTCCAGCTGGCTGTAAGGTGTGTTTTCTGGGTCTTGTTCAGTCCTTCAGCCACTATAGTGCTGTCGGTCAGAGGCTGGTAAGTCTATTTCCTCTATTTTTGACATTTTGATTATTACATTGATATGACTTGTTCATAATGTTTCTGTGCAGGGAGTGAGTCTGGCCCAGGCAAGAGAGAAGGGCCAGCTAGTGTTTCTCGAAGGACTGAAGGACTCTATCGGAGCTATATTACAGGAGGAAAGCAGTCAGGGGACACAACATTTGAGCTATCTCAGGCATGTATAGCATGCTCTGAAAATCTAGTTTAAATAAATTTCTCTCCGTTTCCCTCTTCCTATATGTTTAAGTCAGATATAAAAATGAAAAAAAAAAAAAAAACTAGTCTTGCCATTTTGTTTTTCTAGGTCCCCAGGTGCTGGATTGAAAGGTCTGTTCAGATTTGTGGAAAGTTCTGTGCGTCAGAATGGAGATCATGATGATGGTGAATCATGGGGTCCTCCAGTGTTACTCATAGATGATCTCAGTGTGCTCCTGAGTTTAGGTGTTACTGTTGGAGCAATACTAGACTTTACCCTCTACTGCCAAGCCACTGTGTGCACTGAGTTACAGGTGAGTCAGTGTTTTTGGGACAGTGCCTGAAATAATGCCAGACTATTGATTTAATGCTTCATTGTGTAAAGACATTATTTATTTGTCTTGATATCCAGGGTAATATGGTAATACTGGTGAGATGTGAGGAGGAGGATGCAGATGATGACGAAGAGGGAGCAAACCTGCTCCAGAGGGGACTAGTTCATCAGTGTAACTTGGCATTACATGTGGAGGGGTTACCCACAGGTTACTGCAGGGACATACATGGACAGGTGCGGTTTATTGTTAAAACTCCACTAATACTCTGTAAGAAATGGCTCTGATTTAAGCTGACATTTTTATGTTTGCTTATGTTTTCCAGATGCAGGTTTGGTGGCGACAGAGTGGAGAGACCATGTACAACCCACGAAAAACATTTCATTTTAAAGTCCATGATAAAGGAGCGTCATTTTTCGCTCGAGGGACTTCTAGTGCTGTTCTCTAAGTTTTCAAATGAAAGTCTAAGTCATACATAATGTCATAATGTAGTTTGTTTCATGTAAATAAATAGATATATAATACATCATCAGTTGCTGCTGTTGTTCTCTTGATGTTTGCATTACTTGCCGAGTTAATTTTGTGTAGCAGTAAAATGGGTGCTACCAAAAGCATTGAGATTCATTGTACAAACATACACCAAGAGCTTGATGCAAGTAAATGCTTTTGTTTAAAGGGACACAAGAACAAAGCTCAAGGAAAATCCATAATTACTGTGTGGATATTTTCATTTCTGACTAGTCCTGTGATGTGTCCAGTGTGGCCCGGCCTGAGACATTAGAAAAGGCTCCTGCATCCCTGCGGCCCTGTAGAGCAGTGTTTCTCAACTTTAGTCCTGGTGTTTTAGATCTTTCACTATTTAAAACAGGGACACATCTGAAACATTCTGGGAGGTGGGTCTTGAGGAAGCTGAGAAACACTGCTGTAGAGAATAAAGCGGTGGATCATGGGTGATTTCTCACTAAAGGAGAAAGCAAATGGAGTTTCATCTTGTTTGAAGGCAATTTTTATTCTTCCTTTGAGGTGTACACAAGAATAGGACATGCTTTATATTTTTTTAATTTACGTTATGAGATTTTCTGTAGTTAAATTGTTTAAACTGCACAGTCGCTTATGTAATGTTGCCACAGAAGGCGCTGTTGAGCTTTATGTTGATTGTAACAGACTAGAGTTGTTTATGTGTCACGCAGATTCATTTCCGCGAATCGATTCCTTTGAACAGTTCGGTTCAAGGCTTATATCTGGCATGTTATGGTTCGACTTGAACCAGCGTGCACAGTCCTATCGGTTTATGACATCAAAGTACCGCGAGAGCAATTCAAAAGCATAAGGAGCCGTCTACTTTCTATTCGCTCTCGCGGTACTTTGATGTCATTCACCGATCGGACTGTGCAGCGCATGGTTGAAGTCGAACAAGCATAGGCTACTGTGTGGTCATTAAAGGGCACCTATTATGGAATTTTGAAATTTATCTTTCATGTAGTGTGTAACATAGATCTAAGTGAACAAAAACATCCTGCAAAGTTTGAAATATGAAAGTGCACCGTATATAAAGTTATTGTCTTTCAAAAGTGAGAGTCGACTCTGAGTCATTTTTATGAATCGTTAGAAGACCGAAGCTTTTTCTCTGACTAGATGACGTCAACTTGTCAAGTTATTAGAATACGATACGCCCACTTATTGCGCTCCAAGGCCAGGGGAAAATATCATGGCGACGAGACGCTGTGTTCTGAAGTGCGGCTCAAAAGCAAACTTTTTTCATCTGCCCAAGGAGGAGCATTTGAAGACTAAGTGGCTACAATTCACTATACCACAGAAGTATAGTCCGAGCCTTGTGCTTTGTTCGCGTCATTTTGAAGACGATTGCTTTTTAAATGCAATCAAACTTGGATTCGCGAGCCGGCTGATATTGAAGGAAGGTTCAGTTCCAAGTGTATTTGCATCAGCTTCCTCCTCCGTATCACAACCTGTAAGTGTTATTAATAATTGTTGCTTTTATGTTTTATGTAGCATGCTTAATTATTATTTTGTTTGTTGTGTAAGCACCGTTTAGCTTCTAGGTCTTCAATGACAATTGTATTGAGATATGTGAAGTGTTTGTCGTTGTTTTCGGAGTTGTCTAAAGAATAGAGTAATAACTGTAACGTAACTGCATTTTTTTTTTTGTAAAAACGTTATGTTTATGCATCGGGCGAACGCAAACAAAGACTGATTGTGCTTTTACAATATGAACTCTGGGCTATGCTCGCTAACATAACATTAAATTATTTATCTTATTTTTCGTTTTTTACTACAAACTATAAAGCAGTGGACTATAATCATTATTATAATACAATTTAATTGATAAAAGCATCATTGTACTCCGTGTTAAAAATAAGTATTATCTCTGTAAACACTGCTGGGTCATCTGACCAATCAACGCAGATAGCGTCGCGCAAAGGAGGGGTTTGGAAAACGAGTCGTTAAACGAATCATTTGGGAGTCGGTGAGCAAATCAGGTAAAAATAAATGCATATTATACGAAAACAAAAGTGTTTTTTGTCATTGCATGCATGTACAACTGTTGTTGGGGACTCCCTAAACAACATTAGGAACATTTTAAATGTCATAATAGGTGCCCTTTAAAAGGTATTTGGTACTGTTTGTAACCGGTTCAATTGATTCGTTAAAAAGTTCCGACTCTTTCATGAATCGGTCGTCACGTCGCTAATGTCGCCTTCCATCACTCACTACCGTCTCTTGAACCCGATCGAATTTCCTGCTTTGCAGTGAGTGAAAAGCAGAGTGTATGCAACATGCAATCCAAACGATCCACATTATTGTCTTATAATTCAGTTTTAATACTCCGACTTTAGCGTTTTGAGAGTAAGAGCCGAAATTAACTAAGCTATTTTTTCAGCTAACGTTATTATATGAGCAGAAATAAGGAAATACTGTTACAAGCGCATAATCACGTGTTTTTTGTTTTTTTTTGTTTTTTTTTTACAGTCTATGTTTTAAAGCGACCGCCCTCTGGATTGCGCTTGACTCAGCCTGCAGACAGACAAACAGAGGTGTTGTGTCATTAGGCCTGTCAGGTTTTAACATGGGCAGTTTATATCTCTCAAGAGGTCGGTGTATTCTTCGGCAGGTGTTCTCTGGCCTACCCACAGCACCCATCATGCTGCAGCGGCCGTACAGCCTCGACGTGTCAGCGCAGCTCCTGCGGACTGAAGGCTTCATAGATGGGCGCTGGGTCTCCGCTGCATCCACATTCCCCGTGTTAGATCCAGCCACCGGAGAAGAAATCGCGAAGGTGTCAAACTGCGGTACTAAGGAAGCTCAGGACGCTGTCAATGCTGCATACAAAGCGTTTCACCTGTGGAAGAGTCATACAGCCAAGGTGAAATTAATGTGTGGGAAATGTTATTATTTTGTAGGATTGTCATTTATAACTATTCTGCATATACTTCTTTACAAGAACGAACCGGTAACTTACGTTAACCATTTTTACTAATGTACAGTTTTTAAAAACGTACTGGGGGGTGGTTAAATTGTATTATCATGGCGCTTTGATAGATATATGCGTGTGTGGGTGTGTGTGTGTGTGTGTGTACACCGTGGTATTTACCTAAAGTTCCACTTTTCCCATTCATTATTTAGAAAAATATTCACTTTAGTTTACAATTGTTTTCTCCCTTAAATACAGTTCATATTTCTCCCGAAAATAAACAAAAATGTAACATATAGTGCATAAATATAGTCTATTTACATAGTACCATAGTGTTGCATTAATACATTTATTCAGCAAAGATGCATTAAATTGAACAAAAGAGACAAAATGCTTTTACATTGTTACAGAAATGTCCTATTTCCAATAAATGCTGCATTTTTTAACTTTCTATTCATCAAAGAAATCTAAAAAAAATACCGGTTCCTTCAAAAATATTAAGCTGAACTTTTTTTAACATTGCTAATAAGAAATTTCACAATTTTCTTGAGCACCATATCAGCATATTAGAATCAGAAATTTTTATAATATTTCACAATATTACTGTTTTAGTATTATAATTTTTTATAAACAAAGTTATAATTTCATTTTATATAAAAATCAGTTCTCCTCATATTGATTTCTCTTTGCAGGAAAGAAGCATTTTGTTGCGGAAATGGTTCGATCTGGTCATTCAGCACAGGGACGATCTTGCCAAGTTGATCACAGCAGAGTGTGTAGGTGTACTGACCTATTACATTCAGTGTACAACTTCTTAACGTGTCCATTTACAAGGATCCAGATATTAGGAGTTATAACACATATGTGTGTACAGGGGAAGCCCTTGAAGGAGTCTCTTGGAGAGATTACATATTCTGCCTCCTTTCTGGAGTGGTTCTCTGAAGAGGCCAGACGTGTATATGGAGATATTGTTGCACCTTCAGCCAAGGACCGCAAGATCCTGTTACTCAAGCAGCCGGTGGGAGTGGCTTCCATCATCACACCTGTGAGACTTCCTTCTACGTTCTGATAACATATAACACCAACAGGAATCAATGAGCTAAACTAAAACTGGCAGTTGTGATTTTCAACTTTCTCTCCCTACAGTGGAATTTCCCCAGTGCCATGATAACCAGGAAGGTTGGCGCCGCGCTTGCGGTGGGCTGTACTGTAGTGGTGAAGCCGGCTGAGGACACACCTCTCTCTGCTCTGGCCCTTGCTGAGGTCTGTCGGTTTCCATTAAAGCTTAGTTAACTTGACATTAAACTAGTCTGCATTATAGATACATTACGGTTCAAAAGTTTGGAGTCAGTAAGATTTGTATTATATTATAAAGAATTATTTTGATTATAAAGAATTTATAATCTATTGTATTCCTATCTAGTTGTCGGTTCAGGCTGGCATTCCTCCAGGGGTGTTTAATGTGGTGCCCTGCTCAAGAGAAAAGACCCCCGCTGTGGGAGAGCTGCTCTGCACGGACCCTCTAGTGGCCAAAATCTCATTTACCGGCTCCACGGCCACTGGCAAGGTAAACATCCACCCATTTATGTGTGCAGTCAACATTTAATGTTCGCCATAATTTAGTAATTACCTAAATAAATGCTTTTGCAGATACTACTGAGACATGCTGCAGGAACGGTCAAAAAGGTCTCCATGGAGTTAGGAGGACACGCTCCCTTTATTGTGTTTGACAGCGCAGATGTTGATAAAGCCGTTGCCGGAGCGATGGTCTCCAAATTCAGGAACTCAGGCCAGGTGAATGTCATTTTTAAATCGCAATAATGTACACAATAAAGTTATTGCTTAGTTATTTTTGTTGTAAATTCAGAAATAATCTGCTAGCATGATGAATGAATTATTTTTTAATTTAGATAAATATATTTGTATAATATTTTAATAATAACTTTTTTTATTTAAATTATAATTGCATTCATGAATTTTATATTAAGCATTACAGTAATGGGAATTGTGAGGAAAATGTGGTTAATTTTCATGAAAAAATCTTAATAGTATTAATTTATGCAAAATATTGTTTCTAATTTTTTCCTGTTTATTTTGGGGAGAAATATGACTAATACATTTCTTTTTTAGATTCACTTAAACTAGGGATGCACCGATATAAACATTTTGACTGATACCGATTACCGATAATTCTTTATATTTAAAGGCCGATAACGAATATATTGGCCGATGAATCATAATCCAAAATTTTTACATACATTTTGATTACAAAAACAAAAGTGTACCAAGCACACAATTATAATGCTCTCATTATAATTTTATGTAGCCTATATGACAGACTTGTGCTGCACTTCTTCCACTTAACTGTATTTTCCTTTTTGAAGTAATATCTCACCTGAAGGAAATAATCCATCATTTATCAGCTTTAATATATCAGCCAATTTTTTTTTAACATATCTGCCGATACCGATATGGTGGCCGATATATATTGTGTATCCCTAACCTAAAAAGTTTAGTGAATATTTTTCATAAACAATGAGTAAAATATTGGAAATATAGGTACTCGTCAGGATTAAGTACAATGATATTCTTTGAAGTGCCTTTGTACACTTTTTTGCCTTTGCATGTAAATATCATGGTGTGTATGACATTTTTGTAACCAGCTGTTCTCCTCACTCGTAACACATCTTGTACTCATCTCTGCTGTAGACCTGTGTGTGCTCCAACCGCTTTTTGGTGCAGAGTGGGATTCACGATGCTTTCATGGAAAAGCTGGCGAAGGCTATGGATGGCGAGCTGAAGATTGGCCACGGCTCAGAGCCCACCACCACACAGGGGCCGCTCATCAACACCCGCGCCGCAGAGAAGGTGCTTCATAACTGGCAACCTGGTAACCCACACACACACACCAGGGTTGCCAGGTCTGCATTAAAAAAAGTCTAATTGCTAATCAAAACTAGCCCAATTGGCGTTCCAGGGGGTAAAAATTTGAGCAGACTAAAACAACACCCCGTGGTAACAGTATAAGAGTAGCCCGACTTGGCAACACTGACACACACAGATAGTTGTGAGATGAAAGGATTTAATGCTGGTGTTTCTCTCAGGTGGAGGGTCAGGTTGCAGATGCTGTGGCACAGGGAGCAGTCATAGTTCGAGGAGGGAAGAGGCTGGAGGGCTCCTTCATGCAGCCCACCCTGCTGTCCAATGTCACCACTGACATGCTCTGTATGCGGGAGGAGACCTTTGGACCCCTTATTCCTGTTGTTAAGTGAGTAATTACAGGTTGTTGTATTATGTAACTTGCTGTTAACCTCAAATGTAGTCATTTAAACCATTTTCTTTTTCATTACAGATTTATCTATCTACAGATTTCATTATATTGCCAACATTATTTGAGTGAAAAGTTTAATTTCATTTTTATGAAAATATTTAGATTTATTAAAATTGTTTCTTTTTTTATTTAACATCATAACATGTTTCGTGAATAGGTTTTAATGAGCGACATGTTTCAGGTTAATTGATTTAACATGTCTGGTTGAGTCTTCTGCCAGCTGCTGACTGTTTTTTTTTTTCTGTTTTTTTTCTACAGGTTCAACACCGAACAGGAGGCACTTGCTATTGCCAATGCTTCTCCTGTTGGTTTAGCAGGTTTGTCCATCTGTACAAATTAATCATGTTTTTTTTCTAATGTAGTCTCTACATTTCAGAGTTTACAAAGTTTTTTTTTTTTGGACAGTCTTGAGTTTGGCCACTTTTTCTCACATGCCTGTTTATTTATTATCAGACATGGTTGAAAAGATGATGTGTGTTTCTTGTTGGTTGAAAGGCATGTACAATCGACTACATTAGAATTTTGAATATATATATATATATATATATATATATTATGGAACCACAAAAATCACATTTTCCTTTAGCTCTATTGTACGGTACCCTAATGTATCTGGATGGGCAAGTGAGTGCACCCCATTAGAGGACAGTAAATAAAGCAAACAAGAACAGCTAGCTCTAGTCTTTTTCAGTGGCATAGCATTCAAGACTGTTTTTTTTCCCAACAGGCTACTTTTACTCCAGAGACATCAGTCAGATCTGGCGAGTAGCCGAGCAGATGGAGGTGGGCATGGTCGGGGTCAACGAAGGTCTGATCTCCGCCACAGAAGCCTCTTTTGGTGGAATCAAACAGTCTGGACTGGGCAGAGAAGGATCCAAATATGGCATTGATGAGTATCTGGAAGTAAAGTACATGTGTTTGGGGGGACTCTCTCCTTGAAGACAATGGTTAGTACTAGTGGTTAGAGCAAATAATACAATTGTAGTGTACCATTATTCGAGCAAGACCATCATAAAAACATAATCTACAAAAACACTGAATCATTCTCTCTTTTAGTCAGATGTAACTGAATATTGACTATACGAATTGATGTTCTCAAAGAGCAGAGACATTATGATGACTGGTATTTTAGATATTTGCTGTAAAAAAGGGGTGGTACATTTTACCCTCTTTCATATTCTGTCCATCATAACTGATTGAAGTAACCTAGTTGCTCTGAAATAAGACTTAACATACACTACAAAAAAACTTTATTTTTATGTAAAAATAGCTAAACATCTTTAAAACAAGACAAACCTATTTTTGTGTAATTGTGTAAGATGAGATTTCTTTAATATGTAACGTTTTTGTGAATGATTTTTTACCAAGTTTCATTTTTATTTTATTTTTGCAGTGTAGCTGTCGTTGATTCATTTAGGCACACAAAAATAAGCAAACCCAATTTATGATTAAAGGATAATTCCGGTATTTAACACCTTGAGTCTATATTGTAGTTTGTTTTGGATGAACAAGAGTGGTGGACAACATTTTTTTGACAATGGTTCCTCTCTCGAGTTTTTGACTATAAAAGAATTGGCCATGGACCCATTTAACATGGGAGTCAATGTGCATGTCCGAAAATGTCATTAAAACAACCTTTAACATTATTTTTCAAAACTGTGCAACTCACCGAGTGATTAGTGATGTTAGTTGATGTTCCAGAAACAAAAAGTGTTGCGAAATACAGTTTCTGTCGTGTTTTATTCGTCATTTTGTAAAATCCCATTGTTGAAAAAATAGTTCCACTATAGCAAAATAAACGGATTGGAATCATATATTGCGACGATATATTGTTTATAATCATCAACTAACACCAACCACTCGGTGAGTTTAACAGATTTGTAAACGAACATCATTGGCTGTTTTAATGACATTTTCGGACATGCACATTGACTCCAATGTTAAATGGGTCCATGGCCAATTCTTTTATAGTCAAAAACTCGAGAGAGGAACCATTGTCAAAAAAAATTTGTCCACCACTCTTGTTCATCCAAAACAAACTACAATATAGACTCAAGGTCTTAAATACCGGAATTATCCTTTAAGGATGTACAAATATAGGGATTGAGGGTTGATCCAGTGAGAAATAAAAGCACAACCTTTTGCAAAAAAAAAAAGAAATGCTATTCCAGAGTGTAAATGTTAAACTTACTAAGTGTTCTATTTTTGTACATCTAGAAATAGAGTAAGACTGCTAAACATGAAACATTGACTGTGAAGGTTTTTTGTTTCTCTTTTGTAAGTCGCTTTGGATAAAAGCTTCTGCAAAATGTAGAATCTAAAAATCGAAATGATGGGATATATTTGGGTGATTAAACTGTTCTGATTTGAGGTATTGAAGTACTGTATAGAGATTTGTCTAGCAAGTTAACAAAATTGTCATTGTGGCCAAATGTTGTGCCAATGTATTTCTTTTTTAATTAAACTGTCCTCAATGTTAGTGTTTTTTTTAATTGTTGTAAATATTAATTCTCAATTGATATACCTAATTGTATTGTAAACTGTATGTTTAGAAGTATATACATTTTTGTACTTAGGATTGAAATGTTTGCAGATAAGTGCATGAAGATGTAAAGACTAATAAATACAGCTGAAACTTTACCTCTGGACATTTCAACTTCTGCTATTAGTGATGAATTGGATCAACTAAACTAAGTAAATGCACACTTTCATGACATTTCTGACAATGCTACTATAAATATTGAACTCTTATTTTAGTTATAAAACAGTCTTAACCTCTGTAAAGGGCCACGTCTTTATTTATTTTCATCTCCAGCTGCATTAAAACAAAAAAGAATATTTAAGAAATGCATCTCCCCGTCACAATGTGCCTGGTACAAATGGCTTCTATTGCAATTCCAGCTGAAGCAGAAATTTGAAAAGCTTGTAAAACCAGAACGATAAAAAGATACAGTAAAGTATCAGAGACAAGACTGAAATACCTAAAAATCATAACAAAAAGAGTGCATTTTAATCAGGAGCATTAACATTCAAAAAGTTCAGTACAGTTAAAATGGTCTTGCATAAAGAAGATTGATATTTGCTTTCTTTTTTAATTTTGCTTTTCTAAAAGATCAGTTATTTGCAGCTTCTCCCTAAAATTGATCATAGAAGCATCTTATAAATAGCAAAATAACCAGTCTATTGCTTGCACTGTGTCACTGAACATACAAGCATTATTAAGCACATACAGTACTGAGGAAAACTGCGATTGTGTGAGTTGAATGCACATGTCTTTTTATATTCAGATTGTATATGCTATTGGTAACTGAAAAACTAAATGTACTGAATCATTTAGCAAACCATGATTATTCATTGCAAGACCAACTGCATTCAGTAGTCATTACGTTTAGTAGCTCATTCATTCAGCCAGTCTTTATCTATATTTGTGGAATATTCAACAACACCCTTGCGTTGTAAATATCCACCATTAAGAAATGTCTATTTGTCCACGTGAGACTCAACCCTCCACAGGACAAAGGCTGAGAGTGTCTCCATTTCTGACCACTCCATTGGCTCTGTTCCGAGCTTTATCGGATCTCCGATTGTTGAAAATGTTGTCCTGCTCACTGTCCAGCTCTGATTCTGACATCATCAGACTCGAGTTGTGCTTTGTGCTCCTGTGTTTAATATCTAAAATGACAAAGCAAAGAAAAGTGAATGCAGAATGAACTACAATTACAAACCTAATGGTCTGCCTCTAAAAAAAAAAAAACAATGGTGCGAACCACTTAAAAACACAAGCCTCCAATGAGTGCAAGAATGTCTGTCTTCATTCCTCTCTGCAATATTGCAGTATGAAATAAGTGAATCAAGAAATCAGGTCTGAAACTTACTATACTTTGGCTGAAGTTCCATCCTCTCCTGTTCATCCATGTTGTCCAGTATTGTGTACTTGGTTTTCTTTCTCACTTTGGAGCGTCTTCCTCTAAAACAGCGCAAAACAAAGTTTTAAGATATTCATACGACAAGTACACAGAATCACCATTATGTCATTGTTTCTCATGGAACAAAAAATGGCCACTGAATATAATGAAAGTGAATGAGTACAAATGCACCAAAAATGTAAAAGCAGTCCATACAGAGCAACCTGTACACTATATTCAAAGTCATCTGAAGACAATAGCTTTGACAAAATGGACCACTTTTATGATGCTTTTGTGTTGATCCTGAAGTTTAAAAATGTGATATTCACTGTTCTTTGATGGAAAACAGCAGTTAAAACATATAATTTTGTTCCACAAAAGAAGTTGTATGGGTTTGAAACAACATGAGGGTGAGTAAACAATGGCAAAACATTTTTTGTTTTTTTTGGCTGAACTATCCCTTTAATTCTGGACTTGTAGGCCATTTGTTTACATGCAGTAATAGAATCTTTATCACCTTTTACAGCAGCAGACGCAAATCCAGCTGACTGACAAGAGGAAAATGATTGTCACCAAACAAGAGATTGTGACATACAACACGCTCCAGTCTGCAGAGAGGAGACAGAAGATCAGCCCTCAGCCTTTACACTGCTGTCAATCATTCTAGATTTTTCATGACAGCCCATCAGAAATATCACTATATAATTTAGCACAGCAAAAAGCATCAATGACGGTGTGGTCACGTTGAGATGGTCCTCACTGCAGAATATGAAATCCAGGGGGGGGGATCCAACTCCTCCCACCTTACATATACCTAAACCTACCCATCTCCACCCCCTGATCCCTAAACCCACCCCTAAACCTACCAATCTCCACCCCTTAGATCTGGATCCAACTCCGCCCCCTGGATCTCGTGTACTGCAGTGAGGTGCTACTGGTCACATTAGTGACATTTTGTAGGAATAAAACGTGCATTGTCAATAGTATAGCACTGTATGGAGCACAGCTCACACAAAAATCCCTTTCCAACCAAACAGCTTTCTGTTGTCAATTTGCGGGCCCAACCTCTAACCCAATGCAAAATCTACATCAGGAAACTCCCGCTTGTGCATAATCCTATTGAAAAATTGTTATTTTGAACGCAAAATTTCGCAAATGACCACACCTTAGGTCTGAACTTGCTTCTATCTTATTTAAAATGTCTCCTTTACTGTACATATTTGCCTTATTTGGAGATAGAATAGAGAGGTCACACTAACCGCAATTGCTCTCGCCATCTTCAAGGAAACGGAGAATGGGGTTTTCCATCCAAAGAGGGTCACAGAAACAGCTCTTTGTAACGGGGTCACACTGACCACGTCCAGAACACAGCAGCAAACACACTGAAATATTCAGGTAAAACAAGAAAGTCTGCATTAAACCTTTTAATTTATTATATGAATTACTTTTACCATTTGTTGTAAGGAAAATTAAGTTGAAAAATGTCTTTAAAAGATAACAAATCAAGTCACTCACTGACTGTGTCCACTCTTAAGACCTTAAAGAGCAAGAAGTCGGTTTTCTCTCGCAACAGCTGGTTTCTCAGCAGACGAGTGAGCTTTGGGCCTGGGATCGTGCCATCAGGACCCTGCACTGAGAACCTAAATACTGTGCTAAACATAAAAAAAACCTGTTTAGGCTTTAACTAAACTAGGGTTAGTTTCTTAAGTAGCTTAATTTAAGAACAACACAAGTCAAAATGGAGTTGTCCTTTAGTTTGATTGATGTGTGTGTAGTACCTGATGTCTGACTGGCCGTGCAGGCCCTTCAGTGCAATGTCTGAGTCCAGAACGTGCAGAAGAGCGGCCAGCTGTCTCACTACAGTGTCCTTCTGCAGCTGGCTGACCTGAGCCACACACACCTGCAGCTCAAGCTCCACCTCCTCTCGCTCACGTGGATCTGCACACAAATATCAATGGCATCAAACTAGAATTTAGGCTTTTATTCACATAAATATTCATCAACTCACACATCAGTTGTGGTAAGCGGAAACTCAAGCACGTTTGCTTGATGTGCAAGAACCAATGAGGGTCATTCTCATGTGTTACGCAGCACGTTTGAGCTTCAGCAAGAACCAATGAGGGTCATTCTCATGTGTTACGCAGCACGTTTGAGCTTCAGCAAGAACCAATGAGGGTCATTCTCATGTGTTACGCAGCACGTTTGAGCTTCAGCAAGAACCAATGAGGGTCATTCTTATGTGTTAAGCAGTTTGAGCTTCCGCAAGAGGTTTGTGTTCGCGTGTCAGGCAGGTTCGGTTGAGCTTCCGCTGATCAATGTGATCGAGTCTCTTCAGAAAATTTGGACTAAACTGCTCAATTCATGATTTGTTCTAAAATGTCTTTTTGAACTTTTTGAAGCATCAAAGTTGTAATTGCGTATCATGGTTTCTACAAAAATATTAATCAGCACAATTGTTTTCAACATTGATAAGAAGTCTTACTTGAGCACCAAATCAGCTTATTATAATTATTTCCATTTGTAAAAAATAAATACTACTGAATATAACAGTTTTTACTGTGTTTTTAATCAAATACATGCAAAAAAAAAGCTTATTTTTTGAAAGGAATCAAAAATCTTACCGACCCCAAACTTTTGAACAGCAGTGTATTCTTAGCCTATGCGACATGCCAAATAAATTATGCACTTTAAATATCAAGCAACTGTTTTCTACAATGAATGAGTGATATCTTACCAGGGCGTACTTCCACAGTGGCCGTAGCCATGTTGGAGCGTCCCTGGGCATCGGTGACCCGGAGTTGGAATAGGTACGTTCCTTCTACCAGATTGGCGAGGTAAAGGAAGGCCTCGTGATCTGAGCCATATAAAACATCCTACTCTCGAAAGATATGAAAACCAGAGAGAGAGAGATCATCAGGTAAAACACTGAGCCACAGCAAATGGTGTACAAATAACTCACTCACCCCGGCAGCAGGACTCTGTTCATCTCGGACCCAAAGAAAGGACACGTTTGCTGTTCCGCTGTTGGACACCGAGCCCCGGAGCACCAGAGAGTTGTTGGGCAGAGTGAGTGTGTGGCTGCCGCTGGCATGGGCCACTAGTGGAAGGCTTTTGGCTGTGAATTTAACAACACACTGAATTGCTGGAAACGTCCTAGAACGCTATTTGTCAGAATATCTATTGTTTTGTCATTTAAAGTCCTTATTTTTGTGTGAAATATTTCACTTGAAAGGTGTTCTTGTGATGTCTTTCTTTATAACCCTCTTGTGCTCCTCTGTCATTTTTGACTGAAATATATATTATAATTTTTTTGTAGAATGTTTTTACTTCATCGGAATGGTACGAAACTTGGAAAAGGTTTTGGCACTTGCTATGTGAGCAGAAAAAAAAATGTATGTACATTATTAAAAAAGGTTAAATGGTCCTGAAAAAATAGTCACACTTGTACTCCTCACAGTCAAAAATGACTGGATTGGAAATGAATGGGCAACAAATTTCCTCTAGTGCAAACGTTTGGTAGTGCGCCCATACAAAATCTTACTGAAAATTAATTTCTTAATATATAAACCTTAAATTTTGTTTAGATTTAGGGCTTTAATTTTCTAGCAGTTTTAAAGTAAAACATGTTTTGGAAAATATATATTTCATATACTAAATTGAAATAGTATTTTTGTGCATTTTTCATTATAAACGTAAAAATTCTATAACTTTTTAAAACTTTTTTTCACTTCAGCAATAATCTGTCAAGAGTGACTTCTTTAAAGCAAACTTAAGTCTGTGCTCCAAAGCATTCAATATTTATGACAGTTTAAGTTTGATATTTAATTTTTAGGACTATGCTCAAAAAGTGTATGGATTACAACTACTACATAAATATAATTAGTACCATAAAATCCCCCCCAAAAACAAAATGTTAAATAAAAAACATAGAACTAAAATATAGTACATCAATCATGAAAAAAAAAAAAAAAAAAAAAAACAACTTCATTTTTGACCACCATGCGAAGAGGGTGCACCATTCTATACGCTAAAATAAATTCCAAATGGTTTTCTATTTTCTGTAATGCAATGACATTCATGCATTTAAATGTCAGAGTTTGAATTATAGAAATGCATATTATGTGTTACTTATACATTTACATAATTCTGCTCACCTTCTTTAATGCTAACGGTCAGGACTGCGCTGTCTGTTTGTCCCTGCTGATCTGTCACAGTCAGTTTGATCTTGTAATTCCCAGATCTCAGGCCAGTTGCTATGGCAACCGCTTTACTGGCATCTTTTATCTTCAAGCCTGGAGGGCCACTTCACCGTTACATAGGAGAGTGGTGATGGCACATCAATACAATTTTCACCAAAAATCCTTTACTATTCATGCAACACTAAGGGTGACTGAAAATTAGGGTTGATACAGGGTTAAGCAAGAACAGATTCTACTGAAGCAAAACATGCCACATTTGTCCAGTAACGTAAGAGGTTGAGATGTCTGGCTTATTTTCATGAATTCATTTTTTCTAATAGTTTGTTTCAATGAACTGGTTTAATAAATATGATTTAATGGTTCTTTAACATTTTAATGCTTCCCAGATGTCCTGGGACATTTTGTACCTTACTTTTAAAAAAAAAAAAATATATATATATATATATATTAATAAAATGCCTATGTACAGTACGGTTCAAAGTTTTGGGGTCAATATATATATTTTTAAAAGAACAGTAAATTTCAACTGACAGTAAATATGATTTATATTATTACAAAACATTTCTATGTCAAATAAATGCTGTTCTTTTGAACTTTCTATTCATCAAAGAATCATGAAAAAAATGTGTCACAGTTTCAACATTATGTTCAACATTACTAATAATATGAAATGTTTCTTGAGCAGGATGCTGGAAATTCACCTTTGCCATAACAGGAATAAATTATATTTTAAAATGTATTAAAATAGAAAACAGTTATATCAAATTATTACAATATTTCACATTATTACTGTTTTTTTTTGTGTGTTAAATTAAATATTTTTTTGTAAATTAAATTTACAAGCCCAAACTTTTGAACAGTAAATAAGAAGGTGTAGGTAAATAAATGTTTGTATAAAATATAATATATAATGATATATGATATAATTTAAATGGGTTACACTTTATTTTAAGGTGACGTAGTTACATTGTACATACTCAAATAAGTACTGAGTAATATTACTTACTATAAGTACTTACTATAGAGTACAGTTAGGGTTAGGGTTACTTGTGATTATACATAATTTACTGTTATTCCTATAGTAATAACAAATTTATATGACATAAAAATGTAATACAAATTAAATAACAAAGTACATGTACCTTCAAATAAAGTGTTACCTTTAAATGTATTTACAAACAAAAAATTTGGTTCATGAACCAGTTCATTGTAAAGAACCAACGTTAAAAGAATGCTACTGGTACCTGATCATGTCCCATTGGTAGCTGCTGATGGCCTGATCATCGGCGCTGTCGCTGCCATTCAACGTGATGCTGTCGACTGGGAGGAAGAGTTGCCTGTCTGGCCCTGTTATAGCGACTGGTGCTTTGTTTGCTACCACACAACAAAAAAATTCAATTATAGAGAATGTATAGATTTTCTTTATACACACTGAATCTGATTGGTGTAGTGGGTTTGTTTTACCAGGTAGCACAGTGACTGAGATGGTGTCCGAATCCTGTTGACCTCTGGAGTCAGTGACTGTCAGTTGAAACGTGTACCGACCCTCCTGGAGATCAGAGAGCTTCAGGAAAGGTGATCTCACATCCTGAAAACACAGCATATGAAAACATCAACTGCTCTACAATTATGTCTATCTCTATCTATTACCATTTCAGTCATATCCGACTCTTGGTGATTCTATGGCCATCTCTTGCCATTCACAAGATACTGTCCATGGATCGATCGATCACACACACACACACACTCACACACACACACACACTCACACACACACACACACACACACACACACACACACACACACACACACACACACACACACACACACACACTTTAGCATCTCCAAATCACCAATACTGCATGTTTTTGGATTGTGAGCACCCAAAGGAAACCTCTGCAGACACAAGGAGAACATGCAAACTACATAGAAAAGACTCCTAGCTCAGCTGGGACTCGAACCGGGACCTTCTTGCGACAGCGCTACCTACTGAGCCACTGTGCCGCCTAGAATTATGTCAATTGTTTAATAATCAATTGTTTCTCAAAGGTAGCAATGAGATTAAATGGAGAGAAAGACTTTATTTTCCAGATTTTTTTTATTTTCAGAAGAGACTGCATGCGTCATGTTATAATTTATCAAATGAATCCTTTGAATCATATAAAATGAACAATGTAATGATTCATATCCAGTTTTTGACAACAATCTCTTCTGAACATATAGTTGACAACAAGTTTTACAGCTCTTTACTCTCACAGCAATTGTCTCATTTATTTCTGTTTTCTATTGAACTTTATTTTACATTACATGTACTTACAGTGTACCTACATGGGTTAAGGTTAGGTTTAGGGTTAGTATACCTAGTTATTACCCAGTTATTGTAATAACTGTAATAAGTACATATTATGAACATGGGGAACCGGACTGTAAAATAAAGTTTGGTTACACTTTGTTTTAAGGTGTCATTGTTACAGTGTAATTATACATTTAAGTTCTGAGTAATATTAAGCAACTACATGTACTTACTATAGGTTTAAGGTAGGATTAGGATTTAGTTGAGGGTTAGTTGCATGTAATTATGCATCATTTACTGTTATTACTATGGTAAGTTAATGTAACATATGTAAATAAGGACACTGTAAAATAAAGTGTTACATAAAGTTCTTCCCTGTTTTCCAATTTCTATTTGTCTCATTTATTTCTTCTTAGGAATTTTAGGATACACATCTGAGACATTACTGACAAACTCCAGTAAGTGTTCTTCACTTCAGTGCAACACATTTTCCCACTGGCTAAAATAAAGATCTAGTTACCTGCATAGTGACTTTCTGGGTCAGGCTTCTGGGATGGAGACTCCAGAGGTAACTGGTAATGGCATGGTCATCAGTGCTGTGGTTACCCGACAAGGTGAGGTGGTTGAGAGGCAGGGTGATGACCTGGTCACTGCCTGGTCTGGCCCGAGGAGGGTCATCTTTTGGGCTGCTGACCCTTACAGTGGCAGTGCTGGAGTCAGTATGTCCATCGGAATCAGACACTGTCAGCCTAATGTAGGACAAGCAAAAACCAGGACAGGATCGAGTTAAGAAGGTCAAGCCAAATTAAAGAAAGCCCCGGAGGAATCGCCCACCAAAGGTTTCAACATCAAATTGTAGATGAAGAATGAAAATTATACAATACAAAGGATTGTTGTTACAGTACAAACTTAGCTAAGTCGTTATGTAATGTGCAGACATAGGCCAGTGAGAGCTGAGTGTGTGTAAACCTGTGGTGTGTAAAGTGGTCTTTAGCGCGCCCACACCCACGCCGGCTTGAATCCCGCTTGGAGCAAGTCGAGTATGACAGGTTAAACTTACTTGAAGGTATATTCTCCTGGTGAAAGATTCTGTAGCTGTAGTACAGGTGTGTCAACAGGCCCCTCAGGTTTCCAAAAAGGGCCGTCCACCTTTTCCCACAGGTAGCTGACAACTCCAACATCATCCACACTCTCTGGGAAGCATCAGGATGCACATTTGGTTAAAAACTCATGAATGATCTAAAGAAAAAACTGAGAGAAATGGACAAAACAAGCTACATACGACTGCCATTAATAGTGAAGATGGAACCTTCTTGGAGAAGCACATCTTGGCTCTTGGGCAGAGTGACAGCTTTAGGAGGCTTATTTATACCCACTGCTGCAGAATGAAAAGTAAGCCTGTTCACACATAAAGCACATGCAGATACAGTATGCAGAAGGCCATACAGTACCTGAAGTGTCATCTGGATTAACAGTAGCATTAAGTTCAACTGTATTTTGAGGCAGTGTTGCTTCCACGGGGCCTTTAATGGACACAGACAGGGCTCTTTCTGAACAGAGAGAGTGTGTGAAATGAACGTTAATCTGAGTAATAATAACAGGGATGCTTGCTTGCATGAGTAAGCACCACTAATAATTATAAATAATGCAGAAACACATCTGATGTACCTGGCTCTTCTGTGATCATCTGCGATGTGGCTTCAGTGCTGAGTGAAGTACTTAAGAAACTACTGACTGCGCTGAACCTCGAGGGCTCTGTGCTGATGTCTTGCAGGACATTAGGCGGAGTAGTTGCAGACGAAATGTTGTGTGGGTCTTCTTCAACCTTTAATGATAAAAGAAACATTGTTTTGTCCAAACTCTACTGTTGTCACCAATGTCGACCAGAGTCTTTGGACTAGTACAGGAAACCAGAACAAGAAAAAAAGAAAGAAGTGAATGACATGACTCTAACAGGATAATGATGAAGTGTTATTTACACATTTCACAAGTTTTGACACAGCAGATGAGACATGAAGGACTGATTAAGCACTTGGCCAGAGTGAGAGTACATTTGAGACACCATGTTTCCCAATGACGCCACAATATTAAAATAGAATCATGACATTTCAAGTCATGATAATGAATTGGCAGCTAATATCATCTATAAGAGAAAAGCCAGTTCCTTTCATTGCTGATTGCTGCGAACAGCCTTGTCAATTTTATATATATATATATAGAATTTAAAATATTATAATTAAAGATGAAGATCATTTAAATTTAACATACGTTTATATATATATTGAAATATTATTACAATTTAAAATCTACAATTTAAATTTTAACAATTTAAAAAAAATTCTATTTGATTATATTTTCAAATGTAATGTATTCCTGAAAATGGCTAAGCTGAATTTTCAGCAGCCATTACTCCAATTTTAAATGTCACATGATCCTTTAGAAATCATTCTAATATGCTGATTTGGTGCTCAAGATTTGTTTTAATTTATTTAATGTGTTTAATGTTTAAAAAAAATATATATATTAATTTCTTTCAAAAATAGTCTGACTTAAAACTATTGAACAATAGTGTATATATTATATTTATATACCTGTCTGTTTCCAATGTCTTTAGGGTGTCTGGAAATAATATGCATTAATCTGTAACCAACACTCACCGATATGTTAAGTGCAGTCGTTGTTTGGGGCGTAACATCGGATTCTGCTTCAATAAGAGATGATCTGCTTTCATTTCTCATTTCCGGGAAGTGACTTGGGGGAAAGGAGCTACTTTCAAGAGAGTACTGCACTGTCGTCGGTCTTTCACCAACTCTCTCCTTTTCTGATTGGTTGAATTCTTCTTTTCCTTGAACAACTGGCCAAGCATATAACCCAGGGCTTTCTTCTTGTTCGACCGTTGTCCCATCCCTGTCTTCAGCTCTTTTTTCTTCATCCAAACTTCGAAAGCTCTCAGCATACTCAGCATCAGTGTTGTCCAAATCTTGAATCCCTTCCAACAAGGCAAGGTCCTTCATAGGGTCCTCAGAGCCCTTGTGCCTGGGCAGAGGCTGCCATTGGTTTGGGAAAGACTCTCCTCGGACCAAGGATTGGAGAACCAGTGTCTGCGGGGGCCCACGTTGCAAAAAGGCCAGGAGAGAGTCAGTACCAGGTCTTTGCTTCGGCTGGCAATTTTCTTTTCGCTGACAACTGAGCACATAGCAGCGGTGCTCAAAAAACCAGGCCAGGTCACAGCCCGGGAGACCACAGCAGGCCCCCGCACACTGGGCCATGGACGATACATCCGGAACCCGTAAAATACTGCTGCTCCTCAGATCCGGAGACACCACGCTCTCCGTGTAGGTTGCAGCCTGCCAGCACTGTCCCGATACTGCATCAGAAACAAACAACAAATGCCTGATGAAATAAATGTTAAGGTTTGTCATTTTTGATTAGTCCAAAAAGACGTTACACAGCCACGCCCCTACAGAGTATTGCAGCATCTCCCAAAAAACAAATCTGAAAAAGCAAGAAGGAAGTTAAAATATACATTTATGAAAAAAATTATGTGCATAGGCTATCACCTAGTTTTTCTCTCAGTGTCTTTCATGTCCTCAAATTATGTTTAAATGGCAGCTTTATAAATTAATTTGCATTTACTGGACTGAAGCAAGTTAGGTTTCCTGGTTAAATCACACAAAAAAATTTTAATCATAAATCTTTTCTTTTTTAATCATTCTCCTTGACTGTGAGCTCCATACTCTCACTATATCATAAGCCATATGGTACAGATTTGCCTTGGTGGTGATGCATGTAATGCAGAAATATATACTTGCCTCTGATACAGAAGAGCAGCACAAGTGAGAGAACTGGTGAGACGTTCATGATGAGCCTTTTCACAGCAATGGATCTTGACCGTCATTACCTCTTCAAACTTTCTATAAAGAGGAGACAAAACACGCTAGGCTATCACAAACAGACAGATCAAAAATAACATTACAGCAGCATTAATAAATGAATAGTAGGCTAATTTGCCATTTGTTGCATGGTCTTTTTTATTTGACTAGTACTATCCCTCACAGCAACCGGCCCTGGGGGCTTAGATATCTCTGGAGAAATGTCATGAGACACTAAAATACATTAGCATTCTCCGCAATGTTATATTTTATTATTTACCAAAATTAACACAATTTGTTACATAAAACAAGCAAACCACTAAAAACAATAGGACTAAATAGAAAGTCAACAGCAAAAATGTGCGCTGCTATTGTGAGTTGTATCTGTACCCGTGGGATGTGACGCTCTTATTCAAGCATCTGTTTCCATGACATCGAGAATCAGCTTCCGTAGCTTCATAGCGAACCTGCGCTGGATACTGGAGTGATGCTGGGATGAAGACCTGCTATCGGGGCAGTGATTCTGAGATGAAGGTTTGATTATGATATTGCTAGAGAGATGTTGATGTGTCTCTGCGGGAGGGAGTGTCGGCAGAGCAGACAGAGACGAGCAGGGCGGAGGGAGACACGTGACGTGATCTCTGTGATGTTGCAGAAACACACCACACCACATCGTCACATCCCTTGATGCCAAGTAGAACGTTTTTTTTACGTTTTTTTTTTAAAAATATGTTATTATATTATTTAAATATTATTTGATAAAATACGTTATTGTATTAGCATTAACAATTATACTATATTAATATAATCTCGACCACACCTCAAAACGTGGTCAGAAATAACAACAACAACAATTTTATATTATTGTATTATTTAAAAAAAAAAAACGTAATTATATTATCATTATTAATAGCTATAGCTATAATATATATTATTATTATGTTGACCACACTCCAAAACATGTGGTTAGAGTAAACAACAACAACCAACAATTATCACTATTATAGACTAATTTCTTTGAAAAACACCTTACAAATTATCCAACAATTCCACATATCATACCAAATAACTTTAAAGGGACGTGTATGGGGTTATTTATGGGGTTATTATTGTTGCAATATTCCAAATAAATAGATTAATATTCACAAATAAATGTAAAGAGATTCACAAAAATGTATCGAATGCACAAATGAATAGATTAAGATCCACAAATAAATGTAAAGAGTTTCACAAAAAATTATAAAATTCACAAATAAATAAAATGAGATTTGCAAATAAATAAAATATTTACAAATGTTTTCTTATTTTACAAACACAACTCTTCCTGGCATTTATTTGTGAATCGGTTCCTGTGCATTTGTAAATCGCTGCACACATTTGTGAATCGGTTCCTGTGCATTTGTGAATCCCCTCACGCATTTGTGGATTTTGAAACACTTCTAGCGCAGACGTGCAGAGAAATCCACAAATAGGTGGACTCCACCCACCGCCTACTCAAGCCAATCAGATAACGGCCACATCGAGCTGGCCAATCGTAGCACGTTATCGCTTCAACCAATCACGTTAGGCTTTACACTCGGGGCGGGAAGTGGGAACTGATTCTTGCATCAATGAAAGGAGCAGCACTGGAGCGCAGTAATAGCGCTGAACTGTGTGTGGTAAAAACACTCTGTTTTCAAAAGATTGTTGGAGTTTAAGGCCTCTTTATATTTCCATCAGGATACACTCAGGGAATTATGATAATCAGAGATCCCGAGCATCATGAACAGTCTCTACACCGGCAAGAGGCGCGACACAAATAGGCACTGTCTGTTCACCGCTGCCGCTGCAGTTTAAATCATGTAAAACTAGCATGTTTGAAATGTTAACCCACATTCCCTATGTGACGTCTGCTTAGCTTTATATGCATAATCGTGCTCTTAACGGCTCTGATCGTAGCCTGCTTATTGACTAGTGCTGGTTACTTAAATCATATTTCGTGATAGTGTACTGGACGCGGGGCAGTCATTGATAGTAAACGGATGCCCGCACTTCTGATGTAGCGGCTACTTCACGCAATTAGGACAAATGTTTTTGTATTTATACATTTGGGCTTATATTTGGTATTCTACATTACATTTATTTATATCCTATTGCTATTTGTCACTGCGATTGTGCTTTAAAAGGCAAAATCGTATAATGTCATGCATCGTGTCTACCCTGTGCGAGGCAATCTACACTGGGCAAAGCGAATGTGCAAAAACATTTGTCCTAATTGCGTGAAGTAGCCGCTACATCAGAAGTGCGGGCATCCGTTTACTATCAATGACGCGTCCAGTACACTATCACGAAATATGATTTAAGTAACCAGCACTAGTCAATAAGCAGGCTACGATCAGAGCCGTTAAGAGCACGATTATGCATATAAAGCTAAGCAGACGTCACATAGGGAATGTGTGTTAACATTTCAAACATGCTAGTTTTACATGATTTAAACTGCAGCGGCAGCAGTGAACAGACTATTCACTATTTGCTTTTGACGCGCTGTGACGCGCCTCTTGCCGGTGTAGAGACTGTTCATGATGCTCGGCGGGATCTCTGATTATCATAATTCCCTGAGTGTATCCTGATGGAAATATAAAGAGGCCTTAAACTCCAACAATCTTTTGAAGACAGAGTGTTTTTACCACACACAGTTCAGCGCTATTACTGCGCTCCAGTGCTGCTCCTTTCATTGATGCAAGAATCAGTTCCCACTTCCCGCCCCGAGTGTAAAGCCTAACGTGATTGGTTGAAGCGATAACGTGCTACGATTGGCCAGCTCGATGTGGCCGTTATCTGATTGGCTTGAGTAGGCGGTGGGTGGAGTCCACCTATTTGTGGATTTCTCTGCACGTCTGCGCTAGAAGTGTTTCAAAATCCACGGTCTCGTGGACTTAAATTGCGCGTGCTCGCTGAGTCTACGAGTCCGTAGGCCGTCCCATTCATCATGTTAACGCTCTGAAGTGTGCTCAGCAGCGCCCCCTTTGTACCCTTGAAGCGGTCTTCCGCGAAGCCCGCATAGATGCAGGCTTCACGCACTTTAACTACCCAGGAATCCTTGCGAATTTGCGAAAGGCCAATCAGACAACGAATGGGAGGAGCTTTCGCTCACGTTAACATGGATGAGAAGAAAATATTTAAGTGTAAATATCATTAGGGTTTTTATGACCTATGTGTACATTTTACCAGTTATTACCTACAGTTTATACAAACATTATGGTCATCAACCAGTGGTTGATATCTCAAACATAAATATAAATATATATTTATATTTTATAAACATAAATAGCTTGCTGAATAATAGGCTACGATCGCATTATGATTCATTAAATAAATAGAACCGAATGGCAGGGCTTTACTGAGTCATATATAAATGTAGAAATATAATATTTAAACAACAACCGGACCGTCTTCCTATTTCCGGCGTGACGATCGAGTCTGTCCCAAAAATACCTCTCAATGCGCCCTCGTGGACTCGCACCAAGGGCCCTTTAGGTCTGCACTACATGACGTCAGCAAAGTGTGGACTCTGAGGAAGTCCACAAGTCCGGAGTGTGCCATTTGGGACAGGGCCTTAAATGCGTGAGGGGATTCACAAATGCACAGGAACCGATTCACAAATGTGTGCAGCGATTTACAAATGCACAGGAACCGATTCACAAATAAATGCCAGGAAGAGTTGTGTTTGTAAAATAAGAAAACATTTGTAAATATTTTATTTATTTGCAAATCTCATTTTATTTATTTGTGAATTTTATAATTTTTTGTGAAACTCTTTACATTTATTTGTGGATCTTAATCTATTCATTTGTGCATTCGATACATTTTTGTGAATCTCTTTACATTTATTTGTGAATATTAATCTATTTATTTGGAATATTGCAACAATAATAACCCCATATTAAACGTTACTGTCTATCTATGCGTTGAACATGGGCACCGCTTGGATGTTGGAAAAGAGAGCTAAAAAGGGGCGGGGTTTCGCAGCTGGCTGAAATAAAACCATAGAATAAAACTCGTCTCCTGAAACGCTTCCCTGCGTTTTTAATTCAATGTTCATATCTTATTGTAAGTATTTAACTATGTATACCATAAAGTACGAGAAAAACCTTCTGAGATTTGAATTTGTTGCTATTGCCGCTCAGTTTTTGACCAACCTCACTCTGACGTGTGGGAAATCGAAACTAACTGCTGCTGCTGCAAAAAGGAGAGTGATGATTTACTCGTGACTTGGGAGACAATAACTTCTGTTGTCTGTAAGTATGAAATATATGTTATGCTTTCTCGTAATTGGGACTTATATCTCGCAGCTGTTAACGTTTGTTTATTAAGTTAAAGGCTAATTCATCCTCTGTTGGACAGTAGGCTCCGTGTTTATAGGCTATGGTAATAGCCTATCGCCAAAGGTTATAGGCTATAGCCTAATACTGGTTAAATAAAGGAGTAGCACGTACACACAGCAGTTCAATTTTAGATTTAAGCCTACAAAATTATAAATCACCCAGTGTTAACTAAGCAGAACAGTGTAGGTAAGCTACCAAACCTGTTGCCTAGGCCTATTAAATATTCATATTGTCGGCATTTTTGACACATTGCATGTTGTGACTAATAATGAGCTAACCATGCTTTCCATAGGCATAGGCTGAATAAACTTGTTCATGTCAGGTTTAACTTGACTGCATACTCTTTGTCAGTACCAAACCCTGAACAGAAATAGAATCTGAAAGCTCCAAGAAGCACAAACCTATCCTCGCTGTTAAAATGGATGAACCACCTTGTTCACCAAGGTAAGTAGCCTACAAAATGCAGTATTATCAAATTGAAAGCATTTGTATTTTCTATAGTTAATCAATGTCAGTTAGCCTATACTTTATACAAAACTATTTGCTTTGGTTAGACTGTTTAACATTTAGTTAGATGATCTAATTTCAAAATGTATTTAAAAGCTGCTTTAGTCTTGATAGATGCTGCTGTTTTATTTTTAATTGATTAATATGTATAAGACACAACACAATTGACTTTTTGACATTCTGTATTTTCTTCTGATATAGTGATACCTGCTCAGGAGAGCCCCGTGTGGGCTGTAATGACAGTGCTCCATGTCTTGTGGACACCAAAGTTGAGGGGAAAACTGGGAAGAATAAAAAGCATAAAAAGAGACGCAGTGCTGCACGCCAAACGAAAACAAGTTGTGATTGTACTCAGGTCGCTGTTGAAGAGCTGTCGCCACCCTCACAACACCCGCCTGAGCGTCATGAAAAAAGGTCTGCAGGATCAAAGCAAGAAAAGAATACTCGCAAAACAAGAAATCCTTCTATTTCACCTGAAACTTCTCCTGCTCTCTCCTCGCATAAACAAAAAGCCCAAAGTGCACAGAAAACATCAGCTCGCTCGACCTGTGACCAGTCAACTCAGACGGAGTCACCCCAACTCCAATCTGTCCAAACGCAGTCAACACAAACCCCTCCGACCCAGGGTGAACACACACCATCAACAGAATCCAAGTCCACCCAGACAAAACATTCTAGTTTTCCCTTAAAACAGGCGTACTGGGGGAATTCATTCACAGATCAGTCAGATGATCAGCAGAAACACCAATTCATCTCCAAGAACAGCTATCTTACAGTCATAACCTGGAATATAGACGGTCTGGATTCGGATAATGTCTTTGACCGGTCCAAAGGTCTGCTGTCAGTCTTAGGAAAGTAAGTGTTACTCACAATTGTATTATTTTTTTTTTTTTCAGTATGCATCTTCAGGCCAAACATTATAGATTTCTCTTGCACAGATGTATAAGGATGATTAAATGATCAGGTTTAGAGTTTACGGGTGCATAGTAATGTTTCTGAGGTTACTTAATATCATTCACATTTAAAGGTAAAAGTGTGTTATTTCTGCTCTACTGGTGGCACTAAGCAGAAATTTTATTTCAATTTTGTTTTCCAACAATCAGTTTCCATGAACACTCTCCTGTCTGTCGTAGGTTAAACGGATAGTCCTGCCATAAACTCAAACCATTTGTTGAGCTGATATTACATGCATGCTATTAGAGATGCTCAAAGAAACAGATCAATCTTTTGAATCTACAAATTAGTTTCTTACTGTATTGTTTTCTTTGCATATTATTTTAACATAAATTTGCACACATCATATAGAGACAGAGCGTATTTAGGCCACGCCCACACCCAGGGGGAAAACAATCCAACCGTCTCCATTGACTTTGCATTGCGAGAGGCTGCCTCCTTGTCATTTCTAGCTTCTAACTAAAGACAGAAAAATGCCTAAAAGCTGCTGTGTGACAAGGTGTACAGCAAACAAGCTAAGAAACACAGAAATACGTTTTTATAAGCTGTCGACCCGTGTTTAAGGACTTAAAAGTGGATCAGGCAGTTGAGACAGAGCGTAATGTGTCTCATTACTCTGAGAACTAACGTACGCCCGCTGGAGGAGAACCTTTCGGCAACACAGGATAGCTTATCTTACAGAAATATAATATATAAAACTGACATTTGGATATTTGACTCACCAGTGACCAAATGTTTAACTTACTGCACACGTAACTGTATTTTTAGTGCATACTGAGTGTCAGGATCCCACTATTTAACTATTCGTTCCAGCCTGTATCCACTTTTAAGTCCTTAAACACTCGTTTTTTGGGGTCGACAGCTTATAAAAACGTATTTCTGTGTTTCTTAGCTTGTTTGCTGTACACTTTGTCACACAGCAGCTTTTAGGCATTTTTCTGTCTTTAGTTAGAACTTAGAAGCAAGAAATGACAAGGAGGCAGCCTCTCCTCGCAATGCAAAGTCAATGGAGACGGTTGGATTGTTTTCCCCCCCGGTGGGCGTGGTCTTCAGATTATGACGCGTTACGCTCTCTATAGCATTTAGCAGTCTCAATTAACTAAAAAAATATCTAATGTATTACAAAACCACTTACAAAAAGACTAAATTATGATTTTAATGCAGGTACCGTGCAGATGTTGTACTGTTACAAGAGCTGATTCCTCCTTCTTTGAAGGTTTTACAGAACATTATGACAGATTATCAGTTTCTGCAAGGTATGTTAATGGTTGCATACTCTAAATAAATACTATGTCTGGTATGAATATCAGATGATTTTGTGTTTCAGCCAGTGAAGAGGGCTATTTCACTGGCATTTTGCTCAGAAAGGAAAGAGTACAATTCCTCCAGAGCAGCATTGTGAAGTACCCAACCACAGAGATGGGCAGGAACCTGCTAGTTGCAAATGTAGGTATTTAAGGTATTTAGCCGTTGGATAGTTATTGTTTTGATATGCCTGATTATGAATATGTTCATTTTCTTAACCCTGTTGACCATATTTATAATGATAAAAGTCATAATGTAAATTTAGACCATTCAAAACATTCAGCGTCCCTTTTTGTGTTTGCATGTTTGTTTAGGTGAGCTTTTTAGGCCATCCACTGTGCATTATGACATCTCATCTGGAGAGCTGCAAGACAGGTTCTCAAGAACGCCTGAATCAGCTGCGGAGAGTCTGGAAATGGATGAAAGAGGCTCCAGAGGACCACTCAGTTATATTTGGAGGAGATACTAACCTCAGGGATTGGGAGGTTGTGTGTGATACAAACATGTTTGCTCTAAATCAAAACTCACATTCCACTCTGTCAAAATGTGACGTGTGAATTTGTTTGTCTGTGTTTGCTATGACAGGTTAAGAAGCTGAACGGGATGCCGGACAGTATCTCTGATGTGTGGGAGATGCTAGGGAAACCAGAGGAAAGCAGATACACCTGGGACACATCCATCAATGAGAACAATGAAATCCCTAATTCTATACGCCTGCGATTTGATCGAATTTTCCTCAGACCGGCGGCAGAGGGTGCCCAGCTACGGCCAGAAAGCATGACCCTGATTGGTCTGGAGAAGCTGAAGTGTGACTATTTCATCAGTGATCACTGGGGCATTCTTTGTACTTTCACATTTGAGGCATCAGAAGAGTAGTGTGTTACTGACTGATATTCTTTTTTTATGGCCTGCACATGATTATAAAACTAAATGGGTAATAAGCTTTTTAAACAAATCATTATTGATAAACTTGACAATCATTACGGTAACTGCTGGTAGATTAACTTACACACCTACTATACCTATAAGGGGGACAAAGGCTAGTTGTCACACTTCTTACTCCAGTGTTTCAGTGAATATTTCTCAGTTTCTATGTAACCACATGCCTATTAAAAAATGTAAGGCTATTTAAAAAAAAGCCTCCACATGAATGTCCAGTTATTGCACGGGAAAAAAATATAATATAGTTCATTGAACTCACACTGACCATTTCTGACAAAATATCACAATGGAACCTGGCAATAAACAGCCTATTAATGGGTTTGAAACCAAATTTAAACCGTAAAACAGTGATGAAACAAAATCAAACCATTGTTTTGGACAACAAATATTTTAAATAAAAATGTAAAGCAGTACATTGTGTAACATTAAAAACACATATGACAATTTCATCCTGACTTTAATGAAATGTCCTATGAATATAGTTTTCCCCCTTATTTTTCCACTAGAGGGAGCTCAAAGGACAGCCTATGGTTCATATGCCTGTGACTGAGAACATCAACCACATATATCAAAAAAGCGGAATATATTAATTTGATTATATATATATATATATATATATATATATATATTAATTAATTATATTCTGGGTTTGGAACAGAGTAAGTAATGTTACTACATAGCATATATGAATACTTCTAATGGTTTTATGTTTTATATATTCCATTTAAAATTGCAGATTTCAGAATGGCAACTATTTTTTAGTTCATTATAATTAAGCATCATTGACACATTTGAATAGGAAGCACACAGCAGTACAAAATAAAATGCGGATTATGTTTATGCATTTGGATTCAATACGGATATGCTGAAAGTCTGGATAAATCTTTTATAATTACTCATGGATGACCATGAGTAATTATATTTAAATGGATGGATAGGAATATATTATTTTGGTGAGGAACTGGCAAACATGGCCCTGTTTTCACTTGGAGAAATGATTTACAGCACATTCTCTCTCCTAAACTAAACAGAATTGAAATGTGCCAGTACAGTTAGAGAAAGGTGGCAGGCTGACAACAAGAATTATTTTTTGTCATTGGCATGGTGTCAGGAATGGGATTAACAAAGAGCCATTTACCAGGACAGTCCTCATCATGGACAGCTATTTAGGAATCTACTGTATAATGTGCCACAAATCTTCTACACTGCTTCTGTTTGTCTTAAACACTCATTGTTATTATCTAGACTAGAGAGTCTAAGAGAGATTCTACCAGCATTACCTATCACATAATTGAACACTTACATCAGTAAACAGAACTTTGTTCGAATTTTATGCTAAAGGAAAAAAATGTCCTTTAAAATGAATGACAATATCATTAATCAAATGTTTAACGCAGCAAATAGATCAATGTTCTGTCATGCTAATCTGTTTCCTTCATAATACATCACATAAAAAGAAGAATTAATTGCCATATCATCTCCATAAAGTATTTCATCACATGTTGAAGTATTCCATCAGCCTAACTAGAAGGCATTATTTAATAAAGACCATCATGAAGGTTGTGAAAGATCATTAGCTCCCACTGTTATAGGAAACCCTTAGTCATTTTACTACAACGAACTAAAAATATACTCACATTAATCATTTTAGAATATTTTATGCTGTTATTAAATTGGGTCAAACCAAGAGTATGTGAATAGTTTGTGTGTAGCCATGAAAATCATTCATTTTCATAAAATATTATCTGAACATCAGGTTTCATAACAAAGAGTCAAGAATCCCTCAGAATAATATATCAGAAAGAGTTTTATTGCCAAGTATGTTTACACACACACACACACACACACACACACACACACACACACACACACACACACACACACACACACACACACACACACACACACACACACACACACACACACACACACACACACACACACACACACACTTTGTTTTGGTGCCAGAAGAAGCTTCCAGTACACAGAGACAACAATAAAAATAGACAACAAAATATATCACCTTATTGTACATGTTTGGTCATGATTATTACCAGCCAGATCAAATATAACATCTGTGATGATCTATGATTGCAGTAGAGTTATCAAGTAGTTACTGGAAATAACATTTGAGACTTGAGTATCCAGAATCAGAGCCGTGGCTTCTTTAATAGTGTTTTTTTTCCCCTTTTTGTCACATCATGTTGTGCAGAGTTCATTTAAATAAAGGCCTTTTCAGCAGTTTTTTCCCAGTTCAATGACACATCAGCAGGGGTCATAGCAAATAACAGTGAGTCTGACATCAATGGACATATCAGCATATATTTATTATAAAACACTTGCAAAGACAGTGAATATATTACAAATACTTTTAGAGAAGTCACAGTTTGTGAAGTGTCATTATTGCAAAACACAGCGTGTAACCAGAGAACATGGCGTGCCAATTGTTACCTTAAAGGGGCAATTCAAAAATAAAAACCGTCAGAATTTACACAACCTTGTGTTTTTTCAAAACTGTTTGGTTTTCTTCAATTATATATATATATATTATGTTGTTGTTTTTTTATGTTTTTTTTTACTGCATCAATATCATAAAAAAGCACCAAAAACCTAATTAAGAAAGTGAAACATGCTGTTTTATTTGTTTCTTTGATGTTAGTGTGACATTACAATTCCAGGACTTTATTAGCACATCATATTTTAACCAAAATGCCCCTTATGGATCCATTGTTTTAAGGTTACATACTAAACTTGACATCTGAATTGCTCCAGGTGACAGCTATAACCTTATCATTCATACAGTTTTAGAAATTAAATAGCATTAGAAGTACTTTGAGTGTTTAATTAAAGTGATTAAGATCACATAGGATTATGGGAGTATCCTGTCCCGCCCTTCATCCCACAATAATACTAACTGGAGCTGCTGTACTTATGATTTTCCTTGTTAACAAATGTTGTTCAGCACAAACAGGACAATAGCATCTCATCTCAAAGGATTGCCCGTTATTTATTTTACACATACTGTAAAAGCTTTCTTTCATTTGACCCTTTTGGTTAAACATTCTAACTAACAATAGTGGCCTATGTTATTATTGTGATAAATACTCTAATAGTTCATTCATCATCATCCTCTTACAAACAAGATGATATCCTATAATGCACATGCAAGTTCCCTAATTATATCAGGCAAATGCTGATGGCCTTAAGATCATAATTCACCGTTCAAACTGAAATATGACAAATGACTCCCATGCTGGGTGCCCTGCACACCCCCTATTAAAGCAGGTGGCAATTCAAGTGACTTGACAGCATGGAGATCAACCGATGCCATGGCGGGCCAAAGCCCACCTGTGCATGCTCAGATTAGCAGAGGAAATAATTACGTTAGAAGGCTTCCTCCACTGTACACTGGACATATTTCAGACATGATAAGCCTGAGCTGTCAATAAGGATATGCACAAGGCAGGCAGATAATACAGAGCAAATGAAGAACAGGCTTACAGATAGACAGATCACTGATTTAAAAGATAAATCAGGGGGAAGATATTTATTTAGAACAGATTAATTAACATCACACATTTATATCAATGCTACAGATTCAACCATAATGACTCATTTTAATCTGCTTTCCTTGATATTTGAAAGAAAATCATAAACAGTCAAACATATTCTATTAAATAAACACTGGCAACTGTGTTTGCCAGAAATTCACTGCTTGGTGTCACCGTTTTATTTACATAAAAATCAAAAACATAATTTTAACAATAGTTTACTGCAAAAGCACACACAATAAAGTTAAACACCTAATAAAATATGTTCATATTCCACATATTTGTGTGCCAATTTTCCATTACTTTGCAACAACTTTACTTTAAGTAAACAAACTGTATTATATTACAGTTTAATTCACTATGACAGAGCTAGTATAGGCTACACCGGTCTATACAGATTTATTGTGGCCTGCCTAATCCAGAGCAGGTGGCAACAAATGCAGACTACTACAGTATATGTAATTACTTAAATGAATGGCTATTCCTGGATTCTCATATTATATAAATGAAATTCATTTGCATATGAGAAAAGAGTTCACCAGGTTATGAGATTCGGCACCCTGTTGGTGGTCTTAATTCTAATATGGAAATTGAGTAAGCCCGGTATTAATGCATTGCTAATGCATGCAAAACGTTACCGTGTTAAGAACATTGACCGTCTTTCAGCAAATTTTCACAATCAAAATACAGTTATTTCAGAAGGAATCCACGCAATTGTAAATTTCGCACAAGGAAAGATTTCACTGATTTTGCAATGTGTTTAACGGATTCGCCGTGTTGACTAACATAAAGCTGATTGGAATAAAAATAGTCCTGTGGCAGTTTCATACTGACAACACAATGGATTGTTAGGCCACCAATCTACATGACCAACTTGAACCTGTTGCGAAATTTGTGTGTGGAAACATTTCGCCCAAACGAAATGGTAGCCTACCTGTTCGCGTATATTCGGGTCCAATAATCAATAATAACAATAATCGCAACAGACTTACCTATTAAAATCTGTCAGTAATTTGTCAGTTTCAACATTAAACTGAATGTGCCACTGCCTCAGGCCGGCGATAACGTGAGTCCTTTTTACGAGCGTCTTCAGCTGATTTGAGAGTTGTGTTGTTCCACACATGATTGTATTATAATTCCAATTATTCCCTCACCTCTGTCCATAATCAAGAATGAATTTGAGGCATTCTCCCTGTGGGATGGCATAAACAATTAACCATGTGCTCACTCACAAACAGCTGATGATACACCAATGAACAGCCATTTTCAAACACAACCATCGCAATAATCTCACAGTCCTCTTCTAACATTATCCACCCTGGTACCAGGAGACTGTGAATAAGACATGTATCATTAGTAGCTACCAATAACAGGCTGTGATTAAAGAGGCTCTTGATGAAGTGTGGCAGCTCAATTATTTGACGTGCTGGACACAGTAAACACACGTTTCACCTTCTGAAACCTGATGGATCAGTTTGGACTGCTTCATTTAATTTTCATGTCCCTTTGTCCAGTTTGATCTTCTGCAATGACACCCAAAGGGCTCTCCAGCCCTCGTTCTGTCTTCATGGCGTATTTGGCTATGAGTCCATACTCGTGTTGAAAGATGAGAGATCTAAGGTTTGAAAGGATGACACTGAACACCCAATTATCGGCTAGTGGCAGTTTTTTCTATTTTTGGAAAGCAATCCACTGTGCTCTGTGGCACTCCTATTGTTCTTCTAGGCTGCGGTTGCCATGAACACCACGTCGGTGGCGTCTGACATGGCGGTGACCTGTGGAGAAAAGGTTGGCGAATGGCTTACACACCTTCTCCAGCTGGTAGATGTTGTCGCTTAAAACATTCCCCTGCTGCTTTTGCCATGCTGCTCGTGATTGTCTGATGCTCTTTCAGACAGGCATCCATTTCTTTGTTGTTGTTCTAGAGGAAATTAGTAAATGCACCCTTCAGTCAACTTGAGGGCATGATGACAATAGAGTTGATTGTTACAAACAAAATTGCTTTTTTAGCTCAGATTTGCACTTATTATTCCAAGTAGCTGTTTGATTTTGATTACCCAAAAGACAAAACCCTCAAAATTATTGCTCACCAATTATAATTCACCAGAGGGGCGGATTTATTATGGGCTTTTTTGTTGTTGTACCAGGCAGAAATGCAGCATGAAAATCAAATCATTCCATCATTTTCCTGGGAAACCTTTTGTCAAAAATCATGCAGTTATTATCATCAGCATCATCTGGATCTGTCCTTCCCGCCCCAGCGTCTCTCAGAGTCTGATTGGAACCTCAGGGAAACACAACACTGATTTGATTATTTGATGACTCCCTGAAAAATAGGCTAAGTTATATGGCAGAATGATGGTGATTTAAGAAAAACACAGATTATGAATACTTTTGCTAACCTCTGGACCTTCTGAATGGAAAATGTGAAAAAAATCTGTGATTAGTCAACGAGACTGTGTAGGTAGGCTAATTGTTCAACCATAGCATGTCACAAAAATATTGTATTTACAATAAAACGTTAGTACGGTTGCTATAAAAAATGCTTCAGACATTGCTAATTACTTAATTTGACTAAATGTTTTAATGTTCATGTGTATATATATAAATAGTTAATGCTAAGTTATTCAACTACAAAAAAAAATATGCTTAACACCGTGTCCTAACCAGACACGACACCGCGGCACGAGTTTTTGGCCTAACCAGCCACGACGGCAATATGCAATGATTCTATTTTAGAAACAGTTTCTATTTCTGCAAAATTTCTGCATTTAATGTTAAAATGGTACAATATTTATGAATTTAATTATGTATTCATCCATTTGGTTGCGAGTACAGTGCTTTTGCCGAGAGACTCCGCACGCTCTTCTCATTGGCTCTTCTCATCTAGTGTGCGCAGACTAATTGCTTGTTGCTGGAATCTTATGGCATCATGTCTAGGTTAGGACACGGTGTTACACTTTAAATACTACTGTTAACTATCATAATACAGTAAAATATACAACCACTTGATGCCTTAAAGTTCAAAAGTTGGCAAACAAAATATAACTAAAAAACACACACACCCATGAGAACTCTGGGAATGTAATTATATAGCTATATATATATATATATAAAATTCTATAAAATATTATATCACTATTTTACAGTGCGATACACATATTTTGTTAAATATATATGTACCGACTGATAACCACTCACCAAGTTTTGCAGTATTTTTGCTTTCTTTTTCTGATGAAATACCTAAAAAAATTTTTTACAACGATGTGTAATTCATTTTCACTTTAGTTAAAAGGCCATTAAAGCACCATCAAAGTATAACTCTACTAGTCAGTTTTATGGCTATGTAGGACATCACATATGAACCGTGACTATTTATATTGGCTGTTGATTGGTCAGAAACACAAAAAAAGGCTCAGAGCCAAACAAACAGTGTCCAGTGTAATGAATCATTATCACCAGGAAAAGACAACAAATAAAGCCCACGGTGGTTAGGGTGTGCATGCATGCGTGTGTGTGTGTGTGCATATCTTTTATCCTGAGTGCACTTGTTCGTCCTCATCGATTTCCATGTAGACACACAATTCATCACTATGAAGGAGACTAGTCATTAAGTTTGACTCTGTGTATTGATTTACATCACTATAACCCTATAACTCCCCAACACAGCTGCCACCTAACTGAGTCCATAGGTGAAAGAGCGTGTGGATAAAATATATCTCTGGTTGTCCGCCCTGAGGATCAGCCTGAGCCGGTTGTTCCTATTTTTCTCAAAAGATGTGACTTTCTGTTATCAGCATTTAAAGGGTAACTAAACACTAAACCAACTTTTTTTAGTTAATGATCTGTAAGAATGGAGCTTCATAAATGCTGTTCATTGATTCGAGTACTTTTTTTAACATTTGAGTATAAAGTGTTTTAATTTTCAAATATATGGTGTAAAAACGTCTGAGTGCTGCCCTCTTCAGGCTAAACGGAATCTCCTGAAGTAGGGGTACTCTCTGACGTAGGGTACTCTGTGACGCTACTCTGCCACGCCCCTGGCAGCCCCTGGTATAAAAGCATCTGCTTCCGTCAAAACCACTGTAGCGAGTCAGGAGTTGGAAATTGAAATTACGAGTATTGAAAACGATCAGGATAGCGTATTTTAGCATCTAGTTAGCATAGCATATTATTTAGATTATTTCGTGTAGCCTAGGTAGTTATTTAGCATAGTTGTTAGTGTTGTTAGAAGCATAGTTAGTTAGTAGCATAGTATTGCATCAGTTAGAATAGTGTAGATTTATAGCATCAGCTTTATCTGTGTTTAGTACAGTGGTTAGGCTGGTATAGGTGTAGTGTTGCCGGTTGCAACAGCACTGCTGGACTGCATAACTTTCCCCCAGACTTGGAAATTAGCGCCAGTGTTTACATGCACTTGTGTGCCAAACGCTGCTCTTCCTGCATGGACTCCACAACCGCCGGCGCGTTTTGCTGGATATATTTTTTTTCACATAGCGGCAAAATATGCTTAACGTAGGTCAATAGTAATAATAATCCACTCAGATACTGGACCCATTCTCTCTTGCGCGGCTGCTTCGCTAGCATCGTCGGATGCCGATCGCGATGCGGGAGTTAATGCGATGCGACACCGCAGTTTGAGCTCGCGGCTCGAATTGATATGGTTTTAGCTCTGTGTTCACAGACAATTCCTCCACTTCAGGTGAGAAAAGTCCTCGACTTCAAATGACCGCTCTGTTGCAAAGCTACTTGCGTCACTCTCCATCTTAGCGAGTCTGACAGCAGCTGTCAATCACTGCGGGTCTGTCAATCACCCGCTCAGCCCCGCCCTCGGTTCGTCCGTTGGGCTCTGCCCACTTTTCCAGCATTTTTCAAATATTGCCAGTGGGTGGAGTCAGGCTCTGACCAGGGGTTTAGTTACCCTTTTAATGTCAACACCAATTCCTACACTGGTGCTTTGCCCAAATTCACTTTCTAAATAAAGAGCTCTGTGTCCAGACAGGGCTAAAAGGAAATGGAATAGATTTTCTCCAAGTTCAGTCTGCTGACACTTGTGCTTTAGGGAACAAAGCTTTCTGGCCTACAGATGAAATGGGGACCGAATGAAAAGCAAAAGTACTGGCAGGTTTGGAGTGACCAAAGTGCCCCCAGGAGCCGGCCTCTCGTTATCACCGCAATACTGCGCACATTTGTATTCACAGCATGATCACACACCAGACCTTTGGAAATGACTGTTTACAGGGGCGATCTGTAGAATAAGCGTGCTGACATATGGAAAAGGAAAACAAAACTAACATAATTCATATGTAGATGTTGACTGGCAGATATTTTATGCATACAAATTTGATTTAAACTGGACTAACTACATAATTTATTATAATATATGTGTATATATAAGGCTACCTGTATATATATATATATATATATATATATATATATATATATATATATATACATATATTTCCCGGTCAACATTACAATTTAATATGTTGACAAACAAATAAAAAAAACAGTTTATTTCAAGCAATCTAGAACTCTTTATTTGAATTATTTATATATCAAATATAAATGTACATATATAATAATTAGTATTTAATATATAACCTACATAAATACAAATTAATAAAAAAGTTAATTATAATAAAATTAAGTGGTTAAAATTTGTATTTTCTGTATTTGTTGAAATATATATATTTATTTAGGTTATTTTAATTACACAAATGTTTTTTCCTTCCACATACACTGCCCGGGCAGCTTTTTTTTTATGGATGTCAAAATGTTATCAAGAGGTGAATACATTTTTGGTCAATATCTTGTATTGACAATGCAAGAGTCAAGCACTCTGTCAAGTCTCCTCCAGCACATCCCAAAGATGCATTTCCCTCCCAACCATTCTTTCACAATTTGAGCCTGATGAATCTTGACATTGTCATCCTGGAATATGGCCATGATGTGTCTTCCTACATGTTTTTTTTTAAGAAATGAAAAGCTACACACTCCATCAACTAGGGTTAAAAGAGCTGTTGCCGAACATATAACATGCTAGAAACTGCAATAATGATCAAATCATAGACTCCTAAGCATTTGCAAATCCAAATAGTGACTTTTTTTTTTTTTTTTGGCTGGGCAGTGTATAGCTATTAACCAATAATTGATATAAAATCCAAGACATATATCACTTTTATGTCAACTCCTAACTTTTCAAAAGAAGCATTACACTGTGTCTGAGAAGCTGTTACTCCTTGACTTCACATTCTGTATTAAGAAATATAACTAACTGTCTTGCTGTTATTCACCAAGCACAAAGAGGTGCAACTGAAAGCTAAAGCTTAGTTGCCATAACTGATGCCTTGAAAGGAAGATCATTAGAGTGGTTTTTACCCTCCGTTGCCTCACTCTTTGTGTTTTCAGCTTTCATTTGGCTCTAGGGCCTGCAAGTAATAAATTCAGAGATAGCAGCAGATAAACAACTGTTATAATCTCACAAGATTTACAACCCATATTTATATTATTACAAAACCAATGACCTATAAAAAAAGGACTTGGCATGATGGGGCAAGATGATACCACTGTGAAGGCCATTTCGCCTCTGAAATGAGCAACTCATGAAAAACAAGGCTGGGGAGGCAGTCGGCAAAATGTACAGGAGATTTATAAATAAGTCATAAAGTTCAAATATTGACAGGTTTATGTGCTTTCCTGGTAGTTGCTTTCATTGGGTTAAGCCTTTATATCAAGGGTTAATTTAATATCTGTGAATTTTCCATCAGCAATGAAACAATCCATTGATTTAAAGGTAATGGGACGAAAGGTGAAAGAATATCATGCGGATCAACATTTTCTTTATATGACCAGCTGATCTCCGTTTATTTAATGCCCTTAACTCGTTCTTCATGGTGCAGATCTACCAAACACGTTTGTTATAATATCAGAGAGAGAAAAAATAATGAAAATCATGTAATTATGTGAAAAATAAAGTATGTTGTTTTTTCACACAACTTATCTATTTGTTTCTATAGCAGATGTGGCAGTACACACCGCAGCTGCTTGTAAGGAATGGCCAAGCATCAGAGCATGTATGTGTGTGTGTGTGTGATCATGCATGAAATTATCACACAAGGGTATAAACACCACCGAGATGAGAATAACAATGCACTCCCAAACGCACAACTCACCACCACTCACTGTATAACTAAGGGGAAACTGCACACCATCACAGGTTTGACAGCCTCGTAAACTTAATCTATCGTTTGGGCAGTCCAGAGAGAGGTGGCAAGACCTCCTCTTTTACTGACAGTCAGATGTTTTTGCTTTTATTGAAGGTTTTCACACAAAATACGAAGTTTGAGTGCTGCTGCCTTTAAAGGTACAATATGTAAGAATTATGTAATAAAATATCCAAAAATCACTTGCACAGTGTGATATATTTCCTGCAGTTGTGTACTTACAATATCCCAAAAGTCTCCAAAGATTTTTTATTTCAGAGAAATTCCAATTTTAAATAATGGGCCGTCCCTGAAAAAAAACGTTGCCTGTCAATGAGGCAATATCCGCGCTCTCCTCGGTTTCCGCTCGTACTGCCATAGCCATGAGGTAATATGCCCTCGTACTGCCATAGCTAAAATGAGGATCAATATCGGTGTGGCATTTTCGAGACGCCGAGAGCTCCACATCCGTGACAAACTTGGACTTGACAGCGACACCGCTCTTGAACATTCTTTATTAGACAGGTGAGCAAATGTACATAAAACAAATCAATGTTATATAGCTCAATATGATGAAATGTTAGAATATGATCAGTATGTTATTCTAATGTTGATCTAGCTTAGTAAGCTGCTAGTTTCATATAGCAAGCAAACTAACATAGAATGTTTAAAGCAAAATGCCACAAAAAAAGCATAATATTAAATATCTAAATTAAAAATATTTCAAATTTTACAAAAAATGTTTCTGCTGATTTATAATGAAATCATAAAAGGCACAGATGGATACAACACAAAAAATTATATGAAATATGAATTTTTATTTCATTTTCAACGTTTCACACAGAGTTTTATGCTGATAATTTGTAATGGAAAAAATTATAAAAGCAAAAAAGATTTTTCATTTGAAAGTATGCTGATAATATAATTTATAATGAAAAATTTTTTAAGAAAATAATGATAAAAATACTAACATTTTATCTAACAAATTACTAATTTAGAAAAATGCTAATTGCATGTACACTAGTGGTCTTACAATTTGGGACCTAACTACAGATACTGTATCTGAACCAAAACCATTTTGTTTGTTTTTTTTGTGAAAAAAGTTGTCGAGGGTACACTGTAAAAAAATATTTTCATGATTTGTTATCACAACTTTTTATCTTTTGTCAAATCAACTTTGATAACTAATGTGTGAAGAAGATAACATACTATTTTGAGTTTGTTTATTAGACCATTCTTCTTCATTGTATTAACTCAATTTTAATTACAACTAACTCTAAATTTTAAGGCAACAAGGTAACTTTTTTAAGTTAAACCAACATTTTTTTTTTTACAGTGGTAGGGGTGTGCGTGATATTGACAAAAAATTATATATTTTTTCGTATACAGTAATTAGACTATTTCTTGCTGTGTGTTTATTGTGTTGGTATCTTGGCAGGTTTAGGCCGTGGACAGCTGACTCCTAAAGTTTTCAATTCTTCATATTCTGTACGGTGGTCAGTTAACAGCAGAAACAGAAATGATCTTTTCCAATAAGTTTAAATATAGTTTTTTTTAACCTTTTATGGGCATTTTTACCTTTATAACGCCATTTTTAACCTCACTAAATGTGCATCATCTTTTGTGTCAAATTCTTACAAACATGAAATGTTAAATATTGTTATTTGAAATTAATAAAAAAATTAAAAGATACTTTAAATGTGAAATTAAAACCACCAGTAGATGGCAGCAAGTCACTGTTAATGAGTGAGTAATTGATTTAAACCAATTAATTTAAACGGCTGATTCATTCAGGAACGAAAAATTTGGCTGTCTGAAATTGCCCCCTATACGCTTAAACAGGGCACTATTTAGGGGGACAGCCATTTGTAGTGGTGTCCAAAACCATAGCGGACGTCGGTGCACTCATTCAATCCCACAATGCACCGAAATAATGAGTGCCGCCAAGATGGTGCCGCACTGCCGCAGCTGAACTGTTGGTCCAATGTGGCCAGCGCCGCCGCTCCCACCACGCACTGTGCGTATAGGGCACTAAGAGCTCAGGGGGCACCAAAAAAATAGCCTAATGAAAAATCAATAATTATAATGCCGATATTATTTCAGTATAGAAATACAGACATCCCAAGTCTCCCGGAAGTCTTAATGAGGGAGTCATTGAATCATTCATTCAAACTATTCGTTCATTCAGTAACGAAACACCGCCATGTGTTGCTCAGAGACACAAACCGGTCCTATGGCTTTCTTTGGAACTATTTATGGAAATAGAGCAAAAACAGGCAATATTGTGTCTAGTTACTTAATATTAACTTCTAGTCTATTGAACGGCATGTTGTATAAAATCACTATCACATTTGTAATCACACTGATATTTGGAGAAACAAATGGCACTCTCTATATGACTGATTAACTATATTCAATTATATAACTATAATACAGATGTATTTTAGCCCCTTTTCTTTCTGGAATATACAGGCAATGCATAAAAACTCAAAGTTGACAACTTTTCGAGCAGGGAAACATTGAGGCCATTTCACTGTGGATGCTTTGTTTCATGAGCTAGCCTGAATTATCATCCTCCAACAATCTAAAAAAAAACAACAACTATGGAATATTCTAGCAATGACAAGCAGTATGGGCGTTCAATTAATTCCCCTATTTACCAAATTATATTCTCCAGTCATTTAGTAAATCTGTCAGACACCTGAAAGTGCCCTCTTCACTTTCTGATCTTGTCTGACCTCTGTCTCATTTTATTTTCGCTTGAAACCTGACCCTTGCCCGAAGAAGAGTGACGGCGGTGCTCACTTGTTTAAGTGTTTGGCATTTGAGGAACAAAAGGCTCCCGCGTCCTGAATGTAGCGATGGATCAGCCCGTAACAAGCTCTGTCGCTAATGGGCTCTAATGAATTCAAAGATATGCAAACCCACGTGGGGCTCTTATTCAGATAAGGTGAAACAGAATGAATCACATTCCCGAAATACACAACCATTAACCTTTCTTCACTTGTCAGGCATGAGAGGACTGACGCTTCTCGCTTTCTCTCAGGTCAAATGCACAAAAAGACAACATGCTGCCTGCAGGGACATCCTTTTGAAAAGGGCCAGAACTACTTGCTTTTGTTTGTCAGAGGATCAGACATTTTCTTAAATCACAGTTTAGTACTAGTAAAATATTAAAATATTTAGCTTCAGTCAGAAAAGAGAGACGAATGTTAGTTGACACTTTTTACCAAAGTGAATATTTCTCAGTGTGAGTTTATTTTTGATTTAAAAAAACAAGTTTTAACAGAAAAATGAATTCAAGTAATTTTACAAATCATAAGATTCCCGTTTCTGCTTTTAAATCCTCCCAAAATGGGTCCCATTCACTTCTATTGTGCTAATAGTTATTGCCTTTTTTAAGAAAATTAGGGGTGAATCAAAATTTCAGCAAAATCTCAGTAAAACAATTATGAAACTAAAATATTATTAAAAAGCAACTATATTTAAATGTAACATTAAAAAATATAAAACTATATTTTGTCCAACAATTATTGTAATTAATACGTAAATCATTTGAAGTGTTAATAAAATGTGACGAATTCCCAACTAGCCCCGGTGAGTTTGTGACATCATTTTGTGAAATATAGGACTGCAAGGCCATTATCTTTATTATCTATTTATATTATTTTCCACCAGCAGACCAGTGACAGAAAAAAAGAGGCATTTTATCATCATTTGAAACCTCTCACACACATCTGACCATCTGATATGATTCTAGCTGAACATCTTCCTGGCCATATCTCATAATGGTCACATCAGGGGCACATCATTGCTGATATGTTGCCTCAGGGTTTTTTTCTAGGTTAACAGCCATATGAGCCATTGAGAGGGGAGAAAAAACATGTCCCTGCAAAGATCTGTGACAAGGGGAGGTAAATTATAGTAAGGAATCCCTGAAGAGAGATTATGGAAGTACATGTTCTCATGACATGACAGCGACAGATAACAGGCTGAGCGAGATGAAGAGGGCTTGATAATCTATTCTCCCATCACTGAACTGTCATTCCACCAATGACATCCTCAGATAAATGTCATCACTCATAATCTAACCCTGTCATCTCCACAATGAGCATTCTTTCACCTTTAAGATAGAGGTGATGCTCAACTGTGGCACAAACATGCCTGAGGCATGTCATAATCTGCCACTAAGAGAATGACAGGAAAACATCTATTAAGACTATTAAAACTGGTGGCTGTTTTCTGATCTGATTCCATAGAGATCTATTTATCGGTCCATTCTCACCTGGTCTTTAAGCTGTGATTGATTCACTCACTATTTTAAACCTCCTGTTGAGCTCAGAATGAGATGCATCGATTGGATAAAACATGCAGTGCTCAATAACTGCCTAGAAGCATGTTCTCACTTTTATTTTCAAAGTGCTTATGTACTGTTTATTCAAAGGTAAAAATATGACTCTTCAAACATTGTCAATCTCCAAAGAGCTAAGTGGACTAACAGAAAGAGCATTTTCCTTTTCTTGACCTTTCACCATGCTAAGCCCCCATGGTGAATAATGAATAAGCATGCTTTACTTTGCTATATAATTAACTTTCTGAAGTACTAGCCTGATACAGTGTAGGGTGGGTAACTGACTGGACTCCTTACGAACTGACCTGTCGGTGGGCCTGATTAGCCATGAGAAGTACCCATGTCCTTGTGTGAAGAAGGGAAATGATCTCATTCACATGTCCAACAGTGGCTACTCGACAGTAATGACTCTCTTTTTCAGCATCCGCCAAAACCCAGAGGAAATCATCACACTGTTCAAAACAACATTTTTATATTACTTCCCTTCCTGTGAAGATTAATATGGGAAAATACCAACCCTTACTGGTTTCAGCAAGTAAGCTCAGTATGGGATACACTACTTTCATATTATATTCTGACCTTTTATTTTTTCTTAGTTGAAGAGTGATATTATAAATATCTAGAAATTGCTTGCAATTGTTAAAGTCAGAAGTAGCGACAGATCAATTTTACTATTGTGATGTAGGCTACATCTGAGTGTAACGGAAATAGATAAAAAAAATGTAGGGTGCATGGGTGACTGTTCTATGAATCATTTGTATTTTGGATTTGAGATATGGGCGTTGCACTCAAAAGTGCAGCAGATGAATGTGAGTGTCCTGCATACATCACCAGAGAAAAGTTGTTTTCACCAACATGTCCATGGCATTTATGATAATTTAATTAAAAATTACAAGGTCAGAACATTTAAAAAAAATAATCAAACAAGCACAGATAACTGTTCACAATAAGATCTATGCTAACGTGCATTTAGAAAATAGGCCTAGATGAATATAGGTGATTTTTATTTATTTCATGACTATTTAACTTCTATAGGTAGCCTAATTCAAGCTCTCACTGGCGATTTTTGTAAACTTTTCACTTTTTTTCACTTGCAACACTCTGGCAACCACTCAAATGACCTTGGAAATGGATTATCAAACACAGAGAAAGTTATTGTGTCATCTTCAATTTCACAACTCACCGCTCAAACATTCTTGAGAAAATTTTATTAACTCTCTTTAAAAAAAAAAAAAAAAATCGTATAATAAAATGCACGAATTTCTAAGAGGGTCTCATTGTCAGTGCAGTAGGCTACACTGAAACGGGCTTCGACCATAGGAAACGTTCTTTCTCCAAAAAAAAATCTAACACTGAAACGTAAAAAGCAAGCGTTCACTTACCGGAAATGTCAGTCTGGAGAAAACAGAAATTGGAGGATGAGCGCATAATTGTTGATGGTAAGTTACGTTTAGAAAGTTTGGACAACGTACAAAGTAGCACGACAAATGTTGATAACCGTTCTGACGCATACAGCAAAGCCGTTGATAAATACCGATGACGTTTCATTACGCGACCAGGCATTCGCGTCGCGGCCACTCCAGTGTCCCGATGTTTAGTGGACCAAATCCCTGCCAGTGCCCGCGTTTACCTTAGGCCTACTTAACGAAACATCAGAGAGGAATGAGAGACACATTATATTTATCTAATATGTAGGCCTACGTAAACAGGCTAATTAGTATCACACACACACACACACACACACACACACACACACACACACACACACACACACACACACACACACACACACACACACACACAGACACAGACACACACACACACACACAGACACACAGACAGACAGAGATGCTGTATTCATATGGAGAATGATATCTGAATTGTAATAGGCCTACCTTCGTTTACAATTGAATGTATTCAAAGATTAATAGAAAATGGTGTTTCACATGTGATTTGTCAAAAAGTAATTTCCCAGTTTCCTCAGCTGATTTACCAGAAGAAAATTCCATTCAAGGAACATTAGGCATTTTTGGGGATAATGTAAAACCCGTTCTGTGACATTACACAAGACATTTCTAGCATTGGAGTGGTATAAATTTGTATCAGTGATTGAAGTTTGGAGTTGCTGTTCCCAAACATTTCTCTGTGTGTGTGTGTGTGTGTGTGTGTGTGTGTGTGTGTGTGTGTGTGTGTGTGTGTGTGTGTGTGTGTGCATAAGCATAACCATTAAAGGCAGAAATGAAATGACAAATTCACAATCTGCTGCCTTCTCTCATGTAAATTTTCACTACATCTAGGCATCAAAGATTTCAGTTCTGGCTTTAAAATTGACACATTCCGAATTTAGCAATAGATTGCAATATTTGAGACATTTTATATCTATTCTATATGTTGTTGTTTTTTACTCGCTTGCATTACTTGCTTTTCAAGATTCATGATTTTCTTAATAACAATTAAGACCGTTTTGAGAACTTCAATTACAAATATGCTACTTTCAATCTAACTTATGAAGTCGATGTAAAGGTAAAACATGGTGTCATGTATTTATTAATGTGTTTATTAATAGAAAATGCCCAAATTCACATTTTTACATACAGTAGGACTAAACAACCCTTTTTGCATTCCACAGAAGAAAGTAAGAAAATCAAGTTTGGAACGAGTAAACAATGACAGAATCATGAACAGCTTCACAATGGCTGTGTTGTAAGATCATTATTAATACATGATTAGTCCTGAGCTCTCAGCTGAGAAATTGCTGATGTGACGCACAGAGATATAGATCTGGATATGTGCTTCCCTGATTGCATCAGCAGTTTGTTTCATTGAAATGTAATTGAGTCTGATTTGTCAAGTTCGTTGGGACAGAAACCTATTGGGACCATGATGATTAATCTGTTGACAACAAAGGAAAAATATATTTTACTAATATTTGTTCTTTATTCAGAGATCTTGGCCTGGATATGCAATATCTGATTTTGCAATGTGACCCTGAAGTGCTTTATTGGCAGAAGATCCATGAACAATGTGAGTAAGAAGCAGAAATATTATTGATTTAAATTGCCCCAAGAGAAACAAGTCAAATTTTTTTCCCGCAGTTAAATAAGCAATGTTTTCTGACAGAGGAGAAATGAAGGAGGAATTCCACAAAGATCATATATTGATTCAAAAGTAAAATGGTATTGACACTTAGTAAAGTGATGTCATTATTAGTCTAGTCATCTTAAGTTACAAATTGCTTGTGGAGCAAACCAGTCAGGAGAGTATAGAGGTTTCAGGCTTGACATTTCAGTCACGGCCATCCAGCGAATATAGACTTGATGGATCATTAACCTTTGACCTCAATAAAGTTAGGTGAGATGATTAATTATAGGTTGAGCTGATGTTAGTGAAGCTATGTGAAATTAAACCAGTCTGGATGCATTATGGAATTGATATAGGTATGATACAGAAGGGAGCCTTTTTGAATATACTTCTGCTACAACAATGATGAAGGTATGATACATTCTACATCACCCGATCAATGCAAGTTTCTTGTTAGTAAGTTTCAATGTAAGTTTTCTTGTAAGTTTCTGGGTTTGCTTGACTTTCTTAATCTGGCTGCAAATATGTTTCGCAATTATGTGATTTTCAAAAGGGATTTTATTGTACTGGAGAGTGTGTGATGTAATATATAGGCATCATTATTGAAATCTTATCAAATCATTTTGTGTATGTGGCTTTTAGTTGGTCTGTCTGTAGTGTTTGAGTGTCTTTATACTGTTGCATCTTTATCTAAACTGGTAGGTTATTCACTTGCTCAGCATCAACTAACCAGCTATGTTGTGATGAGTGAACTCATGAAAGTGCGAATGTCCACGAATGTTATTTCTCGAGTCATTTATACGCCAAAAATAGTATTCGCGTGCATATGATACGCACTTTATGGCGTGTAATACGCACACACTCCCCACCCCTAATCCTAACCAAGGGTTTTCAGTGCATCGCATATGCACGCAAAAAACATTTTTGGCATATAAATGGCACGAGAAATAACATTTGTGGTATAGCTACGCACTTTCATGAGATAGTGTTGATGCCAAGTCATCCATTAAACACACATGCGATACGTAACATGCACTGCCAGTTCCTAAAATGATAATTTACCTTGACCACATGCTTCCTCTCCCCTCTTTTGACGGGTCGGTGGAAGATTGTTTGCTAACTGAAGGGACCCCACAGCTCTGCCAGCACCTGTATGTTGTTGAGACAGCTGGCAGACTTTATGTCTGGACAAACAGTCACGGTCAGTCTCACCCGTCCTCCCTGCAGGGCTCGTCAAATGAAATCTGATCAAAACACAACACCTGTCCAATAGCAGTCCAGATGGAGATTATGTCAGATTTTGATTGTATTGACTTGACAAATCTATTTGTCTGTCTGTCTGTCTGTCTGTCTTTTTTGCCATTTCACAAGTTTAAAGGGATAGTTCACCCAAAAATGAAACATTTGTCATAATTTACTCACCTTCATATTGTTCCACACATGTATGAGTTTCTGTCTTCTGTTGAACACAAAAGAAGATATTTTGAATAATGTTGGTAACCAGACAGTTGAAAGTAGCCATTGACTTTCATAGTAGGAAAAAAGTACTATGGAAGTCAGTGGCTACTGTCAACTGTCTGGCTAGTGGTTACCAACATTCTTTACAATTATCTTCTTTTGTGTTCAACAGAACAAAGGATCTCATACAGGTTTAGAACAACTTGAAGGTGATTAAATGATGACAAATTTTTCATTTTTGGGTGAACTATCCCTTTAAACTTGTGAAATGGCCAAAAAATAAAGAGTTTTTAAGTGAGCTGACAGTGAGTTGACCTATGTTAACAGATCGGTTAATAGTTAGCCTATGTGTGTGTGTGCAGATAGTCATGATCTGTGTTTCCCTATGTTCCTTTTCAGCTGGAAATATGCACTTGACAAATCTTTGAACCATCTGAACTCAGTAAAAGTAGAATGAATGATTAATCCATTCAGTTTTCTGACGCTGTTGGTCAGTCTGCTTTGCGTGGGTATCATGTAGCTCTATCTGTTACATAATTTAACATCTGGTTATGTTACTCATTGACAGGAACTACCTTGGACCCCTAGCACAAAATAAAGAGTCCTGATACTAAGCTTGTTTCATTCAACAAATTATGTACGGTAAATGCGTAAATAAGTCAATAATAAAAGTCACAATTTTATGCAATTTAGTGAAAAACAATAAGTTACATATTTTGCCTAATTGTGGTTTCTCATATAATGTTCAGATTAGGTTATTTTCTGTATTACAATAAGTTTTCTATCTTTGGATTCAGCTCGATATCTCTGAGTAAAAATTATGCTTCAGACAGTGCTGTAAATGTATCAGCGTATTTAGATTTAGAGTCGCACCTTTCCAACACGGAGTCTGCCAATCCATTTCCAAGCCACAGTATTAGGGCTTTAGAGAATTATAATGGACCTCGAAGCTCTTAGCTATAATGTATACAGTAATAATCACACAGCTCAGCAAAGTGCACAAACATGTGAAAGTGTTTGCATTTACCATAGTCTAAGTCGCGCTACCTCGCATAGACTGGTGTGGGTAGACAATGTGTTTTCATAGTGATTATTTTCTCGAGCTTATGTCACTGTAAAAATGCAGCTTTGTACAGAACAAAATATTTGTTTAAGCTTCCTTAAGTCAGAACATTCCCTCTTGAAAAGATACAGGATGGATGGTTCATTTGGATGGTTGAGTAAATGATGACAGTCAGGATTACATTTTTAGGTGAACTATCCCTTTAAGACCCATAATCTAAGTGATTGTTCTCAACCCACTTTTAGTTACCAGTAGATCTAAAATAAAAGACGATAAAGAATGCATTATCGTCTCTACACTAGCTTTCTTCACGGTTGTCTGCATTTTGAGTAAATTGCATTTATTTTAGTGTCTGAAAGTAAAGTTTCTCAGGGGAAAGGGTCATTTAATTTCTTGGAAAGGATTATTTCCCGCTCACCATTAATGCAGCCAATGAGACGAGACCTTATAGTCCTTTGAGGGGTTATTCTAGGCTATCTCTTTTTTATCTGTTCTCATAGAACAAGTACACTCTTTTTCCAGGTGCTGTCAATCCTGTGACTACTTGTGACTGAGATCATGCACACCAAGGAAAACTCATGGTAAATTTTAGTTTTATGTCATTGATGTATACTATACATACCAGAGAGTGAGTAAAGGAACATATTTGATGGAAACATATTTACATTTTCTGTTTACTAAAATAGTCAGTTGATAATGTAATTTGGATTCCGCTGTTATCTTAGAGTAAGATCATTTATGCATTTAATCAAATCAGTAAGGCCATATCAGCCCTGCCAAACACAACTGAGTCACAATATGGAGACTATGCAGAATGATCTTCAAATGAGATAGAGCCTTGACAACTGCATGCTGTAAATTTGCGTTTAGGACTTGTCAAAATTGCTTTTAGAAACTGTAAATGTGTCCACTGTTAGCATTTTCACTGTGATTGCTACTAAGCTTTTTACCTATTCAGCTTTAACCACAATACGCCAGCTTTATATTCTACCAGCATATTTTCAACTCAAGAGGGTCTCTGTGGTTTCATTTATATGAGTTAATTTCCTGTGTGCTATGCCATTTAATTTCCATAACTGACTCCGGAAATCTTGGGATGTAATAAAAATGATGAAAAATTATTACAGTGAAGTTTGATTGTTCTTACATTATGGTGGAATTTAATGTCAAAGATATAGATGGTGTATTGATATCTGATCATGATATGATTTTGATATTGCATAAAAATGTCTTGATGATCTTCGAAAGATTATCATGTTTCTCATTGTAAGCATTGGCCGATAATCAGATGATTGTTTATTTTCACTTTGTATCTTATCAGACACAATTTGAGCAGTTATCAATGTGACCTGTTCTAATGTATCTCTCTTTCTCCCGACTCAGCTGCTGTTCCTTTGAAGACTGCAAACTGACTACAGAATGGCTGCTGAGCAGGACGAGACACCGGCCAAAGATAGCTGTCGTGTGCGGCTCTGGACTGGGACTTCTCGCAGACAGTGTCTCAAATAAACAGATCATCCACTATGAGGACATTCCCAATTTCCCAGTGAGCACAGGTACTGCATTCATGGAAGTGTATCAGAGCATAACTTTCTTTCTTGCTCCTTTCTTTCTTTCGAAAGAAACAACCCTCATAGCAATGCTACACAATACATTTTAGTTGGCATATGCTGTAATAAAGCAAAGGATGAAGTCGGTGGATGTTCTTATGTTAATTTACATAGTGTGGTCATTTCAGTCAGCATGTTGAGTCTATAAAATGCCACTAGACAGATACAGGAGTTGTTGGAGGGAATCTGAAGGCACAAAGGATTTCATTCTGTCCCTCATTGTATTGTATGGTTAACAAATTATGCCCAGCTCCTGGTAATATGAGCTACAAAATGAATAACTACTGCCTATGAATAAAATATTATGACTGGAGCAAAAATAGCCCCTAATATCTGCCACAGGGAGTTCGTACTATGATATCTTTGACAGGTTTAAATATTAATATGGTGAGGTGAATAATCTTGGGAAGTGTTCAGATGCATCAAATGATATTTGCACTACCTGTAGCGTGTGTGTGTGTGTGTGTGTGTGTGTGTGTGTGTGTGTGTGTGTGTGTGTGTGTGTGTGTGTGTGTGTGTGTGTGTGTGTGTGTTTGTGCATAACCATTAAAGGCAGAAATGAAATGACAAATTCACAATCTGCTGCCTTCTCTCATGTACATTTTCACTACACCTTAGCATCAAAGATTTCTGTCTTGGCTTTAAAATTGACACATTCAGAATTTAGCAATATATTGCAATATTTGAGACATTTTATATCTATTCTATATGTTTTATTTTCCTCGCTTGCATTACTTGCTTTTCACGATTCATGATTTTCTTAATAACAATTACAGTAATAGACCGGTTTGAGAACTTGAATTGCAAATATTCAATCTAACTTATGAGGTCGATGTAAAGGTAAAACATTGTGTCGCGTATTTATTAATGTGTTTATTAATAGAAAATTCACATTTTTACATACAGTAAACACCCCTTTTAGATATTTTCCACAGAAGAAATGTGTGTGTGTGTGTGTGTGTGTGTGTGTGTGTGTGTGTGTGTGTGTGTGTGTGTGTGTTTGTGTGTGTGTGTGTGTGTGTGTGTGTGTGTGCGTGTGTGTGACTGATGGCTGAAGAATAGGAGCCCTTGTAAATAAGGGAAAGTATAATAAGGGTCTTAGAATCCATTTGTGTTGTCATTCTTTCTCTAATCCACTTCATAATTTAAATTCGCTGGTTTATGGAGACTAACAGAGAAATGACTGACAGTTTGAATAATGAGAATGAACTATGGATGCTCTGTGCTCATTTTTTAAATAATAAATTCTTCACATTGCCCATTGCATCATTCATATAAATCAGCAAGTGTCAAATCAAAATCAAATCAGTCAAAATCAGACAAAATATGGACAAAATAGACAATATACTCACACATAACTGCTACAGGTAGTAAAAATGTGATTTGATGAATTTTAAGAAGTGATTATAGTATACAATTATAATATTAATATGATTATACTTAATTATAATTCATATTGCATTCAAGTGCATATTATAATTTTTTTGTATATTTTTTTATTATATATATATATATATATATATATATAGACAGATTAATATAATTAAAAATATATAAAATAATAATATATATTTTGAAAGTTATACAGTGTTTGTATATATATACATATGTATATATACGTATACACTGTATAACTTTCAAAATATGTACTTCATCTTGAATATGTCACTTATTTTTAATTAAAACTAATTTCGATAATTAGTCATTTTTAAGCATTACTAAATTTATCTCAGAACTGTTCTCATTACACTCACTGTTTTTCCAATTTGTGACAATCTGATTTAAAAAAAAACTCAGGCGGCAAGCACTGAAACGTTCATTTGCTCATTCATTTTTACAATGTTGCAGGAAATACATTTCACGGTGAGTGTAATAAGCCCCCTCTCTGAATGAGTTTTTTTCTCAGAGCCATTCATCAATGCTCGTGCAAGAAAAGGAATCGGCCCCTGGAAAAACAGAGCTATTATTCCAGCAGAACCTCATTACGCTGCAGGCTTTAGGGCCAAACACATCCCATCGGCCAAAATTCAAGGTTATATTTACATAAGCTTACATTCACTCGGCTCAGTCGGCCTGTTCCCATGTCAAAGTAAGTTCCTGAAGCCACAAACAAACTGCAGCCTCCTACTGGCTCATAACGTTAGAAAACAACGTTTGCTCCACCTGTTCGTACACTATATACACAATCAGTCTCACTAATGCCATTCTCGACGACATCAGCAGTCATCCCTAAGCCGCAGGTATTAACTTTTTTACGATTGTTGAATGAGCAACGTGAACATGCAAATGCAAATCAATGAACTTACTAAATACAGCCAAGCCAGCAGGATCTCTTAGACTTGGGGACAGTCATTAGTCAGGTAACGCCATATTATAGAAAAGGATTAGATGACATCTGTTATCAATGGCAGCATATGACCTTTTATTTGCACATTACAGAGAGGTTTTGCATTAGATGAATAACCCCTTAGGTAGACATAATATATTAGGGAGAGAGCAAAGAGTAAATTCTTTACAGCGGGATGTTCTTTATTGGGGAGAGACAGCTTTAGAGCCCAATACACTGCATTTGTATCATTAAGATGCTTCATATATCACACTGTGGTAGAGTAATATTTATTTATTTTTCACAGGGAAATATTTACAGACTAAGGACCAATTTTACTATGCCAAACTTGGCATTAAACAAAAACTACTTACATGATTTACTAAAGACCTGCAGTAATGCAGACCTGCAGACCTTATTTCATGTTTATTTAGGAGTTTCCCTTTCAGTTGCAAAGTTTATGGGAGGAGAGTATTTGAATAAATCATGGTCAGGTTTGCAGTAGTCTATTTGAGACATTATTTAACACCCAAAAAAGCATTTCTTAACCCATTTTGCGCTTGCCATGGATGCGTTAATTTACCCTGGTTAGTAAATCTGGCCCTAAATGGTTTTGTATAGATTATCCTTTACCTCCAAAAACATTGCTCTCATGATATTATCTCCTCAAGTTGGTATATTTGGATATGATCACATTCTAAATGATGCAAAACAGTGGGTTGAACTGCAATATGTATATGCAATATGCAATATATATATATATATATACATATATATAAAATAAAATGTACAAATTTTCAACTTTTAGGGCAGGAACAAGATGATGATGATGATGTTGAGGAGGAAGAGGAAGAAGAAAATCAGTACAAATAACAGGGTTCCAGCACCTTCAGTGCTTGGACCCCTAAAATAAAAATATGAATATGGTATATACATTATATTATACCAAAAAAAAAAAGAGTAAGCATGTTTTTCACTGATATGTTTGTCTCTTTATGCATAGTTCCTGGTCATGAAGGGTGCCTGGTGTTTGGTCAAATCAAAGGCGAGTCCTGTGTCTTCATGCAAGGAAGGTTTCATCTGTACGAGGGTTACTCATTGTGCAAGGTGAGCTCAAATACACAGTTTGATGCCTCTATTGCAGGTGCTACCAAAGGCATTAACTTAACTGATTTAACTTCAACTTGCATTTCGATATGGTTCTTAGGTGTATCCATTTATAATACTTATACGCACAGTGGTTTCTTTACTTAAAGTAAAAGCTATATCACAAATCCCGTTTTTATTAACTCTGTGGCATCAATGTCGTGTAAAGTATTGTGGTGTGCGTTTCAAGCAGTGGCCTTGGTTCCTTTTAGCATCACCTCAAGGACAAGTAAACTCATTGTAAACGGCTGCTATTTGTTAAAACGGAGAGGAGCTGTTGCCTCCAGTATGGGTCATTAACTTTATCTGTCCCAACCAGGAGATGCATGAATACCGAGGCTGAATGCTGAGAAAGCAGGTGTGGAGGAGAAACAAACTGCTCTCTGCTCCTGTCACTCTCGTATCAAAGCAGTTCATTGACAATATTCAGCTTGCTCTCATAGTCCTTTGTGAACAGGAAAACAGTTTTGTTCCTTTAAAAAGGATCTAAAAAGGGACTATGAAAAATATGATATTAATCATGAATAAATGTTCACATCGGTTAAAAGTCCTTGTTAATTTATACGTTTTCAAATGTTAATTCACCCCGGAGTTGAACCAAGCAGCATGATTTGTGTGAGCTCTTGGCTTTCTCTCCATCAAAGTCTGCAGGGGAATAAATTATCTGTTGCACATGGGGCCAGAGAGCCACTTTTTACTAATTTACCAAGGAATCTGCAACCTCTTGCCCTGGAGTGGGACTGTCACTGTAATTGCAGCCCTGACAGCATGACACAATGCATTACAATCAGTTGTCATGGCCACCATGCCCTCTACAGCCAGCCAAAAGCTTTTTACTCTTAATATGAGGCTGGGGCATTAAATCCATCAGTCCCCCTGTATTATCAAACTCAAGCTTTTCACAACACTATTTTTTATTTAATGTCTTAATGGCTGTGGCACATCAACATACACTGCAGCCCAATTTGCATATCTGTCCTAAATAGGATGCAGGAAAACAATTCGCGTATGTCAGATCAAATCAGGCAGATGTTAAAAAAAAATGTGAGGCAAATATCCCTGTTATAGTATTTTATGATGACATTTTCACCCATGACATTACCAGCGCACCGTCCTAACATTTGGGCGAGGCGTTGGGTACATATTTTTTTTCATTTACTGCTTCTATTAAAAAAATGACAAGGATTGAGCGGAAGAACCTGCCATGGCATTGGGAATCTAATTATGTATTGTAAGGCAGGGCTGCCAACTTTTCAGTTTAGCCTGGAGTGAGAATTACGGATGGGGTGGTGGGGGGTGATTCGATTCATAAGCTTGCGATCCGATTCTGATCTTGATTCAGTATTGATTCATTTGGCTAAATATCAGTAAGATTAGGGCCTATACATTTTTCTCAAGGAATCAAATCTCTCTTAACTAATGCTGTAAACATACAGGGAAACCTGTCTGCTGTGGTATTATTATTAAAGGTTAAAGGGCACCTATTATGACATTTAAAATGTTCCTAATGTTGTTTAGGGAGTCCCCAACAACAGTTTTACATGCATGCAATGACAAAAAACACTTTTGTTTTCGTTTAATATGCATTTATTTTTACCTGATTTGCTCACCGACTCCCAAATGATTCGTTTAACGACTCGTTTTTCAAACCCCTCCTTTGCCCGAGGCTAATCTGCGTTGATTGGTCAGATGACCCAGCAGTGTTTACAGAGATAATACTTATTTTTAACACGGAGTACAATGATGCTTTTATCAATTAAATTGTATTATAATAATGATTATAGTCCACTGCTTTATAGTTTGTAGTAAAAAACGAAAAATAAGATAAATAATTTAATGTTATGTTAGCGAGCATAGCCCAGAGTTCATATTGTAAAAGCACAATCAGTCTTTGTTTGCGTTAGCCCGATGCATAAACATAACGTTTTTACAAAAAAAAAAAAATGCAGTTACGTTACAGTTATTACTCTATTCTTTAGACAACTCCGAAAACAACGACAAACACTTCACATATCTCAATACAATTGTCATTGAAGACCTAGAAGCTAAACGGTGCTTACACAACAAACAAAATAATTATTAAGCATGCTACATAAAATATAAAAGCAAAAATTATTAATAACACTTACAGGTTGTGATACGGAGGAGGAAGCTGATGCAAATACACTTGGAACTGAACCTTCCTTCAATATCAGCCGGCTCGCGAATCCAAGTTTGATTGCATTTAAGTTGGTAAAGCAATCGTCTTCAAAATGACGCGAACAAACCACAAGGCTCGGACTATACTTCTGTGGTGTAGTGAATTGTAGGCACTTAGTCTTCAAATGCTCCTCCTTGGGCAGATGAAAAAAGTTTGCTTTTGAGAGTCGCACTTCAGAACACAGCGTCTCGTCGCCATGATGTTTCCCTGCTGGCCTTGGAGCGCAATAAGTGGGCGTATCGTATTCAAATAACTTGACAAGTTGACGTCATCTAGTCAGAGAAAAAGCTTCGGTCTTCTAACGATTCATAAAAATGACTCAGAGTCGACTCTCACTTTTGAAAGACAATAACTTTATATACGGTGCACTTTCATATTTCAAACTTTGCAGGATGTTTTTGTTCACTTAGATCTATGTTACACACTACATGAAAGGTAAATTTCAAAATTCCATAATAGGTGCCCTTTAAAAATCAACAACTCATTCTTATACAATTAATATAATGCGCTTTTTATAATAATGTTATAGCCTAATATTTTTTAACGATATAAGAGTAAAATAATAAACGTAATATAGTGCATATATTTAGCAAAATGCTCTTTCTTTTTTTCTAGATAACTAATATGTAAAATGGTCATTGATTGGCTTTACGTGACATACTGTTCACAATAAACTGTACTGTATCTTTCAGCGTACCTTCTGATGTTCATTCATGTTTATTTGGTGCTATAACTAGAAATAAAGAGGAACACAGATACAGCGATCTGTCATGCCACATTTGTTTGAATTTTGTAATAAAAGAGAATTTGAAAGCTGAGACTTTGTTTCATATCAAAAGTAACCTGCTCTGTCAGTGTGTTGTCAGTGTCATCTTCGCTTCGCAATGTTTAGTCTTTATTTTTTTTTATTCATTTAGAAGCTCAACCAATCTGGTTATTACATCTTTTGTCAAACTGTGACAGCTGGTTTTGTACCTTCAGTTCACTGTTCATTTTGCTTTAGCTGACTCATGTCTGTGAGTCACTGTGCAAATCGGTGCCAACTCACTGTATCCTAAAATTGGACCCAACTCATTTCCATTACAGTTTATGATGCAAACTTGCTTTCATGTTTGCCCTTGGTAACACAAACAGTTATTATGGCTTCTTTAAGTGATCTCATTGTTGTGGAGAGCTGTGCTTTGGAGGGTAATTGGACAGTCGAGATTAGTTAGCCCTTCTCTGACCTCTGTTTCTCTGCAGCAAGTAAAGCAGCTTTATGGTGTACAGATGCATTTAGAGGGCTTGTCTAAACTGTACGCATCTCTAGACTGTACTGGGTTTTTTTTCATTCCACTACCTTACTTTTGCGTTCTGTTGTTAAGAAATAAAGAGAGTTGATGGGTCATTATTGTGTGGCCTCGTAATATAAGTGTCATTGAGCAGTTTTAGCCATCTGATGTTTCCTAATATTTATGCTTTATATGTCAGTTCACTCAACAGCAAACTGAACCGGCATGTCTCTCATAACACAGACTCTCGCTGTATTAATATTACTGTAATATTGTTGCAGCAGTGTTCGTCTTGTTACTTGGCTGAATTGTTTTGTAATTGTATTTGACTGTTATAACAGACGTTTTAAGAAACTATACAGGCAAAATCATAAAATAATCAATGTTTCATGCACGTATTTATTTACACGCAGACTTATTATACATAACATAAATATTTATTCATATAATATAGAAATATAATATTCAAATGATCTAATTTGCATATTACTTCAGTGAATCCGTTGCTAAAAGGACACAGACAGCGAGTGCAAAAAATAGCCTTTGACGCAATCATCGAGTGCAATCTCAGTGAATTCCCTGAAATTGAAGTAAATGGCAATTATTGATACCGTGCCAAGACATACAATATTCTCTTATAGACATATTCTCATTACTCTGTAATAGTGCGCATTAATCAAACGGCGGGTGACGGGTAACCTATAATGCAGCACCTAGACCAATTCTCTCAGGAGAGTTAAAGACTCAAATATGAAGCGATTTGATCTCTGAGAGTTTAAGTTCCACAAAGAAGTCATCTTTGATTTAAAGGGTACCAAACTGAGGCGTATTTTCTGGTCCAGCTCGGCGACCCGCCTGTGTATCTGTAATGGCCGTGTTGCTCGCGGAAACCCCACACGTCCACCCTGGTTCGTCAGCTGGAGAGCAGGTTGACAGACTGTGACATCCCTCTTGAGCTGTGCTGTACTAAGCCCGCAAGTTCATTATTCATCTCCTGCTCACACTGACACCTCCCTTAATGGCTCCCTGCTCTACACTCCTATATTTATCCCATTTAGAATTACTAAAGCTTATTTAATACCTGCCTAAAACTATGGTTAGTAGGCGGCACTGTGGGTAACCACGTGGTCTTCTGAAATGAAAGGAGGCTTTTTTTTTTTCAATAGCCTATACATTTTATCAAATAAATTTAAACTTCATTACATATAAATATATTAAAATATAAATAAATATTCATCTTTTTTTTTTTTTTGCTTTATTTCTGTACTGTCAGTTATTTTCTTATCCAAATTTTGAGAAGACGCACCTGCCACATGATATTTTTATTCCATTAAAAACGTCAGGACCTGAAGGGGCCATTGTAGGGCCAACATAGGCCCACCCTCGGTTTCACAGACAAGGCTTAAGGCTAGTCCTGGACTAAAATGCATTTGAGTTGTTTTAACTGAAGCAACTTGCACTGACATATTTTAAGAATGCAGTCAATTGTTTTGTCTCAAGAAACATGCCAATAACGTTTTTTTTTTTTCTAAAGCACGTTTATAAAAGCTACTATGCTTTCCTGTAGCTCAGTGGTAAGGCATTGCGTTAACAACGCAAGGTTGTGGGTTCGATCCCAGGGGATTGCACATACCTATGTATAAATGTATAGGATAATGCAATGTAAGTCGCTTTGGATAAAAGCGTCTGCCAAATGCATAAATTCAAATGTAATGTAAATGTACTTAAATGTCCTAATTGAATTAAGACCTAATCCTCTGTTAAACCAGGCCTAAGTATCATTCATTTAAACGTGAAAATAATATGTCAGAGAGATCCTGCTGTATAACAGCTTGTGTTTTCTGGGGAATTTTTCCAGGTCACGTTCCCCGTGCGGATCTTCAAGCTGATGGGTGTGGAGACCATTATCGTAACAAACGCCTCTGGAGGTCTTTGTCAGGATTTCAAAGTGGGAGACATTATGGTCATTAAGGACCATATTAACTTGCCGGGGTTTGCTGGACAGCACCCACTGTGTGGACCCAATGATGAACGGTACGGAGATAAGGCAGAGAAAAAGGCAGAATAAAGTGTGAAAGAGTGAGAGATATTATTTTACAGAATTGTTTCCCATTTTATGAAAAAGATGGTGCATGTTCTTTCTTGTCTTCCTCAGATTTGGGATCCGGTTTCCTTGTATGTCTGATGCTTACAGCAAAGACTTGAGGAAGTTAGTTTTGGACATCACTGCTGAGCTGGGCTACTCTAATTTTGTGCGTGAGGGGGTCTACTGTATGGTTAGTGGACCCAACTTTGAGACCATCGCAGAGGCACGCATGCTGCACATCTTGGGGAGCGACTCTGTTGGTATGGACAGTCACAATACACAAGGGGGGAAACTGGCAAGAACTGCCGCAGGGAAAATGCACAACTCAAGTTGTCAAAAACATAGGATATAGTTGATATAGTGAAAAGCATATAGTTGCAATAAGTTATTACTTGCTATAAGTTATTACTTGATACAATAGATAATAATAGAAGTAAATGCACTGACCCACTTTCAGTAAGGTCCTTGGCCAGAAAAAGCTGCAATGTTTAGCAGGGTTGTTATTGTAAAATTAATAGTAAAAAGTAAAATTTTTGATAATCTTAAACTTAAAATAAAATATTTGTTTTGCTTTGGCAACTAACTGAAATAAAAAAGTTGAAGTACTAAAATGACTAAAATAAATAAAATATATTTATTTGAATATATGACCTATATTCAAATAAATATAATATAAAAAATAAATTTATAGAAACTAATAAAAATGCTCACTAGTTCTAGAATATTTTATTAGAACTAAACACTAATGAAAATTAACAAAAGTAACAGAAATCACTAAAACTTACTGAAAACAGATAATATAAAAGTGAAAGCTAATTCAAAATTAATAAATACTAGTATATAAAGAGGATAATAGTTTATAAATAATACATATGCTGCATCAGGTTTCCTCTCTCTGAGGAGTTTGAGTGGTTTAACTTGCTGTTTTCTTTTGTGTGTAGTGCCTCTCCTTCAATTGGTGCTTCAGGAAAATTATAGCTCGTTAATAATGATGTGCCATATTAGCAGACCTGCCATATTAACTGATGGAAATTAGGCCCACCCAAAGGGCCAAAGTAGCCCACTTCAATCAAAGTGATTATGTTAATCAGTGATATGAATAACTCTCTTGTCCATATGATTGGCATAAACTATACTTACTCCTGGTCCTCTGATGAGTTGAATGATGTCTTAGATAATTGGACTCCGATTACCAAACGGCCGCAGTCAGGGGTATGTGCTAAATAGGATCCTCTGGCTAGACCGGTCAACAACTGGTTCCTGTGTGCGTCCTCCCTCCTGTGTATACATCAGGACCCCAATGGTCCTTATTAAGTGTTACGTGAGACCCAGACCTGGTCTGCTTTATTAATGAATCACCTACTGCGCCACAACAGACATTTAATTAAGAGTCTCTCTCTCTTTCTCTTTTCTTCCTGCTGCCCTGACAGGCATGAGCACAGTTCCTGAGGTGACGGTAGCCAAGCACTGCGGACTGCGGGTCCTTGGCCTATCACTCATCACCAACAAGGTTTCTCTTGACTACAGTCGTGAGGAGAAAGTGAATCATGAGGAGGTGCTGCATATCAGCAAGATGAGAGCTGAGATGCTCCAGAACATGCTCATGACCTTCATCGCTCGCTCTCACCAAGTGGAGACCATCAACAACAACAACTGCATCTTCTCAAATACCGTCTAGGGTCAATCAAACCAGTTCAATCATGGGCGCTGTGGAAGTCATGTGATTGGATACAATAGATCTAAAGGCTCTATGTTATATTTAGCCTTTATTTATCTGGTTGTTAAAAAAAAAAAAAAATCAATGTGAGACCTCACTGTGCTTTTGGAGAGGATGTATTTGATCTCCAGTTGTGATTGTTGTCTTGTCTTGGACTTTCCTGACTTTTCAATATGAAAATACAAAAAAAATGTAAATAAACCTGCATATAGTTGAAATGAAATGTTTGACATCTCAATGGGAACATGTTTCAAACCATGTTTATAAGCCATAATCTACATCCTGTTTCACAAGGTACGGTTCTTAATCACGTTAAAAAAAGTCCATATAAACGCTGTCAATGTTCTGCGTTAAGGGGTTAGTTCACCCAAAAATGTCAATTCTGTCATCAATTACTCATCATAGAGTTGTTCCAATTCCAAACCTACAGTAAGTGACCCTTTAATAAAAAGGAATTTTCTGTATTGAATTTTTAACAGGTGTCTTACCCATATATTTTGAATTACGTGTTTTAGAGATTCGCAGATTTTTTTCTTACAGTGTAAAACCACAGCAACAAATAGCTCTTGATATATTGTACATGTGATAAGATTGACAAACTTACTTGGAACTACAAACTTAATACACAGTGGGATTTATGGACCAATATTTCAAATAATTGTTACACAGTGTCACACCACACACTGGTTGATCAGTATTTAGCTGGTTTTCTCAATATCCCCTGCTGGTAGACTACATGCAAGTAAAAAAAGCATCTACCTCCTTTGACACACATTTAAATCCATGATACTGTGGATAATTAATAATTTTCTATAGTCCTTCAGAATATCTGAGGTTTTCTTGTCATTGTAAATGTTCAGAGGAAGGTAAATGTAAGAATTCCTGACATCAAAATGACTCATGTCAGAGTGACAGTTAAATGGCATAATTTCTATCGAACATTAAGATCAACACTGAAAGTGTTAAACTGAATACAAAATAGACTGTAAGCAGGAAATCATCTAAAAGTTTTCATAAGTGTTTACAACTTAATTATGTATATAGCATTTTCGCATAGCCATTTATTGCATCATTGAGTTTTCTATTATTGTGAGCCTACGGACAAAGATTAATTTGTTTTCAAAACAATATGAACCAAACTTTAAAAAAAAATCATACAAAGTGATTTTGCTGATCTATTTTGACATACGCCTAATGTTAATCAAAAATTAATCAATCTAAATATTAATGACTAAAATGTTCAGATTAGCAAATTGAAATGATAAATCAGTGCATTATCTATTTGGTTAGTCTTTTGAGAGCATAGTGACCATTTTAACAAACACTGGTGAATTTGAGTTTCCTATCATATGTATCTCAACATCTGAAGTGTAGATGAGCTGTTTCTTGGGGCAAACTATTTTAAATAACTCATATAATTTACTTTCATTTTTGCTCGTCTAAGATGCAACTTTCAGGGTCAAAAAGTCATTCTTCTAATTAGCCCCATCTTATAATGAGTATTCTTATCAATAAAATTGATTTTTTCTTTATCAGGAGTTTTGACTTGTGTTGATGTTGCGGGCACAACCTTCTTTGATTTTCCTTAAATGTCAAGTGCAGAAACCAAAAGTTCACTGGGCCCAAAATTTGCATTCCAGTTTTTTTGGAGTCAGCATGAAATATTGGTCCCCTCTTAACAATCTTTGGGTGTTTGAAAGTTCTGCTAGAAAGACGGATCTAAAACTCTTTTCAGAATGTTAAATCTCTCACTAAACATAAGGCTGAACTTCGACCATTTAAGCTCACAGCCTCACACATACTGTACATTAGCAAGGATGAAACTGCTTATTGTGGAATAATCAGAGAAATCCAGACCTGCTACTTCTTCCCAAATGTCATCATGGTTAGAAGGTGTTCCAAAATACCCAGGACAAAATGTCTGTGTGGTTGCTGATACACCTGTCACAGATTTGATAGCGCAGTAGGCAATTTGCTGCTATCTGAGGGACAAAAAAGTACTTTAAGACCGGCTGTAATCGGACTTCTTTAAAATAGCTGGCAATTAATTTGCCAGCAAAGCTGAATTCTTTTGTGAGAGAGATACAAATGATTGAAAAATAGTAATGTAAGCATTTTTCACATCACAATGATTTCAATGAAGACATTTATATTTGGAAAAAACAACGTCAAATTATAGCAAGTAAGGAATGTAATTTAAAATAGGCATATGAGTGATCAAGACAAACAAAAATAAAACACAACATGGTTCCCTTTTCCCACTGGTTGCTCAACAGTGATCTGCTTAATGGATAAATTGTTCTTCCATGAATAACATACACTGAGGCATCTTTTAGTGAGGAGAGTTTCTACACCAATTATAAAAAGTATACGAACAACAAAACTGTGTTGAAAAGGCTACAGTAAACTATTAACACAAAACAAGACAAAGGCATTAGATAACACTATTTTAAAAAGTTACCATATTTAAATCACTGTAATATTGAGTTAATATAAAAACACAAACCAACACATTCTTACCTGTGAAAGGTTATTGCATTTCTTCAGGAATTTAAATCTGAGATTTTTTTTTAACAACTATAGGCTGCATGCTGTGGCATCTTGGAAACCGTTTTTACTGTTTTCTTATTGCCGAAGTGGTGCAGTGTGAAACAGGCTTCTTGGACAAGAAAAAATGTTGGGCAGGACTTGATTTTGTCCATTGGCAATTGATTGGATTGTTTGATCATAGTTGTTTGCTATTGCTGTGATCTCATGTGATTGACAGGTTGTCCCACCCTCGCGCCAGTAAACACATCATCAGAGAAGAGAAAAGGGCTGCTTCCGAAAACTTTAGGCAGCTGAATTGTTGCCTCGCAAGTTGCAACCCTATCAGCCAATGACTTTGAAGGCAGCGTTTGCGCACGAAGGTACCTCAAGAAACTGATTTCAGACAGACTTCTGAGCCAAAGTAACGGTTTAATGATCTACCGCAAAATAGAGAAAGCTTTGGTGAAAACTAAGCGAATATTTAATTACTACAATAGTAATTTCTCGCTAGAAATAACATAAAACCTACATTTACACACCAACCGCAACTTTCAGACTCTTTCCGAATCTTTCAGATTTATAGCTTTTAGCTTAAAGGTCCCATGACATGGGGTTATTATATTATTTTATAATGTTTCCTGGGTTGCCCTTATAATGTTAGTATGTTTTTTAGATAAAAAATAGTCATAATTTAGAAACAAAAGGCATTTTTCCTAGCCCAGTTTTAGCCTCTGATTTGAACGCTCTGTTTGAAGGGGCGTGTCTGTGTGAGACTTCGGTGTAACCGGCCACTGCTGTGATTGGCTGACATGCTTGCATATGAAATAGCTACTTATTACATGTGAAACTCTCTCGAATAATTTTACTACAGTTATTATACGTTTTTACTATTACAGCTATCGAGATTAACAAATCGTCAGAAGTTTTTAAAGTATTTAGATCTATTCCCATCACAGAAAATGTTGCCGTGATGAGCATTGGGCAAGCAGATGAGTCTGTTGATCGCGAGAATGAAGATCGTACTCGGTTACTAACGTAACCTCGGTTCTCTCTAGAAGAGGGAACGAGTACTGCGTCGAAGAACGCTACGGGAAAGATATTTCTTTGTCGAGATTGAAGCCTAAAATTAATCCTTAATTTTGTAATAATGTAAAACGCTTTTCTGAAGCATACAACCTAGGCGGAGCAATACAGCTCACCCATTGGCTGCTCTGCCAGAAAAGCACAGCCTATGCGAGGCCAGGACGCTGACCAATGAGGGCGCTTCGCGCCCTTCTGCGTCACCTCCCGCCCAAACAGGCGTGGCCTAGGCCTATAAATACGAGCATAGCTGTCTAACACGCCGATTTTCGTCAATGAAGCGACGCAGCGCGGACACGCACGGCCATGAGACGCAGTACTCGTTCCCTCTTCTAGAGAGAACCGAGGTTACGTTAGTAACCGAGTACGTTCTCTTACGTAGAGTTCTCTCGTACTGCGTCGAAGAACGCTGCGGGAACCCCATGTAAAACGCCGTGCGTGCTCTTGGACCGACACAGACACCTAAGGGCGCGCGCGCCCTGGTATACAACTGCCTACCCCAAGAAGTATAGGGAGAGCGGCTAAATTAGCATCATCCCTTTATAGTAGTGCCTCTTAAGGCATAATAGCATATATATGTAATATAGATATATATGAGGGGTAATAGCATGCTCATGGGACACATTGTCAGTGAGTGATGCTTAAACATTGAAGTGACCTGGGCCGCAGCGCGGGGCAGGGACACTTATACACATTAAACATTGAAGTGACCTGGGCCGCATCGCGGGGCAGAAACACTTATACATATTAACCTTGAAGTGACCTGGGCCGCAGCGCGGGGCAGGACACTAATACACAGTCTTCTAGACCGAGAGCAGTTTAGCCTGCAACGCAGGAACCTCTAGGTTATAGAACCTAATAAATGTAGACGGGGAGGCCCAGCCTGCCGCCATACAGATATCTTGTAACGAGATTCCGCTATACCAAGCCCATGAAGAGGCCATGCCTCTCGTGGAATGTGCTCTGATGCCCAAAGGGCATTCCAAACCTCTAGATGCGTAGGCTAGCGCAATGGCGTCCACTACCCATCGAGACAGACTCTGTTTCGTCGCGGCTCGCCCCTTGGAGCGTCCGCTGAACGAAACAAAGAGCTGCTCCGTCTGTCGAAAAACAGCGGAGCGGGACACATAAGCTCTTAATGCCCTGACCGGGCAAAGGGGGCTATTTCCGTCCTCTGAAGCCGGCAGAGCCGACAGGGAGATGACCTGAGCCCTGAACGGTGTGTTGAGGGACTTAGGCACGTACCCATGCTTCGGTTTCAATACGACTACAGAGTCGTTTGGCCCGAACTCCATACAAGAAGCTCTCACTGAGAGCGCTTGCAAGTCTCCCACACGCTTCACTGAAGCGAGAGCCAAAAGAAACACGGTCTTGAAAGACAGGTGTTTCATGTCAGCTGAGTGAATAGGCTCGAAAGGGGCCCCTTTCATAGCGTTCAACACTGTAGAAAGGTCCCAAACGGGGACTGAGGGGGGCCTTGGGGGGTTTAACCTCCTGGCGCCTCTAAGGAAACGGACCACCAGGTCGTTCCTGCCTAGTGAACGGCCAAGCGTTGGATTAACGAACGCTGATATGGCAGCCACATAGACTTTGAGCGTGGATGGGGTTCTTCCCTTATCCAATAGCTCTTGCAAGAAGGAGAGAATCTCCGGTTCTCCACACTGAAGTGGTGACAGACCTTGATCTGAATACCATCCAGAGAACACCGACCATTTGGAAGCGTAGAGCCGTCTAGTAGACGGAGCCCTAGCTTGCTCGATCGTGTCTAACACTCCTCTTGGGAGGTTAGCGGGTACCCGTTTATGGCCCATACGTGTAGGGACCAAAGCTCGGGGTGAGGATGCAGGATCGCGCCCTTGGCCTGTGAGAGGAGGTCTCTCCTCACTGGAATCGGCCACGGGGCAGTACTTTTTAGTCGCATTGTAACAAACTTGGCTTGCAACTCAAATAAACCAGCAGTTACTTAAAGTTCAGGACACTCACAGAGCATGAATGAATAATGAAAAAACTGAGTCATTACTTGAAATCAGACAAAGATAGGCCTAAACAGGTTGACCAACAAAGTATATTGATAACTCAATAGTCAAATCAGAGAAATGAACACTTATCCAATAGTCCTTGATCAAATAGTCCATGTATTGTCCTTGTGCGTGAATCCTTAATCCTTGAGCCCAAAAAAGTGAATCAAAAATGTCCAGAAAAAATGGTAATAATCCTCCAAAAGTGATGAAAATAGCAAAAAACCCAAGTCTTCCTTTGAACCTCAATGGGTTATAAATCCATGAACCATTTCAATGGAGAAAGCTATCCATACTAGTCTGCCTGGTTCAAACAGGTTCACCTCACATGTCTCTCCTTCCCCTCTGGCTTGGCTTTTTCTCTAAACAAGGCCTTCCTTCCTGCAAGGAGCTCTCCTGTCAAAATAAAAGTCCATTTTGCCAACTACAGGATGTTTCTGCACCAAACATAAGAGTCTTACATACAAAAGATAGAGAACTAGAGGCCTGACCCCAATTAAATCATACCCATACTTATTTTACCGTATTTTATCCTCCTTCACATTTGTGAACTAAAGTATGTGTACTTCTCTTAGATATAGAGGTGTCACAGAGTCCCCCCCCCCTGACAGCGGCTACTGAGGGAGGCTTCCCCAGAAAGGTTTTAAATTAACAACATTCACTGTCTCTTCTTTGTCAGTTGGATGAATCCATCTGACTCTGTAATTCACTGGGCCAAGCTTCGTCGTCACCCTCGCTGGCCCTGACCATCGTGGGGCTAATTTAGAGGAGAAATAATCAGAAGCTTTAGAAACAGGATGGGCTCTCACCCAGACCAGGTCTCCCACATGAAATTGTGCTTCCCTCCGGTGAGTATTGTAGTACCTGGCTTGTCTAAGTTGTGCCTTCCTCATTGATTGTTTGACTTCTTCAGCGAGTTGATGCTGTCTTTCTATTATGGAGTATGACGATTGAGAGGGGTTTGGCGAATAGTGAACCAGTCTCTCAAGAGGTCCTTGAAGTTGTCTTCCCAGAGTGAGCTCCGCAGGAGTCCTATTGGTAGTTTCATGTTTGGCATTATTTATTGCAAATCGAAACTCTGTAAGCCACATGTCCCACTCTCTGTGGTTCTCTCCCACATAAGAAGCCATCATGGTTTTCAAGTTCCTGTTAACTCTCTCAGTGAGGTTGGTCTGTGGGTGGTAACTGGTAGTTAATTTTTGAGTTACTCCCCAGTTTCTGCACAAATCAACCAGGAGCTGGCTTAGGAATTGTGGGCCTCGATCTGAAAGGATGTACTTCGGGACCCCCCACCTATTGAAGATATCGTCCTTCAAGATTTGACAGATGCGTGGTGTCTTACTGTCTCTCAATGGGAAAAGCTCAACCCATTTAGTAAAGTAGTCCACCACCACAAAAAGAAAGACATTTCCCTTCTTACTTTTAGGGAATGGTCCCATAAGGTCAACGCCAAGCATATGACCAGGCTCGTTCACCTCAGTTGATTGTAGGAAGCCCAAAGGTTTTGAATTGGAAGGCTTGTACTGCTGACACACAATACACTCTTTAACATGTTGCCACACATTCTTTCTGACTTCGGGCCACCATGCCACCTCCAAGATTTTCAAAAGGGTCTTCATCTTGCCGAGATGAGCTCCTAAAGGATTGTTGTGAAAGTAGTCGATGAAAGTGAGGACAAGGGACTTTGGCACCACCAGCTGGTATTTGGCACCACCAGCGTAAGGTATAACTCTGTATAACACGCCCTGTTGGATATCCCATCTTATCCGATCACTTTGTTCATTCTTCACTTCTACTTTACCCATCAATTCCTTTACCTGCTCGTCTCGGTCTTGAGCTTCTTCTATCTCAGCCAGAGAGGATGGCAACTCAAAGTTCCACGAGAAAGTCCTCTTTGCTACACATGCAGCCACAATTGCTTGATCTTGAATGGACCTAGACAGAGCATCAGGTACCACGTTCATCCTACCTTTTCTGTACTGAACTTGGAATTGGAATCGTTGTAGCCTCAGTATCCATCTGGTTAGTCTGGATGTTGTCTTTGGCGCATTAAAGGCCCACGACAATGCTGCATGGTCAGTGTATACCACAAAGGGTACCCCCTCCAGGTAGTGGTGCCATTTTTCCACTGCCCATACAACAGCTAGGCACTCTTTTTCCGAGGTTGAATAGTTTAGTTCTGCTCCCCTTAGACTTCTTGAGGCATAAGCGATAACAAATTCTTCATTATCAAACCTTTGCGTGAGTACTGCTCCAAGTCCGATGGCACTGGCATCGGTTTGTACTTGAAATGGATGAAGAAAATTTGGCTGGGCCAGCACAGGGGCTTGTTGCAGGGCTACTTTCAGACTCTCCACACTCTGCTGACATTCTTTGGTCCAAGCCCACGAAACGTTTTTTCGCTGCAAATGATACAAGGGGGCAGCAAGCTCAGCAAAATGAGAAATGAACTTGTGGTACCATCCCATCAGGCCTAAGAACCTCTGCAAGGAAAGAAGATCATGAGGTATGGGATAGTTGGAAATTGCAGCTGTCTTTTCCGGATCCACTTCCACCCCTTTTCCTGAGACTACATGGCCCAAGAATTTTAGCTCAGTCTTGAGAAAATGGCATTTCTTCAGATTCAGGGTCAAGTTGGCCTTTTGGAGTCTACAAAAGACCGCTTCAAGATCCTGAAGATGCTGCTGTTTAGATGGAGAGTATACAATAATATCATCGATGTATACAAAACAGATGCTGCCTCTCAACCCCTCTAATACCCTCTCCATGAGACGTTGGAAAGAAGCTCCTGCATTTTTCAGACCAAACGGCATTGTCAAAAATTGGTATAAGCCAAAGGGGGTGATGAAAGCAGTCTTTTCCTGGCTACTCTTCTCCATCTCCACCTGCCAGTACCCTGATTTCAAATCCAGCGTGCTGAAATATTTTGCTCCATGCATGGATTCTAGAATATCATGGATGAGGGGCATAGGATAAGCATCTTGAGGCGTTTTAGCATTTAAACGCCTATAATCAACACAGAACCGTAAGCTTTGATCAGGTTTAGGCACAAGTACCACTGGGGATGCCCAAGGAGATTGCGAGGGTTCAATGATGCCGTCCTGGAGCATCTTTCCAATCTCTTCCAGAATTATATCCTTCTTTAAGGGTGATACTCGATAGGCCTTGCACCTAACTGGGAGGTCATCTGTGGTTATGATCTGGTGGGTGGTTAGGTTTGTCCTCCCCAACTTGTTGGAACAGACCGAAGGCCATGCATGCAGCAGCTGTTGTATTACCTGAGGATACCCCTGAATCAGATCATCCTTCAATGAAGATTCCACAACAGTTACTGACTCATGTACTCCAGACTCAAGGGGCAGTGCCATAAATACATTGATAACCTGTTCCTCCTGCTGGCTCCATAATTGTTCCCCAAGGGGCTGGCAGAGAAAAGGAAACACAGTCATCCGTCCATTGATACACAGTTCATAACTATGTTCTCCCACATGTAAACGTACTCCAGTTTGACGCAAAAAATCCAGGCCTAATATAAGGGGAAAAGCAAGCTGTTGGTCTGCCATCACATAAGTGTCAACTGTCCACCTCATTCCATGCCACTCGTAGGTAATATGGACTCGGCCTTCTGAGGTTTGGGCCTTCCCATCAGCTAGCATGAAAGTCCTGTTGAAGTGTTTCCTCAGTGGCTCACCTGGCTTAGCCAACACTTCCCACAGCTGTCTCTGCATTAAAGTGAATGTGGAGCCAGTGTCTAGGATAGCTTCCACTTGCTTGCCCCGAATACCCAAAACTGCTCGAAGCAACGGAGGGGTGGTAGCCTGCACTAAAGCTAGATGTTGAGTTGGTCCAGACAGGGGTTTAGAGACATTGACCTGACGGGCTGTTGGATTCTTCTTCCCTTTTTCATTGGCTTTCATCTGATTTATTTTGGCCCAATAGTCTCTTTTGGAATTGAGGTCTCTTTCCACCAATGACCCAACCTTGACCAATTGCTCCACTGTATGGACAGCACCCCTTAGGCTTCCTGCCAGAGAAGGGTTACAGTTATTTAGGATTCTTCTCACCACTTCTTCCTCAGGAAGGTCAGTCTTCCACTTTAAGCATAGTGCTCTATAGTCATAAGCAAAATCTCTAATGCATTGATCGGGACCTTGGATCATAGCTTTAAGTTGTTCCTCTACCTCAGTGAGATAGTCAGTGGGAAGGAATGCTCCCAGGAAGGCTCTTTTAAACTCGTCCCAGTTATGGATCTGGTTTCTTTCTGCCAGCCACCAACTCCTGGCAGGTCCAGAGAGAACAGCATTTAGGGTGGCTACAAGTTCAATGTCAGACAAGTGTCTAAGTGTCAAAAAATTTTCACATCGCTCCACAAACTCCACTACATCACTGGTTTCTCTGGTTTCTCCAAAACTGGGGAATTCTAAATGAATTGGGGGTTTAGGGTAGGAAGTAGTTGGTATAGTTGAATGCATTCTCTCACTGTCTGAAGTGGCAGCCCCAAAGGAAAAACGGGTCATTGGAGTGCTGGTTTTCCTGATACGGTCAATTTCCTTTCGCCACTTCTCATCCCTTCTTTGAAGACAGTCTATAACTCCATTCTCTAACTTAACCAAAGATCTATGCATGAAATTTTCAATGTCATCGAACCGTTGATTCACCACATCTCTGAATACAGCTTCACGATTTACTGCACTCTCACTGGATGCTCGAAGACCATCTTTCAATGTGTTAATTTCAGCATGTAATTCTTGGACTGATTGAGAGAGGTTTGATATTCCTAAATCTGTTCTTTCAATCTCATTTCTTACCGGTTTTAAAACCTCATCACCGGTTTGGGCCTCATCATCACTCTCTTCAGCTTGGCTGTCAATATACATTTCACCTAACAGTGAGCTTATTTCTCCTATGGATCCAGGATTCCTGTATTTATTTCCAGGTGGAGCAGGATTGAAAGGAAGGGACTCTGACACACCCACATCATCTACTGGAATTAACTCTGCCTCTGAATTAGATTTAACAGTTTCCATTGTAAGTATCCAACACTGTTTGACCAAAATGATAGATAACAACTCAAATAACACAGTAAAATCAATTAATTTCAACACCACCATTCACATGAGTTCCCCGTACGGGCCACCATCTGTAACAAACTTGGCTTGCAACTCAAATAAACCAGCAGTTACTTAAAGTTCAGGACACTCACAGAGCATGAATGAATAATGAAAAAACTGAGTCATTACTTGAAATCAGACAAAGATAGGCCTAAACAGGTTGACCAACAAAGTATATTGATAACTCAATAGTCAAATCAGAGAAATGAACACTTATCCAATAGTCCTTGATCAAATAGTCCATGTATTGTCCTTGTGCGTGAATCCTTAATCCTTGAGCCCAAAAAAGTGAATCAAAAATGTCCAGAAAAAATGGTAATAATCCTCCAAAAGTGATGAAAATAGCAAAAAACCCAAGTCTTCCTTTGAACCTCAATGGGTTATAAATCCATGAACCATTTCAATGGAGAAAGCTATCCATACTAGTCTGCCTGGTTCAAACAGGTTCACCTCACATGTCTCTCCTTCCCCTCTGGCTTGGCTTTTTCTCTAAACAAGGCCTTCCTTCCTGCAAGGAGCTCTCCTGTCAAAATAAAAGTCCATTTTGCCAACTACAGGATGTTTCTGCACCAAACATAAGAGTCTTACATACAAAAGATAGAGAACTAGAGGCCTGACCCCAATTAAATCATACCCATACTTATTTTACCGTATTTTATCCTCCTTCACATTTGTGAACTAAAGTATGTGTACTTCTCTTAGATATAGAGGTGTCACAGCATCAAAGCTGGGAACCAGGTCTGATTCGTCCAGTATGGAGCAACCAGTAGTACCGAGCATCCGCTCTCCTTGATACGCTCCAGCACTTGAGGCAGGAGTGAGACAGGAGGAAAGGCATAGAGCGGACGGCGGGGCCAGACTCTGGCCAGCGCGTTCGCGCTCTTCGAAAAGAATTCTGGGCAGTGAGCGTTCTCCTGGTTTGCAAACAGGTCTATTTCCGCTCTGCCGAACCTTTTCCACAGCAGACGCACTGTCTGTGTGTGTAGGGACCACTCTCCCGTAGGAACATTGTTCCGTGAGAGTCTGTCCGGGCCTACGTTCAAGTGGCCTGGCACGTGTGTTGCTCTTAACGAGCGCAGGTTGTGCTGGGCCCACACCAGTATGCGTTCCGCTAACCTGAATAGGTTTCGGGACCTCAGGCCACCCTGGTGGTTTATGTAGGCTACTACCGACACGTTGTCCGAGCGGACCAGGACGTGGTGTCCTTTTATCCGGGGACAGAAACGCCTCAGCGCAAAGTCCACCGCCATCATTTCCAGGCAGTTTATGTGCGGTAGTTTGGCTCGCTCTGCCCATTGGCCAAAGAGCGGTCTGCCGTCGAGCAGTGCTCCCCAGCCTGAGGTGGACGCGTCCGTGGACACCACCTTCAGGCTCGAGGAAGTCCCCAGACTTACACCTGACCGGTACCAGTCTGACGCTCTCCATGGTGTCAGGGCTGAAATGCATTCCTGAGTGACCTTGAGGCGATAACGACCGTGTAACCATGCTCGGCGCGGTACGCGCGTTCTCAACCAGAACTGTAGTGGGCGCATGCGCAGCAGGCCCAACTGCAGCACTGTAGAGGCTGAGGCCATGAGGCCCAGCATTTTCTGAAATCTCCTGAGCGGCACTATGTGGCCGCTGCGGAAGGATTTCGCCATTTGCAGGGTATTTCGCCTGCGCTGTGATGACAGGCGTGCTGTCATAGACAGTGAGTTCAGATCCAGTCCTAAAAAGGAGATCCTTTGACTGGGAAACAGTGAACTTTTCTCCCAATTGACTCTCAGACCTAAGCACTCGAGGTGATCGAGTATTAGTGTCTTGTGGTGAGCGAGTTCTGACGGAGATTGAGCTAGAATCAGCCAATCGTCCAAATAGTTCAGAATTCGAACGCCTCGGAGTCTCAGGGGTGCCAGCGCCGCGTCCATGCACACTGTAAATGTACGAGGTGCTAGGGATAGGCCGAATGGCAGGACTGTGTACTGATATGCCCGGCCCTCGAAGGCGAATCTCAAAAATCGCCTGTGACGTGACGCAATTTGTATGTGAAAATACGCGTCTTTCAGATCTATTGCCATAAACCAGTCTCCTCGGCGAATTTGCGCGAGGATTTTTCTGGTCGTGAGCATTCTGAACTTCCGCTTTGTTAGCGTTTTGTTCAGACGCCTTAGATCTAAAATGGGTCTGAGACCCCCGTCTTTCTTCGGTACCAGGAAATATCTGCTGTACAGACCCCCTTCGCTCTGAGCTTGAGATAAAGGCTCTATGGCCCCTTTGCTCAATAGCTTCGCTATTTCGGCTCGAAGTAGATGTGCTACTTCTGTTTTTACCGTGGTTTCGACTTTTCCCGTGAAACGGGGAGGGCGTCGATGAAACTGTAGCGAATAGCCTCTTTTTATAGTCTCTAGCACCCATTCTGAGACCCCGGGAAGTCTTTCCCATGCATGTGCACGTGTGACTAGGGGTTGAATGTAATCTGGGCCCTGGTCGCGAAATGGCGGCGACACGAGAGCAACCGTGTGCTGTAACATGGACGCCGTGGCGTCTGAGGCGGGGGACATGTTTAACACAGTATGCGTCCCGCGCGCGCTCTGTTCTCTGAGTTGAGAGAGAGCACGCGGGGCGAGCCCTACGGGGCTCGTTATGTTTGTGAATAAACGTGGGCGCTTGGTGGCGGGCACATTTATAACACCGGGGACACTGTGTTTGTGTACTGACTGACCGTTCGTTAGTTTCGTTTTTACAGAAACCGCGGAACGTGCAGTGTGTAGTGGTTGTGGGCACTGGATAGTGGGCACGCTCACTACATGTAAAGCACAACCGGCATGAGCCGATTTTATGTGTGCAAACCCTGTGTTGAATGGGGCTGTGCTTGTGTGAATGAATGGGCACTGGGTGGGCATTGCAGTTACACACATTACACCATCGGCCTTGGCCGGAACACCAGAAATTAAACTCTTTTTTAGATTTATCTGGGTCGCCGTGAAAACGGCGTTTGTGTGCAGGCAAACGGGCTTTACGGCCGGTTTGTTGGCTGCTAAATACACTGGTACAAACACGGAACTTAGGGCTGTACAAGCGAAAACCTTTGGTGGAAGTCCGGCCGCAGCGGGACCCGAACACCGTCGTTTTCCTAGCAGGGCTAGGATGGCGCCGAGGCCTCGGGCTTGAGTGAGATCTTGGGCCGAGGACCACGCGGTGGCGGGCGGCGTCCGGCGGAGCGAGACCGTGGTCTCTCTCGGGCCTGTTGCTGCTGGGCCGGTGCGGCGGGCGCGGGGCGCTGCTGAGTTCGGGCAGGCGGCTGTTTAGGGCGGCCTGTTGCGGAACTGGAGCGCTTTGGCAGAAAATGTCTCATGGCCTGCGAAGTCTTCTGTACCTCGGCGAATCGGTCCGCGAAGTCCTTCACGGAGGATCCGAAGAGGCCAGTCGGTGAAATGGGAGCGTCGAGGAACGCAGAGCGCTCCGACTCCGCCATTTCGGAGAGAGTCAGCCACAAATGTCTCTCGGAAACAGTAGCTGAGGCCATAATCCTGCCGATGGCGTGTGCGGCGGACTTTGTAGCGCGAAGAGCGAGGTCTGTGGCGCTACGTAAGTCCGGAACACTGATCGCGCCCGGGCCTTCCTCGTCTAGCTTGCAGAGGAGGTTAGCCTGGTGGATTTGGAGCACCGCCATGGTGTGCAGCGCCGATGCAGCTTGTCCGGCGGCGGAATACACGCGGCCGTTCAGAGCTGACGAAGTGCGGCAAGCTTTAGATGGTAGGACTCCCTTAGCCCGCCGTCCAGCAGAGGGTGGGCAAAGGTGAGTCGCTACAGCCTCCTCGACCGGAGGGAGAGCGTGGTAGCCTCTGTCGCGAGCACCGTCCACTACGGAGAATGCTGGCGAGGCAGAAGTACGTACTCTGGCTGAAAATGGCGCCTTCCACGATTTCGCTACCTCTTCGTGAAGCTCAGGAAGAAAGGGTGCGTGTCTGGAGGGGGGCGCAGCGCGGTCTCCAGCGAGGAAGCGGCCATCCAGCCGGTTGAGTGCAGGTTGTTCGGGCGTCGACCACTCGAGGCCGAGGCTCGATACGGCCTGTGTGAGCAGACGCATCAGCTCTGCTTCGATGCTGATCTTCCCTCCTCGACGTTCCGGAACGGCGGGGGAGGGGAGGTCCACAGAGCTCGCCCATCCCTCGCTCTCCGAAGCGAGAAGCGAACAGCAATCGTCATCCCCCTCTGATACGGCTTGCTGGTCGTCCTCCATAACGGACAAAGCGGCGTGCTGCGGCTGTTGTCCGTCGGTGAGCGACTCAAGCGACACGTTGAGAGGAGCTAGCGGCGGTGGCGGCGGCGAGCTCCTCGTGGAGGGAGGTTCCGGGACCCGCTGAGCGCGGCGCTTCTTACGGCGCGGCGCTACAGGGGGCGGTTGAGCAGTCTCGGCGAAAGATGCAAGGCGAGTCCGCAGAGTCGCGATTGGCATCATGTCGCAGTGATGGCAGCCGCCATCACCGAGAGCGAGAGCTGCATGTTCCTCGCCCAAGCAGGAAACACACAGTTCGTGGTGGTCCCCGTCGATGAGCGCGGCTCGGCAGGAGCCGCAGGAAACGCGAGACATCTTTAAAAAGACACTCGTTGCTCTTTTGTGAGGAAAAAATGTGTGCCGCGGTAGGCGAACACACACACAAAACACACACAAAACTGAAAGGATATTCCACGCCGGAGAAGCGCAGCAGGGAACGGCGGCTGAAGGCGGCGATGACCAGCGGCTTCAGGTAAGGGCTCGTCCTGCTGAGGTGCTTGTTCCAAACGGCTGTGGCGGCTCGAATCAATCCAGCGATGCGTGCAGCTTCGTTGAATTTAAGAAAATCGGCGTGTTAGACAGCTATGCTCGTATTTATAGGCCTAGGCCACGCCTGTTTGGGCGGGAGGTGACGCAGAAGGGCGCGAAGCGCCCTCATTGGTCAGCGTCCTGGCCTCGCATAGGCTGTGCTTTTCTGGCAGAGCAGCCAATGGGTGAGCTGTATTGCTCCGCCTAGGTTGTATGCTTCAGAAAAGCGTTTTACATTATTACAAAATTAAGGATTAATTTTAGGCTTCAATCTCGACAAAGAAATATCTTTCCCGTAGCGTTCTTCGACGCAGTACGAGAGAACTCTACGTAAGAGAACTTATCATGGCAACGCAGTTTCTGCACTCGCTCTGCTTTCCCCAATGCAAACACGATTATGTAAATACAGTAAGAGCTTCATGTGCAGTGTAACGTGCGTCATTGATTTCATAACGAGTTTGGCTAGTGTCCAGATAAACTCGATCGCGCTGTGTCCATGAGAAAATGAGCTAGGAAGTATAGGAACGCGTGCGCGCGATTCCTACAAAGATTGTTCTTTGATCGCTTTCTGTATATAATTTATTCACAATTTAAATACGATTATTTTCATCCTACTAAAAGAAACGATGTGAAGTTTATATTTTAGTCACTGGCTTGACTTACTGAGGCATAAACAGCTGTATTGAACGATTTGAGAGAAAGATTACCTGTCTGAACTTGAACAATTACACATCAGAAAGTGTTGCTTAAGCTCGATCGATTTATTTTCAGACGTTCGTCGAAGCCACCTCTATGACCCAAGTTGAGGAAACAGTCGTCGGTGAAATGTTTGCCGCAGACATGCAAAACTTTGGGGAGTTGTGTCGGCGCATTTCCAGAGAAAATGAAATGAATCCACTGGTTCTTCTGGAGCTTGGAGGAAGGAACTAAAAAAAGGCTTCGGTGTTCATTTGTACATCCAATTATTGAGCAATTATTATGCTTCACTTGCTCAAAAGCCATGATATCTCCCGTGGACAAACTAAAATCGCGCGCACGCGTTCCTGCTTCCTAGCTCATTTTCTCATGCGGGAAATATTCTCTGGGTGGGCAGAGCAGAGAAAGGGGAGGTAACATTTCCTCCGTATGACGTCATACGGAGGAGATTCAAGATCAGCCCGATTGAGCTTCCACTTTTTCAAAGACAGAGAAAGATAGCAAAAGCTCGATTTACACCGATTGAAATTTCTAGAAATTTGGGGACCATACACAGGCTAGGGGAACTCATATTAATGTTAAAAAACCTCAAAAAGTGAAAATTTCATGTCATGGGACCTTTAACTGTCATGAAAAGAAGTTTCCAACTCTTATTGGTATCATATGGCATATCTCTCAGCATCTGAGGTGTAGATGAGTTGTTTTCATGTGCAGGTGTCACTGTTTACTTGCTAAGGTGTGATGTAAGCTCCTCACAACAATACTCTGCAGGAGTGTTTCATAATGGCCTGGGCTCACACTACAACTGCCAGCCAACCCATCTGTGTGTCTATATAGAGCAATTAGTGACCAACAGCACAAACATATGTCACACTGTCCTGCTTCTCTTTCTCTAGAGGCACGGAGACATTGTGTTAGTCATTGCCTAAAAGTCACAACAGGTTGATCATAAGTCTGTATTAACTCACTGGTTCTGTGTTGTGAACCACTAATGTTCTGAGAGCTATAAGGATGTAGTAGGAAACACCAGTTTTGTGATAACACATGGATTCATCATTAACACCATGTAGTCTAATTTAAGCTTATGTCACTCTCTCTGCCAGACTACTAGAGAAGGTGTGTGTGTGGTGACGATGGTGAATTGTCTTTCTATCTGTCTGTGCCTGCCTACCTGCCAGGCAGGATACCATTACAGAGGACCAGAGACCCAACCGTCATTTGTCTGGGCAGAGCCTCAGTAATTAACATATGGAGAGCAATTAGCTCATGGGTCATTGCTCATTTTTACAAATTAATGCTCTGTAAATATGAGAAAACCAACAAGACAACCGAACAAGGGGATAATGCACAGAGGCAAAAGGAAAATCAATTCAATAAGTTCAGCACTAAGAATAATTCATACACAAAGCACATACACAAAGCTACTGAATTGTGAAGGCCAAGCAATTGTAAAAGCCATGTGACTGAACTGCAATCACATTGCAAGTTTATCTTTGACCAAAACATGTACTCTATAAAATATCCAACATAAAGTAGTTCTACCAGAAAGACTCGGGAGGCAAAATAACGTACAGTAAGTATGCATTTATTAACAGCCCAGCATAATAAAAGTATTATGATCTAAAGTTCTTTGGTGTAGGCCCAGTCCGTAGCTTGTAATCCGAGGGTCCGGACTCTGCATTTCCCTGAAAATGAAGAGAGGGGCGCAACCGACCCCCTGGGAGTTATGGGAAGGGACCATCCTGGTGGTGGTGGGGAGGATGGAGGGGAATGTAGGCGTAAACGTAAATAAATGTAACAAATTAGTATTATTATTAACTAAAATCTAGACTCGTTTTTCCACCTAAGATCACTTTTCTTTATACACCTTGATTTCTGGAATACAATTGCAAGCTTCATCCTCAAAGGACCCAACTGGCAGAGGATACAAGGATGAATTAGTGTGAGAAGAATTATACATTGACTTTCAGGGGACAGATTTGAGGAATTCCATCATTTTTGAAGCACTGTTAAACATTTGCCAAATTATTAAATGTAAAATGTAAAAGTCAGGGTGCAATCTGTCAAAATTTGTGCCAACTCATATTGTTATTTGAGTTAAACGTCATCTAAAAGGATTTTTTTAAATAAACCACAAAACGTTAAGCCTATACTGAAATATTTATCTATACCTACACTGAACTTTATCGTAGTATTGCCCGCAACTGACTACAACATAAATCGTGCAACACCGGTAAGTAGGCCTAGGCTACTTAAATGGTTAGGGTTCAATGGTGCGTTCAAGTCAACTCCTAAAGATTTACGTGTTGAATGCACATGAACGCCACCACAATGTCATAAATACTAGTGGGAAGCTTGGGATTTTCTTTAAGCCCGATACGAGTTGGGGGCGTGTGTCAGTGAGAAACGTGGCGGAATACGGGTTGGGTATTTAGCAGTGATATTGTCAGGCTTTTCTATTTACAGTGCATTAAGCTGATCGCATGGACATAATATGATGGCATAATAATATAACAATGTAGGTATAGGTATATAGGCTAATTAAGTTTGCAGTGGTTTCATAAATTCATTAAAAACAAAGCACACCTGATTCACATTTCTTTGTTGTTCATTTTCTAGAACTAGTGTAAAATGCCATTTTCACAAGATGTAAAATAAATCTCTGATGTCCCCAGAGCGTGTGTGTGCAGTTTTAGCACAAAAATACAAAGTTAAAGTCACTTTTTGAAGGTTTGCAAAAACGCACCGTTTTGTGTCTGGCCCTTTAAATGCAAATGAGATGCTGCAGAGGGCGGGGTTTCAAGAGCTCGTGTGTGTGTGTGTGTGTGTGTGTGTGTGTGTGTGTGTGTGTGTGCGTGCGTGCGTGCGTGCGTGCTTGCGTGCGTGCGTGCGTGCTTGCGTGCGTGCGTGCGTGCGTGTGTGTGTGTGTGTGTGTGTGTGTGTGTGCGTGCGTGTGTGTGCGTGTGTGTGTGTGTGTGTGTGTGTGTGTGTGTGTGTGTGTGTGTGTGTGTGTGTGTGTGTGTGTGTGTAAGCAGCTATGATTAGGCCTACCTCATGAGGACACACTAAAATGACAGAAACTGTTCTGCATTCGGAGTCAGACAAAGATGGAGAGACTCAAGAAGGGGTGACAACATGTAGAATGCAACAGGACATCTCTGAATTTAGTTGATGAATTTATGTTGCTGATGTGGAGTTAACTATCTTCAATTAGCATATTCTGTCATGGTAATCTATAAATCACTCGTGAACTGTTGTGAGATGCACACAGAGTGACTTTCTATTGCATGTGAAAAGATGGATCCTAAGGTTTGAGCTGACTCACAAATGTACTCTTGACACAAATATACTCTTATAACAACTTTTCCTCTTCTCAACATGGACTGCGTGTTCTCGGGGGCGGGGTTTATGTAGCTACATTTTACGGTTGGTGATGTCACTAACCCGGGAGGCATCGTGTAGTCCCTACCAGCTGTTTGTTGTAGTCCTTTTCTTTAAAAGCAAATATCTTCCTTTGCTTTGAGTGTTTTAACTTTGCAGCTGTTGTTTATGCTCAAACAGCAACATTACACACTAACTAAAGTTAGAAAACAAGTTAAATCATACTTAACCACCCCTTTAAGAACCTAGCTGTATTTTTGCTTCCCATGCGTAGCCTATTTACGACTTTGTGGTGTCGTTCATGCATGCGCGCGGAACTCGTAAATACGAACTTTTCGACATGAGTTGAACGCACCATTAGTTAATGTTACTTAATTTGAGTTCTGACGAAGATGAACGAAAGGGTTTGAACGACATAAGGGTGAGTAGCCTAATTAATTACAGAATTTTCATTTTTGGGTAAACCCGTTGGCCTGTTTGTTTGGACGTATGTATACGCGCTCTGTAACCTGAATATATCCTACGTTAGAAAACATTGTTAAAACTAATAAATGTTTGGAGAAAATAGGCCTAAAATACCTTTACCCTCGCAAAATTAGGCTAGTCGAGACTCAGAGTAAGCGAATAGCACAAGTTCATGCATGTCAGATTGTGATATTTTATTTTATTTATTTATTTTGTACCCAGATGCTCCACAGTTCCTATTTTGAATTGTGTTAGTGTCAGTGTGCTCTTTTAGAGTCTGTGACATCCGCGCCAGAAAGAAGTCCTGATTGAAATGCGTCTCACATCTGTGTAGCTCAGCACTATGCGCGCTACCTGCGGTGTGCGGAGACAGAGGTGCGCTGGGCGTTTGCCATCATCCGAGGGGAGGGGAGGGAGGAACTTCACTTAAATACTGGAGACATCAGAGAGCCATTCTCATAGCATCGGTCTCACAGCATCAGCGCCTGATACACGGAGAGAACATGGCAAACGCGTACCTGCAAGGAGTAGAGATCTCAGCCTCTCAGTTCCTGGATATATTCCATCATTATGACAACGATGGTAATTTATTTCCTTATTTTGTGGATTTTATGAACTGAAAGATTTTTGGGGAAGAAAAAAAATGGGATTATTCTTGCCACCTGCTTTGCAACTGGTTTCCAAAAGTTTGGTTATAATTATTTGTCTAATTTATCTTACCTATCTGACATGCATTAAGCTGTGGGGTATACCGTTAGTCATTTCAGATAGTTTTGAAATATACTTTTTGGCAGACTGATGAAAGCTCATCTGAATTGAAACTGTGTTGTGTCATTGATTTGGGGTGTAAATGCTCTCAGGTAATGGATATATCGAGGGGAAGGAGTTGCAGAATTTTATTAAAGAACTTCAACAAGCACGGAAACAAGCAGGACTGGTAAGTCAAACTGTTTTTTAAATCTACAGCTGCATAGTGATATCAGCTAGAAGGCAGGGATTTATGTGACACATACCAAGAAGGGTTGATAACACAATATAATAATAATAACAACAACAACAACCGTAACAATAATAAATGACACTTAGTAATTAATGACTATGATTATTATTACTATAAATACAGCTAGCTGCCAGCATCAATTATTGGTGTCCAAGCCAAAAAATTATTTCTGGAGGAAATTATGAAATATAGACAAAAATTGACAAATCTTTAAATAAGGGTCCTATGTAAAAAAAAAAAAAAAGATTTCTTCATTGTATTTTGCATAGCTTTATTTTCTTCTTCTTCTTCAAATATAATATCCCCTGACATTGGAAAATGATTAAATGTAATGCGTCCTCACATTTTCCTATATACAATAATGTGTGTATGCGTGTACACACACACGCACACACACACACACACACACACACACACACACACACACACACACACACACACACACACACACACACACACACACACACACACACACACACACACACACACACACACACACACACATTAATATGCTTAAATAGGATTGCTCTTGATGGCTCTTGATTTTGTTTGATGTGCAAGCAGATATCAGATTGATAATAGATTGATAACTTCCTTGACTAAAGCACAAGGTAGTTAGCGTATGGCCGACTAACAGCAGATGGAAATGCATGGTTACTCTACTGCTATTTCTGCAGTTACTTGCTGTACAATGCTTAAAATACAATGTTGAATTTCTTCCCCCCAAAATGCAAGCCATGAAAATACAATGCATTCAAATGCAAGCACTGTTAATGCAATGCTTTTTTATTTTATTTTTTTATTAGTGCAATTCAATAGGCTTTTTTTGTTTGTTTCAAAGACATTTGTCATTAATTTACCTCCATAAAACCTTTGCAGACAGCTGTTTTTTAGTTGTATCTCCCCCTATGGCCATAAGTAGAAAATAATTCACATGCATTATCCTGGTGTTGTTGGATAGTCCAGTTTTATGAATGTTGGACTAGGAATTTAGAAGATATATGTCAAGAAGTAAATATGGGCCACACCCAAATATTTTACTAGCTTGTGTCTTTAAACTACTTTGAAAAAAATATTTTTACAACTTTTTTAGAATATGATGATACATAGGAAAACGTCATGTAAATTAGACTAACAGCCCAGAAGTTGTTTGAAAAAGCTATTTTTTTCCAGGAAATAAAAAATTGTGGAGAGCATATACAGTTTCAGAATTTGAAAAAAACACAGCTTTACATAAAATATGCTTAGTGTGTAAAATTGGTGGTATGTACTGTTTGCCTGTGAAGCGGGTTGAAATTTTGGACCATCCAACCTGGCGGACCCATCTCGGGTCTCTGTAATTTAGGTTCTCTGATAATAATAATGTGTAATAGTATAATATATAAGTATAATATATAATAAAATGCCTTTTTAAAGGGGTGGTATAATGCCGTTTTCACAAGATGTAAAATAAGTCTTTGATGTCCCCAGTGTGTGTATGTGAAGTTTTAGCTCAAAATACCCCTCAGATATTGTTATAAAGCACGTTAAAATGGTCACTTTTTGAGGGTGAGCAAAAACACACTGTTTTTGTGTCTGTCCCTTTAAATGCAAATGAGTTGCTGCTCTAAGCACAGGGGGCGGAGCTTCAAGAGCTCATGTCCTTTTACCTCACACAGACATGCACTGAAAATGTCAATGTTTATGTTCAAACCGCAGAGTCAGACAATAATGGAGAGACTCAAGAAGAAGTGGCAACATGTAGAATGCAACAGGACATTTCTGAATGGTTAGTTGATGAATTTAGGATAGCTTATGTGTAGTTATCTTCTAGTCATTGATTAGCATATTCTGCCATTCTTGGGGGAGGGATTTATGTAACTTCTAGGGTTGGTGATGTCTATAACCCTGGATGAATGTCGTGTAGTCCCTACCAGGCGTTTGTTGTAGTCCTTAAAAAACGATTTCTTTAAAAGCAAATATCTTCCTTTGCTTTGAACTTTAAGCATTGTAACTTTAATGTTGTTTATGCTCAAACAGCAAAATTACACTAACTAAAGTTAGAAAAGTGAAATCATAATCAACCACCCCTTTAAAATAAATGCATATTGTATATTAAACATAAGTATACAACTGAAAGGAAAAGATGAAAGAATGAATGAAATTTATTATAGATAATAAACACAATAACAAGATAATAAAAGTAATAACTTTATTGCCATTGAAAAGTAACTTCAGGCACCACTGCAACCCAGCAAGATAATATCTGTCTATGCATGAGGGTGGTGAGGTGTTGGTCATGGTCACAATCCATCTAAATGGATCCCATTTCCGTTCATCAAAATGAACCATATGACCTTTTTATAGAAGATATTGCAATTTTAGTGGCATACACATTGTCTCCAGTCTAGCATTTATAATAAATGATGGTGAATTCCTTTGCTGTATCATATGATGGAGTGGCTTGTTATCAGACCTGTTAAAAGCTCTGATAGAGGACAGAGACTTTGTCCCAGTTTGTCTCAGTCAGCACGTTAGAGTCAGTCTGTCTCCCCATCTGTGTCCATGCACATCTGCTGCAGGCTCCTCCCCTCATTTGCTTCATAGAGGATAAATCCTCATTTGCGTTTGTTTTACAATACTTCTGTAGTTGCAATCTGCTGGTTATGCTGTTATCTATAAAGAACAGCAATGCAGTGTGTAGAAAACAAAGATGAAAGAGCCAAAGCCTCATTGGAGGGAACTGCGTGCAGACTTGATGTAGTGGAATGACCTTGGATGAAACTCATTACTGGTATACGAATACGAATGATGGTTTGTTCTTGTCTGGAAAATGCACATGCTAAAATTGCGAAGTAAACAACATAAGGGCCAAGAATGACTGAATAGATGCTGAATACTCGGTAACTGAATGACTGTAATGAATGTCATAATAATAAATGTGAAGTTTCCAGTTCTTCCATCATGAAGGTCAGAGTATGTTGCAATTTAGCAGTTAAACTACACTCACTAAATGGAGAATTCACCCAAAGCAAGCCGGGTTAAGTACTATACTAAAGATCTCAAGGGTCTCTTCTTATGGGATCGAATTATAAAGTATAAATGTCCGTTCACACCAAGAACAATAAATGTAACTAATGATAACTATATTGGTGTCCACACCAGCGTTATGTCGTCTGCCGCTTTAAATGCTCTACCCTTTAAAGTCTGGTGGCTTCTGATTGGCTGTCATTGTTTTTATCGATCAGCTGGGAAAAAATAATTCTGAAAGTGATTCCAGTTATATCGTGTAATTTTTTAATTAAAAATGTTAACCCGACGGTTGTTAACCCGAGGACCTGCTTCATACCACTGTAATGTTAAAAAAACATGAATGTTTTCACTCATCCATTAACATTATTAGATCTATCAGCTTGACAGCAAGTCCCATCATTCAGCTCGTCACTGCGTCATAAACCTACGCCTTTGTTATTGTAAGAGGTTAGCGACCCCTAGCAGAGAAAAAAGATTACATATAGTAGCTTTAAAAGTGATCTTTGATCACCAAAATTACATATTCAAACGTTTTTCCTTTGAAAAAAAATAGTAGTGGTTGGAGCGATTTGACAGCTGACCGCGTCAGCTGATCGCAGCCTATGCCTGTGGCCTGTCTGAACTGACACTGTGCTCGATATAAACAACATTAATAACTTGATTTTTACCACAGGGGACTTTAAGCCAAATAATATTTTGGCTTAAAATATTTGAAATAATTTGAAACTTATTGATAATGTTGATTGAAAGAATACTTTTTGAAAAGAAGAATGCGCACAGTCTTTATCTACCATATAAAATAAAATAATATAATAAAATAGTGCTTATATAAAACGAAAATGAAACTAATATAACTAATACACTAATATAAATAACAAAAAATATTACTAAAGAAAATATTAATATAAAATATTACCAATACATTTTGCTTGCAGCAAAATTCACCAGAAAACACCTTTGAAATGGCCATGAATGGTGAAAAAGGCTGAACCTGATGATGTAGTTACATTATGAACCACCAGTATATTACAGTATGACACTTTGTTGTGCAAACCTGCAACCTTCAGGTTACCAGCACTGAGTTTCAGCAATCCCACCATCTGTATTTTGTAATTGGAGAATTCAAATATACTTACAGGTGTGCAGTTGGTCTGACATTGTATAAAACAGTGATTTTCTTGTCCTCCATGTTGTCCCTGAAGTGGCTTCCAGTGGCTTTGCTTTATTGAGATTCCATGTCGTTGAGTTACGGCTCTATTAGGCGTAAAGAGGAGGTGATGGACTGTGACAGGACTGAGGAAAAGCAGCCACTGGGTCATTTCACACCTCTAATGATATTGTGCTCTGCTTCTGTGCTCCCTAAATGTCCCTCATGGGCCTCTGTCTGCATAACAATTTAATTTTATTCAGATTTCTAGACAATGCATGTGTTCAGGTGTCATTTAATCTTATACATGTGCCCACGTTACTTCAGGTCTGCTCGCCTAAAACTCTTTGAATAAGGCCTACTAAAAATGAATTTATGAATTTACTCACATGGACCTCAAGTCAACACACAAACTATAATTCAATAATTGCAAACATCAAATGAGTAAAAAAATGACCTCACCAAACAAATAACTAACACTGATGAACAAAAACAACATTAACAACAGCAGCATAAAGACAGCAAGCAGCAAAACAATACTTGATCACTAACGGCATTATTTATGCATAAATGCATGCTGGGAGCTGACAAACACAGAACAAATCAACAACATTTCTCAATATGACACTGCTTGTCCAGACCACTCGAGTTGATTTTTTTTAGTTTACTCAAATATAATTCACACACCTTATGTAACGATTTAACTGTTACACTTGCTATATTATAATAAATAAAATATTGTGTCAAATTCTTTTTTTTTCATTCTTGTTTAATGCAAATAAAAAGAGCAGATGCAGTCTATGTCAGATGCAGTGGTTTATGTCAGGCCCTAGGTTAAATTTACTCCACTATTACTACTAATCATTACTAAAATTGCAAACTCACTCTGTTTATCATAATCTGAAAGAGGACAACTCGACCTAAACTGTTTCATTTTCATTTTTCTTCAATTTCTTTAAATGATGTTTTAATTTCATCCCTCACTGTCCTCACTGTCATATCAGCTGAAGCAGAAATGTTTGGATGAACATGTAGATCACTTCTCCAGAATGAAACCAGAGAGCACAAGGATTTCAGGATGGGTGTGCAATTAATCAATGGGCCTTTTCCACCAATCACATGGAATCCTCTGCGTATTAAATATAGAAGAGAGTTTCACAAGTCTACCTTCATTAATCATGATGGTAGCCATTATAGAGACCATCACCAGTTCAGAAATGTTAGGCTTATGGGTAAAGAGCAAGAAAGGATCCTGACAAAAGCATTGATATAAGTAATAAGATTAAAGGTACACTGTGTAGGAATTTCTCCCATCTAGCGGTGAAATTGTATTTTGCATTCAAATGAATAGTGCTCTCTAGCTCCTAGCTTTTTCAAATGCGTGTTGCAAGTACGGTAGCCGTTATGTACCAAGAAGCTATGACAACAAAAGCCCTTCGTCGAGTTTAACTATACGTTACATGTTCTACTGTTATGCTGCCTATATAATGAATTAGGGCCTGTTCACATATCGCGCCTAAAAACGCGTAGAAAACGCTAGGCGCGCCCCGTTCTTCTTTTTCCAAAGAACTATGGCGGTTGCGCTCCGGAGGCGTCTGTCGTTGCTAAGCAACCATCAATTGCGCTCTCGGTTACAGCAAGGATAAATAATGAGAGCTTGACAAGTCATAAAGTTCAGGAAATCCCTGGACCGCAATGATGAGCTGCTCCTCCATTTTTCTGCTGAGGTTGCAACGTAAACATAAAAGGTGAGGAAGCTGATTGGTTGGTTCTTGTCACGTGACCAATGGTGCGCTTGCGGCATTCTGAAAAGTTAAGATGTTTTTATCTCGATGCGGCGCGGATGCGCTTGGAGTCTTTCTCCTTCATTAGCTCTTTCCAACTGGGTAAAGCTATCCCGTTTTTTACCCTCGGTTTTTGAATTCGCCGTTCACGTTTCCTTTTAAATTAAATTTTGGCATTTCTCCTGTGGCTCGGCATAAGTATGATCCTGAATTATGAAGTACCGTGCAGTGCAGCCTTTCAAATTTATCGGGGCAGTGACACACATTACGCCTCTCTCCTTGTCGTGACGCTGGCTCTGAACGAAAACGCGTTGTGGAAACGTGTTGAGGTAGCCTAGTGCTTTTTGTCCCTCTCTGCTATTGTAGTTTTTCAAGATGGAGGAACGACATGGAAGCCTCCGTGGAGTTACCTGTCCAATGTAAATAAATATAAGAAATTCTTTGCATATGAGGATAAGTCGGATCATTGGGAGAGGTAATTGTACACCATTGAGAGATTTATGAATAAAGACATTGATTTTAGCTAATAAAATACTTTTAAAACTACACTGTGTACCTTTAATGCTCGTATAGTGACAAACTGCATTACTGTATAAACCAATAAATGAGCAGTGATCTATAAACAGTTATTCTAATGTTTATATTCAACAGTATGGGTCACCAGTGTAATGTCATTAAAAAGTTGCCATATTTTCTGACAAATAGCAATAAAAAAATGGCAGATAGATATTTCACACTTTAATAGAAGCAAATAAACTTCAATTTTTTAAAATACATTTTAACAATTTGAATTAAAACAATATACTTATGAGGGAAGAATACAAGTATAAACTTGATAAAGGTATTTCTCTGACAAATTTATTAACAACAACAACAGGTTTAATTTTACTATACAAATTGACATTTACAACAACATAATCAGTTATTAATTAATATTTAGGCCTAGTTGATTCTCTCATTTTTGCATGTGTTCATAATTTCTTCTTTGACAGCCTGGTCAGAAATGATCACAGAATTTGTCATGTGTCGTTGAATTAACACAAATAAAACTGACTCCAAGCACAACTACGCAATATTCTTACAAAATCAAACAAATAATATTTAAATAAGGGTTGAAGATGTCAATTTTCTTTGGATGGACATCAGTTTTGGCCACTATTGTACACACAAATTTATTTAAGTAATGTATGTATTTTCTTAAAAGACCTACATCACATATCTAATCTAATGCAGGAACATTTTATTTTAGTATACACTTAATTTAAAAGTCTGCAGTACAACAGTGCAATGCCCTTTCAGAAATGCCTGCTTGAGGATATGCTTTCATTTGTCTCAGCCACCCTATTGATTCTCACTGAATCTGTAGTAAGACATATAACTCTTGGTAAATAGGCAAAAGTTTAGAAAATTGCATTTTATTGGCATATCATAAGGATGGAACAAACTGGAGTCTGCGGGGCCTAACTTTCATCAAAACCGTTACCTCATCATGTGAATGAACTGAAGTGTTTCACATTATTTTACTGATTTTTTGCACAGTCACCGCTCTCCATCCTTTGCCAAGATGGCCAGGCTTTTTTGAGGAACGAGAACTCCGCTCGTCTGTATCAAAATCAGTATGAAAACACAATCAGCATTGTGCAATGAGGGCTGAAGATAGCAGCACATCCCATCTGTCTGTGTGTATTTGTTCTTACACATCAATGGCTTTTAGAAGGCAGAAGAAATGGATTGTAACCACTGAAGTCTGCAGCAAACTGTAGTTTTTGTTAGAATGCATGAAAGTTACAGAAATTATTCTTTAGGATGCCTGTTTGTTGAATTGTCATTTTCTTTCCAGGAACTAACAGACAAAATGAAGGCCTTTATAGAGAAATATGAGCAAAATGCTGATGGGAAAATAGGTATCATTGAGGTAAGGAAACGAAAAACGTATGCTATGGTATTACAATAATATACTTTTTTAAATGTGAATTATTTAATGAGATTTTTTGACTGTTTAAATGTCTGGCGCCAGCAATATTGTTTGGCAGACACAGACTGTGATGTTTAGGCTCCAAAAAAAATGGGAAAGGTTTGTCATGTTGACATTGCAGTAAACTACATGAGCTTAACATTACTCTCTGTTGATTTACCGGAGAACAAAAATGTTTGTTCGTTTATATTATGCTTTCATCCAAGTACTGTGAGCCACATTTGACCATCAAAACATCAATTGTAAAAACAGAATTGTTTGTTCAGATTGTCAAATCTGTAACCTGTTCAAAACGGTGAAAGCGTGTGGATTTACAGCAATCAGCAGCTGTCAGCGGCTCTCTGGAGAGGTTATCTCCGATCAGATATCCTCAGATCCAGCAGCCTTTGGCACTTCATAAACTGACATTCCTTTCCCTTCATAGATGACACTGTCAACTTAGTCTTTCCCTAGGAATTAATGCACGTTACATTAATCAGTGCAAAAATGAACTTTTTCTTTACGTCTTTCACAGCTGGTTCAAATACTTCCCACAGAGGAAAACTTCTTGCTATTTTTCAGACAACAGCTGAAGTCGTGTGCAGAGTTTATGGAGGTGATTCTAAAATGTACACAATTTAAACAACCTGTGCTGACTATAGAATAGATAATACCATTGCATGTCTTGAAGTACAATTAGTGCTTTTTAAAAATATACAGAGCAATATATTTAGGTAAACTACACGACCATTCAAAAGTTTGGCGTCAGTAAGGCTTTTTTAAAGGAATTCATATTTTTATTCAGCAAGGATGCATTCAATTGATCAAAAGTGACAGTAAATACATTTATATATAATGCTACAAAATATTTCTATAAAAATGCTCTTTTTTTCTTCTTTTTTTTTAAGTTATCTCCTACGGTACGTGTTCTTTTGTAGTTTCTAAAAGAACGTTTTTGTTTTTCCTTGTATTCGTGCGACTCTGCAACCAAGCGTGACATTTTCACAATATTACGTTTTTTTTTTTTTTACTATATTATAAGCTTTGGTTAGCATATAAGAGGCTTCTTTCAAATATATTACAAAATCTTACTGACCCCAAACTTTTGAACGGTAGTGTAAATGTTGTGTCTTTAAAAAAAGTTCCAATTTAAATGCAAACACTGAAGCTGCGGATTTCTATAATACATCCATGTTATTAATTTCTCTTCCAGGCCTGGAGAAATTATGATGCTGATCACAGTGGATACATAGAAGCTGATGAACTTAAGGTGAGAAGCAAACTTTTAATCACTCTAATGATATTTGCTCAGTGAGCAACCATCTCTGTTGATACATTTAACATGTTCAGCTGAGATGGACTTTTTATGCTCATTGTGTGTGAAGACCCCAGTGCTATTTAATACTAGTAATCTTGAAACTATTATTTTCCCTCTAAAATATGTTCCTCTGACCTAACCAGGACACCCTTACAGCTTTAACCCTCTATTTGACCAAAAAGAATGCTATCCAGTAGTAACATTTCTGGTTCTGTCTGAGCAAAAACACATTGTAGAAAAACACAATACAACAAATCCAAATAAGCAGGAGTGTACTGCGGTCACAATAAGTAAAATGTATTGCAGCTATTCATTAACATATCAAAAAAAATATCAACCAGCTGCTTAAAAGTTTGTTATTTGGGCTAGTAAACTGGCCTTGGGATCTCAAACATGGAAATGAGGGTTATTACAGTGAGGAAAATAAGTACAGTATTTGAACACCCTGCTATTTTGCATGTCCACTGTGAGAGACATAATCTAAAAGAAAAAAATCCAGAAATCACAATGTATGATTTAACTATTTATTTGTATGATACAGCTGCAAATAAGTATTTGAACACCTGAGAAAATCAATGTTAATATTTGGTACAGTAGCCTTTGTTTGCAATTACAATTGGCCATCGTTTCCTGTAGTTTTTCACCAGGTTTGCACACACTGCAGGAGGGATTTTGGCTCACTCCTCCACACACATCTACTCTAGATCAGTCAGGTTTCTGGGCTGTCGCTGAGAAACACGGAGTTTGAGCTCCTTCCAAAGATTCTCTATTGGGTTTAGGTCTGGAGACTGGCTAGGCCACGCCAGAACCTTGATATGCTTCTTACAGAGCCACTCCTTAGTTATCCTGGCTGTGTGCTTCGGGTCATTGTCATGTTGGAAGACCTAGCCTCGACCCATCTTCAATGCTCTAACTGAGGGAAGGAGGTTGTTCCCCAAAATCTCGCAATACATGGCCACGGTCATCCTCTCCTTAATACAGTGCAGTCGCCCTGTCCCATGTGCAGAAAAACACCCCCAAAGCATGATGCTACCACCCCCATGCTTCACAGTAGGGATGGTGTTCTTGGGATGGTACTCATCATTCTTCTTCCTCCAAACACGGTTAGTGGAATTATGACCAAAAAGTTCTATTTTGGTCTCATCTGACCACATGACTTTCTCCCATGACTCCTCTGGATCATCCAAATGGTCATTGGCAAACTTAAGACGGGCCTTGACATGTGCTGGTTTAAGCAGGGGAACCTTCCGTGCCATGCATGATTTCAAACCATGACGTCTTAGTGTATTACCAACAGTAACCTTGGAAACGGTGGTCCCAGCTCTTTTCAGGTCATTGACCAGCTCCTCCCGTGTAGTTCTGGGCTGATTTCTCACCTTCTTAGGATCATTGAGACCCCACGAGGTGAGATCTTGCATGGAGCCCCAGTCCGAGGGAGATTGACAGTCATGTTTAGCTTCTTCCATTTTCTAATGATTGCTCCAACAGTGGACCTTTTTTCACCAAGCTGCTTGGCAATTTCCCAGTAACCCTTTCCAGCCTTGTGGAGGTGTACAATTTTGTCTCTAGTGTCTTTGGACAGCTCTTTGGTCTTGGCCATGTTAGTAGTTGGATTCTTACTGATTGTATGGGGTGGACAGGTGTCTTTATGCAGCTAAAGACCTCAAATAGGTGCATCTAATTTAGGATAATAAATGGAGTGGAGGTGGACATTTTAAAGGCAGACCAACAGGTCTTTGAGGGTCAGAATTCTAGCTGATAGACAGGTGTTCAAATACTTATTTGCAGCTGTATCATACAAATAAATAGTTAAAAAATCATATATTGTGATTTCTGGATTTTTTTTTTTAGATTATGTCTCTCACAGTGGACATGCACCTACGATGACAATTTCAGACCCCTCCATGATTTCCAAGTGGGAGAACTTGCAAAATAGCAGGGTGTTCAAATACTTATTTTCCTCACTGTATATTTTAGGTTTGGGAGATAGTTAAGCATTATGACACTTGGCACACAAACTTGCTGACCAGCAAAGTACAATTCCAGCCTAGTATCTCTTCACAATCTTGTCTCATATCAGTTAGCACAACCTTTTAAAGTGTAAACCTATAAACAACATATAACTGACCTTAGGATGCAAATCATCTCAGAAGGCAACTTGTACCTTCTTAAAATGTAAGAGACAGATTCATGAGGTCAATCATAGCAATTTGGGATTACCCACATTGGAGTTTCCCTCTTAAGAAGTCAATCTAGGTCTTTCTCCAGCATGTGGACTGGAGGGTACAACAACAAACGGAACATTGAAAGATTTAATTTCCAGATCAACATTAATAACCATATGCAACCCTCAAAGGGGCTTGTTTAAAGCAAGCACTGAGGATTTTGGCATTTAAATTAAAATGGGGAATGGTTTCTTTGAACATCTGCCAGATTTAGTCCGTGATTTTGATGAGTGCAATCTGTTAACACTGGACCGCTTCTGGACCCACTAATGGACCTCCGGCAGGAAGAGGAAATGCTGATAGCTCTGTGAAATATGAATGTTGCATTTTGGAGACAGCACCACTATACAAAACATAAAATGGATAGTTCTAGCCCTTAATGCTGGTTGGTCAAAATTGGTTATTCCATAGTAGTGCAACAGTGGACTTTTTTCAGAAGACTTGGTTACAAATAATTTGTTCCATTAATTTTTCCCTATATATTTTTTTTAAAGTCTGTTCAAGAGTTAGACCTTATGCGCCAGAGAAACAAGTGCGCAGCCAGCCATCTTTAGAATATTGTCTTTGAACTTCAGTCTTTGAGGTCGCTCTATATATTTCTATGGCATCGCTGTCGAAGAGTAATTAGCTGGTTAAATGGATTTACTTATTGTAGAGTTAACATGAGCATTGCTATGTTTAAAGCAGATGTCTTAAAGGAACACTCCGACTTTTTGGGACTTTAGCCTATTCCCCGTATCCCCCAGAGTTAGATAAGTCCATACATACCTTTTTCATCTCCGTGCGTGCTATAAGTCTGTTTGACGCACCCACCGCTAGCCTAGCTTAGCACAAAGACTGGATGTGAATGGTTGCAGCTAGCATACTAATCCAAATAAGTGACAAAATAAAACAAACATTTTCCTATTTACATGTTGTGATTTGTATAGTCACATAGTGTACAAAAAACAAAGTCACATGAGACACAGACATATTTTAACCGTATAAATACTGGGAACTATATTCTCTGAAGGCGAAGCACTGCTACTTGGGCGGAGTGATAACCGCAGCACATGAGACGCGCCGTGGTGAGGAGCAGAGAGTTCGTTCAGAGTTTGGGTTACAGAGTCAGCAATTTATAAATAGTAAAAGCGTAGTTTACAATCATGGATTTTCGCTGTATTGTAAAGAGCTGTGACAATAAACAGGGATACCAGGTAATACCATGATGTTTCATAGAATTCCAACTAAAAACGCTGACCGGATGAAGAAATGGCTACTTGCTCTGGATATTGATCAAAACACACCTAATGAGATTATCAAGGGACATTATGTTTGCTCGGTACATTTCACTGAGGACGACTATTTTCAAAAAATGGAATTTGTCACAAGGACCATGAAACGTGTGCTGAAGGATACGGTCATCCCATCGATATCACATACAGGACAAAGTGGAGCGGCTGCGGTAAGTGTTCCGTTATATTTTTAAATGTTTAGCCTAACGTTACTGTAACACTGTCATTAGCTAACTTAGATCTAATGTAACGTTAGTGACACTATTATCTGAATAGGGTGGTAACTACTATTGCAGTTGTTTACGGGCTCCATGTATCCCCTGTAATGTTAGTATTGTTGCCTCGAACGCGCTCTGTCGTCTAACTTGAGCGGAGCTAGAGCTCACGTAGTCACGTTGGTTTTGTTGACAGAAGAAAAAACGGCGCGTCTCAGGTGCTGCGGTTATCACTCCGCCCAAGTAGCAGTGCTTCGCCTTCAGAGAATATAGTTCCCAGTATTTATACGGTTAAAATATGTCTGTGTCTCATGTGACTTTGTTTTTTGTACACTCTGTGACTATACAAATCACAACATGTAAATAGGAAAATGTTTGTTTTATTTTGTCACTTATTTGGATTAGTATGCTAGCTGCAACCATTCACATCCAGTCTTTGTGCTAAGCTAGGCTAGCGGTGGGTGCGTCAAACAGACTTATAGCACGCACGGAGATGAAAAAGGTATGTATGGACTTATCTAACTCTGGGGGATAAGGTGAATAGGCTAAAGTCCCAAAAAGTTGGAGTGTTCCTTTAACATATGTCAGTAGACCCGGAAGATTTTAAAACGGGCAGTTCATGCTGTGGAAATACAAACCGGAAGACAAAAGACAACAAGCGCAGGGCTCAAAAGGGGCGGGGCTACAAAAGGTCTATAAGACATGAAATATACCAAACCAACTACAAGACTGTGTATTTAACCACTACCAGGAGTTCTGCTGCTGAACATGAGCGTTTTGAAAATGGGAAAGTTGAAAAATTGCAGGGTTATGGTTTCAACAAAAGCATATATCTTTGGTTAACAAAATCAATTCCCCCACAAAGAAAATGAATGGGAAAAGTCTCTTATTTTCAAGGCTGCATTTGTTTATGCAGCAAAGCTTGTGAATTGACAGTAAAGCTTGTGAATTGTAAATTAGTTCAAAAGAACATGCATTTGAAACAAAAAATATTTTGTAACATTATAAATGTGTTTACTGTCACTTTTGATCAATTTAATGCTTACTTGCTGAATACAATTTCATAAAGAAAAAAATATTTACTGACACCAAACTTATATAAATAATCCAATCTAATGTTTTTCAGAACTTTTTGAAAGATCTGCTGCAGAGGGCTAAAAAACCATATGATGAGAAGAAACTTGAGGAGTACACACTGACTACCGTAAGTGAACCACAGAGCTCAACAAATAGGCCTACATATGTATTTAGAGGGAATAAATATATTTTTTTGTTTTTTTTTTACAGCTGAAAATTTTTGATTCAAATAAAGATGGGAAACTATGTCTGTCAGAAATGGCACGGTTAGTGAGCTTGCAAATTTCTTATGAATAATGATAATTTGCTATTAACTTGGCTATAACATTTTTTGGAAATATGGTGTCTCTCTCTCTCTCTTTTTTTTCATACAGGCTGTTACCAGACCATGAAAACTTTCTATTAAAATTTCAGGTAAATCTGCATTAGTAATTAACCCATAAATGCTCTGGATTTACCCATTACCCACCTAAAACTGTACAAATCTTTTCTTCAGGGGGTAAAAATGGCCAGAAAAGAGTTCAACAAGATTTTTGAGTTATATGATCAGGTAAGTCTCTTGCATTGATCAGTCATTCACTTTAAATGATGTAATCGTCAAAATACTCTGTGCCTGGCCGCCTTAAAATAACTCAAGCCTAAACGTAATACTGGTTGATTTTTTTGCATTACCAAGCATGCATAGATCAGCCAGAGTGTCTTCTATTGTACAAGGCGTGAGGAAAGCAGCCATTAGTATGCAAAGACAGTGCTCTTTCTGGATAGCGCCTCCAACACCATTGAAGCTTTTGGCCCTGGCTCAATTGTAATGTATTACTGTGTCCCTGAATAGGGCAAATTCCTCACTGCTGATGACAGCACCCTTGATCTTTATTGATTGGCAGGTTCAGGTTGCGAACTCCCATAGACTGGCTCAAATGCACACATACCCATTTTTGGGCTATTAGAAAATACTGTGCAATGAAGTGGCATTAGAGGCAGCATATGCTCAAAGCTCTGAGGCATTTCATTACAGACACACCGACTGCTGGTCTGCAGACATGTGACTTGGCCACACACTGTTTGCGCTGGTACAATGCAACAGGCCAGCTTGTTCTTTCATCAGCACATTAAGAGATGATTAAAGGACACATTATGAAAATGATGGAGATACATGGACTTATTTGACTGACTTATAAAATACAATTAGACATTATCACAATATGTTATATGTGTACACACACGCACACTTTTAATGAAAATCCATAAGCACTATATTCCAATCATTTGATATTATGTATATATTCTTATAGTTTTGTGTTTAAAAAAATTAAGAAATATATAATATTTTAAAAAACGATTTTGGAAAGACTGAATAAAAAAGTGAATGAAAAGTTTTTAAAAAAATGGGGGTGAACTTTTCCTTTAAACCAAAGCCATTACATATTAGTACCTTTTTCAGGAGGACGTTTAAATGTTACAAGCCCTCTAAAGGAAGTTACTGGCCCACTTTCTCTGGCTATTATTTCTTCAGAGCACCAAATGTGCACCCCAAGACCCAGCATGTCATTGCATTGACTCTGTGTGCAAAACCAATCCTTAATGCCCTGATTTCCAATCTCTCCCCAGAGAACATGTCATGAGGCATCCCTAATGTCTGAATAGAGAATACAGGAAATGATGGTTAAGTGGCATGACGCTGAGTTTCCTCAGTGGCTGTCACACATCTGTGCTTGTTAATGTTCACTATGCTTGCTGCCTCTCGCAGGACAGGAACGGTTACATGGACGAAAATGAGCTTGACGCCCTCCTCAAAGACCTTTGTGAGAAAAACCACAAGGTACGCATCTAAAAACCAGGCTAATCTGAGGTTTGCTTTCATTTTCTGAGATCTGTTGATGTATTCTGGCTCATGATGGGCACAAACAAATTTCTTCAAGCAGACTCATAAATGATAATACTAGTCAGAAATCTAATCTTCTGCAGCTGCACGTGGGTTGCATACAAATTCTTCACTTTAGAGCAGGACAGAGAAACTTTACATTATGTAAGGGAGAAAACTACTGTGATGCACAACTAGCAATTTAAAAAAAGGAATAGTTTGGGTTCAGTATAAATTCAGCTCTAAGAAAATTATTTCAGTCTCTCAGGTTGTAAAAAATAAACAGACAAACAAACATTTCATAGGACATATAGAAATGCACTGGATGGATGTCTATGGGGCAAAGCATTCCGCAAGGTTTGAAGATGCCATGAAGCTCGCTTTTCTTTCCCGTGCCAATGTATTTTCTGTTAAAACAGGAAGTTTAAATAAATAGCCAGTAGGTTTTTTTTTAATAGCCAACATGCTTTATTTACGTCACTGTGACCCGCGGTTAGCGATTTAGTAGTTGGTTGCAGGTGGACATGTCATGGGGGTGAGGAATTTTCATTCTAGAGAGCATCTAATTTGATAAAATCTGTATAGTGCAGAGTGTCATCAGTATTTTTTGTCCATTTTCCTGGAAGAGAAAGACTACATTTTAAAGGTGAATATTGTCAACTAGCATATAGCATAATAGATGACCTCAAAGCTATAACTGAAAAAAATGAAAAATTTTCCAGTCTACTACTACTTTTTCTTGCCCCCTTTCTATTTCAAGTGAATAACTCATAAACTAATTTTTAAATGCATTTGCTGCCAATAGTCTGAACATGGAATATACTTTTAAATTACATATTTACAATACCGTTCAGAAGTTTGGTGTCATTAAGACATTTTTATGTTTTTGAAAGTCTTTTCATTTGGCAATTATTTGATTAAAAATACAGTAAAAACAGAAATATTATTGAAATATTACAGATATTAAAAAAGATTTTCTAGATTAATACATTTAAAAATTTAATTTATTCCTCTGATGGCAAAGCTGAATTGTTATTAGCCATCAAGCCAGTCTTCAGCGCAGAAATGTTGTAAAGTTTGGCAATCTGCTTTTTAATTTTTAAGTTAATTAATTTACAATATTTTTCAAATGTACCCCCCCCCCCCTCCCCCTTTTTAATTATATCAAATATAATTATATATTTATGTGTTTTGGTTTGGGTTTTCAAAAAAATGTCTGCATGTCTGAACAAAGCCTCTCAGACTCATGAAAACTGAATATGTCTAATGCCACGTTGACAGACAATAAAATCACTGAACATACTCTTCTGATCTCTTGACAGGTTCTAGAAGTCAACAAAATCCCGACGTACAAGAGCGCCATCATGGCTCTGTCTGACGGAGGCAAGCTCTACAGAACAGAGTTGGCGCTGGTGTTGTGCGCAGAGGAGATGTGATCTCCTCACATCTGTACTCGCACCATCTCACAACCCCGTCCCCAGCTCACCTGTGATGCGTAATGTAGCTAGAACCTTCTTACGTTCTTTCATTTTGAACATGGATTTCACATAGACAGGCAAACCAGTGGCACATACTTTTCAATTTGTTGTTTCTATACTGTTTCTAAATGTACAGATTTTTTAACAATGACACACGTACAATACAACCTGCACTGCATAGATGAACGCTACATTTCCCTCAACACGAGGAAACCCAAAAAGCTACCAAATTCCCCATCATGGTTTTAAAATCCAAAATATTCACCAATACCTATTCTGCAAATATAATAAGTATTGATTTATCTAACACTATCATAGACAAAAGCAATAATGTCCTCAAGGAATGCTGATGAAACATGCCCTGTTGGTTGGATCTATGTAAAACTCAAAAAGGCTACAAAATATACTTTTGCGATGCATGTTTATACTGTAGCTGATGGCAGGCCCTGCTAGTGGGGTATTTTTGACTGCAAGCACATGCCGAACGTAATGCATCGCCCCAGACCTGTCTTTAATGTTAGATTTTGCACTGTAAAGAATGACATGCTCCTCTATGCTGAACACCACAGACACTGTGTAAGAAGATATTAAACTTATTGAATGACTACTTGTATCCAGTTGTGTCATACATCCCTCAGTCCCTTTAAATCAGCTTAATATTGAAGTAATAAAAGCCCTCACCTGTATGCCTTTCTTCTGTAGAAAAGTTTTTCCCCATACAATGGAAGTCAATGGGGTTCAATGTTGTTTGGACCCCATTCACTTTCATCGTATGGACAAAAACAGTTCAAACATTCTTCTATATATTTTCTTTTGTGTCCCGCAGTAGAAAGGAAGTTAGGTTTGGATCAATATGAGTAAAAAGATCTCAAGAAGCTCATTGTGTGGTTTGGTCCTAACTATTCATAACATGCAAATGTTAGTTTTTTCAGTAAATAAAATCATACTAAAATTTAATGCCTGGTTTGAAACAGTACATGAAAATAAAGCTGGCGTTGGGGAGTTCTGGCAAAAGCACAAAACAATTCTCAGTAGAGTTCCCCTCTCCATTTATAGTTTAAACAGATCATGATCTTATCTTATAATTGAATAGTTGACCTTCCCAAAGCGGACACTGCAAGACATAAAACTTCTGTCATTGTGAACAAACAGAAACACTCAGAATCTAAACCTTTGTTTAGTTGGAACTTTGACTGAACTAAATCATCTAGGATAGCCGCATATTGAAAACATTGGATTTACATATTTTCTCATATCTATCTCAAGATGCTTGGAATTTTCGATTAAACACCTTTGGACTGGAACACCAAGGATGAATCGCATTCGGGAGAAATGCCTTTCTCTTTCCAGCGCTGTAGCCGGAACATTTTTTTGATACCAGAATTTAAAAAGCCAATTTATGAGCTATACTATCACCCTGCCAGTAGTGATTTAGGCTGCCCTGAAAGTGCCACATTGAGGCTAACTGATATTTAGCACTGACGACTTCGAGGACATATACCCCCGGTTTCACAGACAAGGTTTAAGCTAGTCTTAGACTAAACTGCATGTTTGAGCTGTTTTTACTGAAAGCAACTTTCATTGACATATGTTAAAATAGGTCAGTTCCATTGTTTTGTCTCGAGATGCAATAATGTTTTTTTTTTCTAAGGCATGTTTATAAAAGCTACTTAAATGCCCTAATTGAACTAAGGCTTAATCCTAGCTTAATCTAAGCCCTGGGGATTGAGGACTAAAATTTAAATATAAATTAATTAAATCCAAATATATTAAATTACACAATAAACATTTATGTATTAAAATGTATAATAATATTTATAAAATACATATATTACATAATTTATTAAATAAACCTTTTAAAAATTTCTTTAAAGAAATTATTCATTTTAATTTAGCAAGGATGCATTAAAGAGACAGTAAATGCAATTACATTGTTTCAAAATATTTATATTTTAAATGATCTTTTTTAACTTTCTATTCAATAAATACTGACAAAAAAGTATCAGTTTGTGCAGAATGCAGAATTCATTCTATTTTTGACTAAAATAATTCCAATGCATGAAACAAGGTAATGTACACCAAACTTTAATTTGTACTTAGTCATACATCATAAGGCAGTTGAAAGTTGTTGTAAGATTTTAAAACTTTTGTTAACTTTATGCATTCTTTTAAACATGATATTTGTAGGAATCTTTGTGGGCTTTATCCATCCATCCACACTTCTATTCTTCAAACCGCTAATATTCTGTATAAGTCGCAGGGATGCTGGAGCCTATCCAAGGGCACTGGGGCAGCATGCAGGCTAAATATGTAACCTACATGTTAACAGCCAACAGAACGTAAATGCCATTGTTACAATGGATTTTTAAGGCAGAAATGGCAGACAGGCCAAACTTAAATGTCAAAACGTGCACATATTTTTAATTCAATATGGCTCTAATACTCCAAACAACAATTCCTTACAGCCCTCAAGGTGATAAATGTGTCACAGAATGGATATTTGTATGTGCCAAGACAACTTAAGTCTAAATGTATACAGTCTAAAACCCATATTTCAATTGATCCTCTGTGTTACAATGGGAGATTGAGATTAGGACTGTCATTAGTGCTGAATTACTGTGGTTTTAGAGGTTTACGATCCCTTTGTGCTTCTGATCATTGATTCCATCATGGCCCATTGCTCCTTTGTGACCTGGCAAATAAAATCAAGGTAAACACATAATAAATAAAGTAATGAAAACTCCACATTGTAAATATCTGATTGATTGAGTTAAAAAAAAAACAATCACCTCCTTCAGACTATTGAACTCGCCAGCCATGGAGACATATTCACCACCATCCATTCGAATGATCTAAGGACAGAGGCGCTGTTAAAGCTGGACATTTGTCTTTCACTGTGAAAAACATATTAGCTTTCCTGTCAGGGCTCCTCAACTTTATAAGTAGACTATATAATTTCATATTGATCTCTGGAGCACTACTCCACCCCCCCTAATTCTTTACAAATTTCCCTCTGCTACTCATCACAGAGGGAAAGAGAGGTGTAGGTTGTGTCCTTGTCTCCGTTTGGCTGTAAATGGAGACGCCCTGTGGGGAAGACTCTAGGTGAGCTCTTGCCCAGAGAGGCGAAGCACTTTTCACGCAAGGTCATCGAACTCACCGCTCCTGATACCCAGCTGGCGTAGTCGCTGCAGAGGTAGGTGGCAAGGTTGGCGATCTCTCCAGGAGTGCCCAGACGACCCACGGGTATCTTCTCGATCAACGACTTCTCAAACTGGCCGGTGGGATCCAGTCTGCTAAATGCACCCTTCAGAAAGATACTGGGAGAGTTATTATAATATTTGGAAAACTAAAGCTTTACTGACTCAGTCTGATTTGTGAACAAATCATTCAGACTGGTTTTCTTTAAAAAGATCTGACTAGAAAGCATGATTCATTCACAAATGGACATTGCTACTTCTCTGAACACACCAAGGGATGGAAGACAACATTTTCAGAGAAGAACCAATTAAAAACATGCACACTACCTTGGTTTTGATTGGTCCTGGTTGAATAACGTTGAATCTCATGCCGTATCTGCCCCACTCAGCAGCCAGAGACCTGTCGGTAGAGACAATCAGCCTTTTACATATGCTCTGATTTTAGGGATGCACCGATATGAAAATTTTGTCCGACACCGATAATTCTTTATATGTGGAAGGCGATAACCGATATATTGGACAATAAATCTAAATCCGAATAGATCCGAAATAATGTTCTCATTATAATTTTATGTAGCTTATATTACAGATTTGCGCTGCACATGTTGCACTGAACTGTATTTTCTTTTTTTGCAGTGATTTCAATATTTCTTGTCTTTAATATATCGCCCAAATGTTCTTAAAGGGCCTTTAACAATAACATAAAAAAATGAACATATATCGGCCAATACCGATATGGTGGCTGATTTATTGTGCATACTTATCTGATTTATTTGAGATTTTTCCCACTTTTTGGGGATATCTGGACATCTATCAGACATGGCATTGGCCACTAGTGCTTCTAGTGTAATTATCTCCCGGAGACTGACCTTTTTCCATTAGGTTTATCACACAGCACTAGTGTAAGCACTAGCAAACATGGTGGCTCAGTCAAGCCAAGGAAAATGCAATCAAAGGGCTGTTACGGCTCTGGTGATCTCATGTAAAGAATGTATACAACACAAAATCAATCAAAATTTCAATCAGTAACTGTGTCCACTTTCCATATTAAGCAACAGATATATTTGTGAGGTCTAAATCATGTATACAATGACTGTAGTGTCTGAAACCACTACACATTCATTATTTTATTTTCAGAATTTCTCAATCTTAGAAATATTGAATAAGACCTAAAATTAATAACAATAATAATACAATATTTAAGAAATATATAATTTTTGTAAATATATATATAAGATTATATTAAGAGTGTAATAGTATATACTCACTAATCATACCAAATGCAAAGAAATAAATCGTAATTTTTTTTAAAGAATCGTAATTATTTTTCTTTCACTCGTCGTTGTTCTGATCACTTGTACTGATTTTTGTTATTTTATTAAAAGCAAGGCAATTGATTCATACAAAATTCTTATGGAATCAAGATTATCTCTATTCATCACTCATGATATAAACCAATTTATAAAAGCATGATATATAAATAAATGTCATGGTGCTTATACTGTTTGGAGCATCATCCTGATAATAAGATAAGCTTGTTTTAATTGAGCTCCTAATTCCACTCTTCAAAAAAAGTAAAAAAAAAAAGGTTTTATATAAAGTAAATCCTGTCATTGAACTAAATATTTAAGCAGAGATGATATTATTAATAAGCTACTGGTCTAAATCATCAGATAGATAGTGTGCTGTTCCCCTCTCTCTACTGTATTTCCAGCATATTTAACACTCCTTAAGGGGATATAATCAAGATCCCCATCTTACAATTAAAATGTAAATGAAACACAGCCACTGCACCTTCATTATGATAACATATGCAGCCTTTCAGGAATATATTAAAAAGGTATTTGACAGGAGGACCTGATTCTCAAAGGCCTGCCAGGAGGTGAAGGACCAAAAACCGTGTCTGTAGTGTAACGGAGTACATACGTGCACAGCTTCTCCACTCCAGCTTTAGCCGCAGCACTTGGCACAACAAATCCTGAGCCACTCTCAGCGTAGACTGTGGTGATGGCCAGAAAAGCAGCACCTTTAGAAATTAAACAAGATGATCAGTTTCTGGTGCTTTAAATGAGATCAATATATAGGCTGCAGATCACCTGATGATAATAAAGTATTAACAGTTTATAAATAGTTCAATGTGCATCAGGAATCTAATCTTTGTTTCAAATCAACATGAAAATACAACGCACTGAGTCTTGAAGGTCAGACTTGTTATCAGCAACATAATATCTTTGCACTTGGAGTTAATGGAGTAATTGAACAGTCTGTAATCACCATGTTCGAGGAAGCAGAAAGGTGTCAAAATAATCAGGTGAGAGGCTGGATATCTGAATCTGAGCAGCTCATTCAACAAATACAAATATGACTGAGGCAATTATATATTATCTTGCTAGTTGTCATCTTACCCACACACACACACACTTGGGTCTTATCATTGCAAAATATAGTAAATGCGCTACATAAAGACTAATGATGTCTTAATTTACACATGAGTAATTATGCTGCAGCTTACTGGTCACAGCCAGAAGCTGTTATCTTCACGGAAAACAAAGAGAGCAGAAAACGGCATGAATGCACATAAATTAGCCCATTACAAAAACAAGCTTGATTAGCAAAACAAATCCCACATTTGGACAACTTTTTGTTATGCCACGTTCCAAAAAGCATTGTTCACGGGACGTGCGAAGAAGCCACAGGCAACCTCATTACTGCAGAAACATCAAGACAACGGGCAGAAGACAAACGTGGATCATCTGGACAACTTAGTTAGTCACAAACACAAACAACGTTTTTTATGCTGTAAAGTTTTCCACAATTCAATTCCTCACACTATAAAAGAATTGGCCACAATGTAACTTACAGAACAATAAAAGGTTTGTGTTCGGTAAGATTTTGTAATACTTTTAAAAGAAGTGTCTTATGCTTACCAAGGCTGCATAATAAAAATGACAGTAACAAATACAGTGCAGCGTTCAATACAATAGCTATATTGTGAAATATTACAATATATTACAAAATAAAAATAACTGTTTTATATTTTAAAATGCAGTTTATCCCCGTGATGGCAAAACTGAATTTTCAGCAGCTATTACACAAGTGTCATTTGATCCTTATTAAAAAAAAAAAAACATTAAATTTGAAATATAAATATTTTTAAATGTTATAAATGTCTTTACTTTAATGAACAAATGTTCTGGGTTCTCTATTTATTTCTATTGACATAATCTGTGACATGCTGTCAATTATCACATGATAATAAATAGTACAGATTATCAGTGATTTGAGCAATATGTAGGATTTATTTGCAGTTACTGCCCTCTAGTGGTTATGCACTCCAAATCAACCACCTCCAGCTAGCTAGCCAGTAACACAGTAACATTTATACATTTGGCAGAAGCATTTATCCAAAGAGATTTCAGGTACACATTTTAATCAGTTCACTCACTCCCTGGGAATCAAGCACCACTCTACTGTTTGAAACACCATTGCATACAGTGGTTCCCAACCCTGGTCATGGGCTATGTCCGAAATCGCCCCCTATACCCTTAAATAGGACACTATTTGAGGGAACAGCCATTTGTAGTGGTGTCTGAAACCATAGTGGACATTATCGAGTGCACTCATTCAATCACATAATGCACCGCAATAACGAGTGTACAACTGACACTCAATGGCTGAGAACACCCATAATGCACTGTGAGGCTCGTTCAGAATAAATTCCCACGCCTCGCCAGAAGATGGCGCCCGCAGATGAATCATCTATACCGGTACATTCATTTTCCCAAACCACTGGTACAATGTGTGTACAGGTATAAATTCCTTTTTAATTATGAAATGGTTTAATAAAGGTTTAAACATGCTAGTTTACATTACAGAGTTCAAGATAAATCTTTTCATTACTAATGGAGCTGCCAATTTCCCAAGTTTCCAATGATTATTAAACAGCAAGCACAAAATATACAAAAGCAGCATCCATTCCGACACACTCAGTGTCCGAATTCACTCACTCGTTTTCATTCACTCCTTCAAGTGGACTATATTAGTGGACAAATGTAGGGAATAGTGAATGAGGGTATAGGGAGCAATTTCAAACACAGCACTGGAGTTCCCCCAGAACTACTCATTCTAGGGTACGGTTAATTGAATTGAAACATTTTCCACATTGATGTGTAAACGGCCCCTTAAACAAACGGACCCTAATCAAAACCTCGTCAGTGAAGATTTAGATGTGAACCTTAGATGTATCAGATAAGAGATATATCAAAAATGTGCGGTGCTTGGTGTACTACAGGACCAGGGTTGGGAACCACTGGCATACTAAATATAAGCAGATCTTTTTATCATGATTAAGAGTTGAATTACCCTACAACTACTTTTTGCTACATCTCTATAAAAATAATAATCACCTTTCTCAGCTTTGATGAGGCGTTTCCCGATGTCTAGCGTGACATAGGCAGTGCCGTTCAACACTATGTCAGTGATGGTTCTCCAGGCATTGGGAGACAGCTTCTCTGAAGGAGAGATGAAGTTTCCAGCTGCATTGTTTATCACCACCTGGCAAACAGAATCCCAACGCATCAGGAGTTTTGTGTGGAATCTATTGTATCACCGCAGTTAAGATGGAGACCTAAACCTACATCAGGCAGGCCGACATCATTGACAAGCTGGTCAACAGCAGCCTCCACTGAAGCAGGGTCTCTAACATTACACTGGACGGCATGGACCTGAAACATAAACACATTTATCCAATTCTAGGAGGATGAAAACAAGTTCCTCACCAAAAACATGGCAATGTTTGCTTAAATGTGAGAGAGGTACCTTGTTTTTTGTCTGTTGTGAGATTTCCTCTGCTGTTTTCTTCAAAACATCAAGATTTCTGGAGTGACAACAGGAGACTTAACACGACTATTTTAACATGAATAATCACTCAAATTCAACATGATTTAAGCTTTTGGCTTTGCTTGCAGGGTGTGTCAACAATTATTTAGGAACTAGAAGACAAAATGACAGTAAAAACAGTGATCGTGAGAAATATTATTACAATTTAAAATAACTGGTTTCTGTTGTAATATATTTTAAGATGTAATTTATTCATGTAATGGCAAAGCTGATTGTTCAGCAGGCATTACTCCAGTCTGCATTGTCACATGATCCTTCAGAAATCATTCTAATGTGCTGCTCAAGAAACATTTCTTACTATTATCAATGTTGGAAACAGTTGTGCTGCTTAATACTTTTTTGATGATCTTGTGAGAGGGATAACTAACCTGCTGGCTATCACGCATTCTGCTCCTAGTGAAGACAGAGCAGTGGTCATGGCTTTTCCAAGTCCCGTTCCTCCTCCAGTGATAAAGGCCACTTTGTTTTTGAAAGTTCCTGGGAGAAGCATAACACCTTCAGAAGGTGGGAAGAATCTAGCTTGAGGACCGCTCTGGTATAAAGTGTTTGTCCCATTTCCAAACAACTGTTAAAGGATGCAAAGATGGTCATTTTATTTATTCAGACATGAATAGCAGCTACTATACATATATATAAAAACTGGGTGAAAGGTCATAAGGACAATGAAAGTATAAAGTACTTACTGCTTAAGCTATGCATTTAAGGAAATATACATTATAATTCATGCAACGTCATGTAGCCTTAATCATGAAAGGCATGATTTTTACATTCAGTGTACATTATAACAATTAAACGAGTTAATTTTACTGCTCAAGCTATTTAAAATAGAATTCCCTAAAATGCAATTTAAAAACTTAGATTTTATAAAACTAAAAGTTCCAGATAAAAATGACTTTGTCTTGGCTGCAGCTTATGAGATTTTTAAACTAAATTACACTTTATTGCATGCACAACTAAATAAAATTCTTACTCGTGCTGGTGTGAAACACTTGTTTGGAGTTAAAACTCTATTTGACAAGGCCAGTCCTCTGAGCAGCGCCATAACGTCAAAAGGAAAAACAATTTTTTAGAGGGAGAATACGTGTTGCAACAAAGTCAAAAGCATACAAATAAACTAGTGAAGTCAGACTCATTAATGCCTCTGACGCATTGAAATGACTCCACAACTAAAGTCCGAGAATCCTGAATGATATCTTCCGGTTTCCGGTTTGCCGGCAGATCTGAGATCAGTCGAGACAGTCTTTTCATCCAATAGCGTGTCGCTAATGAGCTGACGATCAGATCTCAGATCAGCCATTGGAGACGCACACCTCTAGTTCACTCCTGAGACATAACAAACGAAGCGGCTCTTTTTTGTAAATATCTGCATAAAGTATCGTTTGTATTATTTGACATTTCTGTTAGTATTGTTCTTTTTAGCTTTTTAAAATGTAGAATGTCATTTTGTGTAAGGTGGAAGAAAATAACTCTAGTTAACCAGTCGGTTAGTTGACAGCGCGCAGGGGCTCAAACAATCAGGTAAACAACCGTTTATTTTTACATCAGTGCTGTAAACAAACACTATATGCGCACACGCATGTGACATATT